>NC_133410.1:162322272-162932727 GCF_049350105.2 Macaca mulatta | reverse complement strand
AATCGAACTTTCAGTTATTTTCCATTTTGTTTACAGAACTCTCTTCCCCTTATGTATAGTAAATTGTCGTTTATATATTTTCAAAATGTCTTTTAATTTTATTTATAAAGTATTGAGTAAACTAATGAGTAAATGAGGGACTGATATAAAATATTAAAAACTGGTAATTAAGTAAGACATGTTAAGTTCATAATAGGCACATGTACCCAGGCTGCTGTGGGGTCATAGAACAGTGGTAGCTACAGCTAAGTGGAGAAAAAAGAAGGCCAGCTGTCCCAGATGAAACTTGAGCTGTGTTTTAAAATATGACTAGAGGCCAAGCGCAGTGGCTCACACCTATAATCCTTTGGGAGGCCGAGGCGGGCAAATCACGAGGTCAGGAGTTCGAGACCCGGCTGGCCAACATGGTGAAACCCTGTCTCTACTAAAAATACAAAAATTAGCCGGGCATGGTGGTGTGCGCCTGTAATCCCAGCTACTGAGGAGGCTGAGGCAGGAGAATCACTTGAACCCAGGAGGCGGAGGTCGCAGTGAGCCGAGATCATGCCACTGTACTCTAACGTGGGCGACACAACGAGACTTCATCTCAATAATAATAATAAAAAAATAAAATACAACTAGAAATTGTTATGTCAAAGAAGATGAAGAAGTTGTTCTGGGAAGAGGATGCAACAATCCAGGTGGAAGACAGCAAGGTCTTTTCTGGAAATTACAAATTGTTCACTTTGCCTAGAGCAAAAGTTACTGTACAGAGAACTATGACACAGAGAGCTATGAGATGGGGTTACAGAGAGGGAGAGGGGCCATTGTGAATGGCTTGGTATGTTAAGGCATTTGAGATTTACCCTGAAAACTTGGGGAGTCATCGATGTGCCTAGATTTGAATTTCAAGACAACTAGTCTAACACAAATATAAAAATAGTTCAGAAGGAGTCAGTCGGGGTGCAGGAAGACCAGGTTGTGTTGAGGCAGACATTAAATTTTTCATTGTCATAATTATCAGGGGTCAACATACAATCTTTTAAAACGTCTCTGGAATTGGAATTCAGTAGTAGCTCTGGAAGAATATATACCTGGCGAGTGGGGATGGTTGCGGTAGAGAGACTTTCTTTTCTTCTGTACACATATGCGTATATTCAAGTTTTATTTTTCAATCAATTAGAGACTTTAATACTAAAGCAATATTTTTTTCAAAAAACTGCACCAGTAACAGATGGGAAAGATCTGACTTGGAAATCTTTTTGATAAGTACTGAGTGCTTTGATGGACCATCAAATCAGTCTGAAACCAAATGGGAATATGGCTACTAAAAACTGGTGTAGTAATAGTTGGTTACATTAGTATTTTATAGTATTCTAATAAAGAGTGTTTATTACTCTGTAACAGTAAAATTGTATATGGAAGCAAAGTTTGTTAGCTTTGGGTGTCAAAATTGAGATGATCAACTTGAACCATATTTAGGAGAAAGAACTGTGAGAGAAATGACTTAAAATCATATTAGGTAAGGAATAATTAAAGAAAATGGTTATATATGTATGTATGTATACATATATATCACAAATTGTCAAAACTGTACCCCTTAAACATATGTAATTTTATTGGTCAACTATACCTCAATAAAGCTGGGGAAAAAAGGAAAATGAGGATGTTTAGAGCAGACCAAGCAAGATATTTGATTTCAGTAAATAAGAATATTTTATTAAATTCCTAATAGAAATAGAAACAAGAAATTGAAGTTGCAAGAGGGCAGATTTTTATACAAAAAAGGAAGAAATCAAATGGATGTCACCTTTTAATGCCCAGAAACTGATACCCCTGATGTTTTTGCCAACTTCTCCTAAACTGGCAAAGACTGCAGTATTCATTCATTTCACTAATTGTTATGGCCAGTTGTACATGATGAATTCCATAAAGGCCAGCCATTTGTTTGCAAATTCTTTTAATAAGTTTGCATACATTTGTCTCATTAAATAAAACTAACAGGTTCATTTCGTAAGTTGATTGTATTAGATCTGTTTTCAGGTTTTTAAACTAGTACACTAAGTGGTAGTATTAATAATATTAAATAATTCAATTTGTCAGTATTACCAAATCTCTTCCCAACTTAGCCATAAATACCTTCTCTCACATACTCTACATACATAAGCCTAAGTTGCCACTCTTGTCCCCATTATCTTTACATTTGCTGAAGTTTTGTTGTACACAGCTATTGTATTATTTCTTCTCACCAACAAAGATGGAGTGGAGTCAGTCGAAAAAGACAGCTACCCTACACAGTCTAGTTCAGGGTAAACGTCAAACACCTCATAAGATAAAATTTTAGTTTCATCCTGTAGACTTGGGATTCTGACACTTGAGCAGGTTGTAATCACCCTGCAACCCTGCGCTAGCCTGCATAGAATACACTGGACTATGGGATATAATCTGTTCTTCTGTCATCTTGGGCTGGTGATATGGTAAGGCCTAAAAAAGATAACACAATTTACATTTTTCTAGTGCCTTTATATACTTCTAAAATGTCTAATGTTTTAGCTCTAAGAAAATATTGCTTACCTAACATAATTTGGGCATTGTTTTGCAAATATGCTCAAGTTCTTTGGTTGGCAAATACATGTATCAGTTCATCTCCAGAGAACAGAACCAACAGTATGTGTGTGTGTGTGTGTGTGTGTGTGTGTGTGTGTGTGTGTATGTATGAGGAGATTGATCACAAGGAGTTGGCTCATGTGATTATGAAGGCTGGTAAGTCCCAAGATCTGCAGGGTGAGCAGATCCATCAGGCTGATCCAGGAGAGCTGTGAGTGTTGCTTCAGTCTCGGTCCAAAGACCTGAGAACCAGGAGAGCCAATCGTATAGTTTGAGACTGAAGACCAGCAGCCTTGAGACCTAGGAAGAGCCAATGCTTCTGAGTCTGAAGGCTGGAGAAGAACCAATGCCCCAGCTTGAGAGCAGGAGTCATTCTCTCTTCGTCAGCTTTTTTGTTCTATTCAGGCCTTCAATGGATTGGGCAAGGTCCACCCACGTTAGGGAGGATGATCTGCTTTATTCACAGATTTAAATGTTAATCTCATCCAAAAACACCCTCACACACACTCAAAATAATGTTTGATCAGATGTCTGGACATCCTGTGGCCCAGTTAAGTTAACGTATAAATAAAACATCACAATACACTTAACAGACCAGGTGTTTCTATTGCTCGTCAGTGTTTATTGCATGTTATCTGTTTACCAATGTTTTCTTTTCCCTACCCAGGAATTATTTACTTAACATCACCTCTTAGTCATTTGGAATCTACTACACTTTCGTTGATGGTTTCTGCTCAAGACAGTGGTGGGCTCACAGCTGTCATTAATGCTGAAGTCACCATACACATTTTCCAGACAACTCTGGCACCTGCTGAATTTGAAAGGCCTAAGTACACTTTCTTAGTTTATGAAGATGTGCCTGAAGATAGTCCCATTGGAACAGTGAAAGCAAGAGAGCCCCTGAGTAAGTACTTATTTCTTATGCTGAATGGAAGTCCATTATTGGAACATTTCTTGTTTTGTCCTAGGCAGTACAATCTTGAATAATCTTTTCTTCTTTCCATGCAAATCAAAACAAGGGAGATAACACAACCTGTGGCTTGCTCTTTGTTCTTCCAACATTGTTTCTATCCATCCCACAATTTTTTTTTCTGATCACAAAAATAATAGGCATTTTTAAAAGAATGTTTAAAACAATACAGATTATAATATACAAAGTATATGTCTCCTATAACCCACTCACCAAAACACACACACATACACACTCACACACAATTTACAAGTTTTTGACAAAAATGCATCCTTCTGTATTTGTTGTTATAGAGCTTCTTTCCCCACTTAGTATATACTGAGCAACTTTCCAGATAACTGGACGTCATTCTGTCTCCCTAAAAGACAGTTGTATAGTATTTCAACTTAGGAAGGAACAGGAGGGGACCAGGAAGAGGACAAGCTCTTTGGAGAGGTAATTCATTTCTAGGAATTTATCCTGCAGAGGTTCCTCTACAAGTGTGAAAAAGTCACACACGGCTATTTGCTCAAGTACTATTTGGACTAGCAAGATTTTTTAAATCATTCAAACTGGTAGCAAATGTAAACATAAAACATACTTAAGTTGAAATACTATACAATCTCTATGGAGAGTATTTGCCCTTCATAGGTAGATATAACAGAGAAACATCAACATAAATTTAACTTGACTTCCTCAAATATATATAAAAAAGGTATCTGAATTATTTTCTGAATATCTTTCCCTTTTAACTAATGTAAGAAGGATGAAGGAAGATATGAAACCTGTGCCTTGCTCTTTTCCCTTTGGACATTCTTTTCGTACACCAAAAAATTCTTAAAACCACGTGTCCACTTTTCAGCAGGCTTTGGAGAGCAGAGGAATTAAGACATTGCACAGTAGTCTCCGTAGATGGAGAATATACAATCACGCGTCCTTAACGATGGGAAATGTTTTAAGAAATGCCTCATTAGAAAATTTTGTCAGTGTGCAGACGTCACAGAGTATACTCAGATGGTGTGGCCTACCAGACACCTAGGCTAAATGTTATAATCGATTGCTCCTAGGTTACGAACCTGCACAGCATATTACTGCACTTAATACTGTAGGCAGTTGTACCTCAAAGGTAAGGATTTATGTATGTGAACATAGAAAAGGTACAATAAAATACGGTGTCAGAATCTTACGGAACCATCATAATATACGTGGTCCATCATTGGAGTGTCATTAGGCAGTGGATGACTGTATTAATATTTCAATTTCTAAGTTTCCAGTGGGTCCACCCTTTTGACATACAGTGGTTGCCCCCTCTCTCTTTTTCAGACTCCTCAGAACCCATCTTTTACAGGATTTCTTCTGGTGATCTCGGCGGAAAGTTCTCCATTCACCCGTGGCTGGGCACTATTCGCACCCGGAAGCCCCTGGATCACGAGACGCAGCCAGTGGTTGTGCTCACCGTGCAGGCGCAGCTCGGCAGCGCCCCAGCCTGCAGCAGCACAGAGGTCAATATAACTGTCCTGGATGTCAATGACAACCACCCAGCGTTCCTCAGGACCTCGGATGAGATTAGAATATCGCAGACCACGCAGCCTGGCACAGCCTTGTACCTCGCACGTGCGGAAGACAGAGACAGTGGGCGGAACGGACTCCTCCGGTACTCCATCGCCAGCCCGCAGCCGGGCGTCTTTGCCATCGATAGAGCCCTGGGGGTGCTGTTCCTCAACGGCAGCCTGGGCGCGGGCGAGCGCCGGGAGCTCACGCTGATTCTCAGGGCCGAAGACCAAGGCGTGCCTCCTCGGGCAGCCCTGCTGGTGCTGACAGTCGTTATCGAGAAACGCGAACACAGCCCATCCTGGACTTTCGAACATTTGGTCTATCAAGTGGAAGTCAGTGAGTCTCTCTCACCGACGACACAAATACTGCAAACACAGGCGCACCCGCTTGGCCCCCAGCGTGCAGCCTCGCCGCTTAGGTACTCGCTGGAACCCAGCGTAGACTCTGCTGTGTTTGGAATCCGCCCTTACACGGGCTGGATTTATTTGCGGCGACAGCTTGACTATGAATCCACCCAAACATACAATTTTAGAGTGTTTGCTTGGATCCCCGAGGACGGATTGTTGCAAAATGTGAGCACTACAGTCACTGTTCATGTCCGGGATGAGAATGACAATTCCCCCACCTTCTTGCATGATGTGCTGTTTCTGAAAGTCGAAGAGAGCCCTGTTCCCCAAGGTGTAATAGGCAAAATTACAGCTATTGACATGGACTATGGAAGGAATGGACAGCTATTATATTTCCTTTTGTCTGATGGAAGATTCTTCAAGATGAATCCTAATACAGGTAGCACTTCATAGTTTCCACCTATTCCTTTAAAATGAGGATTGAGTACTATCACACTGGTCTTTAAGTAAAAATACAAATAAAAAATTAAATAAAATCAAGATTGAGAAAACTCAAATCGTTAGGTGTAGCATTAGTGCATACATGCAATTGAAATACGGTTTTTAATAAATACAGTATTCGATTACTGTATTGTGAGATCTTAAAAATGGAGTAAAAATTGAACAGAGTTTCTCCCATAGTAATTCATACTTTCCTTGCATCATACCCACATCTTGCCAATATATGGGTTTTTTTCTGAACTAGAGGTATAGTCAGAACTGGATTGAATATATCCTTGTGTAAAGGCTAATTTTTTCAGCAACCATCCTTTTCCATTTGTAGACATTTAAAAAATGTCAAGATGTATTTTGTGAAATATAAATATCATCAATGTAAAGCTAGAAATGAATTCATTGGTTAAGATTTCCAAATCACTCTCAGAATGTATATCTTCATTCTCATTCTGACAGGGGAACCAGAGGAAAAAGGGGAATAATCACCATGAAATGTTTGAAGTCTGAATTAAGAAATTAAAGATTAAAAGTCACTATATTTTAAAACGTATGTTGTGTAAGTTTATAGGGAGTTTATTTAATCCTTGCAATGAAATATATTTATACTGCAAATACATAGCCAGGAAACTGAGACTCGGATAGCTCAAGTAGTACCCCCAAAGTCATGCAGCTGGTAAGATGAGAGGAAGCCCCCTCTTTGTGTGGGTCCAGCAGACACCATCTGTGTCATAACCTGGGCAGATGGTGCCGTGCCTTTAGTGGGACAGACTTTACATTCAGTTCTGATGAACTTCAAGCCTTTGTTCTCAAGCCTCTGTTCTGTGAATTAGGAGAAGGTGACCTTTCTCAGCAGATGGAGGTTTTCACAGGGCACATGACTTGCCAAGAAGGTTGCAAGCTGCCTTTCCACTCTCATTCACTCCCTAAGCTGGGACTCCTTCTGACAGGGCAAAACCATACAGGTATACAGGATCGACCCTGCTTGCGCTTTACTTCCATATGGCTAGTTTTCAAGGTCTTCTATTTCACTTGTTTTTTTCTTTAGAAATAAGCAAACTACAGTTGATTCCCCCTTGATCTTCCCTCCCCTATAAGACCAGGTGTCCATTCCTCATTTCATTGCATGGCTTTAAGCAAGTAGCGTAAGCTCAGAGCTGTTTCCTTACCATGAATACAGGAGACAATTCCTGACATGCCCTGTGCCATGCTTTGAGGGGGAAAGAGCTAAAGAGTATGAAGGGGCTTGGAAGAATATGTGCTTGTAAACTGTTCCTCCTCCCAAGGACAGCAGGGTGCAAGGCAGGGTGGAGGGTGACCTTCAGAGCCTAGGAGACACACCCCCTTTTCATCCAGTTCTCTGGGCAGTCTTCCAAGTGACCAGGAGTTGAGCTCCTGTGGAACCGTACCCTGGTGTCGCCCATCCCCCGCTGCAGCCGGAGCTGCAGTCTTTTACATCCCCAACCTCCAAGGCTGCTGCTTATCCATCAGATTTGCTTTATGAATAAAAATCTGTTTGCCATTCAGAAGTTAAGGTCTTCAGAGGAGACTTACAGTTTGGAATTTAAAAAATGCAATTGTGTATATGATCTATATTAAAACCTCAGAGTAAACACTATAAATATAGTTTATATATTAACAGTAAACAGTTATCATAAACACTGCTCACCAATTCAGCAACTTACCTAAATGAGAATTGTCATTTTTGTTCCTTGTTTCCACTTTCTTTTTATGCAATGCTATTTTATTTGTATTAAGACGAAAAAAGTTTTTAACCATAGAAATGTTTGTCGGTAGCTGCTTTATGCTCACGTTCTTACAGGTACATTTTTTTTTTCATAAATGATGAGGAAACCAATGCTTGGCAGAGCTCTCTAACAGGAGACAGGCTATTGGACCAAGTGCTTGTCTTCCCATGGTCCCTGGCAATAGGGAGAGGCAGTTAAATGTTACACCTGGGTCTCCATGACTGACACATGAGGAAAGTTACCAAAGGTAGTGTAGCTCTAGGCAGAAATATTTGAAATAAAGCTTCTAAAGCATTAAGAGTTTTTAGGAAGTAAGTATCCATTGCTACATGTCTATTTTGTGAGATAAAAAACAAATACCTGTGTACATAAAACACAAACCATTGCCTAAGGAATATGATTTGATTTTCAGCAAGATGTGTAGCCATTATGTTAAAGTAGTGATAACAGCTGCCTTTTGTGTAATCATGTATAGCTTGCACAATACTTTTAAATGTGTGATTACATTTCTTCCTGACAGTAGTCCCAGGCTCGGAGGGGCCATTCCATGTCTGAGGTGGGGAAACTGGGGCCCAAATCCAGAACTTGTGTCAGAGCTAACGTGCTTTCCATCATCCTGTATAGCAGCATAAGGAGGGATAAGCAGCAGTTTTAAATCTTCTCAATCATTACTAAGTTCCCGCAGAGTTTTATCATTTTTATGAATTCATTTTTATTAGCTCAAATGATTGATGGATGATAATTTGAAATACAAAGAATAACAAATATAAAGTGACATTTTCAGGAGCAACTTGAGAAAATTTTTCAACAGTACCATAGAGCCAAACCACTATGTAGATGGTCTTAGAAGTCGCATGTTCGCTCAAAGCTTTGTGTTTGGTTTTCCTTCTGGAAATTGTTCTGGCCGCGGTGTGCCTGGTACACAGTGCCT
Source organism: Macaca mulatta (assembly GCF_049350105.2). Classification (NCBI taxonomy): domain Eukaryota; kingdom Metazoa; phylum Chordata; class Mammalia; order Primates; family Cercopithecidae; genus Macaca; species Macaca mulatta. The sequence continues at coordinate 162,924,120 of NC_133410.1, read as the reverse complement.
GTGTCTTGTTCTGCTCTGTGCCCCGCAGGAGAGTTGATCAATTGGGTGGCACTGGATCGTGAGCACCGGGGGCACCATCAGATGACTGTGCTAGTGACAGACCGTGGCTCCCCACCACGAAATGCCACCATGGTGGTTTACGTCTCAGTTACTGACATCAATGATAACAGGCCCTTCTTCCCCCAGTGTCTGCCTGGAAAGGAGTTGCACGTGAAGGTTTGTGAAGTAACCTTGCGATGAAGTTGTAATATCTTAAGTCATTTGTTTTGAGCACCATCTTGTGGTAAAACATGTGAATGTATCACATCAGTCTTGGTGTGGCAGAGCGTACTTTTTTCTAGAAGACCTAGATATTGTGCACATTAAAAAAAAAAAAAAAAAACTTTTAAGAAGGTAAATGAATCTATGTGCTCTTTGGCATTGTACCTCTAGTTGCTTTCTATTAATAAGTGTAGTTCAGCCCTTTGTATACAAACTGAATGGTGCTTCAGGATAATGCTCAGACGTGGCTTGTTTTTCCAGTAGTTTGCATGCAACTCTTTGTGCAGAGCTTCTTAAGGGCAATTAATACATGTCTCTAAGATAGTTACTTAAGGGTAGGGGAACAACGTGTAGCTCTAAAGTGGGTAGGTGGACATCCAGAGATAGTAAAAGATGATCCTTTTGATCACATGCACAAACTTGCAATTATATTTATATTATCTCATCTTTTTCATTTCTGTCTTTTTGTATGTTTTATAATATACATAATAAATTAGAATCTCAGTTCATTCACATAATTAATAAATATGTTTGGACCTACTAATAATTTTTTTAGTAGATGGGTTACAATAATGAAAAGTTTAGAAGCTACTGTTCTAGAACAATTGAATTAGACATTCAAATTGTGCTCAAATATACATATTGAACAACTCAATGAAAGTATTGAGGAACTCACAACTTTAAACCGATCTTCTGAGTTCAGCTTTAAAGAAAAATTCTAACAAAGCAAAATATTATTGTATTATCATTACGCTTTATAATCATATTATTAAAATGTCCTGTGGCTTAACTGGGCAGTTGGACTCTAAACATGTAGTTGAACTTCACATGCACATTTCAATATTTCAGGACAGCTCCTGATAACTGATATGTCCTGTATGAGTTTTGTTTTCTGAATTAAAGGTTCATACTTATTTTAAGCATATTTTAAGCCGTAGCAACTACCTTTCAAAAAATGTCCTAAGAGATGATGGATGAATGAGAATATTCTAGAAATCTTAAAATACACCAAAAATCTAAGATTGTTTAGTAAGTCCAATTTCTTTTTCTTTTGGTCAGAATTAGTTCAGATGCCTCAGATAATTCAGTATAATTGAATAAAAGATTTAATTTGTAAGGAGGATTCTTTTCATGGACTTACACCCGTATAATTTTTACATGGTATGCATTTGAATTATATGTGGATTTAAGATAGTTTAAAATGTTAAAATGTATAATGTATTCATTCATTTAAAAGTCCACTGATATTTCTTTTCAAACTTTTGTTAACTCATTTGTAAGCTGTTTGTTTTAATGGCAGGTTCTGGAAGGTCAACCAGTAAAAATGTTGGTCACAACTGTGTTTGCAAAGGATCCTGATGAAGGAAATAATGCAGAAGTTATATACTCAGTATCTTCAGGTAAAAATTACTGTTCATACAGGATTAAGAACTTTTAGGATTTCTGCTTTCATTTATCAACTATCCCCTTCTGGGAAAACAAGTTCTATTTTGATTACTTAGAATGCTGTAGTTAATTTTGAAAACACACCAAGTTACAAACAAAATACTTTTGCTATTGTCAAGAGCTACTTTCAGTTTTTGAAAAATAATTTATAAGTTTAATAAAAAATCAGAGTAGCTTTTTACATTCCTAATAGAAACCATTCATCTTTAGTGAATAATTTGCAATAATGTGAAGTACAAATTTACTTTTGTTGATAGGAAAGTGTTAGGGGATAAGAATTGGTATTAAGTATGATTAAGAGTTCCAAGCATCCATGAATCTTTATGAAGACTAAATACTTGTAAGGTCGGAGTAAATCATGCCTAGAAAATGTCACATGTATACATATATGTGTGTGTATGGGGAAATTTTATTGAAGTGGGCTCACTATTATGTTTTCTGTTGGAATGTGCAGGCCTCAGATCTTTTCAAGTTATTTACTTTAGTTGGCATTGTGTTTTATAGCACTTTAAAAGACATTTGGTGCTTTGTCATGTTTGATACAAACATAGGACATAGGAAAGAAGAGACAACATTGTCCTTACCCACAGATAATTTGATTGTCTTCATTGAAAACCCAAGAGATACTATTGGCAACCCTTTGGAATTAATAAAATAGCCAATTTTCTGGAAACAATGTCAACATGTGAAACTCACTGGTATTTTTAAAACTTAGGAGTTTCCAAAGATCTCATTCACTATGGTGAATTTACAAAGAAAATGAAAGGGTGTAGGGGCATATCTACTGTGAAGCTAATGAAGCTTAGTTTTAGGGTGTTTTACTTGCATAGCCTCCCCAGGGAGAGGGGAAAGTGGAAAATTTATTTTTCTTAAGGAAGGCCTCTCAAACTATACAAACTTCAAAACAATACAAATAGGATCTCTCTCTATTAGGGGCATAGAAAAAATTCCAGTATAACTTGTACAAAACTTTCATACAGAAAAGTAAAAAATATTAATGAAGGACATAAAAGAATGAAATGAAAAGCTGTATCATGTTCTTGCTTGGGAAGACTCAATATCCTAAAGATGACAATTCTTAACAAAAATATAATTATTAATTCAGTATGATTTCAATCAAAATTTAAATGAGGCTTTGATAGAATTTGACAAGCTGACTCTAAAAGTCATGTGGAAGAGCAAAAGACAAGGAATAACTAAGACAATGTCCAAAAAACAAGTGGGAAGCTGGCCCTACCCAGTCTTAATTTATAAAATTTCATAATTAAGACACTATTATATTGATTCACTCATTAATAAATAGACCAGTTGAAAAGAGTAGGGGTGACACTTTACACATATGGAAACTTGACATATGAGGGGGCAGAAAATAAATGGGGAAAAGATGGACTACCAATACGTGACGCTGATGTGCCTGGTCACCTACAGGGAAAAATATCTCTACTCTCAGCATATCAAAGATGAGTCTTATTAAATGTAGAAATCTTTAACTCTTACAAAAGAAAATATGAGAGTGTTTATACATATGGCATTGGGAATAAAGAAGATGGTTTAAATAAGAAGAAAAGCAAAAGTTCACAAAGAAGTAGATACATAAAACTACATGAAAATTGAAAACACTACAAAATATGCCATTGTTTACAATTTGATTAGTCAAGTCACAAATTGGGAAAAGATAATTACAGCCCAGTAACCAATACAAAATTAGTATTCAGAATTTATTAAGAACTCCTGCAAACCAATAAGAAAAAGACAATAAATAATAAAACTGGACAAAGAATATTAACAGACAACTCAAAGAAAAGAAGCCTGAATAATTAAAAAGATTTTTAAAGCATGCCCAGACTCCTTGATATGATGGCTTTGAAGAGCAATGAAGCAATATCTGATAAGATTGGAGATGTGCTTATGCTATACCCTTGCAGTTCTAGTTCTGTTACTCTAGAGGAACTTTATATGTGCAGAGTGAGATTGTAACAGGATATTCATTGAAGCATTGTTTCAGTTGTTTGCGTACTATGGTATATTCACAGAATACTCTACAGCAATGAAAATGAATACAGTAGAGTTTCATACATGGCAGTGTGGATAAATATTAAATCCAAAGTTAAGCAAGGAAGGCAAAAATTTTACAGAAGATAAAAAGAATTTGACGCAAACAGCAGCTTTGAGTTCGTTGCATTGCCTTTCATTGGTAAATTTACATATGCAGTTCTTCTCAATACTTCCGTGGTCAGGCAGCCAAATTCTTCTCTCGTGTTTCTATGCCCATATAAACCATCCACATTTATTTACCTATAAATGTCTTCCCAAGTTTTCAGGACACTTGAATGGTGGATTATACAGACGTAGTGAGCCTGCAGCAGATCCACATTTGGAGACAGCCCTTTCCTCTGTGTTCCTGCTGTCCCCTCCAGAGACTCTCCCCCATCCTCCCCCTCTTTTTTTGTCTTCCCTTTTGTTACTTCTCAAATTTCTCTTTTTATTGTCTTAGCTTATTTTAATCTGGTCCTTGTGAGGAAGAAAAACTGGCTTTGCAGTCATGCATTCAACAATCTTCCTCTGGCTATGAGGTCAGTTAGGTCAATAAGATCTTTGTATCTGTTTTTCCTGTTTTATTTTGGGGTGGAGAAGACAACATAGTGTGCCTGTGAAAGACAATGATGGTGAAGAGGGAAGACACACACATGGCTATAATCCTGCTATAATACCAGTATTTAAAAGCAAGCAAAGCCATGGTATATGTTATTTATGGATGTATGGACTGGAAAGATAAAGCTCAACTTTAGTTATAAAAGTGACTTTCTAAAGAGGAGGGGAATGAGATTTGGAGCTGTATACAGATCCACTCCTTTTCCATTTCTTGGAAAAATTTGAAGAAATATTGAAAATTAATCAATCTAAGAAGTGATACTTTAATGTTCATGTATTTGTGAATGTTCGAAATTTTTTTTTTAAATCAGCTTCGAAAATGATACTTGAGGCACATCGATACAAAAATATGAAGATATACATTACATTATTCCTATCTTTATTTTTTATCTGATAGTAAAATAGAAGTGATTACAAAATATATGGTAAAATAATGAGATGAAAATCTGTATAAGGGGAATAAAGGTATGTATCATATTCATGAATGCATTCTATAGTATTTCTATGAGAATAAAATCAATGGGTTAAAGCATAGAAATCACAACTAATAAATGTTACATAATTGCCTGCTCGCGTGCTATGAGTTTCTTGAAGACAGGGATTCTTTTTTATTTGCCCTTATATCCCTAATAACTGGTAAAGTATTTGGTCCATCATAATGAATCAGCAACTGTTGAACTAAAGAATGGAGGGGAGCTTCTAATCAGGATTTTTCTGAGGTTTGAAATGTTTGAAATATTCAGATTTTAAATCTGTTATTTAACTCAAAACCCTGTGATACCAATTTGAATTATAAGCATCAATATGAATGTGTAGATGTGTGCCTGTGTATTCTCTGTCCACTGAAAAGGCCTAGAAATGATGACAAACCCAGAAACAATGAGCACCCCTAATGTCCCAAATAGGTTCTCCCAAAACCATTTTCCACCAAAAGGAACCAGGAGTCCTTGGAGAAATGGTGATGTCAGGTCACAGTCAAGAAATCTACAAGATGAGTCTGCACCATTTTGTCATACCAGTTACAAGGAAGCTACTAAACACTGTTAGGATCATGGAAAGAGATCCAGGAACCAACTTTAAGCAGATCCCAATGTTCAGCGATGGGACAATATGAGCATCAATAAGGATAATAATGGCAATATATTGAAACACCACTAATATGTTTAAATCATGCTTAATGATTTCCAAAACAAAAGCAAGACAAAATGTTACTTATCATAATTGGAACATTGGTGGATGTTAGTGAGCCAACTCAGTATTTCAAAAACTGTTAAATAAAAGTTTAAGTCATCAAGCATTTATCCTGTGTTTCTTATAATGAACTCTTTCTCTGAAAGTTTCTATTTATTGAAATATTCCAACTAATATATGAAAAAGGGATGATAAAGCAGAATGCAGTATGTATTGAGTATCCTTTGTCTAAAATGCTTGGGACCAGAAGTGTTTCAGGTTTTGGATTTTTTTTTTTTTTTGGTGGGTTTTTTTTTATTGGAATATTTGCATATATATAATGAGATATCTTGGGGATGAGACCCAAGTCTAAACATGAAATTCATTTTTTATAGACATCTATATGCATAGCCTGAAGGTAATTTCATTCAACACTTTTTATAACTTTGTGCATGAAACAAAGTTTTGACTGTGTTTTGACTGCAACCCATCTGATGAATCACGTGTAGAGCTTTCCACTTGTAGTGAGCATTACGTCAGTATTCAAAAAGTTTTGAATTTTGGAATATTTTGGATCTCATATTTTTGGATTTGGGATGTCAACTTGTATTATACTTCACAATACTTAAAGAATAATTAATGGATCTAGGCTGTGCATCAGTTGGGGGCCAACATCAAAAACAACGAGCTTTTGGCCCATGCCCATAGTCCCAGCTGTTTGGGAGGCCAAGATGTGAGGATCACTTGCGACCATGAACTCCAGGCTGCAGTGAGCTATCATGGCACAATTGTGCTCTAGCCTGGGTGACAGAGAGAGACTCATCGTTGTTTTGTTTTTATTTTTATTTATTTATTTTTAAGGCAGCTAGACCTATGCCTCTGAAGGGAAAAACACTATTTGTGAAGTAGTCTTGCAAAAAAAAAAATCAAACCTGACCTGAATCTTGTCAGTTCCCTAGATCTACCTCCCAATTTAAGGAAAACACAGAGAATAGAGGAATATATGATGCTATATGTTGGAGATGCAACAGCAAATCTAGATCATGGAGAATGTCAGGATACAAGGTCCAGTTTATTCAACGAATGAATTACAAGAACAGATAAAGAGATGGGTGGCAGGAATCCATAGATTAAAGAAATATGCAATATATGGACTTTATTTTGATTTTAATGTAAACAAATAAGAAAAATAAGGAGTATTTATAGAATGATTGAAAATTTGAAAACTTACCAGATATTTGGTGATGTTAGTGAATCATTATTAATTTTTAAGGTATAATATGGTACTGTGATTGTGTTAAAAGTATTTCTTATTTTTTAGAGATGCATTTTGAAATATATACAGAAGAAATAATATGATTTCTGGAACTTACTTCAAAAAAATGGGAGAAGAGAAGTAAATACATGGGGAGTATATGAAATAAGATTGGCCATGAGTTGATCATTGTTGAAGCTAGGTGATGGACTCATGAAAGTTTATTATACCATTTTATTCACTTTTTTATATGCTTGACATTTTCCATAATAAAACTTTTTAAAAACTGATGTTTCTTGTCTACTTTTAGTGTCATTTTTGTGTTCATACTCTCATAGAATTTAAAGCAAATAAATCTTTCAAATGATCAATATATTGGATTAATTGATTCTCTGTTTTCTGCATTGTCAATTAACATTCATTTCTTAATTTTCTTATGTGTGTATAGAAGATAGTTCTGAGCACTTTAAGATTGATGCCAACAGTGGTGAAATAAGAACAACCACAGTACTTTCATATGATTTTAGACCTTCTTACAGAATGACCGTCATTGCCACTGACCAGGGAGTGCCTCCTCTTCAAGGACAGGCAGTTCTTAATATTCAGGTAATGTCGTCACCATAAAATATGGAGGAACATCCACATATTTCATTTGACTTTTATTACAAGTTTATAGAGTGAAGATACATGTAATATGTATGTATGTGAATATGTATGTATGTGACATGAATACTGTTTTAAGATGGCATTGCACATAGCATTCTTAGCTTTTTGCTATCACTAGAGAAATGATTTAGACCCAAATTATTTTGCAACTTAGCTTTGTACAGTTCTTGACAAGATAATCATCACTTGGCATTTATGTTGCTTTGTTTATAATGGACAAAAGGTATCTTTTCTTGTAGTTATTCCTAATATCAAGGACCTGGTAAATTTGCAGGAGAAACTTGTATATAAACAAATGGCCATATAATAAATGACATAGTTTTTTGTAATTTTTTTAAATTTGGAAAAGTAACTTCAGATTCATATTTTAAGGCTTTACTTGAATCATAATTGGGAAGTTGTGGGAAGTCTCCATAATAGGAAAAAAATTACACCAACCACTCAAAAAGAAGATGACTGTGCATATAGTTAGTTTCTTTGGGCATGCATGTGGTAATCAGAAATATTAATACAGGTATATACAATAACCAAGGATATATATCCACAAGAACTCTGTTTCCAAATTATATTCTTTACTGCTTAAGGATATGTGGGTTAAGAGAAAAATATACATGGTCATACCTCCAGTTTCTTGTTTTAGACAAACAAAGACATATGATACTTAAAGGTACACAGATGTTGTCATTATGGCTAGATTGATCTGTAGTATTTAAAATAATTTGGAGAACTAGCTATCCTGCATTCCCATTGAAGAATCCACAAGGCTACAGTTCAGCTTAACTATAGCATGGCTTTACCAAACTGTCATTTCACACAATACACAAACTGGGAAATAGAAAATTCTGTAGCTCTTATCTCTAAATATTAGCAGTTTTTGATCTTCTGAGACATACTGGAATTATATAATATAAAACTGACATTTTTCTCACTCATTAACATATGATCACATACATGGAAGGAAATTGCTTTCAAAATAATATTATTACATGTGTTGACCAAACTGTTTTAAAAATACCCCAAATTAATATCTCTTTTATTCGTATTTCAGGTGATCCCACTATCCAAAGGGAGAGCAATCGTGTCTCAGAATATTAGACATTTAGTTATACCAGAAAATTTGAAGCCTGCAAAAATAATGAGCTTGATAAAGTCACCTGATCACCTTCAACAACATTATAATGGAAAGTTACATTTTAGTATTGTTGCAGATGATAAGAATGGACACTTTGAAATAGACAGCTCAACTGGAGACTTGTTTCTTTCTAAGGAACTTGATTATGAGATGACATCTCATTATCTTTTCAGAGTGATTACTACAGACCATAGCAAAAATCTTGCCCTAAGTAGCACAGTCTTCCTTAGTATTGATGTGGAAGATCAGAATGACCATTCCCCTTCTTTCCAGGATGAGTTCATTGTGATCAGCATAGAGGAGAATGTTCCCATAGGAACCCTGGTGTATGTCTTCAATGCCAAAGATGGTGATGGCAGTTTTTTGAACAGTAGAATACAATACTACATTGAATCCCACAACCCTGGCATGAATCCATTTCTCATCCACCCCTCATTTGGCACACTAGTCACTGTGTCCCCTCTTGACAGAGAGAGCATTCCAACTGTCACCCTGACAGTAACAGCGTCTGATCAGGCTGTGAATGTGACAGACCGGCGTCTGAGATCACTGACAGCACAAATAGTGATTTTGGATGTAAATGACCACAACCCCACTTTTATGTCTTTCCCCATTGCCCATGTCAAAGAGGATGTCACAGTGGGCTCCTTGGTGCACCATATAATTGCTCACGATCCAGATGAAGGAAGGAATGGAAAAATAACATACAGCATCCTCTCAGGAAATGAAAATATGGCGTTTATGCTAGATGAGTCATCAGGTACAGTGCCTGTATGTCACTTTAAAAAATATTGTATTTTATTGTGGTAAGAAAACATGAGACCCACCCTCCTGACAAAGTTTTAAGTGTACAATACATTGTTGTTGACTATGGGTTGAATGTTGCACAGCATATATCTAGAGATTATTCACCTTGCTTAACTGAAACTTTAGTATCTCCCATTTTCCCTTCCATCCAACCTCTGACAACCAGCACTCTTTGATTCCATGAATTAGACTATTTTAGATACTTCATGTAAATTTAATAATGGGGTTTTGTCTTTTTGTGACCAGTTTATTTTACCTAGCAAAATGTCCTCAAGATTTATCCATACTGTCACATCTTGCAGAATGTCTTTCTAAGGCTGAGTTGTCTTCAATTGTATGCACATACCACATTTTCTTTATCCATTCATCTTCCGATTAACATTTTTAGGTTGTTTCCACATCTTAGCTATTGTGGTTGGTGCTGCAGTAAACATGGGCGTGCTACTCTCTCTTCAAGATCCTGATTTCAATTCTTTTGTATAAATATCCAAAAGTGGAGTTGCTGGGCCATATGGTAGTACTATTTTTATTTTTGGAGGAACATCCATGCTATTTTCCATAGTAGCTGTAACATTTTGAATTCCCACCAACAGCGTACAAGGGTTCCAAGTTCTCTACTCCCTCCCCAATACTTGTTGTCTTTTTTTTTTTTAATGATAGCCATCCTAACAGGTATGAGTGATATCTCATTGTGGTTTTGACTTGCATTTCTCAAATAATTTGTGACATTGAGCATTTTTTCATATACCTATTAGCCGTTGTATGTCTTTTTTGGAGATGTTTCTATTCAAGTCATTTGTTCATTTTAAAATTAGGTTATTTGGTTTTTTTATGTTTAGTTGTAGGAGTTTTTAAATATATATTCTGGATATTAACCCCTCATCAGATAGTTGGTTTACAAATACTTTCTTCCATTCTGTAGGTTGCCTTTTTCTTTGCTGTGCAGAAGCTTCTTAATTGTATGTAGTCACCCTTGTTTATTTTTGATTTGTTGTGTGTGTTTTTGTTGTCTGCCCATGAAATAATTGCCAACACTCAAGTCACAAAGCTTTCCCCTCTGTGTTTCCTTCTAGGACCTTTATAGTTTCAGGTATTACATTGAAGTCTTTAATCCATTTTATTTTGTCTTATTTTTGTATGGTGTAAAATAAAGATACAACTTCATTCTTTTGCATGTGGATATCCAGTTTCCCCACATCATTTGTTGAAGAGATTAGCCTTTTTCTAATGTGTATTATTGGAAACTTTGTTCAAGATTAGTTGGCTATATACAGGTGGATTTATTTCTGGGCTCTCTACACTTCCATTGGCCTAAATGTTTGTCCTATGCCAATACCATACTGTTTTGATTATGGCAGCTTTGTAATATATCAAAGCCAGGAAGTGTGATACCTTCAGCTTTGTTCTTCCTCAAGATTATTTTGACTATTTGGGATTCTTTGAGATTCCATTTGAATTGTCATATTATTTTTTTCTATTTCTGCAACAAATGCCACTGAGATTTTGGTAGAGATTGCATTGAATCTGTAGATCAGTTTGGGTAGTATGAACATTTTAATAATATTAGACCTTTCACTCCATGAACATACATGTCTTTCCATTTGTATCTTCTTTAATTTCTTTCATCATTGTTTTGTGGTTTTCAATATACAAGATATTCACCTCCTTAGTTAGCTTTATCCCTGAGTGTTTTATTTTACTCCTTTTTGTGCTATTGCCAATGGAATTGTTTTTCTTTTTTTTTCTTCTTCTTTTTTTAAAAAAAAAATTATTATTATACTTTAAGTTCTAGGGTATATGTGCATAAAGCGCAGGTTTGTTACTTATGTATACTTGTGCCATGTTGGTGTGCTGTACCTATCAACTTGTCAGCACCCATCAACTCGTCATTTACATCAGTTATAATTCCCAATGCAATCCCTCCCCCCTCCCCCCTCCCCGTGATAGGCCCCGGTGTGTGATGTTCCCCTTCCCGAGTCCAAGTGTTCTCATGGTTCAATTCCCACCTACGAGTGAGAACATGCAGTGTTTGGTTTTCTGTTCTTGCAATAGTTTGCTGAGAATGATGGTTTCCAGCTGCATCCATGTCCCTACAAAGGACACAAACTCATCCTTTTTGATGGCTGCATAGTATTCCATGGTGTATATGTGCCACATTTTCTTAATCCAGTCTGTCACTGATGGACATTTGGGTTGATTCCAAGTCTTTGCTATTGTGAATAGTGCCGCAATGAACATACATGTGCATGTGTCTTTATAGCAGCATGATTTATAATCCTTTGGGTATATACCCAGTAATGGGATGGCTGGGTCATATGGTACTTCTAGTTCTAGATCCTTGAGGAATCGCCATACTGTTTTCCATAATGGTTGAACTAGTTTACAATCCCACCAACGGTGTAAAAGTGTTCCTATTTCTCCACATCCTCTCCAGCACCTGTTGTTTCCTGACTTTTTAATGATTGCCATTCTAACTGGTGTGAAATGGTATCTCATTGTGGTTTTGATTTGCATTTCTCTGATGATGAGTGATGATGAGCATTTTTTCATGTGTCTGTTGGCTGTATGCATGTGTTCTTTTGAGAAATGCCTGTTCATATCCTTTGCCCACTTTTTGATGGGGTTGTTTGTTTTTTTTTTCTTGTAAATTTGTTTGAGTTCTTTGTAGGTTCTGGGTATTAGCCCTTTGTCAGATGAGTAGATTGCAGAAATTTTCTCCCATTCTGTAGGTTGCCTGTTCACTCTGATGGTAGTTTCTTTTGCTGTGCAGAAGCTCTTTAGTTTAATTCGATCCCATTTGTCAATTTTGGCTTTTCTTGCCATTGCTTTTGGTGTTTTAGACATGAAGTCCTTGCCCATGCCTATGTCCTGAATGGTATTACCTAGGTTTTCTTCTAGGGTTTTTATGGTATTAGGTCTAACATTTAAGTCTCTAATCCATCTTGAATTAATTTTCATATAAGGAGTAAGGAAAGGATCCGGTTTCAGCTTTCTACTTATGGCTAGCCAATTTTCCCAGCACCATTTATTAAATAGGGAATCCTTTCCCCATTTCTTGTTTTTGTCAGGTTTGTCAAAGATCAGATGGCTATAGATGTGTGGTATTATTTCTGAGGACTCCGTTCTGTTCCATTGGTCTATATCTCTGTTTTGGTACCAGTACCATGCTGTTTTGGTTACTGTAGCCTTGTAGTATAGTTTGAAGTCAGGTAGCATGATGCCTCCAGCTTCATTCTTTTGACTTAGGATTGTCTTGGCAATGCGGGCTCTTCTTTTGGTTCCATATGAACTTTAAAGTAGTTTTTTCCAGTTCTGTGAAGAAAGTCATTGGTAGCTTGATGGGGATGGCATTGAATGTATAAATTACCTTGGGCAGTATGGCCATTTTCATGATATTGATTCTTCCTATCCATGAGCATGGTATGTTCTTGCATTTGTTTGTGTCCTCTTTTATTTCACTGAGCAGTGGTTTGTAGTTCTCCTTGAAGAGGTCCTTCACATCCCTTGTAAGTTGGATTCCTAGGTATTTTATTCTCTTTGAAGCAATTGTGAATGGAAGTTCATTCCTGATTTGGCTCTCTGTTTGTCTGTTACTGGTGTATAAGAATGCTTGTGATTTTTGCACATTAATTTTGTATCCTGAGACTTTGCTGAAGTTTCTTATCAGCTTAAGGAGATTTTGGGCTGACATGCTGAGATGATGGGGTTTTCTAAATATACAATCATGTCATCTGCAAACAGGGACAATTTGACTTCTTCTTTTCCTAACTGAATACCCTTGATTTCTTTGTCTTGCCTGATTGCCCTAGCGAGAACTTCAAACACTGAGTAGGAGTGGTGAGAGAGGGCATCTTGTCTTGTGCCAGTTATCAAAGGGAATGCTTCCAGTTTTTGCCCATTCTGTATGATATTGGCTGTGGGTTTGTCATAAATGGCTCTTATTATTTTGAGATACGTTCCATCAATACCGAATTTATTGAGAGTTTTTAGCATGAAGGGCTGTTGAATTTTGTCAAAGGCCTTTTCTGCATCTATTGAGATAATCATGTGGTTTCTGTCTTTAGTTCTGTTTATATGCTGGATTACGTTTATTGATTTGCGTATGTTGAACCAGCCTTGCATCCCAGGGATGAAGCCCACTTGATCATGGTGGATAAGCTTTTTGATGTGCTGCTGGATCCAGTTTGCCAGTATTTTATTGAGGATTTTTGCATCGATGTTCATCAGGGATATTGGTCTAAAATTCTCTTTTTTTGTTGTGTCTCTGCAGGCTTTGGTTTCAGGATGATGTTGGCCTCATGAAATGAGTTAGGGAGGATTCCCTCTTTTTCTATTGATTGGAATAGTTTCAGAAGGAATGGTACCAGCTCCTCCTTGTAACTCTGGTAGAATTCAGCTGTGAATCCATCTGGTCTTGGACTTTTTTTTAGTTGGTAGACTATTAATTATTGCCTCAATTTCAGAGCCTGCTATTGGTCTATTCAGGAATTCAGCTTCTTCCTGGTTTAGTCTTGGGAGAGTGTAAGTGTCCAGGAAATTATCCATTTCTTCTAGATTTTCTAGTTTATTTGCGTAGAGGTGTTTATAGTATTCTCTGATGGTAGTTTGTATTTCTGTGGGGTCGGTGGTGATATCCCCTTTATCGTTTTTTATTGCATCTATTTGATTCTTGTCTCTTTTCTTCTTTATTAGTCCTGCTACAGTCTATCAATTTTGTTGATATTTTCAGAAAACCAACTCCTGGATTCATTGATTTTTTGGAGGGTTTTTGTGTCTCTATCTCCTTCAGTTCTGCTCTGATCTTAGTTATTTCTTGTCTTCTGCTAGCTTTTGATTGTGTTTGCTCTTGCTTCTCTAGTTCTTTTAATTGTGATGTTAGAGTGTCAATTTTAGATCTTTCCAGCTTTCTCTTGTGGGCATTTGGTGCTATAAATTTCCCTCTACACACTGCTTTGAATGTGTCCCAGAGATTCTGGTATGTTGTATCTTTGTTCTCATTGGTTTCAAAGAACATCTTTATTTCTGCCTTCATTTCGTTATGTACCCCATAGTCATTCAGGAGCAGGTTGTTCAGTTTCCATGCAGTTGAGCAGTTTTGATTGAGTTTTTTAGTCCTGAGTTCTAGTTTGATTGCACTGTGGTCTGAGAGACAGTTTGTTATAATTTCTGTTCTTGTACATTTGCTGAGGAGTGCTTTACTTCCAATTATGTGGTCAATTTTGGAATAAGTGTGATGTGGTGCTGAGAAGAATGTATATTCTGTTGATTTGGGGTGGAGAGTTCTATAGATGTCTATTAGGTCCACTTGGTGCAGAGATGAGTTCAATTCCTGGATATCCTTGTTAACTTTGTGTCTCGTTGATCTGTCTAATGTTGACAGTGGGGTGTTGAAGTCTCCCATTATTATTGTGTGGGAGTCTAAGTCTCTTTGTAAGTCTCTAAGGACTTGCTTTATGAATCTGGGTGCTCCTGTATTGGGTGCATGTATATTTAGGATAGTTAGCTCTTCCTGTTGAATTGATCCCTTTACCATTATGTTTTGGCCTTCTTTGTCTCTTTTGATCTTTGATGGTTTAAGGTCTGTTTTATCAGAGACTAGGATTGCAACCCCTGCTTTTTTTTGTTCTCCATTTGCTTGGTAGATCTTCCTCTATCCCTTTATTTTGAGCCTATGTGTGTCTCTGCATGTGAGATGGGTCTCCTGAATACAGCAAACTGATAGGTCTTGACTCTTTATCCACTTTGCCAGTCTGTGTCTTTTAATTGGACCATTTAGTCCATTTACATTTAAGGTTAATATTGTTATGTGTGAACTTGATCCTCTCATTATGATATTAACTGGTTATTTTGCTTGTTAGTTGATGCAGTTTCTTCCTAACATCAATGGTGTTTACATTTTGGCATGTTTTTGCAGTGGCTGGTACCTGTTGTTCCTTTCCAGGTTTAGTGCTTCCTTCAGGGTCTCTTATAAGGCAGGCCTGGTGGGGACAAAATCTCTAAGCATTTGCTTATCTGTAAAGGATTTTATTTCTCCTTCATTTATGAAACTTAGTTTGGCTGGATATGAAATTCTGGGTTTAAAATTCTTTTCTTTAAGAATGTTGAATATTGGCCCGCACTCTCTTCTGGCTTGTAGAGTTTCTGCCAAGAGATCTGCTGTTAGTCTGATGGGCTTCCCTTTGTGTGTAACCCGACCTTTCTCTCTGGCTGCCCTTAAGATTTTTTCCTTCATTTCAACTTTGGTGAATCTGGCAATTATTTGTCTTGGAGTTGCTCTTCTTGAGGAGTATCTTTGTGGCGTTCTCTGTATTTCCTGAATTTGAATGTCGGCCTGCCTTTCTAGGTTGGGGAAGTTCTCCTGGATGATATCCTGAAGAGTGTTTTCCAACTTGGTTCCATTTTCCCCCTCACTTTCAGGCACCCCAATCAGACGTAGATTTGGTCTTTTCACATAATCTCATACTTCTTGAAGGCTTTGTTCATTTCTTTTTCCTCTTTTTTTTTTAGACTTCTCTTCTCACTTCATTTCATTCATTTGATCATCAATCTCTGGTACTCTTTCTTCCAGTTGATCAAATCAGTTACTGAAGCTTGTGCATTTGTCACATATTTCTCATGTCATGGTTTTTATCTCTGTCAGTTCGTTTATGGCCTTCTCTGCATTGATTATTCTAGTTATCCATTCTTCCATTCTTTTTTCAAGATTTTTAGTTTCTTTGCAGTGAGTACGTAATTCCTCCTTTAGCTCTGAGAAGTTTGATGGACTGAAGCCTTCTTCTCTCAACTCGTCAAAGTCATTCTCCATCCAGCTTTGATCCGTTGCTGGTGATGAGCTGCGTTCCTTTGGAGGGGGAGATGCACTCTTATTTTTTGAATTTCCAGCTTTTCTGCCCTGCTTTTTCCCCATCTTTGTGGTTTTATCTGCCTCTGGTCTTTGATGATGGTGACATACTGATGGGGTTTTGGTGTGAGTGTCCTTCCTGTTTGTTAGTTTTCCTTCTAACAGTCAGGACCCTCAGCTGTAGGTCTGTTGGAGATTGCTTGAGGTCCACTCTAGACCCTGTTTGCCTGGGTATCAGCAGCAGAGGCTGCAGAAGATAGAATATTTCTGAACAGTGAGTGTACCTGTCTGATTCTTGCTTTGGAAGCTTCATCTCAGGGGTGTACCCCACCGTGTGAGGTGTGGGGTGGTGGTCTGCCCATAGTGGGGGATGTCTCCCAGTTGGGCTACTCAGGGGTCAGGGACCCACTTGAGCAGGCAGTCTGTCTGTTCTCAGATCTCAGCCTCCGTGTTGGGAGATCCACTGCTCTCTTCAAAGCTGTCAGACAGGGTCGTTTGCATCTGCAGAGGTTTCTGCTGTTTTCTTGTTTTTGTTTTTGTTTTTGTTTAGCTGTGCCCTGTCCCCAGAGGTGGAGTCTACAGAGACAGGCAGGACTCCTTGAGCTGCTGTGGGCTCCACCCAGTTCCAGCTTCCTAGTGGCTTTGTTTACCTACTTAAGCCTCAGCAAGGGCGGGCGCCCCTCCCCCAGCCTCAACTGCTGCCTTGCAGTTAGATTGCAGACTGTTGTGCTAGCAATGAGGGAGGCTCCAGGGGCGTGGGACCCTCCCAGCCAGGTGTGGTATATAATCTCCTGGTGTACCCTTTGCTAAGACCCTTGGTAAAGCGCAGTATTGGGGTGGGAGTTACCCGATTTTCTAGGTGTTGTATGTCTCAGTTCCCCTGGCTAGGAAAAGGGATTCTCTTCCCCCTCGCGCTTCCCAGGTGAGGGGATGCCTCACCCTGCTTCAGCTCTCACTGGTCGGGCTGCAGCAACTGACCAGCACCGATTGTCGGGCACTCCCTAGTGAGATGAACCCGGTACTTCAGTTGAAAATGCAGAAATCACCCATCTTCTGTGTTGCTCGCGCTGGGAGCTGGAGACTGGAGCTGTTCCTATTCGGCCATCTTGCTCTGCCCCTCTGGAATTGTTTTTCTAATTTCCTTTTCAGATAGTTCCTTGTTGGTGTATAGAAATGCAACTGATTTTTGAATGTTGATCTTTGTATCTTGCCTTTTCTGAATTTATTTGTTCTAATAGTTTTTTGATGGAGTCTTTAGGGTTTCTATATATAAGATCATGTAATCTACAAACAGGGATAATTTTACTTCTTCCTTTCTGATTTGGATCCCTTTCATTTCTTTTTCTGCCACTTTCAATTAAACCCTCTCATCGCTTGCTTATATTTACCTTTTTCATTTTCTTCTCTTAAAATGATGGTTCTTAAGAAACATATGCTTTAAACATTTTTGACTTCTTCTGTTGTTTAACTTAGAGATATATATATAAAAAAATACGGTATACATATATATAGAATAGACACAGAGTTTGTATTTGACGAACCAACTTTAATGGTCCTGTTTGTTAATATTAACTATGCTCTGTAGCTAACAGACACTATGGGCTGAATATACAACAGAAAACTTCTTTGCCCCCTTTGTGAGTCCTTGCAGTGTAGGATATAGTACCAATAGTGAATCAGGTAGCAGTATGACAAGTCAACAGCGTTGTTCAAAGACTTTGGTATGGAAATTTATCTTTGAGATTATAAAAATATGTATTTGTAAATATTGGAAATAATATATATTTTTTATGGCTGAATTCATTTGGACATTAAGACCCCTGCTTTTTATATCAATTGTAACATTTCTTTTTTTTGAAGAAGCATTTATTCACTGTCAGGTACTCTGCAGAAATGTCACTCACTCTCAACTTCACTTGTCTTGCTGTCACCATGTTGCTAGATAACATCTACCATACGTTTTTTATGTAGTTTGATGGAAGAGTAAATGTACAAATTTTCAGTCTTGTGACTTTCAAAATGAACCTCCTTCTACCTGATTTTCAGGGGATATTGAAAAATTAATAAACTCTCATCTTAGTCACTAAAAAATAAAGTTATTTCTACATGAACCTTGGAAAAAAATCTCAGATATACACCATTTGGCCCAACTGTTAGTTAAAAGCATTATTTGGAATGGAATTAAATGTGGAGGATTTGGAAGTCATGATTATAGTCTGGCTATATTCCGTTGGAAAATTTCATCAAAATATTTATTAAATCCTGTACATATGGTTTCATTCTGAGGCATGCGTGGACACCACCTAAATGCCCAACTGACAGAGAAACAGTCCAGACACAGGCTGCTGATATCTGTCAGAGCTGAGGCTCTCCAAGGACCTATTTCAGTAATACTTGGAATGTGTTCCAAGATGGCTAAGGAAGGTATATTTCAGATTGTTAAAAAGCATGGATAAAATTAGACTTGTGTTTTGGTAATATAGGTATTATGAATCTCTTGAGTAATTGCAGTGACTGTTTCAATGGACATGTTTTTCGAAGACATAAAAGGATAATTGCCAAATGCATTCACATGAGATGGGATTTTTTTCTCTCACAAAGCTCATATTTCTTACAAGAAGACAGTGAGTTTTTTTTTTTTTTTTTTTTTTTTTTTGGTGGCTATGGCTGAGAAATATAAAGCGATGAGTAATTATTGAAAAATTATTTTGTAAAATAGAATTCAGTAAACCTCTTTCATTATTTCATGAAAAGTTCTTATAAAATGGGAGAAGCAAACAGCAATCCTAAAAGAAAAATGTGATAATTGGAATCATATAACAGCTATCTGTGTGCCAGTCTTTATTACATCTGACTTATATGGGTTACATGCTTCAGTGGCAGTGGGATAGAGACATGTTTTACTTGTGAAGTGTATTGTCTGAGTTATAACATCTTTGCTTTTTTTTTTTTTTTTAATTGAGATGGAGTCTTGCTCTGCCACCTGGGCTGGAGTGCAGTGGCGCGATCTCAGCTCACTACAGCTTCCACCTCCTGGGTTCCAGTGATTCTCCTACCTCAGCCTCCCAAAAACTGAGATTACAGGCGCCCATCACCATGCCTGGCTAACTTTTTGTGTTTTTAGTAGAGACGGGGTTTCACCATGTAGGCCAGGCTGGTCTTGAATGCCTAACCTCAAGTGATCCCCCTACTTTGGCCTCCCAAAGTGCTGGGATTACAGGTGTGAGCCACCACACCCAGCCTGAGCCACTACACCCGGCCTGCTCTTTATTGTTAAAAAAATGCAGTTAACTGAGAATAAATATTAAGAGATCATAACTCTTTAACAAAAAATCAACTGTCTTAAAGAATATAGCCATACCCACATTTTTGTAACTTGGTTGCTTTTGTACATTATGTATTATGTGACACGAAGATATATATTGTTAGTATCCTAGATATTTTTTAAAAAGGAGGTAGATGTAGGCTAGATAATTTTAATGTAGTCCTCTCAGTAGATAATTGCATAACATACATTATTCTTGAATTATTTTGTTTGATATAATTTAAATTGAGATGACTTTTCTGGCTAAAAATGTTTGCTTTTAATTGTAGATAGTATATACATTTAAAGATGGTTTAATGCAGTTCATATTTTAGCAGTTAAGACATCTGAATTTTTATTAGGTAGACAAGTTAGATATAAGTGGAGTAAGCATGACTTCTCTAAAGAATATTCATTACATGTTGCTTTTCTTCCGTTTTCAAAACAGGCTTACTAACTACAACTTGTCCTTTGGATTATGAAATGAAAACTCAGCACATTCTGATTGTTCTGGCACTGGATGATGGCACACCAGCACTTTCTTCATCCCAGACTTTGACAATTACTGTTCTTGATGTAAATGATGAAGCTCCAGTGTTTAAGCAGCACCTGTATGAAGCTTCAGTGAAAGAAAACCAAAATCCCGGGGAGTTTGTCACCAGGGTTGACGCTCTGGACAGAGATTCAGGTAATTTAAAAATACAGAAATTGGGCACTTAATTCTTAAAAAAATTGAAGATTATAGTTGACATAATTTATAATAGTTATGGCTCAGAAAAAATGAACAGTTGCTAGTTATCTCAAATTTTTAATACTTCTCTCATTTGCATCCATACAGAAACACATATACCTGTAAAGATACAGATATATCCCATAAGATTTGCTTGTATTAACTTTATTATTATTTATATTAGGGTGATACCCAACTAATTAACATACACTTTTTTGATTTGATCTTAATAATCGAAGTACAGACAAAGCATCACACTTCTTTCAGAGTATAATGGTTAGATACATTGAGAAGAGGAAGATAAATGGTTCTTTATTTCCCCTGGATATAGCATAGTGAAAGAGGCATGGTGCTGGTGTCAGACCACCTGGATTTGAATCCAAAACTACCATTTACTTATGCCATGTGACCTTGAACAAGTTACTAATCCTTTCTATTTCCCTACTTATCTGTGATATGGAGATAATAACAGTGCCTAAATTATAGTTCTGTTACAAGTATGAATGAATTATTACATGTAAAGAGCTTAGACTGGTGTCTGACACAATAAACGGTCAATATGTTAACTTTGTTACTATTTTTACTATTTTCAACCACTGTGTCCAGACAAATGACTTTGGAGTAAACAGTTACTATGACTAGGAATTTATAAATTTCTTAGACTTGCTTTTCAACATCACTGTGGCTGTTTTGGCAACTGAGGTTCAGCAACTTTAATCATATTCTGTTTTTATCTTAAACAAAATAATTACAAAAATTACGGTGCTGTGTTTCTTAGTCACAGCACATGCTGAATTCTTCCATCGGAACTAATATGAATAGTTTATATTCCCATTCACATGTGAAACACTGAACTAATATGAATATTATATGAATATAAACTATTCGTGTTAGTTCAGTTTAATAATTCAGTCTTTTAAAATTTACATTTGTATATAGCAAATGGCATTATATATCAATGTAATACTTTGTTATTTTTTGCAAGAATTGTAATAGATGTTTTTATGGAAATAGTATTAACAATAGCATTTCCTCGTACGTTGTTAATTTAAGGGGAAAAAGATACATTTACTTGAAGTTTTAAAGTAAATTAGAAAATATCTGAATACTTTGCCGTCTTGGAAAACATTATCTTTTAACGAAAGGCATTTTACATGAATTTGTATGTGATGTTACGAACACTCTTTTCAAGGGCTAACCCAGTTTTCTGTCTTTGGCCAGAGTGGGGCAGTGTGATCAAAGAGTTTTTCTAAGAGTTGAGTCTGAAGCGTGCTAAGGATTGTTTGCTCCAATCTGTGCTTAGAACTTAGCACATTTTTGGCAGTATTCATTTTTAGGGTGTTCAGAAACAATGAAGACTATACATAAGCTTTGTGTTTCACAATAATTTCAGCTCCGTAAAGTTCCCTTAGAGTGTTCTCTGTGGAAACAGCAATACAGGGCGCTGGGCAATACAAAAACTGCTTCCCAAAGCATATAGACATATACTGAACCTATTGCTGATGTTGTGTGATTTTGCAAACAGTAAGGTATGTAAAATGCTTCCTCCCTTTGGCCTTGCTCTATTTTGTGAATTTTATTTTTTTGTATTGGATTCTACTAAAAAGGCTCCTCTTGCTTTAATGCTTGAAGAGGGAGAAAATAATTTCTCTCAAAATTTGCATATATTAACCAAAGACAATTACCATAAATATATTCTTCTGATATTTACTGTCAAGTTGCCCAGTGTTGATGTTACTTTCATTTAGAATGAATTGTCTGCAACCTGCTAATTATAATTGAATTGAAACTATTATTTTAGAGATTATGGTATGCCAACTGAGAATTTAGGTACAAAATTATTGTTTTTCTGAATTAATGGATGTTTGAAATACACTTTAACATCTTCATGAGTCTCATGTAACCTTACATATTTTGGAGACAATTTTGATTTACTGGAAATCTCAGTATTTTTAATGAGGCCAGATCTGTTAAGTAGGTGGTTATGTAAATACATGTGAATATTTGTGTGTATGCACGTACTTTAGAATACATTTTCCCTCGATTTTTTTTCTTTTTTGATTATTGGGTTAAAACAATGAAACAGGATTATGCATGAGAATCAAATGACGTAGTCAAGATTTTAACATAACTGGCATTACACTGGAATTTATGAATGGTTTACTTTATGGTACGTATTTTTTAAAAAATACCACAGCGTTACTTAATACTAGAGAGCTTAACATGTGTTTTCTAGCATTCTACGATGCAGTTTTTAAAAATGTAAGTATACAGTGTTATTTGGCATTCAAAACCCACAGGGATTTGAGCACTGAATGTTTATGGTGTATGACTCACACTAGCTCTAGCAGAAGTTTCTTCTTGTATTAAAAGGAAAAAACAACTACCAGATTTTAACTAAGGTATTAAAACTGCTGCAGCATTTCGTGCCACCAACAAGAGCTCCATTGTTAGTGAAAAAAGATCTCCCCCTGCAGTGCCCTTCCCCCACTCCCAAGAGGAAAGGGTGCCTCACTGGGAATACGACTCACTTACATTCGCTCAGGGGTGTCTAACATAAAATAACTTACCAGTACATTGCCACAGCAAAATATAGAATTCATTAGTGAGATGTTATTTTCTATCCCATAAGAATGTATTCTCTATCTGGGCTCATCTTCAATAAACTAC
This sequence comes from Macaca mulatta, assembly GCF_049350105.2. NCBI lineage: Eukaryota > Metazoa > Chordata > Mammalia > Primates > Cercopithecidae > Macaca > Macaca mulatta. The sequence continues at coordinate 162,901,186 of NC_133410.1, read as the reverse complement.
ATCTGGTTTTCTGGAATCCCTGGTGCTGCACTGGATGTACAACTGCACCGCCTAAGTCTACACTTGAGCCCAGGGAGAAACACCATATTTCATCAAATCTCAGACACCGTTAATTGTAAGACGCATCTAATTTTAGAATACTTCCACTGGACTGATAGCTTTATCTTCATAGGAAGTTATAAGGTGCCATTCTGTATACCCTTTAGAAGGTGACTTATTTGTGTGTGTATCAAAAAATAAAGGATAAGGATGCTAAAATATCTGAATCTATGGCATTTTGTAATAACAATTTCTCACTTGAGTGGACAATACTATCTGGCTATTCAGTTTATTTTAAATGTTTCTTTATGGAGTGATATTTTCTCTGTATCATATACTCAGGCAAAATATCCACCAACTTTCCTCCATACTTTATTTGAAGAGAACATATCCCAGATCCTTTATTTTTATTTATTATTTTTTTATTTTTATACAGACAGAATCTCGCTCTGTTCCCCAGGCTGGAGGGCAGTGGCCCAATCATGGCTCACTGCAGCCTCAAACGCCTGGCTTCAAGTCATCCTCCAGCTTCCACCTCCCAAAGTGTAGGGATTACAGTTGTGAGCCACTACATTGGGTCTCTCTGCACTTTATTAGTAGCTATTCATTGACGTGCCCCCTCATTCTTTCCCCAGTGGCATTTGCTCATCACTTTAGATTCAATCTAATTAATCCAGGGGCACATAAGGAGATCCATAGGATTCAAGCGCAAGTCCATCTTACTAGCTTTGCCCCATTCTAGCAACCTCGATTATACTGAAGTCCAAAAGAAGGATTTAGAGGTGGGCTAGATTATAGGGCATTTCAAAAGTTGAATTTCCCAATCCAAGGCTATGGAACATTTGCTAGAGAAAGTCACAACAGCATGCTAATTGAAGCCATCGCCTACTTAGGCTGCAGTATTTCTGCTAATCCCTTAGTGCTGTTATGTTTTCCTTGGCTCTCTCTATATAAATTTTCTCTCTATATATAAAAAATTCTATTATAAATACATTTACACAAATATCAAAAATAAGTAGATGAAAAAGAATAAGGACTAGTTATAACCTCACTCACTCAGAGACAATCACTGTTAAAACTTTGATATATATTCTTAATACATTTAATATATAGTATTATAATTGTGTAAATGTTTATTCATCTGCTTTTTCTCTAGGCTGTGAACTTCTCCTGGATTCAGGACCTTTTATCTATTAATACGCTTATTCCAGGTTCTTAGATTAGTGCAAGATGTGACAGAGGAACTCAATAAATATTTTTGACCATATGGTCTGAGGAACTGAAGCATGTATGACATAAGCTTCCTCAAGCTGCCCTCACTGTTTAGAATGTATTTATTATTTACTCATTTATTCAATCAACCAGGCATAATTCTACTTTTGCTTTAGAAATGCCTGATTGTGAGGGCACTGTACAGTTGAGGCATTACACAAAAAAGAATCTTGGCACGGTGGCTCATGCCTGTAATACTAGTGCTTTGGGAGGCCGAGGTGAGAGGATTGCTTGAAGCCAGGAGTTCAAGACCATTTTGGGCAACGTAGCAAGACCTCGCCTTTACAAAAAAAAAAAAAAATCTAAAAATTAGGTGGGTATGGTGGCATGCTCCTGTAGTCTCAGCTACTCAGGAAGCTGAAGTAGGATGGCTTGAGCCCAGGAATTTGCTGCAATGAGCCACAATTGTGCCTCTGCACACTCCAACCTGGGTGGCAGAGTGAGATGCTGTCTTAAAAAAAGAAAAGAAAAGAAAAGAAAAATGATCTTCCTAAAAATAACACACCCCTGGAAAGAATTCTTCATTAATTCCCCATAGTTTGAGGAAGAGGAAGATGAAGTTGTTTTTGCTTATCAATCCCTTTTTGCTTAACAATCAGCTTTCCTGACTGTCCTCAGCTCCTGTCACTCTCCCACCTTTTACTCTAGGATAGAATTCTCGAAAACTTTTTCCTTTAAAGAACCAGCTAGTAAATATTTTAGGCTTTGTGTGCCTTACGGTCTCTTTTGTGCAACTCTGACATTATAGCAAGACAGCAACCATAGTTAATATTGTGCCTGTATTTCAGTAAAACTTTACAAAACAGGGAGCAGATCAGATTTGACCACTGGACTGTAGTTTGCCGATCCCTAGTCCAACACATGTGTCTAATTAAGATACCTAAGTTACTTGCTACTTTCTGCTCATCAGATCCAATTATCATGATTCATCATCATATCTCTACCAACTAGATGTTGTCAACAGTGGGAGAGTTTGCATAAAGATGGGTAAAAGCGAATGAGTTCTGATAGTTCTTATAAATTAGTATCAAATGTTGCTTCTCAAAAGGTGGTCCCTGGGACCAGTGGCACCATCATCCATCCCCAGTCTACAGAAAACAGCACCCGTTCTGCTTTTCAAGGATGCTGGTGGCCTTCTAATACCTTTCCCAGTGTACTTATGAAGGGAGGGTCCTCTGATCTCTTGGGAAAGATAGTGGCGGTGTTTGGTGAGCATGTCTTACATGATAAGTTCACTCTAACATTTTCATTTCCTTAAGCTTTGGATTATTTATAGTATTCAAAGGAAGACCAAATGTCTCAACCTCAGTGATTATAGGCTCCCATTGAATCCAACCAATCAAAGAAACTCTCAGGAGACACAGCTCTATGGGCTTATACATTAAATTCTGACTCTCTACCAAGCAATATCAATATTGTCTATTTATCAATAAATCCAGCCTAAACCAATATTATATCTTCCTAGGTCTCACATTCTTTGAATTGATTTCCACACATATTCCCCAGGTTTATGCCAATATAAGTTAGAAAAATATTACTATTCTTTGAAACTATAAGCTTTCTTTGACTGAGTCAGATTTGCACTTGGCTACCTGAGTTATGTTGAAATTCTGACTCTGGTTACGAGTATTTATACGAATAGGCATCTCCTTGCAAGGTGTTTGTTATACCTGCCACTCAATTTGGGTCCAATCTTCAGGGAGATTAATTTTAGGCCTTCTATATAGGAGCTTTCCAGCTTTCCAGCTATGACTTGAGTTACAGGTTTAAAGCCTCAGCTTGTAGTTATCTTTCTATAATTTCCTAGTCCTTTGAAAAACAGTCTTCTGCATCATGGTCCTTTTTACTAGTATGTGGTCAGTAAGCACCATTTGGTTCTCTAAGGAATTCGAGTCCTTTAATAGTCACTTTATCACAGTCAAACATGATTGATAAATTAATTAATCATGACAGCGCTCCAAGTATTGAATTCCTAGCATTCCATTTCCCATGGTTAAGGAACTCATCGCTGTATTCAAAGCCTAAGACACAACCAAACCAGTCTCAGAGTCCCTGTTATCTGAGACCCAATTCTGGTGCCAAGTACTCTATCAGCCATGTTCAGTCATGAAGAATAGATGCTACAAACAGATGTTGGATGAATGAGTAAGCAAGAAGGGAATACTGAGATAACCAAAAAGACAAAAACAAAACTCTAGAAGGCAGCTACCACCCCTAATACTGGAAAAGAAGAAGAGGTTTGGATTATCAGAGCCTAGGAAGAAAATGAGAGAGGGGGCCTTGCAAAGGGGTAGCAAAACAGACTGAATAGCATTGCTGATGATGACAGTAAGTAACTAGGAAGAAGGAAGTCCCATTTTCTATCCTTCTGACTTTCAGTCTCCTTCTAGTGTCCTTTTGTGGCAAACCCTAGGAGAGAGGTAGTTGGCGATGGAGAATGTGGTTTGCAGATCCCCAGCCCCAGTATCACAGGGTGGAGTACAGAAGAACAGATTTGGATCTGAGACACTATGGTTTAATAAATAATACACCATGTGAAGAACTGAAAGGAGCAGGCAGAGGGAACAGCCACTACAGAGGCCTCAGCAGAAAGATGTTTAGTATGTTCAGAGAACAGAAAGAAAGCCAGTAGGATAAGAATATAGCAAGGGAGCAAGTCTATGAGAAGAGGTTGGAAAGATATGCAGAGCCCACATCATATGGGACTTTGTGGACTGCGGTAAGGTATTTGGATTTTATTTTGAACTCATTCAAACGTTCTTTCTTCCTTCTTACCCATTAACTCCTATTCATCTTTAGAGTTTCCGGTTCTATCAACGCAACTCAACTTACCCATCATGTCTGTTCAGGGGGAATTGTCACTGCCAGCTTGCTTATCTGTATCCAGTGCTATACTGTAAACACCGTGAGGATAGAAAATTTGTCTGTTTACTAGCAGTTATATTTTTAGCATATGGTATGGTACCTTGGCACCTAAGATCACTCTCTATATATGTTAGTTCAATGAGATAATTAATGACAAACTACATACCTAAGATAAGTCTTCTCTGATCCACTCCCTCAGTGATGTCATATATTCCATCACACTTTCCATTACTCATTGATGTAATCATCTTCCCCTCTAGAGGGAAACTCTGACGACCAAGGTAACTATTCAGTGGTGTGTTTCTAGTACCTGACACTCAGTATCTGTGCATTCATAAAGGAACTCATGAATGAATAAATGAATGAACCAACCAAACAGATACGGATGCAAACTGAAGACATGAATGTGTAGAGTGAGATGACAATGGCGTGATGACCAGCACATTGATTGTCAATGCACCCCACTCCTGGAAGCAGGAGAAAAATATGTCATAGAGAAACAAACAAAAATATTATTTTTCTTTTATTTTTTACTTCTCTCTTCCTCATACCTTCCTTCCCTCCCTTCTTTTGTTTCTTTCTTTCTGTTTTTTTAAAAATATTGGTCAGCCATATATGATGCCACAGAAAAGACAAGTTAGGTAAGAACTAGAAATGGCCAGTAGACTTTATAACCAGAAAGTCACTGGTCACTGTAGAAAGAGTAACTGAGAATGGCATGGTTTGAAGCTAACTGCAAAATGAATATGATTTTCAAAAGAAATTTGGCTACAAAGAGAAGGAGAAAAAAGCCTAATTCTTATAGCTAGAGAAGGATATAATTTAAGGAAAAAAAAATTAGGAGAAAGACTAGACCTGACAGAAAAATTCTGAGAGTGTGTTTGAAGAATGACCTTTGCCACTGAGGCAGGGTGTAATGGATGCAGTTGAGTACAGGTGCAGAGGGTGAGGGAGTTCTTTCCCAATACCTCCTTTCTGGGAAATGGAAAGGGAAGTGATCTGTGAGAGTAAGCCAGGTAGTGGTCAGGTAGGAGACCTGAATGGAAGAAGGGTGATTACGGACACCTGGAAAGACTGCCACATACAATGGCACTGCGGTTGTCTCAATCCATGCTGTTGTGAAATTTTCTGTAGCTCCAGTCATTTGTTGGATATTCAAATGGAGTAAAGAGATGGTTGCAATGATCCCAGGCTGAAGCTTTGCTGGACATCTTTGGCAGAAAGCCCCAGGACCTGAGTAACTATGCAAGATTGCTAGAGGGATAGCTCATGGGGCTGGACTGGAGAAGGAGAGAAATGAATTGAGGAGAGGTATCCTGGGGTGGGAGGAATTAAGAAGTCATGGGACTGCAGGTCTTGAGGTCTAAGAGAAGATATGTGTGTGTGTGTGTGTATTCACACTGGCGTGCATACACACATAGTTATGGGCATATATACACAGGCACACACACACATATCCTTCAGTGGGCATGTGTCATAAGGATATCACTAAATATCTTCAGATCCAAATTTCCAGTTTGCTCAGTGAGGTGATAGAATGAGACCAAATAACCTCTTTTTAATTTTTATTTTCTTAGTTCTCAGGTTTGATGATGCTGTGTTTGTTATATAGGATTATAAGGGTGTAAGGAGGAAAAGCGAAGGCACTAGTTAAATTCTAAATAAGCCATAGTAAAATACATTTAATTTACTTCCTAAGTTGTAAAGGGTATGAAGTTTGGGGTACGAAAAATGTATGTATGCAGACTACAGTTATAGGTAAAGATCTTATTTATCCTTAATAATATACTAGGAGGATTGAAGATGAATGTATTGTTATCTTAGGGATAAAAAAACCTGTGTAGAATAATAGAAAAAAATAAAATCTGAAAGTTTCTAAAAAGACAGAGAAATATTGAGTAGAGTGGTGAAGCACATTAGAGGAAAATGGGAACTATGGGAGGAAGGGACAGCAGAAAGATCTGAATTTATGTGTAAATAATTGAAGACATTTTCTAGGTTTGGCAAGTAGTGAGAATTTAAAAATGTATAATATATAGCATTCTATAATATGTAATATACATAATATGCAATCGTATATATAATGTGTAAGAAAATCATATAAAATAATATGCAATGGTGTATATATAATGTGTAACAAAATCATATAAATGTGTTCATTCATTTAAAACTTAAAAGATCCATGTAATCTTTTCGAAGACAGAGGTCACATCTGACTCAGCACTCTCTCTTTGGCACACAGTACTATGCTTGGCACCTGTTATTTCTCTCTTTTCTTGAGGAAAAGGAAAGTAGATATAAGATAATATTGTTCCCATTTTTATGTAAGCAGAGATAGGAATAACAAGTTTTAACAACCTGGAACTTTAAGAAATTCTGTCTTTGCTATAGAATAGATTATATGATCCTTAAGTTGCCAAAATAATCACTATGATCCTTTAGTAATATCATTAATAATATGCCTAATGCCTAATAAGAGAATGAAACATTTTGGTGACCTCTGACCATGTCATATCAAATCCATTGGTCCTATGTTATTAGACTTTTTTCTCAGGGTCATTCCAATGCCTGCGGATTATATCTCAAATATATTTCTCCTCCGAGTTACATAGTAATAAGATATGTATGTTCATTCTTACATAAAACTAGAATTCTATTTCACTCCTTTCAGCTCTCAGTCCTATATAATATCTGCCAGATCATAATGGAATGAAAATTTACTTTTTAAGACTGGCAAGATGGAAATTTGTAATTGAAGTTTTTTTGTTAAGACCAAAAGAATGACATTTCATTTTTTATTAAAGTATAACATCATACATTCTGAGTACTGTGTGCACACCTAGATTCTTGTCAGTTAAGAAAAGAACGTAGGAAAATAACTCAGAGGAACTTGTGTAAAATGCAAATAAATTACAATGGCATGGGATAAACTCATTAAAATTAATAGTATGAATGATCTTCATACTACTAGTGATGGAAATGACGTGATACTTTTCTCAGGGGAGAAATGAAACCACAAAAATATGGGAAGAATTATTTCCAAAATGCGTAGTAATGTGGTACCACATTTCTCACTCTGGATAGCAGACTGAACACTAAGTGGAAAACAAAACAAACAGAAATACATATATAAGCAATTCTAGGTGCTCACTTCTTGAGGTTGAGAATAAACAGAGTTCTATAACTTAGCACAGGCTTTTAAACAGTGAGTCAATCTGCAGAAATTGTCATTTGTCCTGCAAGCTTACAATTAAGTCATTAAGTCACAATCAGCGGTGTTAGAAGGAGTAATTAGGAATATGTTGTAGAGTTGCACACTCATAAGAAATTTTTTATGGGAAGGAAAAAATTCTAAGCATTCACTGTGGGGAAGTCTCATAAGACTTTTGAAAATCAAGCATTTCAGCCCAGGAGGCTTTTATTTAGCAAGAACAGCCAGAAGAGTTTTTCTTTTACCTTAATTTAAAGGCTGTTTGAGAATCTTGCCATTTTCATCTATGGCCTAACATGTTCAAAGGAAAAGAAATAGGAAAGTGGATGAATGTATTTCAAAGAAATGATTGCTAAGTTTTTCTTTATATTTTTCTTAAGGAGTCAATTCCAAGCTTCAGTTTGAAATCATGCCAGGTGCTTCATTTGAATCGTTCGAGATAAATTCGGACACTGGAGAGGTAGTGACAGCCACCATGCTTGACAGAGAAGTTCAAGAAGTCTTCACCCTTCGAGGTAAGGGATTCCTTGACTATGCTTCAAAAAATAAAAAAATAAAAAACCAGTTCAGTGGTGAAATGTTACATTTTGGTGGGGTATTTTTAAATAAAATATTATTTAGCCAGTGCTACCTGATTAGTTTAGCCTGACTTTGTCTAGTTAGAACATATATATTTTAGGTATGAATCAAAGGCCACAATTCATGCCGTCTTTGTGTTCTATGTCAGTACTAGTACGAGATGGGGGATTCCCTTCATTGTCCAGCACCACAACAATTCTCTGCACTGTTGAAGATGAAAACGATCACGCACCAGAATTTATTGTTTCCAGTTATGACATTGAGGTTCTGGAAAACCAGGAACCAGAGGTTCTCTATACTGTTTTAGCCTCGGATATGGATGCTGGCAATAACCGAGCTGTTGAGTATCACATAATTGGTAAGTTTGTTTGTTTGTTTGTTTGTTTAAGACAGAGTCTCACTCTGTCACCCAGGCTGGAGTGCAGTGGCGCGATGGCTCACTGTAACCTTCACCTCCCGGGTTCAAGCAATTCTTGTGCCTCAGCCTTCCAAATTGGTAAGTATTTTTAAATTAAAATTTCCTCCAGGATGCTGACTGAGTTGATACACACTCTGTGTTGATTACTCTGTGTTTGATACCTGTTGCCTTTCTCTACAAAATACACACCGAGTCAGAACTGACTGGTGCCATGAGCTTTCTCTCTACCTCCTTCTCACAGCCACCTTGAACCACTGCTCTCCACGTTCTTTAAAAATCTGCCTTTGCAAACTGCTGTGAATTTTTTTCTATGCTAACATTAGTGGATGTAAGGATGGAAAAGATAGTGTTTTTGTATTTTTGTTGCTTTCACGTGATCTGTTTCAATTTTTTTTTAATTTTTCTTTTCTCATAGCCAGATTCTTACTGGGTCATTTCATCCAGTCCCTGTCTTTAGCTACCACTGGGATGCCAATGGCTCCCATCTCTATATGCATCCTAGATCTAGGTCCCATTAAAGGATATTGTTTTTAAAAGTAAAGAAGTAACTCTCATACAAATATAAAAATGGTACCTGCAAATAACTTTTATTTAACTCACTAATTAATGAGTAACCCAAAAAGATGTTAAAATTGTTTCAAGGAGAATTCCAAGAGCCATACATAGGCACACACACACACAAAGCAAATAAGGAATTCTGAAATGCAGAAACGGTGTATTTGCAAGACAACACTCAGTGGCATTTCACCAGATTTACTTGCATTTCCATGGACAAGAATCATTTACATTATTATAAGTTTTCAACAATGTACAGAGTGATCAAAAAGGCGGTGAAGGTGGAAGACCACTATGATGGCAAAGACACACGGGACACCTGTGCCCCACCCTTCTTTCTTCAATGCCAGGACACCTACTTGTCTTGTTCCTCCTATTTCAAATTGTTTCACAATTTCCTGACAGCCCCAAGGACCCGGTCTTTATATCCAACAGCATTGCATTATCAATGTGTCCAAAATGACACATCAGCCTCACCCCCTTTCTACTTCCCCCATCATGGTCTGGGTCCTTCTGCTACTCTCTGCCTGTGATCTTCAGCTATTGTTTTTTGTTTTTGTTTTTTTCTTCACTTACTCTTGAAAATGTATGTACCAACACACACATGTTTTTATGCTGCCAACTAAACTTTTTCCCATAAACTTAAAAAGTAACAAAGGTGTGTTTCCCAGCATATCCTAAATATTGACACATTAAAATAAGACTGCTATATCACCTTTTAAAAGTATTCGATAGAATAAAAAATACCTTAAAAATATATGAAAGGCGGCCAGGCGTGGTGGCTTACACCTGTCATGCCAGCACTTTGGGAGGCTGAGGTGGGCAGATCACCTGAGGTCAGGAGTTCGAGACCAGCCTGGCCAACATGGTGAAACCCCGTCTCTACTAAAAATACAAAACTTAGCTGAGTGTGGTGGCAGGTGCCTGTAATCCCAGCTAGTTGGGAGGCTGAGGCAGGAAAATCGCTTAAACCCGGGGGGTGGAGGTTGCAGTGAGCCGAGATCACGCCATTGCACTCCAGCCTGGGCGACAAGAGTGAGACTTCGTCTCAAAATATATATATATATATATATATGTGTGTGTGTGTGTGTGTGTGTATATTTATATGTATTTCATATATATATTTCATATATATGTATGTGTGTATATATGTATATATGTTTGTATATATGTATATATGTGTATATATGTATACATATGTGTGTGTATGTGTATATATATGTGTATATATATGAAAGTCATCCTTCCCTTGTATTGCCTTCCTCTTTCCTGGCTCTGCATGTCCCTTCATGGTCCCAAAGTCTCCACCTGTTCTGCCCAAGATGAGGCCACCTTCTCAACCAGGTTGGAAACTGGGAGCTCCTACGGATGGCTGTGGGACTCAGAAATCTCTCCAGGAACAGAGAGCATAACTTGGATTGGCAAAGCTGCCTGCCAAGCCACCATGCCCAGAAAATAGGCTAAAAAGGTGACACAGCAAAGGTGATGGAAGAGTCACACAGGAGATAGGCAGGGTTGCCTGCTAAACCTGCCCTTCCAAAAACAGAACCCAGGCCTAAAACAGTCCCCGCAACCCAGCAAAGAGGGGAATGAGGTGCCTCAGGGGCGAAAGGGGAAGGGGATGCTGGCAAGGATCAGAACAACCCCGCACAAACCAAGACGCCTGCACAGCGCAGTCACAGGGAGCGCAGGGCACTGGGAATGCCAAGTGAATTGTACATTTTCATAGTTCACAGACTCTACTGTTTGAAATATGATTTTTTTAAGTTAATAAAAATGTAGAATTTTACTTGTTTTTTTCAATTATATGTATGAACAAGCATTTTCAGTTATATGTTTTGCATTTTTACTTCTTCAATCAATATTACCTTTCTACATCGTTGCAGAATTTTATCATAATGTAATGGACTTCTCTGCTTAAAGTATTGATCATTTTATTATAATTTTCTGCAATTAAAATATGTGGATAAATTTAAGATTTCTAAAAATTTCCAATGAACATAAGGTCTCAGTTTTGAAAATTATATTAGATTATTGTGATTGTAAGATTAAAATAGCAAAAGTGCATTCCAAATTTTGACAAGTAACAACATAAAAAGTAAAATTGTGTTGTAAATGCATCTCTGAATCAGATTAATGGGTTCCTTTTTTTCCAGTGAGTTCATGAATCTGGGAATGCATGTTCCTTTTTGCTAAAATAAGGCAAAGCGGCTGGGTGCAGCGGCTCATGCCTGTAATCCCACCACTTTGGGATGCGGGGGTGGGCGGATCACCTGAGGTCTGGAGTTTTGAGACCAGCCTGACCAGCATAGAGAAACCCCGTCTCTACTAAAAATACAAAATTAGCCTGTGGCGCATGCCTGTAATGCCAGCTACTCGGGAGGCTGAGGCAGGAGAATCACTTGAACCCGGTAGGCGGAGGTTGCGGTGAGCCGAGATCGCGCCATTGCACTCCAGCCTGCGCAACAAGAGTGAAACTCCATCTCAAAAAATAAAAATAAATAAATAAATAAAAAATAAGGCAAAAGGCAAAGCACAGTGCCAAGTCCGTTGCTGTTTCTCTTTGTTACAGATGTAAGCACTGAAAATTCTTGCTCACCTTTTTTTAAATGGAAGTATTGTTACAGAAGTTAATTTAGTACTTGTACGCCTTCTGAGTTATATGCCAAAAAGTTAATGAATAGTCTTTATTTTTTATTTATCTACCACTTGAAAACTTGAATAGGCCCTATAATTTGGTTGATAGCAGAGACCCTCTCCTACTGCAAAAGGATATTTTCCCCAGGCATTAAAGTCAGTTTTTGTTTTGACATAGAACTTTCAACACTGGGAATTATCACTTTATTTGACAGCCATTTATTTGGGTGAGAGGGAGACTTCCTTTTCTAATTTGCAAGAAGAGTGCTTATAAATGTGAATGTGGGAAAGATAAATTCCATGATCCCAGGTGCACTCTCAGGTAGAGCAATTTTAGGAATAAGGATATTTAAATTCTGGAGATTATCAAAAAACTACCTGTTTCCAAGTAAATTCCTTAGACAACTTCAAGTAACCCAGCTGTACTCAGCCCTCCTTTTAGAGATGATTGACTGATCTACACACCCTTTACTTATTCGCCTAAGCCGGGTCATGAATCCTTTCTCCATAACTTCTTATTTTTTCTCTTTAATATCTTTGCAATGTGTTCACTTCCTGCATGCATATATTGTTTCAGATACCCCTTGTTGCACAAGTAGATTACTATGACTCTTAACCTTCCCATTTTCATTTTCCTTTTTTTTTTTTTTTTTTTTTTTAAAGACAGGCTCGGCCGGGCGCGGTGGCTCAAGCCTGTAATCCCAGCACTTTGGGAGGCCGAGGCGGGTGGATCACAAGGTCAGGAGATCGAGACTATCCTGGCTAACATGGTGAAACCCCGTCTCTACTAAAAATACAAAAAAAAAAAAAAAACTAGCCGGGCGTGGTAGCGGGCGCCTGTAGTCTCAGCTACTTGGGAGGCTGAGGCGGGAGAATGGCGTGAACCCGGGGGGCGGAGCTTGCAGTGAGCCGAGATCGCGCCACTGCACTCCAGCCTGGGAGACACAGTGAGACTCCGTCTCAAAAAAAAAAAAAAAAAAAAAAAGACAGGCTCTTGCTCTGTCACCAAGGCTGTGCAGTGGTGCCATCACAGCTCACTGCAGCCTCTACCCCCTGCCAGGCTCAAGCAATTCTCCCACCCCAGCCTCCTGAGTAGTGGGGACTACATGCATATGCCACCATGCCTGAATAACTTAAAAACTTTTTTTTTTTTTTTTTAAGAGATGAGGTCTCACTATGTTGCCCAGGCTGGACTCAAATTCCTGGGCTCAAGCAATCCTCCTGCCTTGGTCTCTAAAAGTGCTGGGATTATAGGAACCATCCTGTTTTCTAATCAAACTTTGACATTGCTGCCTCGATACTATTCTTAAAATAGAAATTTGATTCATGACACTTTACTGTCCAAAATCCTTCAGGGGGCTCCCTTGTGGATTTCAGGAGAAACTATAGAATCTTCAGCGGTATACAGAGAGCCCGTCACCATTTTACCCCTGCTTACCTCCCAAATTCATGTCTTTCCTCTGCTACTACTGCCAGCCCTTTTCCTACTCTCCACATACAAACACCCAGGAACCCTGTGTTCTAGTCACACCCAAACATTTGCAGCCTGTTAATTCTTATATTCCTAGAACTTCTCACAGGCTCTTTCCTCTGTGAGAGGAACACTCTCTCCAAAACTTGTAGTATGGCTTCCTCCACTTTAGGGGTGAAACTTGATGTCACTGTTTCCAACAAGCATTTCTTGGTCATACTAACATAGGATTATGTGCCCTTTCTCTGTACTTCTCAGAGAAACAGCACCCCTTGGCTAGCACTATCTGTATGCACTAATTTAGCTCTGTACATATGATTTTCATATGGTACTTTAATATCCAAGTATTGACCAGCCTTTCCTTTTAGACTGTAAACTGTTGGAGCTGGAGCTAGGTCATGTCTTACTCCCTTCGTATCTGTGATCTTGAGCACAAACTTGACACATACTAGGTGCTCATCAAATGTTTGCTGAATGAATGAATCACTTTATCAACCACAAATACTACAGAAATGTGGGTTTGTCCAATCATCTCTACTTTTGGTGTAAATTAACTATGCCTCATGAATACAAATGCAGGGCCCGCTCCTTCTCCCTAAAACTACCTATTGCTGTTGTTTCCTCTGAATGCCATTCTACTTGGTCCTCATATGCTTCTGATATGCAGACTCTATTAAGTTCCCACACTATTGGTCCTGCTCTTCATCCAAGAATATGACTGGCAAGTATTTAACCACATTTCTCCTCACTAATTTTCAGGGTTATTTAAAAAAGTCTTTGAAAGCTTTTTGTCCCTGTGTTCAATTTTAAGTTTTATTCTACTCGATACTGTGGAATATAATAAAGGGCAGATTTTTTTAAGGAATAGATGAATAGAACATTGCCTTATTTATGTTTTGGAAGAAATAGGCAATTGTCCAACTAACTCTAACCAAAGTGTTACGATTCATGGACAAAATGCTGTGGACATGTAGAAGGGAAGGCTTACTGCAATAGTATAACAGACATGAAATCTGTAGTGGGTAATATTTGGGAAAATAACTACAAATCAAATCTGTTCATTTCTGATTGATATCTTAAAAAAGGACATTACATTCTGTTTCTTATCCCCAACTCCTATTGTTTTGTATTAAATAAAACGTTCATCTTTATCCTCTTATGAGGAAAAATATATTAAAATTAAAAGTTGTAGATGCACACAAAAAAATCATACGGCTGCAAATCAGTGAAAGCAAGTGTTCTAATTATTGACTGATTAAAGATAGGCATTGAATCATATTATTCTGTTTATCCCCTCAATAGAATAGAACTTTCATGAGGGCAGAGCCTTTATCATGTTTACTGTTATATCCCCAATATTTACAGAAGTGCTAAGATACAATATAATCGGGAGTAAATATATTTTTGAATGAATGTATAAATGAATACCATAGACAGTGCTAGCAAAGAGCTGCTACTTTTTCAATTCAGATGAATTTGGAATTGTTTTCTTTAATAGATGGAAATACCGATGAGTACTTTGCTATAAATGAGATGTCAGGAGAACTCTCAACCACTCGTGCTTTGGACCGGGAACAAGTCAGCAATTTTACCCTTGCCATTCTGTGCTCTGACCTGGGAGATCCGCCTAGGAGCTCTGTAATACACCTGCAAGTTAGAGTTTTGGATGCCAATGACCACACTCCTTCTTTTCCCACACTTTATTACCAGTTCTCTGTGAGAGAAGATGCTGAAGTGGGAACAGTGGTTTTTGTGCTTTCAGCTGTGGACAAGGATGAAGGCCTGAATGGGCAAACTGAGTATTTTCTGACTGATGAGGCTTCTGGTGCATTCACCATTGATCCTATGTCAGGCACATTGAGAACCAGCAACACCCTCGACCGTGAAGCCAGATCTCAGCATACATTTAGTGCTGTGGCCAGAGACTGTAGCATCCAGGGTTCACGAAGCACTACTGTAATTATAAAAGTATGTGTCACTGATGTTAATGACAATGACCCAGTTTTGGAACAAAACCCTTTTGATGTGTTTCTTTCCCCCCAGTCGCCTACAAACCAGACAACTGTCATTGTGAGAGCCGATGACCCAGATTCGGGGCCCAACGGAACTGTGGTTTTTAGTTTTGCAGAGACTCAGTCAATGTTTTCTATTGATAAACATACAGGAGAAATTCAATTTCAGCAAAATCCATCTTCAGAATACTTCCCTATCTGGCTGCAGTTAAAAGTTACAGACCAGGGTGTTCCAGCCAGGACAACCACAGGTCTCTTGGTCATCCACATGGAAGGAGAAGATGTAAAGATTTCCTTCAGCCGCCATCTGTATAAAGGGCTCGTGACTGAAAATTGTGAGGCAGGTGAGTGTCACTTCAAGTTTTTCATATATCATACTTGTTTTGGCAAAATGCTTAAGAGTATGGATTATACTACGAGAGTGCCACTGTGCATTCAGTTATACATTTTTTGGTTCAATGCCTATTCTTGATATTGGAATAAACGTGGTTAAGAGGAACCTGGTCTGAGATGAAATGTCAGGGCAGAAGACAGTGAGGACCAAATTCCTTCTGACCTCTAAAGGAGGGCCCTCCCATTAAAGATTCAGTTAGAAAAGCTAATAAATAAATGGATGGGGAGCCTTTAATCTCATATTCTTACTGTGTTTTCTTGACCTCTTGTCAGAGTTGTTGGTAGTTCCCTTATGTTTGGAATTGCTTAATTAAATTTAGCTTTTATCTTTTTAATAGAACTTACTCTAAAAATTTCTTTATTAAATATCACACATAAAAAATGCTAAAAATACTTCTGGAAATAATATAAGCATGTATCCATAAATATCCAGGTAAGTGTATATGTCAAGACATCTGAAGCAATACATTGGGACCTCTCTTGGAAGAGCAAATATAACATGTGTGAAGGGCATAAGTCTGAATTTAGAGGTGAGCTAAAAGTTGCAAGTGTAACAGGAAAGAGAAAGGCCAAAGGAAAGGATGACAGTTAAGGAGGCTGTTGAAACTGACTAGATGTAATTAATCTACACCTGGGTCAGCAGGGTGTCTTGGGCCCCTGTGAAAAACAATGACAACATCATAAAATATTGATTGACATTTCAAGCTGGCTGATGCTTTGCTTGGAACATGAACTCAATACAAACTGCCAGATCATATTTTAGACACCAGAAGATTATTTATCCTCGTTTGTTCAATTTTTTTGCTTTCAAATTCCCAAATTCTAGTGGTTTTAAAAGATTGTAAATCTACCTACCAGTGTTAGAATAGCCTTGATATCAATTATTTAATAACATTTTATAGCTGCCAGCATTATTTTCTCCCCAAATACGCCTGCAATTTTAACCTTTATTTTCAACTGAAAAATACGTGCCTATCAGAAGCTTAAGTTTTCGGTGGGCCACTCACACATTTGATCTATGAGTAGGCACCACTTGGCATCCTGAGTGAATTATTTTTGGTATTATCATAAATTTTCATCACTCCAAACTACTTTTAACATTTTCTTATTCTTTTAAGGAAACAAAAAATTAAAAGTTAAAACAAATAACTCCAATGTATTGCTATTTGTTTAACATTTCTTTGTTGGAAAGCCCACAGGTTCAGCTTTTGATTAATGTTGCATTCATCTATTAACAATATTAAACTTAGCACCTCAATTGTTTAAAATAATGTAGAGTTTCTATTTTAAAATCAGCCTTTTGGTTGATAAAATTTCTTTAAGAGTCAGTCATGAAATGTTCACTTCATCATAGGAAGAGGCACTCTCAGAATTTCTGGTAAGACACAGACTGGCCCCACAGCAGCGTGACAAGAAAAGTTAACATCCAAGTGACTCCCTACTCTTTACTGTGAATGCCCCCCTCCTGACTACCCCTTTCCCCTGCATTTCCAAGCCAGATTAGAGAGAGAGAATGTAACTGTTCTGAATCTCTTAAAAGTTAAGGATAAACCACTTGGTTGCCCACGATGTTTCACTGCACTGAACAATTTAAACGAATCTCCTAGAAACCAGCTTTTATTTCTTTGGTTTCATTTCCAGTGCTTTCGCTGTCATGATAAGAATGAGTCAGCAACCATAGTCCATGATGTGGACTGTTCACAACTTTATGCATTTCATTGAATTGCCAGGAGGGGAGAAATTGAAATTATGAATGATATTGATACCCCACTTAAAAGTAAATACTCAGACCTTGAAAATGAAATAAAATTAAAACCTGATGACACATGGGTGCACTCTCACTACTAAAATGTATTCAGTATTGTACAATACATAAATTAGATCTTGATGTTTTGGATGAAAAACCCTTTTTCCAGCTCTTTGGCAGTTGATCTGTTGAATTCAGGCTCCACTCTTGGTAAGGCTGGGCACATGTGTATTAGAGTGTGAAACTCGTGACACTAGTTAGTGTAGCTGAGTGGGTCCACCTCTGTCATGGCTCTACTGGGCGTATTCTCTTGGATGACTTTCTTACAGGGATACTGTAAAGATTAAATCAAGTTTTAAGAGGATACTAGTCATTGCTTTCTTTGGTTGCTATTTTTGTCATCTTCCTGTCCGACATCTAAAGTTAGCTGGGTATAAATTCTCACCAGAGCAAACAGTTGTTACACAACAATTATATTACAACAATGAACTACTTGTGGTTGTTAGGGGCCTACAGTATGTCTTACTTTGTCTTCAAACCAGATAAGAATGATACTTTCCAAGCATGAATTATGATGAATTTCTCCATAAACACAGTGTTATTCTCAGCTTTGGAACGTATGAATGTTTCCACATATGAATTCCTATGATAATGAAAAAGGGAAGCAAGTGTTAATCTGTCATTCCTATTTTGTTATTTAGGGACAGTCTCATATTTTGGTATAAATTCATTGTATTGAGCATTATCTAACTAGCCATATACAATGGTATGGAATTTAATCACTTTACTTATGACTCCAAGATGGCTCTGGAGGAGAAAGAGAAACGTCTTATTCTCAGAAAAACGTACATACTTCACAAAGCAGTTTTTATCTTTGCAAATTCACCCAAGTCCCACATCTGGCCCTCAGCCAGACAGACACCAGACCTTATTTGATTAACTCACCAAGGAGTTCCTTTCCCCAGGAGTGGGAACTTATTCATCAATATGGAAGAGATTGATATATACACCATGCCAGTTTTGTTATTTATTTGGTGAGCTGTGATTGTTATGTAGATTACAATAGGCATATTGGAATGACCAGTTTTCCCTTTCTAGGAATAAAAGACACAAGAAGCCAAGTTGTAATCAGAAAGTTACTTGCTTATCCTCAATAATTAGGAGCAGGATGTCATTCAAGTGTTGAGTATCATCAGCCTACATTACTCTTTCCTCAGGCAGAGTTTACATAGCACTGCCAAGTTAGATTTTATGATGCCTTCATTGACTGTCTGGGCTCCCATTACTCACCAGTTTCCTTTTGATTTACACATTCCTTGTTGGTATCTTAACACCTCTGTCAAGGCTTCAGCCCTGGAAGCCACTTATGATCTTTTATGAGGATTTTGCATAACTCTGCTCTAAACTGTTCTGCTTCATTTATAAACATAAAAGGGTTAATATTTTGGAACCATATTAATACTTTTTTCTGTTACTTATCTGTGGATAAGACCTTCCACCTATTCTACATAACACATCCATTTGCTGTGGATAGCATTAGGATTGCTATAGTGGGAGTACAAAAAGAGGATAGTCTGCCTTTGATAAACAAAATAGGGAGTGGGGGTCATAAAAAATATTAGATCAAGCATCAACAAAATCAACTAATTTTGTGTGCATGTCAGCTGTACTGTTTAAAACTGTAACTCTGCTTCATACATCTTTAACTCTTGAAGGACACTCATCAGTATTCCTGAGGATGCCCCTCATGGTTTTTCTCCTTCCCCAACATGCTTCCTATTAAATGTTGACTATATACTTGGTATGTTATACACAATATTCAATTTTAAGGGGCCTTGAACATCTATTCATTTAGTCTTTTAAAAGGTGGTTTTGATGATCAAATGAGCACTTGTAATCTCTAAAGCATTTCACCATCACCATTACCAGCAGTTGTAAGTCTAAGATATGAAGAAGAAAGTGCAGCCAGACCCTGTGGATAGCAGAGCCAGGGGATGTTTGCTCCTAGTGGGTATTCCCCAAATGTTTATTGATACCATTTTACCATTTAATCATTACTTCTAAGATAACAAAAGGCATATATATGCACAAATGAAAAAAGAAAGAAAGAAAGAAAAAAACTCATGGGGTGAGAGGGAAGGGTGGGGGCGATAGTTGTGCCAGGCAGTGGAAATATCATGCACAAAGCTTGGGGCCTCCAGAGGGTGTGGTGAGTTGACCTTGGGACCAACCGTTTCATCTGGAATCGCTAGAGAGCAGCGTGCACAGAGGCTCATGTGGTTTCCAGCGATAACTTGGGAGAGAGAGACATTGATGGCCTTTCAATTACCAATATCAACATTGACATTGTAGAGATCTCACTTTGGAAGCTGTGTGGAGGGTAGCCTGGAGGAGAGAGATGAGTTAGGAGGATACTGTGGTGATTTACGTGCTAATGACCCAGGCCTGAAGAAAGCCACAGCAGTGAGGGATGACAAGAGGGAATGTGCTTCTCAAGTGTTTCCAAGGCAACCTCAATGAGGCCTGGGGGTTATTTATACCTGAGGTTCTCAACCAGGACTACACAAAGAGATACCAGGGGAGCTTTAAAAAATTACTAATACCAGCCGGGTGCAGTGGCTCATGCCTGTAATCCCAGCACTTTGGGAGGTGGGGGTGGGTGGATCACCTGAGCTCAGAAGTTTGAGACCAGCCTGACCAACATGGAGAAACCCTATCTCTACTAAAAATACAAATAATTAGCCAGGCATGGTGACACATGCCTGTAATCCCAGCTACTCAGGAAGCCGAGGCAGGAGAATCGCATGAACCTGGGAGGTGGAGGTTGCAGTGAGCCAAGATTGCGCCATTGCACTCCAGCCTGGGCAACGAGTGAAATTCCATCTCAGAAAAAAGAAAAAAAAGAAAAAATTCTAATACCTGGACGTCCACCCCTTTCCTGCATCCAGTTAAATGGTAATCGTTGACGATAGACCACACATTGTTTATTTGTAGAAGCTCCCATGCGATTCCAATGTACAACCAAGGGTGAAGGTAGAGGGAGGCCTGAGAAGAAAATCTAACGCAATGTCAATATTTTACAGGAGTTGATGAAATAATGTATCTAAAAAGGAGATTGAGATGGAGGGCTAGGGTGGTAGTGACAATATCCAGGAGGATGGTGTTAGAGAAACAAGAAAGTGGCACATTTAAGAAATGGGGCGGTCAACCATATTTAATATAGAGCAGGGGCTAGGTAAGATAGAGACTGAAAAATGGCTACTGGTTCATTTGGGCCCTGTCCCCAAAGCAGAAGTAAGTGAGGTAGTGGGCTGCCACCTGCTGGTAGTGGGGCTACAGCTCAGTGAGTCCTGGGCTTGGTTGAGTTGGGAAGAGCATTACCTGAGATGTTTTGGGGTTACCATCTTGGTATTGGGAGGTATGAACATGGGAGAAAGGAAGGCATCTGAAATAACAAGTCCATGTATTAAATATAGAGGATAAGGCAATAAAGGAATGGCACTAAAAGCAAAATAAGGTACTTGGAGAGTCTAGAGAGGAAGTTCTGAGGAGTAAATTTGCTCTGTTGAAGTTGTTCAGGATTTGGGCCAAGAACAGATACTAGCAGCCCACGTTTTCCAATGTGAATTCTGGAGTCAGCTGTGGCTTCTTATAGGAATTCCTCATAGCTAAATGGAACAACTTGGGAGGGAATTGAGATTTTGGGAGATTCAATAGAGATTTATTTTAAAAGCCAGAATGTAGTGAAGTGCAGAGAGAAAAAGTGAAATCAGTCCCTGAAATCAGACAGAGACATCAGTTTATATTTCACAAGATTTTCCTATGAAGGGAAAGAAAGGAAAGTGGCAATAGCTTGAAGAACCCTGAGGAATCAGAGGGTTATTTTGTTCTGTTTCTGAAAGTAGGAGAAGGTTTCAGTATTTGTGATTTATAGCACTGGAAAATTTACAAGAAACTTCCATTTTTTTATTGTAGAAAATTTGTTTTTGTACATTTTTAAAAATTTTAATGTTTAATTTCTGCAGGTCTGTAGTAGGTATATATATTTATGGGGTACATGAGATATTTTGATACAGACATGCCATGTGTGATAATCACATCAGGCTAAATGGAGTATCCATCTCCTCAAGCATGTATCCTTTCTTTGTGTTGCTAACAATCCAGTTATACTCTTAGCTAATTTTACATGTAAAATAAATTATTGTTGATGGTAGGAACCCTATTGTGCTATCAAATACTAGACCTTATTCATTCTATCTAACTATATTTTTATACCCATTAATCATTCCCATTTCCCCTCTAACCTCCCATTACCCTTCCCAGCTTCTGGTAACCATCCTTCTTCTATTTCCATTAGTTCAATTATTGTAATTGTTAGCCCCCATAAATAGGTGAGAAAATGTGAAGTTTTTCTGTCAGTGCCTGGCTTATTTCACTTAACATAATGACCTCCAGTTCCATCCATGTTGTTGCAAATGACTGGATCTCATTCTTTTTTTATGGCTGAATGTTACTCTATTGTGTGTGTGTGTATCACATTTTCTTTATCCATCCACCTGTTAATGGACGCTTAGGTTGCTTCCAAATCTTGGCTATTGTGAACAGTGCTGCAATAAACATGGGAGTGCAGATATCTCTTCAATATACTGATTTTTCTCTCTTTTGAGTATATACCTAACAGTGCGATTGCTGGATCACATGATAGTTCTAATTTTAGTTTTTTGAGGAACCTCCACACTGTTATTTATTTATAGTGGTTGAGCTAACTTACATTCCCACCAACAGCATATAAGGATTCCCCTTTCTCAACATCCTCACTAGCATTTGTTTTTTCCTGTCTTTTGGATATAAACCATTTTAAATGAGGTGAGATGATATTATTTCGCTGTAGTTTTCTGATTTGCATTTCTGTGATAATCAATGGTGTTGAGCACCTTTTCTTTTAACTGTTTGCCATTTGTTTGTCTTCTTTTGAGAGATGTCTATTTGGGTGTTTTGCCCATTTTTTAATTGGTTGATTAGATTTTCTTCCAAAGAGTTGTTTGAGCTTCGTATACATTCTGGTTATTAATCCCTTGTCAGATAGATAGTTTGCAAGTATTTTCTCCCTTCCTGTGGGTTGTCTCTTCACTTTTCTGATTGTTTCCTTTTCTGTGCGGAAGATTTTTAACTTGATACGATCTCATTTTTCTTTTTTTGCTTTGGTTGCCGGTGTTTATGGGGCACTAAAGACATCTACTCCCATTCCAATTTCCTAGAGAGTTTCCCCAATGTTTTCTTTTAGTAGTTTTATAGTTTGAGGTCTTAAGTTTAAATCTTTAATCCATTTTGATTTAATTTTTGTATGTGGTGAGACATAGTGGTCTAGTTTTATTGTTTTGCACATGGATATCCAGTTATCCCAGCACCATTTATTGAAGAGACTGTTCTTTCCCCAGTGTATGTTCTTGGCACCTTTGTGAAAAATGAGTTTATTGTAGATTTCTGGATTTGTTTCTGGATTCTCTATTCTGTTTCATTGGTTTATGTGTTTGTTTTTATGCCAGAACCATGCTGTTTTGTTACTATAGTTCTGTAGTATAATTTGAAGCCAGGTAATGTGATTCCCTTCGTTTTGTTGTTTTTGCTCAGGATAGCTTTGACTATTATGGGTCTTTTGTAATTTCATATAGATTTTAGATTTTTTCTCTCTATTTCTGTGAAGAATGTCATTGGTATTTTGGTAGAGATTGCATTGAATCTGTAGGTTGCTTTTGGTAGTATGGACATTTTAAGAATATTGATTCTTCCAATCCACGAACATGGAATATCTTTTCCTTTTTTGTGAAGCCTCTTCAATTCCTTTCATCAGTGTTTTTTGTTTGTTTGTTTGTTTGTTTTTTATTTGAGACAGAGTCTTGCTCTGTCGCCTGGGCTGGAGTGCAGTGGCTGGATCTCAGCTCACTGCAAGCTCTGCCTCCGGGTTTATGCCATTCTCCTGCCTCAGCCTCCCAAGTAGCTGGGACTACAGGCGCCCACCACCTCGCCCAACTAGTTTTTTGTATTTTTTTAGTAGAGACGGGGTTTCACCATGTTAGCCAGGATGGTCTCGATCTCCTGACCTCGTGATCCGCCCATCTCGGCCTACCAAAGTGCTGGGATTACAGGCTTGAGCGTTTTATAGTTTTCATTGCAGAAGTCTTTCACTTATTTGGTTAAGTTAATTCCTAGGTATTTTATTTTATTTGCAGCTATTGTAAGTGAGATTACTTTCTTGTTTCTTTTTCAGATTGTTTGCTGCTGGCATGGCAATATGCCATGAATTTTTGTATGTTGATTTTGTATCCTGCAACTTTACTGAATTTGTTTATCAGTTCTAATAGTTTTTTGGAGGAGTCTTTAGGTTTTTCCAAATATAAGATCAGATCATCTGCAAACAAGAATAATTTGACTTCTTCATTTCTGATTTGGATGTCCTTTATTTCTTTCTCTTTTCTGGTTTCTCTGTTTTGCTGAGGTATGTTTCTTCTATAGCCAGTTTGTTGAAGGTATTTATCATGAAGGGATGTTGAATTTCATCAAATGCTTTTTCAGCATGACTTGAAATAATCATATGGTCCTTTATTTTGTTGACATGATGTATCACATTGATTGGTTTATGTAAGTTGAACCATCCTTGCATCCCTGGGATGAATCCCACTTAATCTTTCTAATGTGTTGTTGAATTGGTTTGTTCATATTTTGTTGAGGATTTTTGCATCAGTCTTCATCAGAGATATGGCCATTATTTTTCTCTTTTTTTGATGTCTCTTAGTCTGATTTTGGTATGAAGATAACAATGACCTGGTAGAATGAGTTTGGTAGTATTCACTCTTGCTCTATATTTTGGAATGGTTTGAGTGGGATAGGTGTTAGTTCTTCTGTAAATGTTTGGTAAAATATAGCAGTAAAGTCATCAGCTCCTGGGATTTTCTTTGCTGGGAGACTTTTTATTACAGCTTTTATCTCATTACATGTTACTGGTCTGTTCAGGCTTTGGATTTCTTCATAGTTCAATCTTGGTAGGTTATATGTGTCTATGAATTTATCCATGTATTCTATGTTTTCTAATTTATTGGTGTATAACTGTTCATACTAGCCACTAATGATCCTTTAAATTTCTGTAGTATCTGTCAAAATGCCTTCTTTTTCACCTTTGATTTTATTTATTTAGGTCTTCTCCCTTTTTTTCTGAGTCTGGCTAAAAGTTTGTTGATTTTATCTTTTCAAAAAAACCAAGTTTTGGTTTCATTGATCTTTTGTATTGTTTTCTTCATTTAAGTTTCATTTATTTCTGCTCTGATCTTTGTTATTCTTTTCTTCTACCAATTTTGAGTTTGTTTTGCTCTTGCTATTTTAATTCTTTAAGATGCATTGTTAGATTGTTTATTTGGCATTTTTCTACTTTTTTGAGAAATGTAGGGGGTTCCTAATGAAGAGGCATCACCTTGGTGGTCCTGGATACAGCCCAGAAGAATTATCTTGATTACCAGGCAGAGACTGTTGTTCTCTTCCCTTACTTCCTCCCAAACAAATTCTTTTGCTCTATGCTGAGCTGCCTGAAGCTGTGGAAGGAGTGACACAGGAACCCCTGTGACCACCACCACTGGGACTGCACTGGGTCGTACCTGAAGCCAGCACAGCGCTGGGTCCCATCGAAGGCCTATAGTAACCACTGCCTTGCTACCAGCTGTGTTCGCTCAAGGCCCCAGGGCTCTACAGTGGGTGTTGAAGCCAGCCAAGCTTGTGTCCTTTCCTTCAGGGCAATGAGTTCCCCTCAAGTCTAGGTGTGTACAGAGATGTCGTCAGAAAGTCAGGACCCCTGACACACCTACCTGGTGCTCTATTCTACTGCAGCTGAGCTGGCACCCAAGCCCCAAGACAAAAGTCCTTCCTATTCTTCCCTCCCCTTTCCACAAGCAGAATAGTGTCTCTCATATGGCCACCACCACTCCAGGCCCATGATGAATACTGTCTGGCTACTGCTAATGTTCACTCAAGGCCAAAGGAATCTATAGTCAACTCGTGATGAATATTGCCAGGCCTGGAACTCTCCCTTCAGGGCAGTAGGCTCCCCTCTGCCTTGGGGCAGTTCAAAAAATGCTGTCCACGAAGCAAGGCCTGGAATCAATGATCTTAAGAGCCCACTTGGTTCTGTGTCCCACTGTGACTGAGCTGGCACCTAAACTGTAAGACAAAGTCCCCTTTCCCCTTCTCTCTCTTTTTCTGTAGCAGAAGGGGTCTCTCCCCATAGCCACCACATCCGGGAATACGCTGGGTCACACATGAAGCCAGTATATCTCTGAGTCTCACCCAAGTTTCATGGTGAGTACTCCTGGCTACCAAGGAGTACTTCAGAGCCCAAGGGCTCTTTCATCAGCAGGTGGCGAATCTTGTCCGAACTAGGTATTTCCCTTCAAAACAGCAGGTTTCTTTCTGGCCCAGGGTGTGTCTAGAAATGTCTGGGAGCTAGGGCTTGGGATGGGGGCCTCAGCACTCTGCCTAATGCCCTATCATACTGTGGCTGAGCCGGTATCCAAGTTGCAAGGCAAAGTCTTCTTTACTCTTCTCTCTCCTCTGCTCAAGTGGAAGAAAAGAGTCTGTCCTTGAGTTATAAGCTGCACTGCCTGGGGTTGGGAGAGGGGTGGTGGAAGTACTCCCTTGGCCACCCCAGTTGGTGTCTCAGTAGGTCATGTGCTCCCTCAAGTCCACTGGCTTCACGCCCTGCACAATTCCTTATACAAGAATTGTGGTCCTTATGGCCTAGACAATCTTTCAAGTTTATTTAGGACTCCAGAGCTCTTTAGCCTGCAGTGGCAAGGCTTGCTGGAATTCAGGTTCCAACTGCTGAGATAGGAGACTCCCCTATCACCAAGGTTGGACTAAATGTTCCCTCCATGGGAGCTGGCTGAGTTCTGCCCCGTGTTGCTTTCTGCTGTGACACAACAGCACTGAGTTCCAATGCAGAGTCGCACAATCACCATGCTCACTCTTTCCCAAGTACAGATTCTCTCTCTTCAGCACATGGCCACTGCCAGGAGATGGGGAAGGTGGGGGTGTATTCAAGACTGTCCCTACACGCCTCAGTGCCTCTTTTGGTGATATGAAGTAAAAAACCAGGTACTGTGATTGGTCACCTGACTTTTGATTCTTATGAAGGTCCTTTTTTTGTGTAGATAATTGTTCAATTTTGTTTTCCTGTTGGGAGGACAATCTGTGGAGACTTCTATTTTGCCATCTTGTGCAACCTCCTCATTAATATTTAAGTCAAAAATAGAATAAAATATTTAGTAGAAATAACAGAGATTTTATTTTTGTTTTTAATTGGCATCTATTGTTTGTGGATGTCTGAAGCCTGATTTTAGATTATTTTGAGAATAAAAATGCTGTTTTCATGAAGAGCTGCTGCAACAATCATTGAATTATGGAAATATGGTAGCGTAATTTTTATTATTTGGTGACTAAAAGCATCTTAAAAGGCATTTCTTTAAGTGAAGTGTAACTGTACATTTTGGTAGATACATTTATCTTGTTTTTTGAGATAATTGGAAATGTTCTGGGTTATCTCAAAACCAAAGTTGAGAATTACACAGAAAAATTGCGCAACCTTTCTTCCTAAACACATGCAGGCTCTGAATTCTAGCTTGGTCTGGAGTTCCGGGAGCTGGAAAAGATAATGAGGATGGCTCCTGAAAATTCAGGGAATCTAAAGTCTGAGTGTCAACTTTGGGATGACAGCCCAGACAGGAAATGTTGGGAAGTGAGGGAAAATCGGCAGCACCAGGTCCACAAGCAAGATGTTGACTCTGATCTGACACTGAAGCAGCAGTGAAAATTCTCAAACTCATGTCTTAAATACAGTCTTATGTAAATCACAAAATTAGAGATGTAGTTGGAACATCTAGGGATCATTTTAGCACCTGCCTTTCTCTAAGTTGCCATGTGTGCATTTTTAAATAATTAAATGCAACAATTTATAATCACTTCTTTGAAAGTTGCCCATTAAAATCTGTGATCCGATTAAAAACCTATTTCAGACTTAATCAATTGTGTTTACTTCTCATTGCATGCATTAACTTTATTTTGGTTTTTCTGCACATCTTTTTTTTTTTTTTTTTTTGCTAAAACTTATAAAAAAAAATAAGCAGTTTTCTGGCTTCTCTATTATTTCTTTAGGTGTTCACAAAAGCAAATATGTTTAAGAATGTGTACCATTTTCATTTATAACCATGATTTCACCTATCCACAAATTTTGGAAAACTATTTCTTTTGAGCATACATTTTCCATGATTTGTCTCACATCAGGAGTGATTTTTTAAAAAACCTTAGTAATGGTTCAGCCATTTTTAATGATAGGAAGGTGGTAGAAAAAAATCAACGCATTTCTTCTTTTTTTATTGTGTTAAAAAACACATAACATAAAATTTACCATCTTGATTCTTTCTAAGTCAATGACAGTGTTAACTGTGTGCACATTGTTACACAACAGATCTCTAGACATTTTTCATTTTGTAAAATTCAAACTGTGCCCATTGAGCTATTTTCTTATGCCCCCCCACCCACCCTTGGCAAATGCCATTCTCCTTTCTGTTTCTAAGAGTCTGACTATTTAAATACTTCATATAAGTGGAATCATACAATATTTGTTTTTGTCACTGGCTTATTTCACATTATGTCCTTAAGCTTTATCCATTTTGTAGCATATACCAGGATTTCATTTCCTTCTTTTAAAAGGTCAAATAATATTTCATTGAATGTATATACTACATTTTGGCTGTCCATTCATTCATTGAGGGACATTTAGGTTGCTTTTACCTCTCCTTTATTATTTAAAAAAATGCTGCAAGGAGCATGAGTGTGCTGATATCCCTTTGAGATCCTGTTTTCAATTCTTGGGGATACATATCCTGAAGTTAAATTGCTGGATCGTAAAGTAATTCTCTTTTTAATTTTTTGAGGAACTTTTGTACTATGTTCCATAGCGGGCTGCACCATTTTACATTCCTAGCAACAGTGCACAAAGGTTCCAATTTCTCAACATCCTTGTTGATATTTGTTAATTTCTGTTTTTTTGTTTTTGTTTTTGTTTTTTTTCAGTTTTTAATATAAAATAAATGCCATCCCAATGGACATAAGGTAATATCTAGTGGTTTTGATTTTTATTTCCCTGATATTTAATGATACTGACCATTTGACTATTGTCTTTGGAGAAATGTTTGTTCAAGTCCTTTGTTCATTTTTAATCAAGTTATTTTTTTTGTTCTCTTATTTCTTTGCAAGAGTTATTTATATACTGTGGATATTAACCTCTCATCAGATATATGGCTTGCAACTGTTTTCTCCTATTACATAAGTTCTCTTTTTAATCTGTTGATTGTTTCCTGTGCTGTGAAAAAGCTTTAAGTTTGATATACTCCTATTTGTCTATGTTTTTTTTGCTTTTGTTGCCTGTGCTTTAGGTCTTATATCCAAAGAATCATTGCTAAATTAAATGTCATGAAGCTCTCCTCCTATATTATATTAACTTTAGAGTTTCAGCTCTTACATTTAAGCCTTTAATCCATTCTGAGTGGATCTTTGTATATTGTATATTAAAGGGTCCAATTTCAGTATTTTACATTCAGTTTTCCAAGCACCATTTGTTGAAGATGCTATTCAAACCCTATTTTGTAGCCTTGGCACCCTTATTGAAGTTCATTTGATCATATACATGTGGATTTATTTCTAGGCCTTATATTCTGTTCCATTAGTCTATATGTCTGTCTTTATTCCAGTATCATACATTTCGATTGGTGTAGCTTTGTAAAGTGTTTTGAAGTCAGGAAGTGTGAGGCCTCTAGCTTTGTTTTACTTTCTCAAGATTATTTTGACTATTCAGGGTCCTTTGACATTCCATATTTATTTTAGGTTAAGTTGTATGAACTCTACAAAAAATGACATTGGAGATTTGGTAGGGATTGAATTGAATCTGTAGATTCCTTTTGGTACTATGGACACTTTAACAATATTGTTTTCCACTTCATAAACATGAGATAGTTTTCCATTTATTTGTGACTTCTTTGATTTCCTTCAGTAATGTTTTGAAATTTTCAATGTATAAATATTTTCCCTCCTTTATTAAGTTTATTCTTAAGTATTTTATTCTGTTTGATGATGTAAATGGTATTGTTTTTCTAATTTTCTTTTCAGATTGCTTATTGTTACTGGGTAGAAACACAACTAATATTTGCATATTGATTTTGTATTCTGCAACTTTGCTGAATTTGTTTATTAGTTTTTCCTGTGGAATCATTAGGGTTTTTCACATATAGGACTATGTTGTCTGCACAAGATAATTTTACTTTTTTTTTCTTTTTAGTTTGCATGCTTTTTTTTTCTTCTTCTTCTTTCTCTTATCTAATTGCTCAGGCTAGGACTTGCATTACTGTGTTAAATAGAAGTGGTAATAGTGGGCATTCTGGCTGGGCGTAGTGGCTCACGCCTATAATCCCAGCACTTTGGGAGGCCGAGGTGGGTGGATCACCTGAGGTCAGGAGTTCAAGACCAGCCTGGCCAACATGGTGAAATATTGTCTCTACAAAATTACAAAAACTAGCCGGGTATGATGGTGGATGCCTGTAATCCTAACCACTCAGGTGGCTGAGGAGGGAGAATCGCTTGAACCTGGGAGGCAGAGGTTGCAGTGAGCCGAGATCGTGCCATTGCACTCTAGCCTGGGTGACAGAGCAAGACTCCATCTTAAAAAAAAAAAAAAAAAAAAGTGAGCATTCTTGTCTTGTTCCTGATCTTAGCATAAATGCTTTCGATTTTTCACTGTTGTGTGTTGTGTTAACTGTGGGATTTTTATATATGGCCTTTATTATGTTGAGATAATTTCCTTCTATTCCTAGTTTGTTTTGAGTTTTTACCATGAAAGCATGTTGAATTTTGTTATATGCTTTTTCTGTATCTACTGAGATGATCATGTAATTTTTATTTTTTTGTTCTGTTAATGTGGTGTATCACATTAATTTGTTTTTGTATGTTGAACAATTCTTGCATCCCAGGGACAAACCCCACTTGGTCATGGTGTATAATCCTTTTAATGTGCTGTTGAATTATACTTGCTAGTATTTTGTTGATAAATTTTTCATACATATTTATCAGGGAGATTGGTCTGAAGAAAACTTTCATTCCCTTTAGTATCTTTGTCTGACTTTGGAGTGAGAGTAATGCTGGCCTCATAATATGAGTTTCAAAGTATTCTCTCTTCTTCAATTTCTTGAAAGAGTTTAAGAAGAATTGGCATTAATTCTTTAAATGTTTGTTAGAATTCTCCAGTGATGCCGTCTGGTCCTGGAGGTTTCTTTGTTGGGAGGTTTTGCTGCTTGACTCAATCATCTTACTAATTAAAGTTTTCTTGAGATTTTCTATTTATTCATGATTCAGTCTTGGTAGGCTATATATTTCCAGAAATTTATCCATTTCATCTAGGTTATCTAATTTGTTGCTGTATAATTGTTCAAATTAGTCTCTTATGACCCTTTGGATTTCTGTGGCATTGGTTGTAATGTCTCCTCTTTAATTTCTGATTCGTTTTTTCTCTCTCTTTTTCTGTCTCTGTCTCATTAGTCTAGCTATGGCTTTGCCAATTTTGTTAACCTTTTTGAAAAAATAACTTAGTTTCATTGATTTTTTTCTATTGTTTTTCATTGTTTCATATATTTCTGCTTTAGTGTTTATTATTTCCTTCCTTCTACTAACTTTGAGTTAAGTTTTTTCTTTCTCTGGTTCCTTGTGTTGTAATGTTAGATTGTTAATTTGAGATCTTTCATCTTTATAATGTAAGCGTTTACCACTGTTAACTTTCCTCTTAGTATGACTATCGTTGCATCCCATAATTTTTGGTATGTTTTGTTTCTGTTTTTATCTCAATATATTTTCTAAATTTTCTTTTGATTTCCTTTTGATGTACCAGTAGTTCAAGAATGTGTTGTTTAATTTCCAGATACTTGAGAATTTATTAGTTTTTCTTTTGCTAATGATTTTGGGTTTCATTCCATTGTGGTTGAATGGACTTTTTATTATTATATAATGTTCTTATTTACATCTTGTGATAGTTTTTAACTTAAAGCCAATTTTTCCTAATAAAAGTATGACCACCCCTACACTCTTTTGGTTAGTATTTGTATGGAATATTTTTATCCTTTCACTTTCAGCCTATTTGTGTGTTCTTCTCTGTAAAGTGGGTCTCTAATAGACAGCATATAGTTGGATCTTATTTTTCACTTGTTTGTTTTCTTTTCTTGCTACTTTCCTTTGTGTTTTGTTAATTTTTTTGTAGCAACATACCTTGATTTTTTTTATTTCCTTTTGTGTTTCTTCTGTACGTATTTTCTTTGTGGTTACTATGGAGGCTATATAAAATATCATATTAATAGCAATTTACTTTATACTTATAACAGCTCAAGCTCAATTACATACAAAAAACTCTGCTCTGTTACATCCCCCAACACATTCTATATTATCAATGTTACAGATTACATCTTCTATATTTCATATCCATTAACCTAGTTAGTAGTTATATTTTTATTCTTTTATCTTTTAAATTCTATACTAGAATAAAAGTGATTTTTCATCACTATTGCCATATTATATTTATCTTTACAAATGCTGTATATTTTTTTTGTGTTTTCATTTGCTGTCTAGTGTCCCTTTGTTTCAACTTGAAGGACTCACTTTCCCATATCTTGTAAGGCAGGTTTAGCAGACTTGAAATCCCTCAACTTTTGTTTATCTAGGAAAGTCCCCTCTCCTTCATTTATGAAGGACAGTTTTAGATGACATGATATTCTTGGTTGGCAATTTTCTTACTTTCAACCCTTTGAGTACATCATCCTACTCCCTTCTGATCTCTACTGTCTCTCCTGAGAAATCCACTTAATCTTATGGGAGCTCCCTTGTTTAGGATGAGTCACTTTCTCTCTCTCTCTCTCTTTTTTTTTTTTTGTTAAGATTTTCTCTTTATCTTTAACATATACAGTTGGATTTTAATGTGTTTTCATGTAGACTTCTTTGGATTTATCCTATGTGTAGTTCTTTGAGTATCATGAATATGGATGTCTATTTTTTTTCTCAGATTTGGGGACTTTTTGGCCATTGTTTCTTCAAATAAGCTCTTTACACATTTTCCTTTGTTTCCCTCTTCTCCTTCTGAAACTTTCATAGTGAATACATTGGTCCACTTGATGATGTCCCATGAGTTCCTTAGGCTTTCTTCACTTTTCTTCATTTTTTTTTTTTTTTTGTTCCTCTAACTTGATAATTCCAAATGATCTGTCTTCAAGTTCACTGATTCTTCTGTGTGATCAACACTTCTGTTAAATCCCTCTGGTGAATTTTTCAATTCAGTTATTTTATTCTTCAGGTCCGGATTTTCTGTTTTGTTTTTTTTTTTAATCAGTTTCTATCTCTTTATTGATATTCTCTCTTTGTTCATGCAGCTTTCCTGATTTCATTTGATTGTCTGTGTTCTCTTATAGTGCACTGAGTTTCTTTATAACTATTTTAAGTTCTTTTTTTGTGTGTGTGTGATGGAGTCTTGCTCTGTTGCCCAGGCTGGAGTGCAGTGGTGTAATCTTGGCTCACTGCAGCCTCTGCCTCCTGGGTTCAAGTGATTCTCCTGCCTCAGCCTCCTGAGTAGCTAGGATTACAGGCGACTGCCACCACACCCAGCTAATTTTTTTTTATTTTTGGTAGAGACAGGGTTATGCCATGTTGGCCAGGCTGGTCTTGAACAGCTGACCTCAGGTGATCCACCTGCCTTGGCCTCCTGAAGTGCTGGGATTACAGGCGTGAACCACTGCACCCAGCCCTGAATTCTTTTTTAAGTAATGTATAGATCTGTTTCTTCAGGTCAGCACCTGGAGATTTGTTTTATTCCATTGATTCAGCCATGTTTTGTTTCTTCATATTCCTTCTTTTCTTTATTTTTCTTTCTTTTTCTTTTTTTTTGGTGTGATTTGTGCAGTTGAAAAAAATCAACACCTCTCTAGTCTTTACAGACTGGATTTGTGCAGAGGAAGATCTTCACCAGTTGGCCTGGCTACAGTTTCTGGGGGCCTCCTAAACCTTTTCTGGAGATGAATCTTCACTGGGCTTATGTACGTGACTACCCAATTAGAGAGGTTT
Organism: Macaca mulatta; assembly: GCF_049350105.2. Taxonomy (NCBI): domain Eukaryota; kingdom Metazoa; phylum Chordata; class Mammalia; order Primates; family Cercopithecidae; genus Macaca; species Macaca mulatta. The sequence goes on along the minus strand of NC_133410.1, from coordinate 162,867,799 downwards.
GCCAGTTTCTTTTTGAGGGTCTTGTAGTCTCTTGCTCTCTCAGGTATCTATCTGCAGTACTTCACATTCTCTGACACTGCAGTAAGTCAATGAGTTCTCTTTTGTTCTCAGCAACCCTCAAGCATCCAAAGTATGCTAGCTCCCCATCAGTATTCTGAGCCAAGTTAACACAGAAACTATCTCCACAGGCAGTCCCCTCAAAAGCTATAAAGTTGGATGAATATTCTACTCTTCTCTTTCCATCCCAGTGGAGAAGACGCAAGTTGTGTGTTTATTCCCATTTGCACTGTTGCTGGCTTGGGGGAGGGTCCACTGGGGATTAAATGCAATGTCTACGGTGACTGTTCTTGGTTTTGAGCTTGCCTGGTGTTCCATGACTTCTTAACTGGTTTTGCAGTTCTCTTGGAAGCTTTTTGGAACATATGTTCTTGTTAAATCAGTGCCTTTGCTCAGCATGGTCTGGGGTTTCCCATTTTGCCATCTTGCTAATATCACTCCGGACTTTTCTTAAGTAGTTGCAACATGTTTAGTTTCAATGGTTGTACACTTAAGTGATAACAGATAATTCAAAATCATCCAAATGTTTGAAAATCTGTTTCTCTCAAGTCAGTCATCAATAAGAAAATGTGGCATTGCTTAAGAATAACAAACATAAAACTCTAGAATTATTTACTCATGCACTTCTATGCATACAATGTTTTCATAATTACCTAAATATTTTTATAATTATTGATTTTTACAGTCATATAGCATTACTTGTTATCTAATTATGCTTTTAAATTGCTGCTGTGAGTGGTCAGAGTTTTACAACTCTATTTTTGTAAAGAAGAAAAAACCAAGAACATTAAATGTTTTATACTTTTTAAATATGGTGTTAGACTTGAAGTAAAATTTATAAAAGCTTGAAAATGTAAAAGGTAAATTATTCTGTATGTCTCACTTAACTCGTTCGAATTGAAGGTATAGTGTTGGTTTTCATAGCTTACCCTTTCTACCTTGATGTTGTGAAATGAATATTAAGTTTCATCCATATGCCCAGAGATAGACTTTTATTTAAAATTTTCACAGTAAGCAGATGCCTAGAAGGATTCTAGTCCCTTTTGTTATTTTCTCTTTTTTCAAGAGAATCCCCAATTTGGACTTTGCCAAAGGAAGAACATATAAAACATTTGCAGCTTCTTGCTGACTTCAGTGTTTAGTTTTAAGTATTTTCATTGAATGAAATTCTTTTGTGTTACAATTCCATTTGATATTATGAAAATTTGATTTGCAATAAAAATAGGATTGTTCCTTTATGAGAGAGGCTAGGTATAACTCTTTTTTGCAGTTCTGTACTCATCTTTATTCTTTTCTATGTAAGCAGTCACTATGTTTTCTTTTGTAATTGGGCATATGATATGCATTCTAACCCATGAAAAAAAAGGCTGTCAGCAAGATTGTTTCTTTTGTTAGCATAGCTGTTTCTTTTCTTACTGCCATTCTTAAGACTTATATGACAAGCCAGTTGAAATAAAATTTCCTGTGTTTAGGAAATAAATTGTACCCGGAAGCACAGAACTTTGAGCAGTGGGGATAAAACGTATTGTACTGTTGTACAGGCATATTCCTACCAAAATGTAAGACATTTTTATATTAGCAATATGTCTCTCAAAATTCAATAAAATAAGCATCAGATTATAATCCAATTTCAAAGAGTTCTCAATATGTGTAGTAACTTGATTCCACCATGATTGATTATAATTCATTACTTGTCACTAAATGACTTTGTAACTGGCTTGAAAAGAATAACCATTTGGAAATCCTGATAAATAATTTTTAAACTTTGTTACAGTTTATGTTAAACATTAATGTTTGTAAAGAGAGTGATATATTTAGTTGAGTTTTCTTGCTCTTTTTCCTTAACAAATTCTGTTTTATGCCCTTTTTTTAAACTGAGCTTTCACTGAAGTTTCAGTTTTGCAGGCAATATCACATACTTATTTCCTTTATTATTTATAGTGATCACTGCATTTTTGAGTATTAAGCATTGAAAGAATTCTAGGAAAAACTACAGTTTGTTCCAGAGCCTTTTCTTTTTTCTGTTCTTTTCAGTAAAATCCTTTTACATATCCAGAAAAAATATCAATTTGGCTTTGTTTAGCAGTCGTTTTTGTTATTACGTCTAGCAAGATGGGTTTCAAACTGTGGTCTCTGGGACTTGTGTATGAGGGTTCAATGAGATGGCTCAGCAAAGATCTTGAGTAGGTGGTTTTTTGTTGTTTTGTTTGTTTGTTTTTTCTAACTACTGCAAATCTCACTATCAGATGTGGTATTATAGCAGTGAGTTATTTGAAAAAAAAATCAGTTAAAAAAATTGCTGTTGGCTTACAGTGATCCTGTAGGCAGAGACCAGGATTCTTCTAATCTCTCATGCTAGAAAACATCAGTGTCCTTTCTCCTCTGTCTCCCTTTTTAACCTCCTTTCTTCCCGTATTCTTTAAGCATCTACTTCGTAAAAAGAAATAAACTTGACACACAAAAAAAACATGTTTTATTCTTGAAAAATTATACTGAGCAAAATATGCCAGATACTATATGATACACAAGTATACGACATTTTCAAAGCAAAACTAATACGGAGTTATAAAATATGTACACTACAAACATATAGAAAATCTCTGACATTCATACAGCCAACAGACACATGAAAAAATGCTCATCATCACTGGCCATCAGAGAAATGCAAATCAAAACCACAATGAGATACCATCTCACACCAGTTAGAATGGCGATCATTAAAAAGTCAGGAAACAACAGGTGCTGGAGAGGATGTGGAGAAATAGGAACACTTTTACACTGTTGGTGGGATTGTAAACTAGTTCAACCATTATGGAAAACAGTATGGCGATTCCTCAAGGATCTAGAACTAGAAGTACCATATGACCCAGCCATCCCATTATTGGGTATATACCCAAACGATTATAAATCATGCTGCTATAAAGACACATGCACACGTATGTTTATTGCGGCACTATTCACAATAGCAAAGACTTGGAATCAACCCAAATGTCCATCAGTGACAGATTGGATTAAGAAAATGTGGCACATATACACCATGGAATACTATGCAGCCATCAAAAAGGATGAGTTTGTGTCCTTTGTAGGGACATGGATGCAGCTGGAAACCATCATTCTCAGCAAACTATTGCAAGAACAGAAAACCAAACACCGCATGTTCTCACTCATAGGTGGGAACTGAACAATGAGATCACTTGGACTCGGGAAGGGGAACATCACACACCGGGGCCTATCACGGGGAGGGGAGAGGGTAGAGGGATTGCACTGGGAGTTATACCTGATGTAAATGACGAGTTGATGGGTGCTGACGAGTTGATGGGTGCAGCACACCAACATGGCACAAGTATACATATGTAACAAACCTGCACGTTATGCACATGTACCCTAGAACTTAAAGTATAATAAAAAATAAAAAAAAAAAATCAAAAAAGAAAAAAGAAAAAAAAAAAAAGAAAATCTCTGCTGTCATGGAACTTAGTCCAATTTAAGCAGGCAAATGAGATCAGTCTTCAACTATGTTCAGTACAAGTCCTTAGATGGCAAATTAATAGCACAATCTAAGTACCAAAAGGGCTAGTAACAAAAGAGGAGAGATTTATCTTCTCTATCAGAGATGGTAAACAAGAAAACTCAGAACTGGAGTCACACCGCAGCTGTGTTTTTTCAACCAATATAGTGGGGTTTTCCCCACAAATTAAATTATTTTCCAACACTTAGAAATTGAAAGATTTCAAATAAAAATAAACATATAAAATTTTGAGCTTCTCTTGAAAACCTCAGAATCTTCAGTATCCTGAAGCCTCCTTTCCCTGCTAGCAGCAATAGGCTGACAGTGACTATCTGAGATATTTTCTGGCCTCCTCCACCATTTGGCCCCTTCATTTGTTCCTGCTTCTTGCTTTTACCCAAATGCATATGGGATGATGAGCCCTGCTTCATACTCATCTCTGACACCATATCAGCTCCTGTTCCTTTTAAATGTTTCCTCTTACTTTCCTCTTGTGACTTGTTACCACTGTCTTATACATGGCCTCTGTTACTGTGCACCCAGCAGCAGGGTAGACTGCTATAGCCTTACCCCCTATCCATCTCTCCCCAGTAAGGACAGTGTGCATACTTTTACCAGTATGTGTCATCCTATGGGGCAGGATGACAGTAAGTGAAGAAGCAGAGTCATTGCAAGATTGGGAGTGTAAAATAGATGCCATAAGTTACAGGCCTAATATCAGAGGACTAAGGCCAGTAAAGGAACTATGAGGAAGCATCTTTCATTTATTTTTTAGTATATATATGTATACACACACACACACACACACACACACACACAGTATTTTTTCTATATATACATATTTGGCTTTTTGTTTCTTTTACATTTAAATTTTTATTTCAATAGGTTTTGGGGGAACAGGTGGTGTTTGATTACATGAATGAGTTATTTAGTGGTGATTTCTGAGATTTTGGTGCACCCATTACCCAAGCAGTGTATATAGTACTTATTGTATAGTCTTTTATCCCTCACTTCCCCATCTTTTCCCCCAAGTCCGCAAAGTTCATTTTATCATTTTTATGCTTTTGTGTCCTCAGAGTTTAGCTCCCACATATGAATGAGAACATAGAATGTTTGGTTTTCCATTCCTGAGTTACTTCACTTAGAATAGTAGTCTCCAGTTCCATCCAGGTTGCTGTGAATGCCATTATTTCATTCCTCTTTATGGCTGAGTAGTGTTCTATGGTATGTGTGTGTGTGTGTGTGTGTGTGTGTGTGTATCACATTTTCTTAATCTACTTGATGATTGGTGGGCATTTGGGCTGGTTCCATATTTTTGCAATTGTGAATTGTGCTGCCCTAAACATGCATATGCCGGTGTCTTTTTTGTGTAATGACTTCTTTTCCTCTGGGTAGATATCCAGAGGTGGGATTGCTGGATCAAATAGTAGATCTGCTTTTAGTTCTTTAAGGAATCTGCACACTGTTTTCCATAGTGGTTGTACTAGTTTACATTTTCACCAACAGTGTAAAAGTGGAACTATGAGGAAGTTTCTGAGAAATGGTAGGTGAGTAAAAACAGGAGGCCAAGGACCAAAGATGAATTAAAAAGAGGGGTGGAAGTGGCCAATAAGCACATGAAAAATTGCTCAATATCATTAGACATCAGAGAAATTAAATTAAAACCACTGTAAGATATTGCTACATATCCACTAAGATGGCTACAATTTAAAAGATTGATAATACCAGTCAATGTGGATGTATCAGTCCATTCTCACACTGCTATAAAGATACTACCCATGACTGAGTAACTTACAAAGGAAAGAGGTTTAATTGACTCACAGTTCTACATGGCTGGGGAGGCCTCAGGAAACATAATCATGGCGGAAGGGGAAGAGGCATGCCTTACATGGCAGTAGGTGAGAGACAGCGAGTAAGAGCAGGGAAAGTTGCCTTATAAAACCATCAGATCTCATGAGAACTCAGTCACTATCACAAGAACAGCATGGGGAAACTGCTCCCATGATCCCATCACCTCCCACCTGGTGCCTCCCTCGACATGTGAAGATTATGAGGATTACAATCTGAGATGAGATTTGGGTGGGGATACAAAGCCAAACCATATTAGTAGAGCAACTGCAATTCTCATATGTTGTTAGCAGAAATGTAAAATGATACAACTACTTTGGAAAAATAGTTTTGCATTTTCTTATAAAGTTAAATGTATACTTACCATAGGTATTTACCCTTGATCAGCGAAAACATGGGTCCACAAACACACTTGTGTATGAATGTTCATAGCAGTTTTTTTCATAATAGCCAAAAACTGGAAACAATTCAAATGCCCATCCCAAGGTAAATGAAAAAGAAATTGTGGTTTTCCATTTAATAGAATACTACTGTGCAATAACAATTACATGAATTTTTATACATAAAATAACATGCTTGATTCTCAAAAAATTATACTGAGCAAAAGAAATCAGTTATTGTGTAATTCACAAGTGTATGAAATTTAAGAGGCAGAACTAATTTATAGAAAGCAGATTGGTGATTTCTTGGGGCCAAAAGTGAGAGAAAACTGAAATGGGCATAAGAAAACATTTTGAGGTGTTGAACATATGCTATGATCATGATACTGATCATAGAAAATATTCTATGCTTATGATACTGATTACACAGGTGTATATAATTTTCAAGATTCATAGAACTGTATATTTAAAATATGTACAGATTATTGTATGTAAATTTCATGTAAATGAAATTGATTAAGTAAAAAAATACTTTTACAAAGCAAGGCAGGCAATCCTAGGAGGGTGACACATAGACAACTGGGATAGATGAGCAGCAAAGGACATGAAATATTAAAAGGACATCAAAGTACTGACTTGGAGACCAAATGAATCCTTGGGACCCTTCCAGCTGCTGTAGATGACTTTTTTCCCCAGAGCTTCCCATATAGACAGCTGCCCTACCCAGTTTGCCTTAAAGGCACTCAGCATCTTCTCTTAGTTTATCAGTTACCTCAAGAACTTTGTATTTCTTCATTGCTTCCCATCACATAAAGCGAGGATCTGCTCATCCACTTGTTTTTGTAAATAAAGTTTTATTGAAACACAGCCACACTCCCTTGGTTCTGCATTGTCTGTGACTACTTTCATACTACAATAACAGATTTGAGTATTTGCAACAGGACTGTGTAACCTGTAAAGCCTCAAACAATTAATATCTGGCCCTTGACAGAAAAATTAGCTGATTCTTCACATAAAGCCACACTTATCTCCCTGGCTCTCAAGTTCTCCCATTCTCTTGCCTACCTCTCTTACCCTTCTTCACATTGTATTTATTCTTCCTATTTAAATTTATTCCCCACTCCTGCCTTATTTGATTCTATATCTAATTACAAGGATTGCCTTCTTGCCTCTATCAGTCCTTGCTAATTCTTCTTTCATGTTGGTATTTAGTCTGTTCCCATAACTTAAAAGGACTTCCTTCTCTTTTGTCTTTCCAATTCCTATACCTAACTGAATTTCTGTTTCTTCCTTAAAGTTATCTCTTTGCCCCTGCTCTATCTGAACAAATCTTGAATGAATTCATGTCTTGCAGTTAAGTTGTCGGTTACTCTCTAGTTGGGTTGCTTTTACCGACAGCTAGATCAGAAGCTGGTTGAGGGAATATTTCTTCTCTTTATGCTCCTATAGCTTCCTTTCCCACTCCTAGCTCCAATGTTTTGGGGCAGTGTGTCAAATGTCTTTAATCTGTCCATGTCTTTCCATCTCCCATCCCACAGTCCTAGGTCATTGTCTCCTGCTTGGACTATTGCAGTATTATCTTAATTGGCCTCTCTGCTCCATTCTTACCCTACTCGTCTCTGTTCTCACAGCACTTAGTATGATATTTTTAAAAAGTAAATCATGTTTTCCTCTACTCCTTAAAATGCTTCCATGACTTCCCTTTGCACTTACAAGAATCTGACCCTTGCTTATCCTGCCATCTCCACCTTCTGCCTCTTCCCCTACTTGTTGTACTTTACCCAACCAAGCCCTTTCCTAGCCCACAGCCTTTGTGGTGGTGGCTCCTTTTCCCAAAATCCTCTTCCTCCAGCTGTTTCTATGGCTTCTTATCCTTCACTGTCCTCAGACCTCTTTAAAGTCTGGTGCTTCCCCTGAAAAAGAAGTACCTTATATCAAGTAACCTTATTTTTCTCTTTCTAGGGGCCTGGCACACTTGAAAACTTTTCTATGATTATGTATGATTTAATGGTTTATTGTATGTCTCGTTATACCAGTTAATAACCACCGTGAGGACAGAGATCTTTTCTATCTTGTTTGCTAGTATATCCCCAGCACCTAGCATGGGATCTGACTCACTGAAGACAATAAGCTATTGTTGAATGAATGAACAAGTGAAAACATAGTAGGCAAATAATAAATAACCAGTATTTTCTCTTCTGTTTCCATGAAATTTTTTTAATCCTAATGGAGTTCTTTCTTTACCTAATTTTTGCAGGTACTTCTATTGTGACTGTAAAAGCTTTTGCTCCTGACTCAGTTCAGGACAGCCTGAAATATTCAATTTTTAGTGGAAATGAAGATGGCGTTCTTTCCCTGTGCTCTAAGTCAGGTAATCCTTCTCTACCCTATAATAGCTTTATTTTCTGCTCTGTTTGATGTTATTTCTGCAAAATTTGCAAAGTAGAAATTGTTAGAGCTAACTAATTTAAAAAGTAAGCAAGAAAGAATTTTTTAAGCTAGCCTATGAAAAATTGCGGGAAATCAAGGACTATTTGTTTATATTCACTAAGAATTATATTCTTAATATTTCCAAATTAGACAGTGTCTATCCTGTCCTTCAAACTTTTGGAGATAAATTAGCTTCCACTTACAATTTACCCATCTATTTGGGAAAATTGGAGATACAGTAGTGAGATCATTGACACTGAGTCCGAATTCAAAATAAGAACATGTCTAGCTGTAAGGAATCTTCATCAGAGATTCTTGTAATTTGCTACTGAATATCAACAACACAACAAAATAAAGAACAGCTGCGAAGGTTTCTATACAGTGGTAAAGAAATTACTTCCAAATACAGCATGTAATAAATTTAGCTTCAGTAAGACCATTACTGTTTTAAATGAATACCAATTGATTATTTCAAACGTACTTTTTTTTTCACTAACGACTCTGTAGTAGATACACATCTGCTTTGTTGTCAAACTTCAAGAAGAATGTTTCTAATAATGTCTATGTTGCCATACAACCAACTTATTTAATCTATACTGCACGCACCTGGGAAGAATTGAGAGAGGGAAATTCCTTAGGTAAATGTACTGTCATCCAGGGTGGTGTTATGACTTTTTGGTCCACACAGCCTTTGGTCAGCAACCTTTCTGAGGTAGCCTGCTAGAAGTCTTCATCTCTTCATCCTGTTGTTGCATTAAAGGGTGGTGTAGAAAGCCTGTTCACAAAAGGGCCATTTGTAAACATCACCAAGTCTTAATTTTCTTGCAGTCCAGGTGTCTGAGGGTTATGGGAAAGCAGCCGAGATTAAAATGCTTAGGAAGAAAGAAGGGTAACAGAGCTGGCATATTTTCCCAGGCTATCCAGATCCTCTGCCACCACACTCCTAACATGGCCCAGACCTGGTCTTATTTCTTCTACAGTCCATCATTAAAATGCAGATAAAATCTTCCTAGAGTTAGTCCAAAGAGGTCATTCACAGGAACATCTTTATTTTTTGATTAGATAACTTGTATACATTGAGTTTTAAAATTTTACTGTGAAATATCTGCCAGATGGTATGTTGAAATGTATAAGACTGTTTACTCCAGCCTGGGCAACAGAGTGGTGAGACTCCGTCTCAAAAAAAAAAAAAAAAAAAGAAAAAAAAAAAAGACTGTTTAATGGACAATAGTAAAATAAAAACCCATATACATGCCACCAATCTCTGGAAACAGACATTTCGGTAGTCCCCCCTTATCCTTAGTTTCTCTTTCTCCAGGCTCAGCTACCTGTGGTCAACCATGGCCCAAAAATATTAAATGGGAAGCTCTAGAAATAAACGATTCATACGTTTTAAATTTCTCACTATTCTGAGTAGTGTGATGAAATCTCACATCATCCTACGCCGTCCCACCAAGAAGTAAATCCTCTTTTTGTCCAGGGTCTCCACACTGTACATGCTCCCTGTCTATTAGTCAGTAGCTGTCTCAATTCTCAGTTCCACAGTCATATATTGCAGTACTTATATTCATGTCACTCTTATGGAACTTAATAATGGCCCCAAAGCACAAGTGTAGTATTCTGGCAATTTGGATATGCCAAAGAGAAGTGGTAAAGTGTTTTTTGATTTTTTTTTGGAAGTGAAAGATGAAAGTTCTCAATTTAATAAGAAAAGATAAAAGATTGTATGCTGAGGTTGCTAAGATCTACAGTAAGAATGAATATTCTACTTGTGAACTTGTGAAGAAAGAAAAAAAAATTGTGCTAGTTTTGCTATGGCACCTCACAATGCAAAAGTCATGGCCACAGTGCATGGTAAATGCTTAGTTAAGAATGGAAAAGGCATTAAATTTGGGGGTGGAAGACCTGAATAGAAAAACGTGTTCAATTTGACAGTAACATGTTGCACCAGAAAGCATTGAGCCCTCTATGAAGGCTTCAGCAAGGAATCCCCAGAAATGAGTGACCCTAAGCCTCTTACTGCAAGTAAGAGATGGTTACACAGATTCGGAAATAGGTTTGGACTGAAAAATACAAAAACTACTGGAGAGGCTGCATCTGCCAACAAAGAAGGTGCTGCCGCATTTCTGAAAATGTTGAATAAGGAGAAAGGAAACCATCTAAAGCCAATCTCTAATTGCCATAAAACTAAGTTTTTGGGGAAGAAGATGCCCAATAGAACCTACATGCATAAAAGTACAAAGGAAGCACCAGGGCATAAAACATGGACAGATGAACTCTGGTACTATGTGGCAACACTGCAGGACATACGATAAAATCAAGTGTCACATACAAAGTGAAGAACCCACATGGTCTCTAAAACAAAAAATTATCTGCCCATGTTCTGGCAACATAATAAGAAAGCATGGGTGGCACACATCTTGTTTATAGAATGGTTCCACCAGTGCTTCATCCCAGAAGTTAAAAAAAAATACTTGGATGAGGAAAGGTTGGAATTCAAAGTTCTGTTAATATTAGACAACGCACCTGGCCATCCTGCTATAAAAATGAAAATGTTGAGGTTGTATTTTTACCTCCAAATAAAACCTCATTGCTTCAGCCCCTTGAGCAGGCATCATTTGGTTTGTCAGGGTCACACACCTGCCTGGTATTTGATCAGCCATTAATTGATGCAGACCATAATCTGGATGTAATGTAATGCTGGAAATCATTCACTGTTGCTGACGCAGTAACGTTCATCAAAGCTGCAATGCATGAATTAAAACTAGAAACTGTAATGCCTGCTGGAAGAACTTCTAGAGTGAAGTCATGAATGATTTTAATGGCTTCCTGGGGATTGATGGAAAAGTTAGGAAAATAATTCACACAGCAAGACAAGTTGGTGGAGAAGGGTTTGCCGACATGCTTGATGAAGAAGTAGAAGAACATATTGAAAGCCACTGAGAAGTGTTAATAAATGAGGAAGAACTTTTTGAGTCATGTACAGAGAAAGGGAAGACAAAGAAGAGACTAAAGCAGAACCAACAATGTAGACATTACTCAAATTTTCTCTAGTGTTTCAAATCACACAGATATGAAAAGACAAAATTATAGAATACAATCCTCAGATAAAGTGCAGCATTGAAGTCACCCATAGGATCATAGGATTATAACTTCTGTACCAACACTTTGATTAAAAACTGACAAGCTTTTTTTGTTTGTTTGTTTGTTTTTTGTTTTTTTTTTCTGAGATGGAGTCTTGCTCTGTTGCCCAGGCTGGAGTGCAGTGGCATGATCTTGATTCACTGCAACCTCCGCCTCCTGGGTTCAAGCGATTCTCCTGCCTCAGCTTCCCAAGTAGCTGGGACTACAGGCATGTGCCACCATGCCCAGATAATTTTTTGTAATTTTAGTGGAGACAGGATTTCAGTGTTAGCCGGATGATGTCCATCTCCTGTCCTCATGATCCACCCACTTCGGCCTCCCAAAGTTCTGGGATTACAGGCGTGAGCCACCACGCCTGGCCAAAAACTGACAAGCTTTTATTACAAGGATTTCCAAAAGGTTTTGGCAAAAGAAAAAAAAAAAAACAAAACCAACCAACCTGCAACTCTCAAGTACTCCTAACCATCAGCGTCATCTGTTCCTGACATCCAGCCATCCAACCATCGACATCATTGTGGCTCGGTGATCCAGGACCACTTGAAGCAGATGATGATCCTCCTCCTGACATACCATCAGAAGTTCAGTAGTAGCCTACTGCTATGTCACAGTCATTCACCTCAGTTTACCTTATCATGTGGGCACTTTGTCATCTCATATCATCACAAGAAGAAGGATGAATACAGTATGATATGATATTTTGCAAGAGAGACCACATTCACGTAACTTTTATTACGTGAATAAATTGTTCAATTTTATTATTAGTCATTGTTGTTCATCTCTTACTGTGCCTAATTTAGAAATTAAACTTCATTGTAGGTATGCATATATAGAAAAAAGCATAGTACATATAGGGTTTGGTACCATCCACAGTTTCAAACATTCACTGGGGGTCTTAGAATATATCCACCACAGGGAAGGGGGAACTACTCTACTAGAATTTCCAAATTTTCAAAAGTCTCTGTGTGCCCCTTCCTTTTTATATCTCTTTTTTCCTTTCTTTTTTTTTTGTTTTTGTTTTTGTTTTTGTTGTTGTTCAGAAATGTATGTACATTGTGGAATATCTAAACTGAGCCAATTAACATACACATCACTTCATGTGTCTCTTTTTTTGTCCCAGAGATATTTAGTAACTTGAATTTGTATTGATCACTGGCTTTTTTTTTTTCATAAAGAAAGACAGATTCTCACTATGTTGCCCAAGCTGGCCTCAAACTCCTGAACTCAAGCAATCTCCTTGCCTTGGCCTCCTGAAGTTCTGGGATTATAGGCATGAGTCACTGCACCCAACTGATCACTGACATTTTTGGTTATAATTTTTCCACTGCATTTGAATTTCTAAACAATATATCATTTACTTTTACCTTGACTTAAGTATGATAATAGAATCATGATATGTACTCTTCTATGACTTTATTCCTTTGCTCGACATTTTTACTATGACTTACAGTGCATAAACCATTACATGTTAAAGAGAAATAGCAAAGAATGAAATGTACAGGCTTGCGTGTTTCTTGTTAGATTTCCCCTAAGTATATTATACTTTTTCTCACTATGGTAAATGAAAAAAAATTGCTTTTCCTGACAGTGCTGGTGTATGTATTTGAAACTGGCGTATGTCTTTTGATTTTTTTGTCTGGCAAATTTGCAAACTAGAGATTGACATTTTTCTGTATATATGACACATAAAATCATATCTGAAAATGACCACTTTCCTGTCTGAAGTTATATAGTTATTTCTCTTATTTCAGTGGCTAGCCTAGTTATTTTAACATATATGAAGTCCGACATTAATCAATATTCTCTTCCTGAGTAATACAAGAGATTTGCAATTATTGATCTCCAAGTGCTCCTGTTTCAGTTTACACGCTTTTGTGACCACAATTTTGATTCTTTCAAATTAGGCATTAGTAGTATTTTTCAGTTGATTTAGCTGCATCCTTGCTGATGTCTCTGCTAACCATTCTTTCTTACATCTCAGCCTTTCTTCTATTATTATTATTATTTTTTTCTGCTTGAACTATCTCCTTTAGTGATGGTTTATATAGTAATCTCTCTCAGATTTAGGTAGTCAAAAAATGTAGTTATTTAATCCATGCTTTTAAAATACTTTTGCTCATCTTGTAATTCTAGATTCACAGTTATTTTCTCTCATCATAGTAAGCTATTATTCTACTGGCTTCTGGCGTCCCATTGTTGCATTAAGAAGCCAGCTGTTGATCTAAACGCCATTCATTTGCATCTTTCCTTGGAACTCCCATTAGACAAATGTTGGGCTATGTGATCTCTCCTACATCTCTTTTTTATATTTTTCATCTGTCTTTCTCTTCATTCTGGGGAATTGTATTTTTCATTTCCAAAAGTTCCGTTGAGTTCTTTTTCAACTCTTCTTTGCTTTTGAAAAATAGCCTCTTGTTCCTTGCTCTTATTTCCAAGGGTTTTTAATGTATTTAAACATATATAATAATTCTGTGTCCAACAATTCCTGCATCTGAAGTCTTTGATTGTTTGGTTCTGTTGTCTATGGGTTGCTTTCTGTCATTTATGGTGCCTTGTTTCTCTACAATTTTAGTGCTTGTAGACTATGAGCTACTCATTATCCTTGAAAGCTCTTTGACGATTCTTTGAAGCCTTGGTTGAATTTATGGCCGTAAAAGAGGATTTGCTTTCTTTTCTGCAATTTGCCTGGAGAATCATCAGGGAGAAGCTAGTTTAAATTTAATTTCTAAGAGTTTTAAATATGTATAACTATGATAGTGTAGCTACCATAAATTCAGGCTTAAACTAATACATAAGGTTTTTTTCTCCCTTTCAATCAACACCAAGGTTAAAAAAAGGAGTCAAGTTTCTGGTGGATTTTTGGCCAATACCTTTTGGAAGAACATTGTAATTAGAAGTTGTAGTCTCTTTCTTTTTAACTCATCACTGTTGCTGCAGATTGTAATCCTTCTGTGATCATATGGGTGACTTTGATGATGCATCCATCTGAGGATTGTATTCATGATTTTGTTCTTTAATATCTATACAATTTGAAACACTTCAGCAAATTTCAGTTATGTTCACATTGCTAATTCTGCTTCAGTTTCAGTTTTGTTTCTTTTTTTTTTTTTTTCCAATAATGGCCACTGATTTGGAATATATGTAGCCTTTAGGTGTCCAGCTTTATGCTGGTTTTCCCTATTAGCCTCTTCACCTTTTGTGAGTTCTCACCTTATTTTCCACACTCCATGCAACTATCAGAAATGAATAGTAAGATAGAAGGTTGTGGTAGAAATCTTTGGAACAAAATTGAGCTGTAATTACTTGCTAACCTCTCAGGATCCCTGTCTTCATTTCTGTTTTGTCCCCTGTGGATTTCTTACAACTGTACCAACTCAATAATGCGTTGTAATACATACACATACATATCTATGCAAATATGTGTATTATATATATAATTTATCATGCATTTTAGTTGTTTTTATCATGAAGCTCGGTTAAGTGTATTGTTTACCATACTGCTGTCAAGAAAGCTTTTTTAAAACTTTAATTATGATATTAAATGCATCTTTTGTGCTACCTTTGACAAATTACCATTAAAATTGTATCTAATTGTATAGATTTTCTGAATGTATGTATTTTAAACATACACCACTTAAAATGTGAGACTAATACATATAACAAATCAATAATATTTATCTCTAAGATTATAGTAACAAGAATAAAAGTGTGAGAAAACCATTTTATTAGTAATTAGTTTAATAAGTTGTCATTAGACAGATCTCTGATGAGAACTGTGTTTTCTGTCAATTTGTGCCAGTTTACCCTCTGTTCCATAGTCACAAACCAAATTGACTCTGTATTTAAACTTCATGCCACTTTAGCGTAAAAACATGTATTTCTCACTGTCTAAACCAGCAGCAATTTTAGAGCTTGCCTAAGGTTTTGTATGTAAATAACAGATGGCAGCATTCGTTTTAGTATTATTAGAGTGGCGCAAAACAAAACTGATCAAACTTTCAATGTTTCAAAGACATTGTTTAACTAGGAGAGGGTTTGAAAGTTACTGAATAACGTAAATATCACATTCTGCTTTGATTTGCACAAATGCATGTACACAGTATATAATTGATGGAAATAACCTGATTATGTTATCAAGCATGTAACATTTGATGAATCTTAATCTCATTTGGATGTGTATTTCATAACTTTGCCAAAAGCTGTACAATGTATGTATTTTTTTAGAAGAAAAATGTTACTACAATTTTTTCTCAAGTTATTACATAAGTGGCACATCAACATATAAGCAAGGACATGAATTTAGCATTTGTGAGGCTTCTTACTCTAAGGAAGGTGTTAGTTTCCGCTTATACCATTAGACAGAGCCCAGTAGTACTTTCATCTCACTGATGACAGTACATGCTTGATGCCTTTGTGAAAACTACACATGTATTATCCAAGGAAAAATGTGGATCTAGTAGGTGAGCCAGCCTTGAATCATCCCACAGACTGGTTATTGTCTTTTCTACTTGCATGACTTTCACAGCATATGCCAGTTATTACCCCAAAAATAAAAACCATGCAAGGAAAGCATTAGAACCGTCGACTCATTCCAAGTGCAAAATTCCAATTATCAAAGCCTAAACACAAGCCTTTTATTAAAAACCTACTTTGATCTGCACGATAATTGGCACACTTTCTCCTCAGTGACATGGGCAATTTAGTGTTGCATTTCTATTCCATTTTTCCTTTACAAACAGTAACAGAACATGATAGCTAGGCAAGTGCTCTGTTTGGTGGAGACGAGAGATCTGGGTGAGAGCTGTGGACCCACCTCAGACTCGGGCTCCAGTAACATTTTGGAGTGTGGGAATCAGCCTTTGTTTCAGGGAGGTTTCTGAAGCCCACCTAGTTTCATCACCAGCATATCAAAGGCATCTTAATTATTCTCCAGCTGCCCAAAGTTAGAGCTACTCTAAATTTTCTGCCAGGTGTGTTGGTCACGACAGACTGTGGTTTGTGAAGTAATTTGGTTCTAGTACTAAACTGGTAACTAAATTTGATGTCAAAAAAATGATACTGAGTATACGAAATTTTATATTTGGTAGTATAGTGAGTTAATATATAATATAGTGGTTTTTTTCCTAACAGAATATAGACTACAAAATCTCCCCCAAAGCACCCAATAACAAAGATAGAATATCGGAACAGGATATGCCTCCCACTAGAATTCAAGTAGGTACCAGATGACCTAAAGCTTCTTGGACTAGGTTATCTGGGGAAGCTGATTCAGATAGAGCAATAAAACTGCAGCTCCCAGGCCATAGTTCTGGAAACAGTACAGATTCTTCTACCAGAGGATCAAACTTCTAGTAGTTTATGGCTGTTAAATGTTCTCTTTCTAAATTCAGAGTTCACAGAGATATTAAATCCATATGTGATGATGAGGGTTAGACAAACATGGGTAGTACATCATGGACTCTACCTGTTACTACAAAGAGACATTCCAAATATGCATTATGTCACTTGCTCCTCACAGCCACTGTGCGAAGTCATTGTTAACATCCCATTTTACAGAAAAGGAGACTCAGCTTTACGTCAACCGCATAACTTATCCAGGTCACAAAGTTAGGAGGTGGTGGAGCCAGGTAATTGACCTAAATTAAATTTCTAGGCCTGGGATTTATGCCTGGTTTCAGGTTTCTCTAACTCCAAATTAGTGTTCATTCAGCAACTGTCTATCTGATGGACTTGCTGACAGTGAAAGCCAAGTAAATAAAAATAATACATTGAGTCAGAAATTTTGTTGTAAAGTTGAGGAAAAAACAGTAAAAACTAGACATGGAAATTATGTTAAAGGACTAAGTTTCTTAATTTGCCAGGGGTGGGGGAAACTAGAGCATGGCATCACCCTCAAAAATCTGCTTCCCTCACCTGGATCTGCCTTTTATATGAGGGCATAAAAGTATTACTGTGTGCCTTCGGGAGGCCAGACCCTGAGCTAAACATTGGAGAGATGATGGTGCGTAAGAGATGATGTATGGAGCTTATAAACAAGAGGAGTAATACGACAAAGACAGGTGAAGGTGAACAAAGTGATGATGCAGCTGCCGGAAAATGCAGAGGCTTTGTAAGAGACTTTTGGGAGGCTAATGGTACAGGGATGGTGATGTGGAAAAATCCCTGAGGAAGGATAGCTGTGGGAGCCATTCCAGGCTGATGGAACCGTATGCATGATGACTCTTTAATAAGTATTCAAGGAGCAGATGCAGATTATGGTCATGGAAGGGTTTCATGCAGAACAACGACAGTGTCTTTTTTTTATTAAATTCAGAATGAAAACTGGATTGGGGAGAGACCAGTTTTGTGGCTAATGCAGGGGACAAGGTGGGAAGTGCTGGTGGCTTGAAGGAGGGCAGCAGTAGTGAGACTGGAGTGAAGATATATTTGCAAGACAGACTTACCAGACATGGCCGGGGGGAAATATGGAGAGATAGCTCCCAGGTCTTGGTATTTCCTGGTTTCTTTCCCTCTACATATTTGAACCTGCAAACATCTGCAAGATCCCAAATCTTTTCACAATGACCCTGGTTGGTGGGGAAAGGAGGCCTGCCAATCGGAGGCTTTTGTGGGACAGGTGAGCTGTGAGCACATGAGGCAAAGATGCTTTGGGTCATTTTAAGAATAACTACGGCCAGGTGCTATGGCTCACGCCTATAATCTCAGCACTTTCAGAGGCCAAGGCGGGTGAATCACAAGGTCAGGAGTTTGAGACAAGTCTGGCCAACATGGTGAAACCCTGTCTCTACTAGAAATACAAAAAATTAGCTGGGCGTGGTGGCAGGTGCCTGTAACTCCAACTATTCGGGAGGCTGAGGCAGGAGAATCACTTGAACCCGGGAGGCAGAGGTTGCAGTGAGCCGCGATCTTGCCACTGCACTCCAGCCTGGGCGACAGTGAGAGACTGTCTCAAAAATAAATAAATAAATAAAATAAAAATAAAAGAATAACTACAACATCATTTTCTTTTTTTTCCCTCCTTGGTAATAAAAATAGGACAACTCACTGTGAAAGAACCCAAGTTTCTTGATTTTGAAGTCAGAAATGAGGTACAACTCATCGTTTTAGCTGAAAGTAGTGGGCATAGAGCCTATTGCAAAGTAGCAGTCTTGATACAGGATGAGAATGATAATTCACCACGCTTTGAACAAAGTGTTTACCAAGCATCAGTGTCTGAAGGCGAATTCTACAATGCTCATGTCATACAGGTAACAGAAACATATTTGTGTGTGTGTGTGTGAGAGAGAGAGAGAACGAGAGAGAGAGAGAATTATTACAAATCAATGCACATCAAAATTTCTAAGCCCTGTAGTCCAACAGTCTTTCCAAGTCATGTACATTTTATAGATGGGGTGAAACCTTAGGTTAAAGAAAATCTGATATTCTTGCACTGTCTCTTCCTCTTTATTTATTCAGTGCTCAGTTACTGACATCTGCTTTCTCTGGGAGCACTGTTGAGCACTAGAAATATGCATTTATTAATACAATAGAAGTATGCATTTAGTGTAATGAGTGAAGAGAGGAGACACAGCCTCCTCCTGGAGGAAAAGTGTAAGATTTCACAGAATAATGATATTTACACTGAATCTTCAAGGGTGAACAGGCATGTGGATGGATCTGCTTTCAGGACTAGCCCCATCTCAGGAAAAGGTCCCAAGTCCTGGAGAAGCATCCATTCACAGGGCAGTTTTGTTCATGCTGTAAAACCCACCCATCCTTGATACTTTCTCCACCTGCGTCAGGACAAGTGTTTGTTTCAGCTTTCCCTTCACACTGCACCCCAGCCTGGGCAATAAGATCAAAACTCAGTCTCAAAAAAAAAAAAAGCCTTTCTTTTACTTCAATTCCAGTTTCTGGTGCACATATCCCTGCTGTTGGTGAAAGCAAGACCAATAGAGTCTCAGTTGCCTTGGAGTTTTGCAGTCATGAAGCTGGGCATTAGGAGCTCTCCAACCTCCTATGACTGCAAAGGAAATCAGTGTAAATCCAACTTCCAGGCAAAGTTAACCACAGCAATGGCCATTCCTTTTGGCCCCTGGAATGTCATGGCTGTGGTCAGCACTTCATGCTTATTACACCGCTTTTTCTTTGGGCTAGGTGGAGTAAGGCGTTTCATGGCATGCTAGCGAATTTTCTGGACAAAACCTGCAACAGCTCTTTACTGTGCACTAAAGAGCTCATTATATAAAAAGACCCCACAGTGGCTCACAACTGTAATCCCAGCACTTTGGGAGGCCGGGGCAGGTGGATCACCTGAGGTCAGGAGTTCGAGACCAGTCTGACCAACATGGTGAAACGCCATCTCTACTAAAAATACAAAAACTAGCCTGGTGTGGTGGCGGGCACCTGTAGTCCCAGCTACTTGGGAGGCTGAGGCAGGAGAATTGCTTGAACCTGGGAGGCAGAGGTTGCAGTGAGCTGAGATCACGCCACTGCACCCCAGCCTGGGCAATAAGAGCAAAACTCAGTCTCAAAAAAAAAAAAAAAAAAAAAAGCCTTTCTTTTACTTCAATTCCAGTTTCTGATGCACATATCCCTGCTGTTGGTGAAAACAAGACCAACAGAGTCTCAGCTGCCTTGGAGTTTTAGCTCTGTACCCCTACACCCCATCCAGGATATCTGGGATCCCCTAGGCTATGACTGCAGATGTATTTTGTATTATAGCAGCCTGATTGCTCTAGTCACCAGCCTGTTCCAGATGTGCTGTGTCTTTACCCTGGTTTCAGCCATGACTGAGATGTTTCAGAAGAAAGTGAGGACATTCACTTTTCCAGTCTTTATCATCCCTACCCAGTGAGGCTGATCAGTGGGGATGGCAGATGCCTCCGATGCCACCTTGTCACAAGAGGATCCCCACACTGGGGCGCTGCAGCGTTTCACTTCTCTGTCCCACATGCTAGCTGGGATGGAGCTAAATTGTTCAGTGTGAAATAAGTGAAGGCAAAGACCCATATAAAGCCCAGGTACACTGAATGAGAGAGAGCCTGACCCATCAGCGCTTCAAACTATGGCAGACTTGTAGAAGGCCGAGTCAGGGACAGATAGAATGAACTTTGTTCTTTCCATTTTTCAATCATTGAGTTCCCAGGAAGCTAGCACTACCATTCGGCTGTGTCCTGTTCAGAAAATTAGAAATGGAGGAGGCTCTGGAGCTCATACCAATTGTGGTGGTTGCTTCTGGGGTTTTGCCCCCACACTACTCAATGCCCTCCTTTGGTTACAGCCCCACAAACTTCCTTTGAGGGTCTGACCCTCTGTTGACGCAGTCCTGGTGGGGTTGTCATCAAGATATTGACCTGCCTCCCACTCCTACCCTGCCAAAGGTGTTGTGAACTGCCTCGCCTCTCTCGGTCACACAGACGTTCTCTCCCTGAAATTTGCATCTTGGGTGAAGGGACACTATTGCACAAAATTATACCTCAAAAACTTGTACCATGTCTACTGAGAGCTATTTGGAAATTCTTTGGATGAAGAATTTCTCCGTCACTCAGTTTATCATAAAGTTAAATGTAAGCTTCAGTTGTTTGTTGGTATTTCATTTAATCATTGATTTTAAAATATGTTTGACAAGTTGTGATTCTTTCTTAATGCATGTCTCTGAAAAATAGACTGAACCCATACTGCAGAATAAAGCTTGTCTAATGAAACAGTCGGTTCCTCACAGGTTTTTGCTACCGACCTGGACAGCGGTTTGAATGGCCTGATTGAGTATTCTATTCTCTCTGGCAACCAAGAAGAAGCATTCCAGATTGATGCGCTAAGTGGTGTGATAACAACAAAAGCGATTCTAGATTACGAGCACACCAGCTCCTACAGGTTGGTCCAGGGTTCAGATCCATTGGCTCCATTTATTCTGCCTGCTTGCTGACAACATTGCTGTTTTGTCCATAACTTCCTGTTATGTAAGCTTAGTTGTAAATGTGTTATCCCTTTGATCCAACTTGTTGATATTCTCTTTGATCCACTCTTTTTTATATTAAGAATAGTCTTAGCAATTATTTGTATTTGGGAAAAGTGATTAAAATAGCAAAACTTTAAGGTCCCTTCTAGTTCTAAGATTTTATGAATTTGTGATGCTATTAAGCACTAAATGGGGGACACTAAAAAGATAATGTTTGTGAAATGCCTAATGAACTAGAGAACCCTCTGCAGGTGTCTGTTGTTATTGTTTTTTAAAAATGGTGAAGACTGAGGGATACTTTGCTTTTTGATTTTTTATTCTTGCATGTGAAAGTACAACACTGTCTTCAAGGTCTTGTTGCAGTTCTTTGATCTAATAGAAATGATCTTATTAAAAGCATACATTTAACATTAAAACTCTGTGCCCCTAGAGTCTAAGATATGCCAGCCTTATACAGAATTCAGCAAAGGAAAGAATAACATTGTTTTAGTTTTCTTGGTGTTCAAAAAAATCAGTGCTACAAAAGACTAGACTTATACAGAGAGATAGTGATGGCATCACAATTTGTGGAAGCAAAAGGCCTTTTTTTTTTTTCTTTTCTTTTCTGAGACGGAGTCTTACTCTGTCACCCAGGCTGGAGCGTAGTGGCACAATCTCAGTTCACTGCAGCCTCCGTCTCCTGGGTTAAAGTAATTCTCCTGCCTCAGCCTCCCAAGTAGCTGGGATTACAGCCGCCTGCCACCATGCACGGTTAATTTTTGATTTTTAGTAGAGATGGGGTTCCACCATGTTGGCCAGGCTGGTCTCAAACTCCTGACCTCAAGTGATCCACCCATCGTGGCCTCCCAAAGTGCTGTTGTTACAGGCATGAGCCACTGCACCCGGCCATCAAAAGACTCTTAAGAATTCTAAAATATCCATGAGTGGGGACTGCTTAAAGATTTAGCAGAACCCTGGAATAGAATACCATGAAGCTGATTTTACAAAAGAAAGAGGCATAACTCTGTGTGCCAATGAGGATGGAGCTCTAGGATATGTGACTAAGTGAAGGCAGTAACGAGACCCATTACAGTGCTTATCCAGCATGCCTGTTTGAGTAAAAGCACACCCACATATTTGGAATGCTTCTGGAAGAAAATATAAGAAACTGTTCATTTTATTTGTCTCTGGAGAAGCAGTCAGGCAGCCTGTGGTCCAAGAGAGGCTTAGCTCTCTTACTGAACATTTTAGTATGCTTTAGATAGATGTTGCATTTTTGTGTTTTTCCAAAAGGCCTTGCCCATGCTGTATTCTATTTAATCCTCACAAGCACCTCATGAGGATGTTAAGGTGGGCATTTTCTTATTTGCTGATAAGACAACAGAAATACAGTGGCTTGCTCAGGGTCATAGGATAATTTGAGGATCAAACTTGAACTTGCACTTAAGTATTCTGCTTCTAAGTCACCCTCTTTCCACTGTAGAGCTGCAGAGCAGACGTCCTATTGAAGGAAAACACAGGTACAGTATACCAAAGACAGTGAGTGTCAGTATGCTTCTATGCCAGACTACTGTTATGTTTTATGAAAAAATTATAATGTGTGCATGTGGTTGAGCAATGAGAGCTGGTTAAACTGGAATATCTTACTGGATATACTGGATTAATTACCCTCTGGAAAACTTCCCAACACTAAAAATTTAAATGTTTAGCTTTTTGTTAACTGTTTAGTTTTTTAATATACTTCAAAAGTATTTTAAAAGTTTAAGACTTTATCCTGTATTAACTATTAGAAATTTTAAAATAATATTTTAGCATAATAGTTATTGGTACTTGTTGTTTAAATATATTAAAACCTATTCCCTGCTACGCTGTTTCTATAGTAATTGTTTAAGCATGAAACTTTTTCTCCTTTTCCATGGATGACTGCAGATAAATCTCAATCTAGTTGAGTGATTACAAATTCAGGAATTATTAAAGGTCTGCTGTGTTCTAGGAACTAAGCATTTTCCGATGTCAAGGACTTTCCGTTACAGTGTTCTTACTCAATGGAACCTAATTAACAATTAAATCTAATTTCTTTCAACTTTTTCCTATTTGCGTCATGGTTTCTATGTTTACAACATTAAATTGGTCCCAGTATTAAAAAGTGACTCTCTCCCATCCCCATGAAGAATTTAATTCTAGGCTTGAAGAAGCAAGAACAGAGAGAAGTTGAACCCCTACACATTGTCACAGACAGATACATACAGGTGACCCCCACCCGCCACCCGACCCCCTACACACGCTCTTTCTCTCTCCAGCATCACCAAGGCAAGGAATTATTTTAAACCTCTTGCCTCCCTGGGCTCTCCCCACACCCACTCACAACCCCTGGTGTGGTGTGGCTTCTATCCTTTAGTGCTTTTCTTGATATTTAAGGCAATAAGAAATAAAGGAGGATTTTCCCTAGTCTGCTACACCTTTAGTGAGTATTTTGGAAACAGTCTCATTTAGCTTTCAGCTTTTTACTTATGAAGTATTGCTATTTTGTCTGATTGAGGAAAGTATCCCAATTTCAGCCCTTTGTTTTAAAATATAAAACATTTCCTCAAAAAAAAAAAAAAAATAGAGCTACCATACAATCCAGCATTCCTGATCCTAGGTATATACTCACCAAAAAGAAATCACTATATTGACAATTTATTGCAGTAATATTCACAATAGCCAATATTTGGAAGCAACCTAAGTTTCCATTTATCCAGGTGAATGGATAAAGAAAATGGGATATGTATACACAACGGAGTATTATTTAGCCATTAAAAAAGAAGAATGAGATCCAGTCATTTGCAACAACATGGATGGAACTAGAAGTCATTATGTTAAGTGAAATACAAACATCACATATTCTCACTTATTTGTGGAAGCTAAAAATTACAACAAATGAACTCAAGCAGATAGGGAGTAGAAGGATGGTTACCAGAAGCTGGGAAGGGTCAGGGAGGATTGAGGGGAAGTGGGGATGGCTAAAGGGTACAAAATATAGTTGGAATGAATGAATAAGACCCAGTATTTGCTGGTACAAAAATGTAACTACAGTCAAAAATTTAATTATACATTTAAAAATAACAAAAAGAGTATAACTAAAATAACTAAAAGATTTGGATTGTTTCTAACACAAAGGATAAATGCTTGAGGTGATGGATACCCCTTCTTACTCTGATGTAATTATTACACATTGCAAGCCTGTATCAAAATATCTCATGTAACCCAAAAATGTATATACCTACTATGTACCCACAAAAACTAAAAATTGAAAAAGAAAAGATTTCCTATTATATCCTTCAATTTCCAAGACTTGGGCAATTTAACCTTTAATTAGTGATGCATTTTTAAAAAATAATAGTAATAAAACACAAAATGGAAAAAGGGAGATAGTGTTAGTCATGATTCTACTAAATATGAATGTATTAAATAATTTTTAGTTTTCATATTAAGCCACACAGAAGAAAATTCAGTGGAAAATTTGATGACAAATTATAAAATAGGCATTAATTTCTGTCTGATGTTTATGAATATATAAAAAGCTATTTATCAGGCACAAAGCTGGGGACACAAAGACAAATGTAACAGCCCTTGTTCTCAAGGAGCTTGAAAATCGAGTCCTGGCTGGGTACAGTGGCTCACGCCTGTAATCCCAGCACTTTGGGAGGCTGAGGCGGGTGTATCACCTGAGGTCAGGTGTTTGAGACCAACCTGGCCAACATGGCAAAACCCCGCCTCTACTAAAAGTTCAAAAATTAGCCGGGCAAGGTGGCGGGTGCCTGTAATCCCAGCTACCTGGGAGGCTGAGGCAGGAGAATCACTTGAACCCATAAGGTGGAGATTGCAGTGAGCCGAGATCCCACTACTGCACTCCAGCCTGGGCAACAAGAGTGAGACTTTGTCTCGAAAAAAGAATACAAGAAAAAGAAAATCAAGTCCTAGTAAAATATATGGCAGAAGGCACATTAATAATCACAATAGTTGCCATTTATGGAACTCCTGCTTCACGTTCATTATCTAAGTGAATTCTCGTAATAGACATGATTTATAAAATAAAGAAATGGGAACTCAGAGAGGTAAAGTGGTTTGGCCAAGAATCCGAAGCTAGTACATGGTAGAACATGATTCTAGCCGATGTGAATGATTGCAGGGCTTATTTTATGATGTGAATGAATCTTAAAAGTATATGCATGTACATTTACAAAATAAGTAAATATTCAAGGCAAGCAGTTGTTTTCAGGAACAATGCTAAACTCAGTGTATTCTCCATTGAATGCTCATTATGACTGTGGGAGAAAGCAATTTTACAGGCAACGTAGGAAATGGAATGAGATGCTAATTAAAATACACAATTCATGAAAAGCAAAGCTGGGATTGGAATCCCAGTCTATTGATGCCCTGAGAAAAAGGGAATAAAAAGGATTTGGGGCCAAAGGCACGAAGAAAGATACGGGTATGTGAAAGTGTTTTACATGTTTGGAAGTAGCAAGTAGTACAGCACACCAAAGAAGTAACTAAGTGTAGGGTAATAAAAGAGGCAGCAGGCAAGTTTTGAAAGACTTTCGGTGTCTCGTAATGGAAACTATACAGTATTCTGTGAACTATATACAACTATAAGCAGTTGAACGAATGTTCATATCTTTATTTCTAAAGACATCTCGTAATGGATGCACTGCAAGAGAAAGAGAACTAGCTTAGGCCAACAAGCTGAGCTAGACTGCAGCAATGAAAAGTCTGTTACATGGATGGTGTAGTGGGGACAGAAGGAAGGTACTTACTAAAATGTTGATTTGAATATGGAATCCATAGGAACTTGACCACCAATTGAATTTATTGAGCAAGAAAAGAGATAGAATGGTTCTGAAATTTCTGCTTAGGAAAGGAAGGGAGAAGAATAGATGGAGATTATGATTTTTTATTCTGGGTATTTGAGGTAGAAGGACCAATACAAGGACAAAAGTGAAGATACCCTTTAGGCAATTGAAAATAATAATCTGTAGCTCAGGGTAGGGATCTTCACTCAAGATGTAGATTTGAGATTCATCCAGGGAAAATGTGTAAAATGAATTACCTAGGGAGAATATGTAAAATGAGAATTGAGGAGTGGTGACTTATCACCACCTCAGGATTCAGCAGATAAATAGGAACTGCAAAGTATATTTAGGGTATAGAAAGATCTAGAAAAAGATAATGTCATGGAGACCAAGGGGAGAGGTTGGGTTGAATGAAAGGAGAAGACTTCAAAATATGTTTGCATTAGAATCTCTTAAAGTACAGTCATCTCTCAGTATCCATGGGGTATTGGTTGTGGGACTCTCCACTGCGTCCCTCCCACTCCCCCATACAAAAATCCATGGATGCTCACATTTCTTGTATAAAATGGCATAGTATTTGCATATTACTTATGCAATTCTCTCATAGAGTTTATTTATTTTTATTTTTTTAATTTCAAATTTTATTTTAGATACAGGAGACACGTGTGCAGGTTTATTACATAGGTGTATTGCACCATGTAGTGAGCACAGTATTCAATAGGTAGTTTTTCAACCCATGCCCCCTCCTTCCCTCCCCTCAGCAGTTCACAGTGTCCACTATTCCCGTGTTTATGTCCATGTTTGCTCAATGTTTAGCTCCCATTTGTAAGTGAGAACATGAGCTATTTTGGGTTTTTGCTTTTGTGTTAATTTGTTTAGGATTATAGCCTCCAGCTCTATCCATGTTTCTGCAAAAGACATGATTTCATGCTTTTTTATAGCTGCATAGTTGACATTTTGCTTATTCAATCCACCATTAACAGGCACCTAGGTTGAGTCCATCTTTTTTGCTATTGTGAATAGCATGGTGATGAACATATAAATGCATGTATCTTTTTGCTACAATGATCTACCTTCCTCTGGGAATATACCCAGCAGTAGGATTGCTGGGTCCAATGGAACTTTGTAGTAAGTTCTTGGAGAAATCGCCAAACTGCTTTCCAAAGTGACTGAACTATTTTACATTCCCAACAATGTATTAATGTTCCCTTTTCTTCACAACCTCACCAGCATCTGTTGTTTTTTTGACTTTTTAATAATAGCCATTCTGACTGGTATCTCATTATGTTTTGATTTGTATTTCTCTGATGATTAGTGATCATGAGCATTTTTTATGTTTGTTGGCTGCTTGTTTGCCTTTCTTTGGAAAGTGTCTGTTCATGTCCTTTGCCCATTTTTTAATGGGATTATTTGGTTTTTGCTTTTTGATTTATGTTCCTTGTAGATTCTGGATATTAGACCTTTGCCAGATGCATAGTTAGTGAATATTTTATCTCATTCTGTAGGTTGTCTGTTTACTCTGTTGATTATTTCTTTTATTGTGCAGAAGCTCTTTAGCTTAATTAGATCCCATTTGTCAATTTCTGTTTTTTGTTACAATTGCTTTTGAGGACTTAGCCAAAAATTTCTTGCCAGGGCCAGTTTCAAGAAGGGTATTTCTTAAGTTTTCTTCTGGGATTTCTATGCTTGAGGTCTTATATTTAAATCTTCAATTCATCTTCAGTCAATTTTTGTATATGGTAAAAGGTAAGGATCTAGTTTCATTCTTCTGCATCTGGTTAGCCGGTTGTCCCAGCACCATTTATTGAATAGGGAGGGCTTTCCTCATTGCTGGTTTTTGCCGGCTTTGTCAAAGATTGAATGGTTGTAGGTGCGTGATTCTATTTCTAAGTTTTCTATTCTGTTCCATCAGTCTATGTGTTTGTGTTTATACCAGTACCATGCTATTTTGATTACTGTAGCCTTATAGTATTGCTTGAAGTCAGGTAATATGATGCCTCTGGCTTTCTTCTTTTTGCTTAGGAGTGAGCGTGTTTAGGCAGAAAAGAAGTATTCAATAGATATATAAAGATTAAAGATTTTGATCTAAGCATATTTTCTTAATTTGATTTTTTATTATTATCAAAGTAATATATACATTTTTTAAAAAATCAAATAGTGTATAAAGTATAGATGAAAGTCAGCAACCACTGCTTCACCTCTCCCAAGGCTAAAACCCTCCAGACGCAGACACTATTAACTGATTTTCTCTGATACTATAAATACAAGTATGTAATGATTTATAACTTTAAACATTATCTCTTAACTTCCTGTTATAATAGATATCGGTATAAAATCCTTATTTTCTCACACTCCAACTCTTTCTATATTCATATCACTGTTTTTCATTTAATCAGTAATTAGTGTTTATATTATATGAATATATTCATGTTTACTTCATAGTCAGATCATATTATATGATTTTATTTCCTTTTATCACTACTCCTCAAGCCCCCAGAGTTTCTTTCTTGATTGTCCAATTGGCTATATCTATGCACTTAATTCCTTGTAAATATCCCATAAGCTTTGTTATCTGCATCTAATTTTTCCTCTAACTGCCTTTCATCAAATATTCTATCAAGCCCTCTTTTTTCATGAAGACCTGGTTCCTACTGCTTTATGCCCTCTCCATCTAGCGTGAACAGTTTGGGTTAATACGCCTATTGCAAGGCTGAGATCCCATAACTTTGGTTTATAGCTCTCCTAGGTCAGGCCAGCACTTCCAGATCCCATGTTTTTCTCTTCCAATAGGTTTGCAGGAAAAGGTGCCAGAGAAGTAAATTATCTGAGCCTTGCGTGTCTGAAAATGTCTTTATTCTACTCTTTCATGTAATATACGCAGTGGGCAACAGAGAAGTTGAAAGTATCTTTTAGAATTTTGAAGGCATTGCTCTGTTATTCTCTGAAACTCAGTGTTGCTATTAAGAAGTCTGGTGCCATTCTAATTCGGTTTTTTTGAGACAGAGTCTTGCTCTGTCACCCAGGCTGGAGTAGTGTGATCTTGGCTGCCTGCAACCCCTGCCTCCCGGGTTCAGGCAATTCTCCTGCCTCAGCCTCCCGAGTAGCTGGGACTACAGGCGCCCGCTATCATTTAGTAGAGATGGGGTTTCATCATATTGGCCAGACTGGTCTCGAACTCCTGACCTTTATCTGCCCGCCTTGGCCTCCCAAAGTGCTGGGATTAAAGGCATGAGCCACCGCGCCTGGCCGCCATTCTGATTCTTTTACTTTGCGTAAATGTTTCCTTCTCTCTAGAAATTTATAGGTTATACTTATCATCCGTAATACTTTAAAATATAATTACATATTTTGATGTGGGTTTCTCCTTGTACTGTGTATTCAGTGTTCCTTTTTAATACAAAGACGTTTCTTTTAATTTTCTTGTATTATTTCATTGAAAATTTCCTCCCCATTTTTTAGTTTTGGTTTGTTGTTTTGCCCTGTTTCATTTTCCTGAATCCTGTTCAATTAGGTATTGGATCGCCTAGATGGATTCTTTGTTAGTTATATTTTATTTCCTACTTTCCATTTCTTGTTTGTCTGTGGGTTTAGTTTTTGTTTTATTTTGGGAAGATATTTCCTGAGCTTTAATCTTCTAAAATTTTTTATTTTCTAATTAAAAATTGAGAAGCTATTATATATTTGTTTTTACTACTAAAAGCTCTTATTTGATGTTTGACTTTTTAAATAATATCCAACTCTTGTTTTATGCACATGTTGTTTTCTGATATCTCTCCAAGGTATTAATTAGAATTGTTTTAAATTTTATTTTGTTCCTTTCAATATCTGTTTCCACTGTTTTCTTTTTTTCTTTTTGTCTATATTGAGCTTTCTTTTTCATGCTGAAGGCTTTCTGAAATTAAGTGTTGATTCTTAGATATAAGTGAGGCAATGTCAGAGTCATTAGAACATCTGAGTGAGCTAGAGGGATTTGATTAGCACAATTCACTTTCAAATGAACCACACGGGAAGTTGACTACTTTTCAGGATGACATACAAATGGCGGTATATGGAGTTCACTTTTCTTTGGGAGGGGACTTTCAGTTCTCCAGAGAAGGTCTTTCAATATTACTAACTCCAAGTATGAACCAAAGGCATTCTTTGGCTGAGAATGAAGAATAATGGGCAAGAGGGACATGAGTACCCTGTATTTAAACCAACATAAATCATCTTCCTGTTTAAATAATATGAATTTAAAATATTCTTCCTATTAACCAAATACCTCACCGCAATTTTTGCCATGTATTGAGTCTCTCCTTGGTGACCTGAGAGCAACTCTGCTCCTCATGTATCTTTATGTTCCTCTGAATGCTTTTTAAAAGACTTTTGAAAGAGAGGTTTTAGGTCCACAGCAAAATTGAGAGAAGGTGCAGAGATTTCCTATATATCCCTGCCCACACACATGCACAGCTTCCCTCATTATCAAAATCCCCACCAGAGTGGTGCATTTGTTACATTTGATGAAGCTACATTGACACATCATTATCACTCAAATTTACAGTTTTCAGTGGGATCCACACTTGGTACTGTACATTCTGAGTGGATTTTAATCTCTGATTTCCTTTGGCCCACTCATCTGCAACTGCTCTTCAATCTGCTTGCATCTTCCAGAAATTGCTGATATTTCTCATTCATTTCACCCACTAATATCTTTCCTCATTTGTTTAGCTTTATGGACTTAAAACTTATTTTTTTTCTTTTTTATTATACTTTAAGTTCTAGGGTGCATGTGCACAATGTGCAGGTTTGTTACATATGTATATATATGCCATGTTGGTTTGCTGCACCCATTAACTCGTCATTTACATTAGGTGTATCTCCTAATGCTATCCCTCCCCCAGCCCCCCACCCCACAACAGGCCCTGGTGTGTGATGCTCCCCTTCCTGTGTCCAAGTGTTCTCATTGTTCAATTCCCACCTATGAGTGAGAAAATGCGGTGTTTGGTTTTCTGTTCTTGTGATAGTTTGCTGAGAATGATGGTTTCCAGCTGCATCCATGTCCCCACAAAGGACATGAACTCATCCTTTTTTATGGCTGCATAGTATTCCTTGGTGTATATGTGCCACATTTTATTAATCCAGTCTGTCATTGATGGACATTTGGGTTGGTTCCAAGTCTTTGCTATTGTGAATAGTGCCACAATAAACATACGTGTGCATGTGTCTTTATAGCAGCATGATTTATAATCCTTTGGGTATATACCCAGTAATGGGATGACAGGGTCAAATGGTATTTCTAGTCCTAGACCCTTGAGGAATCGCCACACTGTCTTCCACAATGGTTGAACTAGTTTACAGTCCCACCAACAGCATAAAAGTGTTCCTATTTCTCCACATCCTCTCCAGCACCTGTTGTTTCCTGACTTTTTAATGATCGCTGTTCTAACTGGTGTGAGATGGTACTTCATTGTGGTTTTGATTTGCATTTCTCTGATGGTGAGTGATGATGAGCATTTTTTAATGTGTCTGTTGGCTGCATAAATGTCTTCTTTTGAGAAGTGTCTGTTCATATCCTTTGCCCACTTTTTGATGGGGTTGTTTGTTTTTTTCTTGTAAATTTGTTTGAGTTCTTTGTAGGTTCTGGATATTATCCCTTTGTCAGATGGGCAGATTGCAAACATTTTCTCCCATTCTGTAGGTTGCCTGTTCACTCTGATGGTAGTTTCTTTTGCTGTGCAGAAGCTCTTTAGTTTAATTAGATCCCATTTGTCAACTTTGGCTTTTGTTGCCATTGCTTTTGGTCTTTTAGACATGAAGTCCTTGCCCATGCCTGTGTCCTAAATGGTATTGCCTAGGTTTTCTTCTAGGGCTTTTATGGTCTTAGGTCTAACATTTAAGTCTTTAATCCATCTTGAATTAATTTTTGTATAAGGTGTAAGGAAGGGATCCAGTATCAACTTTCTACTTATGGCTAGCCAGTTTTCCCAGCACCATTTATTAAATAGGGAATCCTTTCCCCATTTCCTGTTTTTTTCAGGTTTGTCAAAGATCAGAGGGTTGTAGATGTGTGGTATTATTTCTGAGGGCTCTGTTCTGTTCCATTGTCCTATATCTCTGTTTTGGTACCAGTACCATGCTGTTTTGGTTACTGTAGCCTTGTAATATAGTTTGAAGTCAGGTAGCATGATGCCTCCAGCTTTGTTCTTTTAACTTAGGACTGTCTTGGCAATGCAGCCTCTTTATTGGTTCCATATGAACTTTAAAGTAGTTTTTTCCAATTCTGTGAAGAAAGTCATTGGTAGCATCATGGGGATGGCACTGAATCTATAAATTACCTTGGGCAGTATGGCCATTTTCACAATATTGATTCTTCCTATCCATGAGCATGGAACGTTCTTCCATTTGTTTGTGTCCTCTTTTATTTCATTGAGCAGTGGTTTGTAGTTCTCCTTGAAGAGGTCCTTCGCATCTCTTGTAAGTTGGATTCCTAGGTATTTTATTGTCTTTGAAGCAATTGTGAATGGGAGTTCATTCATGATTTGGCTCTCTGTTTGTCTGTTATTGGTGTATAAGAATGCTAGTGACTTTTTCACACTGATTTTGTATCCTGAGACTTTGCTGAAGTTGCTTATCAGCTTAAGGAGATTTGTGGCGGAGACAATGGGGTTTTCTAAATATACAGTCATGTCATCTGCAAATAGGGACAATTTGACTTCCTCTTTTCCTAATTGAATACCCTTTATTTCTTTCTCATGCCTGATTGCCCTGGCCAGAACTTCCAACACTATGTTGAATAGGAGTGGTGAGAGAGGACATCCCTGTCTTGTGCCAGTTTTCAAGGGGGAATGCTTCCAGTTTTTGCCCATTCAGTATGATATTGGCTGTGCGTTTGTCATAAATAGCTCTTACTATTTTGAGATATGTTCCGTCAATACCAAATTTATTGAGAGTTTTTATCATGAAGGGCTGTCAAATTTTGTCAAAGGCCTTTTCTGCATCTATTGAGATAATCATGTGGTTTTTGTCTTTAGTTCTGTTTATATGCCGGATTACAGTAATTGATTTGTGTATGTTGGACCAGCCTTGCACCCCAGGGATGAAGTACACTTGATCATGGTGGATAAGCTTTTTGATGTGCTGCTGGATTCGGTTTGCCAGCATTTTATTGAGGATTTTTGCATCAATGCTCATCAGGGATATTGGTCTAAAATTCTCTTTTTTTTGTTGTGTCTCTGCCAGGCTTTGGTATCAGGATGATGTTGGCCTCATAAAATGAGTTAGGGAAGATTCCCTCATTTTCTATTGATAGGAATGATTTCAGAAGGAATCATACAAGCTCCTCCTTGTACTTCTGGTAGAATTCAGCTGTGAATCTGTCTGGTCCTGGACTTTTTTTGGTTGGTAGGCTATTAATTATTGCCTCAATTTCAGAGCCTGTTGTTGGTCTATTCAGGTATCAACTTCTTCCTGGTTTAGTCTTGGGAGAGTGTATGTGTCCAGGAATTTATCCATTTCTTCTAGATTTTCTAGTTTATTTGCGTAGAGGTGTTTATAGTATTCCCTTATGGTAGTTTGTATTTCTGTGGGGTCGGTGGTGATATCCCCTTTATCATTTTTTATTGCGTCTGTTTGATTATTCTCTCTTTTCTTCTTTATTAGTCTTGCTAGCGCTCTATCAATTTTGTTGATCTTTTCAAAAAAACCAGCTCCTGGATTCATTGATTTTTGAAGGGTTTTTTGTGTTTCTATCTCCCTCAGTTCTACTCTGATCTTAGTTATTTCTTGCCTTCTGCTAGCTTTTGAATATGTTTGCTCTTGCTTCTCTAGTTCTTTTAATTGTGATGTTAGGGTGTCAATTTTAGATCTTTCCCGCTTTCTCTTGTGGGCATTTAGTGCTATAAATTTCCCTCTACACACTGCTTTAAATGTGTCCCAGAGATTCTGGTATGTTGTATCTTTGCTCTCATTGGTTTCAAAGAACATCTTTATTTCTGCCTCATTTCATTATGTACCCCATAGTCATTCAGGAGCAGGTTGTTCAGTTTCCATGTAGATGAGCAGTTTTGATTGAGTTTCTTAGTCCTGAGTTCTAGTTTGATTGCACTGTGGTCTGAGAGACAGTTTGTTATAATTTCTGTTCTTGTACATTTGCTGAGGAGTGCTTTACTTCCAATTATGTGGTCAATTTTGGAATAAGTGTGATGTGGTGCTGAGAAGAATGTATATTCTGTTGATTTGGGGTGGAGAGTTCTGTAGATGTCTATTAGGTCTGCTTAGTGCAGAGTTGAGTTCAATTCCTGGATATCCTTGTTAACTTTGTGTCTCGTTGATCTGTCTAATGTTGACAGTGGGGTGTTAAAGTCTCCCGTTATTATTGTGTGGGAGTCTAAGTCTCTTTGTAAGTCTCTAAGGACTTGCTTTATTTATCTAGGTGCTCTTGTATTGGGTGCATATATATTTAAGATAGTTAGCTCTTCTTATTGAATTGATCCCTTTACCATTATGTTTTGGCCTTCTTTGTCTCTTTTGATCTTTGTTGGTTTAAAGTCTGTTTTATCAGAGACTAGAATTGCAACCTCTGCCTTTTTTTGTTTTCCATTTGCTTGGTTGATCTTCCTCCATCCATTTATTTCGAGCCTATGTGTGTCTCTGCACATGAGATGGGTCTCCTGGATACAGCAAATTGATGGGTCTTGACTCTTTATCCAATTTGCCAGCCTGTGTCTTTTATTTGGAGCATTTAGTCCATTTACATTTAAGGTTAATATTGTTATGTGTGAACTTGATCCTGTCATTATGATCTTAGCTGGTTGTTTTGCTCGTTAGTTGATGCAGTTTCTTCCTAGCATCAATGGTCTTTACATTTTAGCATGTTTTTGCAGTGGTTGGTACCAGTTGTTCCTTTCCATGTTTAGTGCTTCCTTCAGGGTCTTTTGTAGGGCAGGCCTGGTGGTGACAAAATCTCTAAGCATTTGCTTGTCTGTAAAGGATTTTATTTCTCCTTCACTTATGAAACTTAGTTTGGCTGGATATGAAATTCTGGGATGAAAATTCTTTTCTTTAAGAATGTTGAATATTGGCCCCCACTCTCTTCCGGCTTGTTGGGTTTCTGCCGAGAGATCCACTGTTAGTCTGATGGACTTCCATTTGTGGGTAACCCGACCTTTCTCTCTGGCTGCCCTTAACAGTTTTTCCTTCATTTCAACTTCAGTGAATCTGGCAATTATGTGTCTTGGAGTTGCTCTTCTTATGGAGTATCTTTGTGGCGTTCTCTGTGTTTCCTGAATTTGAATGTTGGCCTGCCTTTCTAGGTTGGGGAAGTTCTCCTAGATAATATCCTGAAGAGTGTTTTCCAACTTGGTTCCATTCTCCCCGTCACTTTCAGGTACACCAATCAGACATAGATTTGGTCTTTTCACATATTCCCATATTTCTTGGAGGCTTTGTTCATTTCTTTTTACTCTTTTTTCTCTAATCCTCTCGCTTCATTTCCTTCATTTGATCCTTAATCACTGATACCCTTTCTTCCAGTTGATTGAGTCGGTTACTGAAGCTTGTACATTTGTCACGTAGTTCTCATGTCATGGTTTTCATCTCTAACAGTTCATTTATGGACTTCTCTGCATTGATTATTCTAGTTAGCCATTCATCAAATCTTTTTTCAAGTCTTTTAGTTTCTTTGTGCTGGGTTCGTAATTCCTCCTTTAGCTCAGAATAGTTTGATTGTCTGAAGTCTTCTTCTCTCAACTCATCAAAGTCATTCTCTGTCCAGCTTTGTTCCATTGCTGGCGAGGAGCTGCATTCCTTTGGAGGGGGAGAGGTGCTCTGGTTTTTAGAATTTCCAGTTTTTCTGCACTGCTTTTTCCCCATATTTGTGGTTTTATCTACCTTTGGTCTTTGACGATGGTGATGTACAGTTGGGGTTTTGATGTGGATGTCCTTTCTGTTTGTTATTTTTCCTTCAACAGTCAGGACCCTCAGCTGCAGGTCTGTTGGAGTTTGCTCAAGGTCCACTCCAGACCCTGTTTGCCAGGGTATCAGCAGTGGAGCCTGCAGAAGAGTGAATATTGCCGAACAGCAAATGTTGCTGTCTGATCATTCCTCTGGAAGCTTTGTCTCAGAGGTGTACCCAGCCATGTGAGGTGTGAGGTGTCAGTCTGCCCCTAATGGGGGATGTCTCCCAGTTAGGCTACTCAGGGGACAGGGACCCACTTGAGCAGACGATCTGTCCGTTCTCAGATCTCAAACTCCGTGCTGGGAAAACCACTACTCTCTTCAAAGCTGTCAGACAGGGATATTTACATCTGCACAGGTTTCTGCTGCCTTTTGTTTGGCTATGCCCTGTCCCAAGATGTGGAGTCTACAGAGGCAGGCAGGCCTCCTTGAGCTGTGGTAGGCTCCACCCAGTTCGAGCTTCCCAGCTGCTTTACCTACTTAAGCCTCAGCAATGGCAGGCACCCCTCCCCCAGCCTCGCTCCCGCCTTGCAGTTAGATCTCAGACTGCTGTGCTAGCAATGAGGGAGGCTCCATGGGCCTGGGACCCTCTAAGCCAAGTGCGGGATATAATCTCCTGGTGTGCTGTTTGCTAAGACCCTTAGTAAAGCACAGTATTAGGGTGGGAGTGACCCGATTTTCCAGGTGTTGTGTGTCACGGTTTCCCTTGGCTTGGAAAGGGAATTCCATTCCCCCTTGCGCTTCCCAGGTGAGGCGATGCCTTGCCCTGCTTTGGCTCTCACTCGTTGGGCTGCACCCACTGTCCTGCCCCCACTGTCCGACATGCCCTAGTGGGATGAACCTGGTACCTCAGTTGGAAATGCAGAAATCACCTGTCTTCTGCATCGCTCACTCTGGGAGCTGGAGGCTGGAGTTGTTCCTATTTGGCCATCTTGGTGCGGATCCCATAACTTAGTATAAAAGGTTTTTGATATCGTTTTAGAAGAATCTTGAGAGGAAGAGAAGATAAAACCTGTGTAGTCAGCTTGCAACCTTTAACCAGAAATCATAGTTTTTCTTTTCATATTTATTTCTGTTGGTGGCTGATATTTTAATTTTTTTCAGAATTTCAGAAGGAATAGAAAATTCTTGCTAGACATTTAAGATACAATTGAGAGTTTTGAAAAACCCTCTACCAACAAGTTTAGTACTTGTTAAGACAATCAAAAAGATCCTTCCTGGTCAAAGGCCTTATTTAAAGTTTAACATGGTAAAAGAAGCTTCTCATGGTTGATAGAATAGGAAAAAAATGCAATAGTAATCAGGGCAACAGTTGTGGAACATGGAGTGAGTTGGACTGGCTACAACCAACAGTTTCACAACTGCAAAAGAGCCATCATAGATGACTTGAAGTCTTGCATAGGTTGTGTATAGAATATCTGCGCATCTACCTTCGTATTTTTTATTTTTTCTTCAAGTTATTGAGAAACCTTTTCCTTTCCCATTTAGTTTCATGCTAAGCAACATATTTCTCTCCATGTCAAAGAATCTCACTTCTTTTTAATCTGACAAGACATTATGTAGGATGCCTGAAGTTGTAACATTGTGAAAATAATGGTAATTATGGCTACAGTAGAAGAGTTGATAGAAACTTAACTTTGATGTCTTGGCTGAGACTTTAGATGACATTGAGAGGTGCAAGCAGCAGGGGAGAGAGCAGTATGAGTTGATTATTTTTGTTAAAATATTTCCATACGTATCTGACTGACATTCATACTAACAAAATAAACTTTCCACATATAATTATTCCAGAAGTTAGGCTCCACAAGTGTGATATTCAGGTGGTTATTCTACTAATATTCCAACTCTGATAATGCAGAAGGCAGTCTGTGTTCTTCATGAATAGTAGATTTAAGCACTGATCATTTAATATTAAGTGGAATGCAAACCAAGACAGAGTTGATGTTTATTTTATGTCATTTTTAAATTTAGGATTGGAAAGAGAAAGAACATTTATCAAGTGAGCTAACAATGAAAACAAAGTGAAAGTGTATCAACTTTCAAGACTTAGTTTCTTAAAAGGTAGCCCCCACAACTGGCTAAGACTAATTCCACTTCTGAAATAAAGAGCATCTTCTCATTAATAACTCATTTTATTACTCAGTCGCCCTCCTAGCCTTCATCGTGTTTAGAGGGGAGTGAAAAATAAGCCAATAATTATACATTAGAATGTGATGTATACACAGTAAGAGAGGTATGTTCAACAAGTATCATGAAGCATGGGTTTCCAGTTGACCAACACATGAGCCTGAATCCCAGCTCTGTCATATAATATGTGTATAACCTTGGGGAAATCTTGAGAAACCAACATTCAATACTTACTAAAGAAAAGCAAATAAGGCAGCTCCCTGCCCTTAATAAACTTACAGAAGAGGCAGACAAATATGTTATGAAGAAAAAAGAGTGATGATTGCTATGGCAGAAGAATGTACAGGGTGCTATGGGAATACATAAAGGTGCATTTAAATCGAATGAAAGGTCCATGAAAACTTCGCAGAGATGTGAGCTTTGAAAAACCAAGAAAGTGTAAGGGCTAGGATTCCGTGTAAAAGCAAGGACAAAAATGTTTATGTGAACATGTTCCGGGGTTGGATAACCGCTTAGAGACATGGAGAGCCAAAGAAGGGTTTTAAATGGGGAGGTCAGGTTTTCAAATTAGGATTTTAGTTAGAGCAGTTGAGTGCAATATAGAGGGTGGATGGAACAAGAGGAGACTCACAGTAGGGAGGTTCGTAATTTATCAGGTACTCCTGGTGAGAAAGGATACAATAAATATAGAGCATTCTAGGTAAAAATGGTGAGGGGCTGAGGCTACAGGGAACTGGCTTGTCCAGGTTTGCCTGGGACTTTAGTGGATGTAGCACTGAAAGTCCCATGTCCAGTTTGCCTGGAGTATCTTGGTTTTAAAAACACTGCAAGCTCGTGTCCCAGGAAATTCTTCACTCCCAGACAAAGTGAAATGTGATTATCATACATGAGCATTCTGAAGGTAGGAATGAAATGGCTAGGAACACTAATTCAAGTGACATCCAGGAGGTAATACTGATAAGAGACATAATTAGTTGGACGTTGGAAGGGTAGTGAGAGAACGGGGGAAGTTGAAGACAGTAATAAGGTTTGTAGTTTGTTTGATGGAGAAGCTCAATGTAGCATCATCCAAGAGAGATTAAATCAGTCTATGTAAATTCTTTCAGATCATGGACTTTTACCTCTACTTCACAATCCTAGCCAATCATGCATCTTCTGTAAGTGTGTTCATCATAGCGGTGTCCTGTCTGAATTCTAGCATTTCGATGGATTTGCTATTTGGATCCAAAAGTATCAGTACAAAGCATCTTTTAGTTGGTTCAGTGAGATGGAAATATGTAGTAGTATCCAGACCACGACATGGCAGGGTGGAGACAGTCTGCTTATCCAAAGTATAGGTATTGGTGTTTTTATTTTTTTAGATTATTCATTGCAGGACAGGATTGAATGTTACAGTCTGGCTCTCCGAAATGGTCCATTTTGACTTGAATGCCTCATGATCTCTGGCAGCTTGCTGGATTTGGTTCTCTGAACATGCCAAAAACAAATAAATTTCAGGGTGCCATTCTTATGAAATACATTTTAAATGACGCCATTTAGAAAATCCAAGACAGAAATAAAAGTAGCTAGTCAGCTCATTTTAAAATTTTCAACTAGATATTTGATATTTATGCTGTTTTTCTAATTCCTGGATGATGAATCACATTCCTTGATTCTTTTTCTAAACCAGCTTGATTGTCCAAGCCACAGATAAAGGGATGCCCAGGCTTTCTAATACGACTATAATCAAGGTACAGGTGACTGATATAAATGACAATGCCCCAGCTTTTCTCCCCTCTGAGGCAGTAGAAATTGCAGAAGGTAAGTGTGACAATTTGGCATAGTGGTTTTGATTAACTTGTATAATATTTTTTACTATTTTCTTTAGCCAGACACTGTATTAACATGAGTGCTAATCCTCAACAACTGTGCAAACTAGATCATTTTTGTCTTCATTTTGCAAAATAGAAAATGGATGGTCATAAGTTAAATATTAAATGTCAAAGGAGTAAAATGTTAAAGCTGAGATTTGTACTCAGATCATCTGGAGGCCAAGTCCCCATGCTCCAACCATCATCCCTTATAGTATCTGTTTATAATGCAGACATTTCTTACAAATTATATCCACTCTATGAAGAAGCATATTTTGTTGGCTGTGATAACCATTGTGAACCTCATCTAAGAAGAATCAACATTCATAGCTCTGTCAGTCTTTTCAGGATACTAATAACAACTAATTAGTGAAGTGAATTAGATGTTTATTGCAAAAAGCCATCATTTTTCCCAGAATAACCTTATCTTCAACATTTGTACCACACTGATGGTAGAGGTTGAAACTAGAAAGTTTTAAGTGAGATGCTGGTTAATCTTCACTATTTGGGTCTGTGGGTTATACAATGATCCCATAGTCTGTGGACCCAAAGTTGTCCACAGTCAATGGCTACGCTGGTGAAACACGACCTAAGTCTTTATAGTTGAAGTTGAAAATAATGGTGGCCCCTTGCTTGCCTCTCTACTTCACTGTTAATACTAAATTAATTCCTAAAATGTTTCTAATATTTTATTATGCTCACTTTCTAAACAGATTACAACCATCACTCTCACAGAGGGAAATATTCCAGAAATGTCTATGCATAGAGATATCTACAAATCTTATCAATAGCCTACAAATCAAATAAATTCTCCAGTTTTGCCTCTTGCATATTTGATATATTTTCATTTGATTTTATTGAAGGTTCTGCTTTTCAGCACATGCAATTAGTGTTAAAATATAGCAATGGGCCTAATATAAATATATCACAAGAAGAAACTACATAAATCAAAACATACTGAATAGGGTATGTTGTGGTTGGTGCACATCGAGAGTGTTCAAGCTTGAAAATGGAAAATTATGGGTTTCATATACAATGGAACTATTCTGAGCATCTTGGCATATTCTTTCTAGCTGTACATATCTGTAAGCTAAAAACAAAGTCCTTTTCACAGGCCGTTTAGGCTAGAGAACATATGTGGTGAGTGAGGCACTGAACATGTCATCTCTTTTGTAATTTTTTGGTGAATACTATTTGAGATTTGCTTTACTCACTAGTACTATGTAGACTTTGTTTTTCTATCGTCTTAATAATTTTGAGAGTCAGATTTAATAAAAGGAAGCAGTGTGTGCACCACTCCAAAATAAATAATTGTACAAAAACAAATATAAATAAATATCTAATTTGAACATTAGTGCCCAAATATTTAAATCTGGCCTACTTTTGAAAATGCTATGTTTTGTATTAATGTCCTGAGTAATACCCTTCATCCCATTCATATCCCCCATAAAGATATGATTTTGATACAGAAACTGTATATTATAAATAAGTGGCTTAGGATGTTTCTTGGTACTGGAATTGTGTTGTAAGCATATAATGAAAATAATGTCATATAAAAACTGAATATACCCTACCTCCTCAATTCCCTACTCAGTGGTGAATTTTCACTTTTATTGGTCTCATAAATTCTTCAGAGTTTTTGTTCAGTGCATAATGAGCTTTGTATGAGAAATCAGGCCAAGAAAGAGCAAATCATGTTGGACTTAGAATAAAAATACTTGGATGGAACTAGTAAAGAAATGTATTTCAAAGGATGAATTTTAATGGAGACTGACACTGGTCATGACTATTTCAGATTCTTTGCCTGGTGTAATTGTGACTCACGTGTCAGTTCACGATGTGGATTTGAATTCAGCTTTCATATTCAGTTTTGCCAAAGAGAGTAATCCTGGAACCAAGTTTGCTATTGATCAGAACACTGGAGTGGTGGTGTTGGTGAAAACATTGGATTTTGAAGAAGTGACTGAATATAAGCTGCTCATCCAAATTTCTGATTCGGTGCACCGCACAGAGGGAGCACTCGTAGTCCGTGTGCTGGATGTCAATGATAATCCACCAGTGTTTTCTCGAGATTTCTATCAGGTAAAGGGCTTAAAGAGATGAAACCACAGCCAAAACTAGAAAGAATAGAGAATGATGTGAGTCTTCCATCGCTGATAGACAGCATTTACTGTTTTTATTCATCAGAGAGACAGCATTTACTGTTTTTAGTCCCTAAGTTAATGCTGTGGGTTTTTGCACTTAATATCATGGAGTCTATAAGTACATATGGAAATGAATGTCTCATTCGGTTTAGTTTACTACATATGTATTTTTTTTTTTTTTTTTTTTTTTTTAGTTTTTAGAGGTTGTAGTCCAGTTTGTCATGACAATTTGAACCTGCCTAATATTTGCAAAACCACTGATAAGATTGTTTGCATTATCTGCAGTTAATTTGGGAAAATTCTTTCTTTCATAGGCATATTTTTGGAATGCATTGATTAAAATTTTACAGAAAAAAAATTACGAAGAAAACTATAAAGTGGAAATTTTAGCTTGTAGAGCGTAGTATATGTTCTATATGTAGAAGTAAGGGCCAGGATAGCATTCAACTCAATACTCGCAAATGGACTCCAGAACTTTTGAAGGTAGCAAATGCAAAATTTAAGTGTAAACACAAGGGGAGGGTAACCTAAGTAATGATCCCCTGTGAAGGCTTGCTTGAATTATGCCATGCACATAATGTAATAATATATTAGTGAATGTATTAACTATCTTCTGCCGCATAGAAATAGTTTAGAAGAACTTTTTTTCATAGTTAAAAAAAACTGAATAAAATTATTTTTAAAACTTATTTTTTTTCTGACCAGGCGTGGTGGCTCACGCCTGTAATCCCAGCACTTTGGGAGGCTGAGGCGGGCAGATCACCTGAGATCAGGAGTTCAAGACCAGCCTGGCCAACATGGTGAAACCCATCTCTACTGAAAATACGAAAATTAGTCTGGCATGGTAACAGGCACGTGTAGTCCCAGCTACTCGAGAGGCTGAGGCAGGAGAATCACTTGAACTGGGGAGGCAGAGGCCTTCAGCCTTTAAGTACAATGTCCCTATTTTTCTCTTTTTCCCTCAGGTCACAGTTCCTGAATCAACACCTGTGGGCTATTCAGTGCTGACTGTGTCAGCTACAGACTTAGAAAGTAATGAGAACATTTCTTACAGAATTATATCCTC
Source organism: Macaca mulatta (assembly GCF_049350105.2). NCBI lineage: Eukaryota > Metazoa > Chordata > Mammalia > Primates > Cercopithecidae > Macaca > Macaca mulatta. Next base: position 162,824,561 of record NC_133410.1, on the reverse strand, counting down.
TTCTAAGGAATTCTCCATTGATCCTAAGAATGGTGAGTTATTTATAGTTGCATTCATGCTCATATGTTTGGGTTTCAAAGTAGAAACCTGAAATAACCCTTTCTAAATGCCTCTAAAAATGTTCCCCACCCCCCATGGAATTATAAGCACAACTGTTTTATTACTCTTCACATCAAGTGTTGTGGTAGCAAATGCCAGTGTTATTTCTCTTCTCCAACATCTCAGTGGCTAGAAAGTAAATGTCACTCTTTAAATGCTGGTAAATGCTCACAAATTCAGAGACCCCAATATAATAAACACCCAGTTTCATCTGCCCAACCAAGCACAGTTCAGGCAATTATCCCAGGATTCAGCAAGAATCAAAATGATGTTGAACGGATTAAGTTAGTGCTGAAGACTTCATATTACTAGAGTTTGGATGCTTTTTTCCCAAGCCAAGTTAAAAAAAATCAGTAATATCATTATATATTCAATAAACACAAGAATAATTTAAAAAGGAAAATTATTTAAGCATCTCTACCAACTAGAAACCACTGTGGTGTTTTGGTTTATTTGATGCTTCCCAAGGCTTTTTGTCTTTTCATCAGAGACCAAGACATTTGTGGTTGTGAAATGCCTTCAGGCAAGTGATTCCACATTCAATTAAACAGTATATACAGAAAGTTGAACAGTGAGTGGACATTAAAAGCTAAATTTTATAAAGATGAATAATTAGCAAAACAATGTCCCTAGCAGAGCACACTAGAAAATAACAGGGCCTGGGAGGCATCACACTCTGTGTTCCCCATCTCTATCCACTATTGCATCATTTCACAAGTGAGAGTTCATTTAAAAATTAACCTTGGGATTACCTGAAAGGGGAATTCGTCCCAAAATACCAGCACGAAGCCCACCAAGTGTCGTAAATGGAGAAGTACGTCATATATCATGTTGCCTATGGATGAACAATCACTGCATGAATACAAGCATATCAGGAATTTGGCTTTTCTATTCTTCAGTCTCTATCCCCACCCGACCACTCACCCTCTTTTCTCTCCATCTCTCTCTCTCTGTCTATCTGTCTCTATCTCTTTCTCTAGTCTCAGATGATGGCAACTGCCACCCTGGCCACAGCAAATCAGTGTTCAAGGCAGTCCTTCTGAGCACTCAATCCTTAGCAACACTTTTACTTGACGTGCTATTGACAAATTTTACACTGAGCTATTGATTCAAATATTTTTAAAACATTAAATGTTTAATTTAAAACATTAAATGCAATGTTTAAAACATTAAGTGCAATGTTAAAAACATTAAATGCAATGTTTAAAACATTAAACACACTAAGCTATTGATTCAAATATTTTTAAAACATTGAATGCTGGCCAATTTAGCTCATGGTGGGACTCTAATTGAAAACGTGGCATTTAAATGTCAGCATTCTGTATTCTTTCTTAGTGACCATCCTTAAGACATATTTATCTTAAAAATGTTTTAACACACATATTTATAAAAATTATATATTTCTGTATTTAGTACAATAAACTTTATTAATTACATTTCAGCAATAAGGGAAAAACCGACTTGCATGATCTGTAGGAAAAGCTCATCTCTCTAATTAAGCAATAGTGTAATAGTAACTCAGCATTATCATTTTTACTGCTTTCATTTGGCTTGAGTATCAACAACTATTTCCAGAATAAGTATCTTTATCCCAGAATATCTCTATACATGTGTTTGTGGGTAGTAAAATGGGGTACAAATTTTACAAACAAAAAAATATTTTTTTTAAGAATAGTGGAACAACTTACTATAAAAAAATAAAATTCAGAGAAATTTGTGGCAGAAGCAACCTCAAGCAGCACACATATTTCACAGAGAGAATGTCATGAATATTATTTCTGTATCTTACATGTTATAAACATATAAATAGAATAATTTGTGTTTCTATTTGGAGTCATCATTGGTTGTGACTTAACAAATCTAACAAAGAATTAAACACATATTAGTAGACATTGAATAATCAACTGCTGATTAAATGGATCATCAAAACTGCATCTCACAGTGTTGAAATGCTATGTCTTATTTTTCAGGCACAATATTTACTATCAGTCCCATATTACTTCTGGATAAAATATCAACAACTCAATTTCTTGTTGAAGCCAGTGATGGTGGAAATCCTGACCTAAGATCTCTTACATTAGTGGAGATAGGAATACAAGATATGAACAATTATGCCCCTGAATTCACAGTCAAATCCTATAATCTTAGCCTAAGTGAGGATGCTCTGATTGGAAGCACGCTTGTTACATTTTCAAACATCGACCATGACTGGACCCATGAAAACACATATGTTGAATATTCCATCATCAGTGGTAATTTACAGAACAATTTTCATGTGGAAACTAATTTCATTCATTCAGAATATCCTTATAAGCAAGTTGGTTATCTTGTGTTGCTTCACAGTCTGGACAGAGAAACAAGTGCAAACCATGAACTTGTCATTCTGGCATCTGACAGTGGCTGCCCTCCATTGAGTTCCACAGCTGTCATATCAATACAAGTACTTGATGTCAATGACAATCCTCCAAACTTCAGCAGCCTGAGCTATCACACCCATGTCAAGGAAGGTACCCCTCTAGGGAGTCACATCACTGTGGTCTCAGCAAATGACCGTGACACAGGGTCACATGCAGAAATCATCTACCACATCATCTCTGGAAATGAGAAGGGAAATTTTTACTTAGAAGAAAACACTGGAGTTCTTTATTTGGTTAAGCCTCTGGATTATGAAGAAATGGCAAAATTCACCTTAACTGTCCAAGCTTCAGATGCAGAAAAGAAACACTTTTCTTTTGCAGTTGTGTTTGTCAATGTCCTGGACGATAACGATCATGCACCTCAGTTTATGTTCTCAAGCTTCAACTGTATTGTTCCAGAAAATCTGCCTGTTTCCTCTACCATATGCTCTATAAGTGCTCTCGATTTTGACGCAGGTCCGTATGGAGAATTGACCTATTCTATTATATCATCCTGTTTTCTCACTCACGGAATGTCTTATGATCACGATCTCTTCCTCATTGACCCTTTGACAGGGGATATTCATGCTAAGCAAATCCTTGACTATGAAAATGGTAATAAATATTGCCTCACAGTCCAAGCCAAAGACAAAGGTGATGCAACAGCCTCCTTGGTGGTCTGGGTGGATATTGAAGGGGTAGATGAATTTGAGCCTATTTTCACTCAAGATCAGTATTTTTTCACCCTCCCAGAAAAGAATAAAGACAGACAGTTGATTGGCAGAGTGGAAGCCTCAGATGCAGACGCTGGTATTGATGGAGTCATTCTTTACTCCCTTGGAACCTCATCTCCTTTCTTTTCAGTAAATAAAACCAATGGAAATATTTATTTGATTAGAGCCCTTCCTCTAATAAAAAGTCAACTCAACAAAGAAGACACCATGGAAATGAAAATAATCGCTCATAGTCCCAAACCAGACTCCAGGTTTGCATCTTGCACTGTTTTTGTGAATGTGTCTTTCTCCTCTGAAGGAACACCCTTGGCAGTGTTCGCCAGCAGCTTTTCAATAAGCCTGGTGGTCTCCTTTTTAGTGTTTCTGATACTCATCTGCATTCTACTTGTACTGATTTTAAGACATAAACAAAAAGACACAATAAACAATTATGAGGAGAAAAAAACCTCATCTTTAGATATGAACTTGAGAATGACCCAGGATGCCAGTGTGCTCAAAGCCTTCCAGAAAACTGATGACTGCAGTAACGAGGTGGTCCCTGTGGATGCCACACCGGAATGGTTGAGTTTAATAAGTATCATAGAGAAGGACATTGTCAATCAGTACAGACACTCAAACTCCAGTGGCCACTGTTCTGTGGAAGGAGAAACTGCGGAAGATAAAGAAATCCAGAGGATAAATGAGCATCCCTACAGAAAGGGCTCAGACTCAGCTCTGAGTGACCGCGAGTCCAGGGTGCCAGACTCGGGTATCCCGAGGGACTCAGACCAGCTCTCCTGCCTATCTGGGGAAACCGAGGTGATGGTGACTGCTGAAACAGCAGAAGCCAGCCAAACATTTGGGGAAGGAGATCAAGGGGAAGGCTGCAGCACCACCTGTGCTCAAAATAATGTGTTACCCCAGACAGTTCAGAAGAGAGAAGCAAAAGAGAGCATCCTGGCTGACGTTAGAAAAGAGTCTGTCTTTATTTCAGGTGATCAGGAAGTAAGGTGTGCAGCTCTTTCAACTCAGACAACCTCTGATCATGATGGAAGAGGCAACTATCACTGGAATTATCTTCTCAGTTGGGAACCCAAGTTTCAACCTCTTGCCTCAGTGTTTAATGATATCGCAAAACTAAAGGATGAACATTTGCATATTCCTGGCATTCCAAAAGAGAAGAAATATTTTGTTTTTCCACCCCCTTTGATAACAGCAGTAGCCCAGCCTGGGATTAAAGCAGTCCCACCAAGAATGCCGGCAGTAACCCTGGGGCAGGTGCCTCCAAAACACCCACGCTCTCCCATCCCTTACCATCTCGGTTCTCTGCCAGAAGCCATGACTCCCAGTTTTTCTCCATCTCTTTCCCTGTTGACCATGCAGCCTCCTGCCTTGTCTCCACTGTTGTCAGAAGGAGAATTATTAGGAACACACGTCAGTGGTACATGCCATGAACTTAAAGCAGAAGATGAAGTTCAAATATAAAACAACTGGGATGCCAAGTACCTGCTCACCATTGGTCATGAATGAATGAACAAAATATTTTCAAGCCAGCAACTCGATATTGGGCTCATTTTTATCGAAAAGCAAGTACTATAATTTAGTTAAGAGTTTTTAAAACTTCCCCATTAAAGTTTCTCAAATTTCTTCCAGCCTTAATGAAAAGTTATTTCCTCTTTTAATCTTTATGTGTTGCTCTCAGGACTCACATTTGTATATATCAAGTAGTGTATATTCTGTCAGACCTGTTGTCTGTATGATTAGACTTCCAAAGGACACAGTGAACTTAACTGACTGCCTGAATGTTTATATGGAAACAAAGTGTACTGTACTCTGGTCACGTTGCTGCTGGTCACACTGCTATATCGAAAACAAATTAGTAAAGGCTAAATAGGGAATGAGTTTAGGTCAAAACATATTATAACAGAGAGGGGAAGTCTAGAGGGATAAACTTTCGTTTTAAGATAAAGCAACAGTCGGTGGATCTGATATATTTAGAGGAGCATTTCTCCATTTTTCCCCTTATACCACACCTGTGGAGTTTAGCCATAATTGAATTTCAATGTGGAGTCTTTTGGAAAACTAATAAAAATTTCAGAATGAAATTTGTCATAACTCTGTGCCAATAGGGAGAAACAAATAAGATTTATAATGGTAGGTAATATAAATAATTATCCCTGATTAAATAAACCAGAAATGCACATTCCTGATAGAGGGCCAGGATTGATACTCGCAATATTTGTGTGGTTTGCTACCACCTGAGACATAGTATCTTGGCCTTCTTTACAAACAGAATGGCTTTTTTTTCAGGGCTTGTCTTATAAGTCGGTGTGGGTAAAGACATTAAACTTCAAAGGTTAATTTATAGCAATTTCTTCATTTTATTTTCTTCTAGGTACAGTAACTTGTGTGTGAAATAATTTATCCACTCAATGTCAGTTTTTAAAGTTTGTGTAGATAAAAAAAAATCATGTTATTAGCTAATGATAAATGTCATAATCTAGCAATATATTTTTAAAATAAGTTTTTTATGGAAATGTTTCTACTATAAAAGTTAAGAGTAGAAGTCAGAAGTCTTTTTACCATTCGCTCACACTTGTGTACAGCTTTAATTGTCATTAGATGGAGCAGTTTGGCACATGGTTAAAATGACTCTGTACAATTACTGTTTTAGAAATATAGCAGTGCTAGATGGTGCTCAAATACAATGCTCTAGCCTTCTTTCTGATGAGCCTGGGAATCCCTTGCAGATTCTCATCCCTTTCAGGAAGGCGGAGTGCATCCTGATGATGGTGGTTCAGAAGTCCTCCTCCCATGGTCAGCACCAGGGCCAGGTGTTAGGCTAACAGTTTAGGAATTCTAATGTGAAATATAAAGGGTATCGTGTAGCTTTCTTAGTAGTTAGGGTGGGCTTCTACTACAGAAATAGTTCCTTTGTGTTCTTCTCCATAGGCCTCATCTGTGAAATTTTGTGACATAATTTCTCTTTACTAAAAAAATATTGCAGGGTGCAGTGTTTGATATCTGATTTTCTAGATAAATAATCCTACCACTTCCTATGCTGATATTTTCTATTATCTATCTATGCTGACTCAGATTGACAACAAATGTATAAAGCTACATTACAAATTGTATGAAACATGAAGGTTTTTGAATAAGCCTGAAATCCTAGGAAAAATCCTTTAGGAGTGGAAAATTTAAATATTATGGGACTGATATATGTTTCTCCTTTTCTTCCTGGCATCTGGGGAAGAAGATTTCATGACTTATGTAAAAAAAAAAAAAAAAAAAAAAACCAAAAACCCACACACTTTTAATCATTTATGTGTTCCAGTATTTATTATCTCTTTGACTCTTTTGAAAACATTGCTTTGAGCATAGAAAGAAACCCTATACTATTTTTTTCTTAATTATATATGGAAGTTTTTTTCACAATAGAATTATTTCCAGAAACCAAGAACATTTTGTTGTTTTTAAATTAAACAGGTTCTTCATTTACTTATGCTTAAAAAGAGTTTTTCGTCTACCTATTCCCTAAGTTATTTATTACTGTGATTTATTTACCCATTATGGATGTGATTCTGTATGTTTTCTAGCCATTTCATAAAAACAGAAGACATATAATAGAGCTTTTTACCAATAGTTAATGGATTTTTAAATGATGGATTTATTAATTTGTATCCAGTGCCACAACGCCACCAAACAAGTACTACAAGTGGGATTGGGGGTAAAAATGTGAACACGCTGGTTAAGTGTTCGCAATAAATCGTATGTCAGCCCTTTCAACTAGAGTGCTTTTTTTCCTAAGTAAACAATATAATTTGTACATTTTTTCCTTCAAGTTTAATATTAACTTGCCTCATATGTTCTGGGTTACTTTGCTGATCTGTGCACTGGCTTTAGCACTCTGAGGGGGTACAGAACTTGTTAGTGGAAAATCATATTAAGTCCCAAATTCATAAGCTATAAAATAAAAGACAGTTGTCTCTTGTGGAATTTTGGCTGCCTGAAATTCTGGACTTTCTTGTTGGCAGCCTTAAAAATACTGGTGTAAATCAGTACCAAATGGATATCAAAATTCCATGCCCTAGTAGTAATCATTGAATTGGCTTCCAAAACAGATTCCTGGGCAAAGAAAAAGAAAAATGCTGTATCCTTAGGGACTTGATCATTTAACTCTTTTAAAAATTATTCAAATGCACTCTACATTACTGGCTGCCTCCCTGTATTCATATTCAATCTATAATAGATGTCCAGTTGAGACAGGATTTGTTTTTCTCAGTACCCTCACCTTTAGCCCTCCTTGCTGTGTTTTCTAGAAGTTATAGCAATGATAATTAATTGTAAATCTTAAAGTTATTTTCATGCAAACGTACACTTTGTTACATTTGTTCTTCTATTCTACACATGCCTTAACTTTAAATAGCAAGACATAACTAAGGATCTAAGATAATCCACTTCAAAGCAATAAAATATATGGCGGTAATATGGTCAGTGTATTCTCACGTGATATTCCAGATAAACTAATTGAGTTTATTGTCACAGCGTGTTTTACTTGAGCTCAAAGGTATAGAGTCATCTATTTGGCCATAACTGAAGGACGTTAGAATGGAAGATGGTCTTGTACAGGAGGGAGACTGGGATCAGTGGAGTTGCAGAAGATTTGCTTAGGACCCAAACTAGCATTTCAGTGGGAGTTTTTACCCATCATAAACATGGAAGGAGAGAAGGGAAAGAGGAAGGGAGGGAGAAAGGCAGGGAGGGACAGAAGAGAAATAGACAATTAAATCTTAAAATGAATAATTAGGACACAAGTAGAGAAATGCAAGAAGGTAGATGGGTAAGGACTTGTAAAAAGTAACTTTTAGTGTATGAAGATTTTTCTGAGTCATTTGCCCTTCACAGATTCATCCTTTTGAAGAATCTCTTTTCCTCCTTCCTTTCTGTTCCTCTCAAATCTCTCTCTCCATTGTCTGACAATTTGATGTATCAAGCTGTGAATTGAAAGCTAGATGACAATGAATGAGAATACATTTGACCATGAAAACTTGCATTTATTGTTTTTTGGGGTGAATTTCAGAACAAAAAGGAATGATTACCTTATTTCCCACTCTATATTGGCATTGAGAATGCCAGTTTTAAGTAGTTGCCTTTATTCATATAAATAAGTAAATGGACATTCAGAAGACAGTGGGTGAGAAAGTGGAATTTCATTACCTAATCTTTTTTCCTGATGGCTGGTCCATTTTTAAAATGAGTGCATGTTTGACGGTTGTGAGTTTATGTTAAAATATTACATTTTTATTTCACTTTTAAACACAGTATAAAATAATACAAGGGCATGGTCAATAGTTTGTTCTCAAACATTGTCAATTTTATTTGAATTCTGGTGACATAAATTATTCATAAATTAAATTATTCCATATAGATGGAAGAAATTTGTCTATTAGAAACAGAATGTGGCCATCTTAGGAAGATCCAGCCCAAAGTGGCTGGAGTATCAAACTATACCTTTCTCTTACAAATTCAGAACTTGGCTAGTTGATGACAATTAACACTTCCTACTGTTTTGGTCTACATATCTTTATTCATTTCACCCCATGCATTTGCTAAACCAAAACTGTGAAGTGAGTAATAGAGAGGAGGAAGGCATGCCAAATAAATAGCAGATGCACAAGTACATCTCTTGAATGAGAAAACATTATTTTGGTTAGAAAACTAAATAAATGGATTTTGTTGTTAGATAGTAAACCCTCAGGGCCTGGTCTCCACTTGCATTATGAGGTACAGATGGTTTTTGAATGAATGAGTACATATGTGAGCGGGCACAGAGGATGCTGTAATGCAAGGATGTGATACATAGCCTTGAACCCATTAGGTGAGAATGCTACAATAGTACTGTGATTTTAGCCAATCACAAAGCAGAGAGAATGTAAGTTTAAACATTTTATCAAAATATTATAGAATATCTTAGAAAACGCCAAAGGAATAGAAATTTCTTCTGTAATCTGGTTTGGTTTTTTCCTTTTCTCTGCCTTCCCCACAATATACATGTCTATCTTGTGAAGTTTAGACATAAAAGAAACAAGCTATATATGACATTCAAAAGCATATTGTTTGAGACAGCAACATGACATGACCAAGCACATTGGTTTAATTTAACTTCTGATCTCGTAATAAACTAACGGCCCTATAGCAGAATGGCAGGATGAAGTTCTAGCAGTATGATAACAAAATGCAGTTCAGTAGGTATGCCTAGAATGTTTACATCAAAATGTATCAATATTTAAAGTACAAATAATATAAGGAATTTATGAGGGATATTCCATATGTGCATATACTTAGTGTATGTCAAGGGTAACATTTTGAACAAGTACAGATTATCTCATAAGTGTGTGCCGGGGTATTAGGGAAGGGAGTAAACATGAAATTTCTCCTCACATCATAAACAAATAATTCTCAGAAAAACCAGCCTAGTGAGATAGGATAGAAAGACAGTGTAGTATGATGTCTCCAAAACCAATTAAAGAAAGTGATTTAGGTTTTAGAGCATATGGCAGCATCAGTGCAGACTTTTAAACCATCCCAATTCCCCTTACAAAATGGTTAGAGCATCTAGAATAGTGAAAGTAAAACCTCAGGCGCATCTTCAACAAAAACAAGGGTCATTCTTACAAATTCTAGAATATGGGCAGGCAAGAAAAATTACCAACTATTGGCAGTAACAGAGAGGAGAAAGGGCGAACTTCCAACTTTCTGTGAGCTGGAGTACCAAGAATCCACATGTACTCACCTACTAAAGCAGAATTCTGCTCTTGGATGGAAACCTAGCAGGCAGGTCTGAGAACAATTGCCAAAACTGGAGAGAGATTACAGAGCAGCAACTCTGTAGATGGGTGTAGAAAAACTAAAGTGAAATTAGATTATGCTGGGGCACTCAAGTCCCAGAGCCTCTGGAAATAGCCAACCAAACTTTCCTTCTGTAAGAAGAGAACCCCACACTAAGCAAAGTCTACTGAAAATAGAATTCAAATCCATATAAATAGAAAATGGAGAGACGTCCTAGATGTAAAGGAGAGAAGGGACCAGAGAAAGCAGAAGGTACAAAAAAGTCCTATTTGTAAATATTTTGCAGAAACAAAAGGAGAAGGGATCTTAAAGCCATGCATGAATCTAGGAAGACTATTCTGGTCTGCCACCCCCCTACATTATAACCCCTACAATATAATGTAATCCATCTCAAGAAAACATGAGCAACAGAAAATAATTCCAGTCTTCTAAGCAAAGACATTTTATTTTGTACATGCTCTGACTGACATAATAATGGACAGTGAAGATACAGAAAAATATAGCAAAAAGGCCAATAAAAGGTTTTTTTACTTAATACTTCAAAACCAGCTGAAGAACATTAGATAAATAATAAAAACTATAAAGGTTGCATAATCAATCAGAAAAGGTGAAAATTAAAAGACTAACCAAGAGGAGGATACTAAAAGAAAACAGCTCAAGAAATAATTGAGGAACCTCCATACTGTACTCCATAGTGGAGGTACTAATTTACATTCTCACCAACAGTGTAGAGGGTTCCTCTTTCTCTGTTCCTCATTCTCTGTTCCTCAAAAACCAAAATCATAGAACTACCATGTGATCCAGCAATCCCATGGCTAGGTATATATTCCAAACAAAGGAAATCACTACATCAAAGAGGTATCTTCACTCCCATGTTTATTGCACAACTTCTCACAATAGCCAAGATATGGGATCAACCCAAGTGTCCATCAGTGGATGAATGGATAAAGAAAATGTAGTACAGATAGATGCACAATAGAATATTACTCAGCCATAAAAACAGAATGAAATTCTGTCATTTGCAGCAACATGGATGGAACTGGAGGACATTATGCCAAGTGACAGAAGCCTGACACAGAAAGACAAATATTGAGGTTCTCACTAATATGTGGGAGCTAAAAAATACTAAACTCATGGAGATAGAGAGTAGAATGATGGTTACCAGAGGGCAGGAAGGGTAATGGGGAAGGGGGGACAAAGGGGGTATGGTGAATAGATACAAAAATACAGTTAGATAGAAGGAATAAGATTATTTCAAAATAACTGAAAGCATAAAATTGGAATGTTCCTAACACAAAGAAATGATAAATGCTTGAGGTGATGAATATCCCAGTTTCCCCGATTTGATCATTACACATTGTATGCTTGTATCAAAATATCACATATACCCCATAAATATATACAACTATACAACTAATGTGTATCTGTAATAATTAAAAATAAAAAAGTGTAAACAAAAAAAATGAAAATGAGAGAAAAAAATTCAAAAGACTAAACTAAAAAAAACAAAAGTAAATAAACACCAATGAAAATACAGTAAGAGAAATAAAAAATGGAAAGGAAACAAATATTGAAAATCAAATGGAATTGAAAATACAGTAAATTCATGCCATATGATAAATATGATAAATTATACCATATGTCATAGACATATGTGTTTACATATATATAAACACACACATATGACATAATATATATATATATGTCATAGAGAAGGCTATGAGTATGTAAGACCTCAAGGAACATTTTTCAAGAATCAAGTAGAAAGTGAGTTTCAGACAACTGGGAAATACTGGGGCACGTTAACCATAAGGCCATTAAAGATATTTAACTGTAGAGGTGATGACGGATATAAAGGTGATAGAATAGTATATACTTAATATATTCCCTGATAATCTGAATAAATTTTAACTACAAAAATGAGAGAAGAAAGGTAGAGTATATGGAAATAGAATGCTTTCTAATTGCCTTATAGGTATTAACTGGGAGTAAAAGCTATTGCCATAAATTAGAAAAATGAAGAAATTAGAAGAAAAGAAATATTAAAGGTTAAAAAAATAACAAACAAAAAAACTCACAGAGTTTATGAATAAATAAATCTTATTCCCTAAAAATCAATAAAATTAAATTAAATGTGTGAAAGTAAAAAATAATAGCATACAAAATAAGAAAGAGCAAAGAGGGGATAATGAGAGCCACCAAAGAGAGGAATTAACATCAAAAGAGACTTTTCTGCACAACTGTATAGAAATTTATTGAAATATTTAAAAATACATTTTATAGGAAAATTTAATTTACCAAAATTGATCTCAGTAAACATACAGTCTAAATGGACCAAACTTAAAAGGAAAAAATAAAGATATCAAGAAGCACCCCCACAGAGTTTCGGAGTGACATCTTAAAAATCTTTTAAATCCTAGATCATCCAAATGCTATATAAACTATTCCAAAGCAAGAAAAAATAAGAAAAATATTTAAAATCTTTTAATGAATTGAATGTAGAATTCATATCAAAATCTTAAAAATTATACAAAAGAGAAGACTATAGACTATTCCCACTTATAAATAGGTATGCAAAATTCTAAAATAAAATATTAGCAAAAAGAATTAATAGCATATTTTAAAATAAGACCCCACAACATGTAGGATTTATTTCACAAACACGAAATGATTCAATATTAAGAAAACAATAAATGTAATTCACATTAATAGAGCTGTGGAGAAGAAAACAATATGAACATTTTCTTAAATGGCAAAAAAGGCACTTAACAAAACCCAATACCCAGTGATGTAAAACGCACTCAATAGTCATCAATGATAAATCCTTAAAATCGTTATTTTAAATATCATTTAAATTTTAAAATCATTATCATCCTTAAAATGATATTTAATCCAAAAGCCAGATCTTCCCTAATGGAGATACTCTAGATTCTTTCTGGTAAAGGAAGAACAAGACAATATGCCTAGTCTCTCTGCCAAAATTTAATATTGTATTGTAGAAATTAGTCCATACAACTAGACAAGACAGCAATTAGAAACATCAGCATTTGAAAGAATAGGTGAAACTATCTCTATTGGTAGACTATGTTATTTTTCTGGCAAGTGCAAAATAATTGATGGAAAACCACCATAAACAAAAAAAAATTAGTAAAGTTGCAAGACATAAATATGCAACAAATTACATCACTACTCTTCACATATATGAATAATCAGAGGATCAATGAAAGAGATTCCATTTACAATTTTAAAAATCTAAGCAAAAACTTAGCCCAAAAAATGTCTAACTTCTATGTGAGGAAAATTGTATCTCCTGAAGTGCATAGAGTAAACCTGAGTAGATGTTTAACTGAATATATAAACCAAATGTGGTATATTGATAAAATTTAATATTATTCAGCAAAAATAAATGAAGTACTGACACATGCTGTAACACAGATGAACTTGAGAAAAATTATGCAAAGTGAAAAAATTCAGTCACAAAAGATCACATATTTTATGATTGTTTAGGTATAATTTCCAGGAAAAGCAAATATATAGAGAAACAGAAAGTAGATTAGTAGGGCTTAGAGGTTGGAGAATTGGAAGAAGATGGGGAATGACTGCTAATGGGTATGGGGTTTCTTTTTTGGTAATAAAAATTTTATAAAATTAATTGTAGTGGTGGTTATATGACTCTGAATATACTAAAATCTATTGATTGTATACTTTAAATAGGTGAATTATTATATGATGTATGAATTATATTATAAATAAATATAAGAAAAAAGCTGTGTGTGTGTACACACGTGTACACAAACATGCACTCATGCACTAGCCCTATCAAATAACACATGTATTATTAAACCCCCGATAATTAAAACAGGGTGGCACTGGTGCATGACTAGATAGACTAATGGAACAGAATAGAAAATACAAAAATGGATCAAAGTGCATGGAAGGATGATGAATTAGGTTGTTGTATACCAACCCCACCGCTGAGAATAAGTAGAAAAATCTGGATAATTAAAAAGGAGGAGGGACAGAGGAGGAGTGGAAGCTAGAGGTATAAGAGTAGAAGGAAAAGGAGAAGAAAAAAAAGAAACAATTTTGTGTATGTGTGTTTGTATGTGAAGCATCAGAGAACCACCAAGGCAGTTAAGACTTGAGACGCCATGCTCCTGGAAAGATGAGAAACACAGAAAGGTAAATCTAGTAGTACACTGTGTCTCTAACCTCCTTGAGGCTGAGCAGCAATGTCAACTGCAAGGTGAAGTAGCTAAACAGAACTACTGGCAATTTTATGGGGACAAAAATTAGAGTTAAAGATTGTAAACACAAATGTATCTGAGACAGGTATCAATCAATTTAGAAATTTATTTTACCAAGGTTAAGGACATGCTCATGACAGCCTTGAAAGGTCCTTATGACATGTTCCCAAGGTGCTTGTGGTACAGCTTGAGTTTTTATACATTTTAGGGGACATAATACATCAATCAATGCACATAAGATGCACATTGATTCAATGTGGAAAGGCAGGACAACTGAAAGTGGGGGTTCCCAGGTCATAGGAACAGTTAAAGATTTTCTGATTGGCAATTGCTTGAAAGAGTGAGGTTATTATCTAAACACCTGGAATCAGTAGAGAGGAATGTCTGTGTTACAACAAGGGGTTGTGGAGACCAAAGTCTTATCATGCAGATGAAGACTCCACATAGCCAATTTCAGATAGAATAGACTGTAAATGTTTCTTGCCAGACTTAAGGTCTGTGTTGATGTGAATGTTGGTTGACTTTTCCTGAATTCCAAAAGACAGGAGGTAAAATTAGGCATGTCCAACTCCCACTTCCTATCATGGTCTGAACTAGTTATTCAGGTTAACTTTGGAATGCTGCTGGCTGAGAGAAGGAATTCATTCAGATAATTAGGGTCTTAGAATTTTAATTTTGATGTGCTTACCAAGGAGGCAGGCCTTTGATAAATATGCCATCCTATAAGTTGGAACTCCTAGAAAGCTACACCTCATATTATATATGAATTATATATTAATAAATGAGTTAAGATACCGTAACTGAAAATTAAGAACTCAATGTTTGCATTAGATTAGACACAGATAAAGAGAGGATTAGTAAATTAGAAGATATACCTAATGAAAATATACAGACTGAAACATGGAGAGATGTTTGGAAAATACTGTAAAGGAAATAAGGGATGATTGCAACAAAATTAAAAGATCTAACATAGCCCTTAATTTATTACACACAGATTCTATGTGTAATTGGAATCTCAAAAAGAGAATGGAGATAATGGGCCAGCAGAAATATTTGATAAGATAGCAGCTGAGAATCTTTCAAAACTGACATTTAATCACAATTTTGTAAGTGCTACACACCACAGACATGATAAATAAAAAGAAAACTGTAACCAAGCACATCACAGCAAAATTGCTATAAAACAAAATAAAAATATCTTAAAAGCATTCAGAGAGAAATGACACATTATCTTCAAAGAACTGGGTGCATACGGAAATATAACACATGATAAAGGCCACACATTTAAGAAAAGAGGAATTTTTAAATCAGTGTGGTTGATGTAACTGGAGAGTTTTATGAAGAAAGATTCAACTGATTCATACCACACACCAGGATAGACTATACAAATAAATATAAGTAAATACTAGAAGAACACCCAAGTGTATACTTTATTAAACTGGGAATAGGAAAATATTTTTTTTTCTTTCTTTTTTTTTTTTTTTTTGAGACAGAGTTTCACTATTGTTGCCCAGGCTGGAGTGCAATGGCTGGGATTACAGGCATGCACCACCATGCCCAGCTAATTTTGTATTTTTAGTAGATATGGGGTTTCTCCATGTTGGTCAGGCTGATCTCAAACTCCTGACCTCAGGTGCTCCAACCGCCTCGGCTTCACAAAGTCCTGGGATTACAGGCGTGAGCCACTGTGCCCAGCCAATATTTTCTAATAAACTCAAAATCCAGAAGCAGCAACAGAAATTGGTGAAAAATTTGACTAAAAAACTCTAAATCAATTACAATGTTCAGAAGGATGTGTTCTCTGGCCTCATGTCAATCTTGTGATGTGAAAGTTTGGGTCATGTGATTGGCAAGCACTTGGTGGAGAAAGGCCAGTTCCTCAAAGGAACATACTTCTGTCACTCTACCACCATCAATTCGATACTATTTTTATGTGGCATGTTCACTTATAACACAGATTTGTAAGTATACCTGGCTAAACCATGAATTCACCAGTTCTAAGTGCTATTTCATAGAGCAGAGCAGAAGGGTAAAGCCTCATAATGTTAGTAATTAAATCTGCAGGTCATCTCTAAACTTGGCTTTTAATTTTTAATTTTCTCATTTCCTTATCTATCATTTTTAGTCTGTCATTCATTTTTCTCTTCAGCTAATATAACGGAAATAACTTGCCTATTATTAGAATATTAAAGTAATCTTCAGCAATGAGACACAAGCAAATAAACTTTGATTACTTTATGAAATTCAACTTTTTCTGATTTAATTTATTTAAAAGTATAGCTTCTATTTTTATCTAAAAATTATGGAAAACCCCTATCCTACATGTTAATTACAGGAAGCATATGTGGTTAATTTTATGAAATGGACAAATTGAAAGTAATGAAAATAAAAGGCTTCAGATTATTGTTAGATTATGTGTCACATAAAAGATAATATGTTAACCTTTGTGAACTTAAATAAATAATAGCTAAATTTTATTGAGTGTTTGTTATGTGCCAAATACAGTGCTAAATGTTTTAAGTGTAGTATATTTTGCTTAATCTTCAAAACAACCCTTCAGGGTAGACACTAATAGGGTCCCATTTTATTAATAAGGAAACCATGGCTAGTAATTGGTGGAACCTGTACTCCAACTCAGTGGTGTGACTAGAAGCTCTTCTCTTAACCCCTTCACTACATTGTCTTAAAATGTGCCTTTTACATACTTGAAAGCACCTTAGGAAGGTCTAATTTTTAAAACAATAAACTTATAGTGGCCCTAAGTTATTCCATTTTGTGCTGACATAAAGAATACTTGAGAAGGGGCAATTTATAAAGAAAATAGGATTATTTGACTCACGGTTCTGTAGGCTGTACAAAAAGTGTGGTGCCAGCATCTGCTTCTGGTGAAGGCTTTAAGAAGTATCTAATCATGGTGGAAGGGGAAGGGGAGTGGCATGTCACATGGTGAAAGAAGGATCAGGAGAGATGGGGAGGAGGTGCCATGCTTTTTTAAACAACCAGCTCTGTGTGTACTAATATAGCAAGAACTCACTCATTACTGCAGGGAGGGCACCAACCCATTCATGAAGGATCCACCCCCATGACCCAAACAGCTCCCACTGGGCCCCGCCTCCAACATTGGGGATCACCTTTCGACATGAGCTTTGGAGAGGACAAATACCATTGTATGTCAGACCCTGTTTTAAAAATTCTTTAATATGCACAGATCATGTTCAACAAATGGTAAATAAGCCATATGGCCACTGGGCAGACATTTTCCTTTTGTTGGAATCTATAGTCATAGTGAATTCATCATTGAGGGATTATTCTGCAGACACATAAATATAATTGTTCTGGTTCCCACCTTTTCTTACATACAAAGAAAGTCATGTTTAAAATAGAACTGGTGACTTTTCTGGCCAAAATGGCTCCAAAAGTTCACTTATTGCTTCAGTTTTCACTGCAGAAAAATAGCAACAAGAGATAAAATGCTTAAAGCACAAGTAAAAGTAAAAATGGCATAGGCAAATTAAAACACAAGAAAATCATCTCCATGGCAATATCAAGTAAAGTTGGAGATACCTTAGAAAGTGGGATAATTTCATTTATTGGTATGTACTCTAGAGAAAAATCTCCCAAGACACTGAACAAGAAATGAGCAGTGTGCAGGGCTGAAGTTTGGGCCTGGTCTACTCCAGGAAGTAGGCATTGCTAGACATGGACATTTTGCATTTATGAAGGAAAGTGCTTAAAATGTTATTTGCAAGATGGGGAACATAGCTAAGCTAAGTGCTTAAAACCAGAAGCAGGTAAGGGTTGCTGAGCTCCCTCCTCCAAAAAAGGATAGAACAAGATAAGTTGCTGACCACCTGGGAACTTGAGAACCTGGATAGACATTTGATCTCATGAATAAGAACGAAGTCAATCTGCCCATGACTTAAGGATCACTTCTATTACTATTTAAAAGTATACCAAGAGCTGTATAAATAGTAGGATAAAAAGGAAGGAAGGAAGGAAGGAAGGAAGGAAGGAAGGAAGGAAGGAAGGAAGGAAGGAAGGAAGGAAGGAAGGAAGGAAGGCAGGCAGGCAGAAAGGAAAGGAGGAAGGAAGGGAGGGTGGGAGAGAGGGGGGGAAGGAGGGAAATTTGGGAAAAAAATTGTCAACAGTCCGTATTTATAGACAATATCACTATCTAGACATCTATTCTATATGTAAACCATTAGAACTAACAGAGAACTCATAATATTTGTGAATACAAGATCAGTATCAAATATTTTAACACCTTTATATACAATCAAATGGAAAATATAATAGAAGAAAAGCTCATAATCTCATTCACAATAACAAGGACTATAAGGTGTCTAAGAATAAATCTAACAACATTTTGAAGACTTCATGGAAAAATTTTTTAAATTATTATTTTAGGAAATAAAATACCTAATTAAACGATGATATATAGTGGAAAAGAATACTCAATAATTTAAATGTGATAATTCTCTATGAATTCATTTATAAACTCAGTGCAATTTAATTAAAGGGCTAGTCTGGATTTTTGTGGAATTTGACAATACTATTTAAAAGTTAATACAGAAGAATAAAGGTACAAGAACAATAAAGACAACTTTGAAGAAAAAAGAAAGGATAGGAGGATCCTGTGAGATAGAAAGAAATGAGTACATTATAGTAGCCTAGAAATACATACATGTGTATTTCTAGGAAAATTGATATGGGGATAGCTCAGTAAATAAAGAGAGAGTGTATAATTTAATAAATGGTGCTGAATTATTAAGTTAAATTTATAAAAAAGAAAATGAAATTGGATCTCTTCATCACATATTCAAAGTTAAAATATAGGAGAATATCTTTATAGTCTTTGAGTAGGAAAGACTTTGTTAAACAAAATACAAAATACAAAAACACAAGAAAAGACTGATAAATTACTTTAAAATTAAGAAGTAGTGTTGAAACAATCATACTATACAAACAAAGTTATAAAATAATCCATAAGCTAGAAGAATTCATTTACAATATACATCATGAAAAAAATGCTTAATATCCATAAGATTTATTAGGTTGGTGCAAAAGTAATCACAGTTTTTGCCATTGAAAGTTAGTGGCAAAAACAGCGATTACTTCTGCACCAACCTAATAACAAATTAGTAAGAAAGTGCTAGCTTAATAGATAAATGAACAAAGAAAAATTACAGAAAAGGAAATTTGTATAGTCAATAAACATATACATGTTCGATGTGATACAAGTACACAGTGGTGCTCACCATTGGGAAGACAGGAGCGTGGGGTCTTCAAATGTGGTTGTAGTATTTTATTACTTTCAAAAATCTGAAGCAAATCTGGCAACATAGTAAGCTTTCATAGAGCCGAGTAGTTGGTAGTATTTTTAAATTTAAAAATATAATGATTACAAGTATCAATATCAAATAAAAAGTTTTTACTTTAAAAACTTGGCTGCTTGTAAATTCATATTCATACTGCTTACTCAGGAAAACTGACTTTTCTGCTAAAAGAGTGTGTTTTCTATGCAAACTGTGGCAATGAATCTTTAAGCATTTAAGTACTGTGGAAAATTTTTTAGGCATATGCTTTAATCAGCATCCTCTGCCAACGAGTTTTCTTTTCTTTCACATTACAAAGAATGACAGTAGTGAATGCAATCATGTAACTCTACAACATTACTAGGGGTGAACCGCAGAACCTGAGAACTGTTGGGGTTTTTTAAATACACATTTTAACTTTGAGCAAAAGAGCCCCTTGTTTCTGTGATGAATGAGATGTGGCATTTTCTGATCGGCAAGTGACCCATAGAAAGCACACAGAGAATGATCATGTCACCGTTCAACTTCATAATTAAGTGTAGTTTTGTTTGTGGCCTTAATTGGATTTGTTGGAAGCTGAGTCCTTGATTTCTTAATTATGCCTACATTTTTACTTGCCTAGGGAAAAATGAATAAGAGGAGGAGGTATGTCTCCAAAGAAGTGTAAGTTTGGGAGATTTGTTTGGTATAGGTAAGTAGGGTGTTTATCCTATTATCTAGCTGCCGTAGTTATCCCAGGGAAAAGCTGAGTCTTTGTATCATCTGGGCATTTAATGATGACCAAGAATTTGTCCTTCTAGCTAAATGCTGCCAATGTGATATTTCTCCCTTAACTGCCTTGCCTCTGTTAATAAATGGGTCAATTTAAGTGTCTAGGTCCTTGAAATATCTTTACATATACAGATATTGCATCCTAGCACAATTATGACTGACATCCTCCTGCCGGAATAAAATAAATAATTTGGCACTTTGGGAGGCCGAGGCGGGTGGATCACGAGGTCAGGAAATCGAGACTATCCTGGCTGACACAGTGAAACCCCATCTCTACTAAAAATACTAAAAATTAGCCGGGCGTGGTAGCGGGCGCCTGTAGTCCCAGCCACTCAGGAGGCTGAGGCAGGAGAATGTCGTGAACCTGGGAGGCGGAGCTTGCAATGAGCAGAGATCGCGCCACCGCACTCCATCCTGGGCACAGGGCGAGACTTTGTCTCAAAAACAAAAAAGAAAGAAAGAAAAAGAAAAATGTACATGACATTGCTTTGTATGCTGAAAACTGTTTTACAATGGTAACCTAACAATCCTGGAAGTAGAGAAAAGACAAACAGATTTAGGGTCATATTTTTGTAACTCCACATCCCTTTCCTTTAAAGGAAAAGCGATGTTTAGTAGCTACTGTCTCTTTCGAGCATAAAGCTTTCTTCAAGGAGAGGTAGGCGGAAGGAAAGGGTATGGTATTCACTGTGGCCAAGCAAGCCCCAGTTTTCTCAGGAGAGTGAAACCATTGCAAGCCCACAAGAAGTGTCTGGCAACAAGTGGGTTCCCAGTGTACCCATGGTCATTCCAAAAGCACAGTCACACACTGATCACTATGTGGGACTGGGAAGAGGAAGAGCCCATCCCCAGCATCCTTTCCACAGATTGGAATGCTTGTCTGTGTGCAGAGACACTTGGTTCCACGTGCAACAATTGCCTGCCAGCACCAATGGGTTTGTAGAGCCAAAGATTTCCACTTCGATCACTAAAATATCTCTGGACATATTACCCCTAAGCTATTCACAATACCGATATTATTGGTGGACCTACAAGTTGACCATGATTCATAGTGCAGGCGTGGCTTTGATAAAAGGCACAGAGAAACTGATTCTTGGCATTTCTGCTTCAATCTGAGGTGGTGATACTCATTTTTATGACCTCACACACTAAACAAGGCCACAAAAATTCATTTTATGTCGGCTTTTCTCTCAGCAACCCCAAATGATGTCACTCCCAGGATAGACTGAGGTAGTGCCCTATAGGTGAAATATGTTTTAGTTCTCTATTATTATTATTATTATTATTATTTTGAGACAGAGTTTCGCTCTTGTTGCCCAGGCTGGAGTGCAATGGCGCGATCTTGGCTCACCACAATCTCCACCTACAGTTCAAGTGACTGTCCTGCCTCAGCCTCCTGAGTAGCTAGGATTACAGGCATGCACCACCACATCCAGCTAATTTTGTATTTCTAGTAGAGACAGGGTTTCTCCATGTTGGTCAGGCTGGTCTCGATCTCCCGACCTCAGGTGATCTGCCTGCTTCAGCCTCCCAAAGGGCTGGGATTACAGGCGTGAACCACTGTGCCCAGCCTAGCTCTCAATTATTATTTTTATTTTTGCTTTTAAAAATTGTTTCTGTAAACCTAGAATGCACCCAAAGATATACAAAAACTTGAGCCAAAAGTCTTAATACAGACTTTGTGTCAGCTTTCACAAGCAGCTCTACTGATTCATTTTCTCTTCGACCTCCACTTCACATCACCTCTGCATCAGTCCTAACTCCCTGCCTCCTGAGAATCCCTTTTCTGAGAATACAGCAGATGGTTTTTACATGAAAAGACAGGAAAACAAATGCTAAACAGCAGAATGTTCTATCTTCTCAGGAAAATAAAGAGGGTACCTAGAGGAAAATTGAATAATACTGGTCTAGGATTGTTACCTATGGCAGAGGAGGAAAAGAGGAGTCGCAGAGGAAAAGATCGCTCATTTCTGTGCACTGGAAAGTGTGTTGTTTGCCATTTGACGAGTCTATTTAATACTGCAGGTTTACTTACTGACCCCCTTGAAAGTGCCAATTCTCTAAAATGATGTCATTTTCCTTAATTGAGACTTGAATGAATGCATCAGGATTCAGAGGAGGTTGACCCTTCTAGAGTGCTAGAGCCTAACAGAGCTTAACCTTGAAGTCAAGTCTGGGACCATAGGAAACCTCCGTAATGAAGGCAAGTTATTGTTGATGCAGTCAGTCTCAGCTTCTTCACAGGATAACACCTTTGGACAGCAACAGTACAGAAAATTGTCTCTTGTGCTCAGTACTATAGTCTACCTTCCTGTATAATTTAAGTACTAATTTCCATTTCTTCAAGGCTACTGTGGCCAAAGTAGAGCTATTAAATGTGTTGTATCTCCTCCTCCCCATCCCACTGCCTCCACCTTGGCCAATCTTCTTCCCTAGAGCAGCTCTCCTGTTACATCCAATCTGCCTGTGGCCCCTCCCTCTTTTTTCCTCTTCCTGAGGCCATTCTTCCAGGCAACATCTTTTGTGATTTCCCCAATTAAATTTGCTAAACTTGTGGGATGTGTACCAATGACATGTGCCATAGTGGGAAGACAGGCTCTTGGTGGACAAACAGACCTGGAGTCAAAATTACCTCTTGTACAAAACATAATACTTCACCCCCAACATTTTTCCCTCACCAGAGTGAATCATGACCACAGGTCCTGGTATCTTTGGTCCCCAAACCAGAAATCTAAAAGCCAGTCTGACCTGCATAATCCTAAACAAGTCAGCCCTTTTGTACTGTGATGGTTAATTTTGGGGGTCAACTTGACTAGATTAAGGGATACCCAGCTAGCTGGTATCAATTACTCTCAATGTACCAGTAGGCACTGAGCCTGTCTCTAGTCTGCTGAAAGGAAAACCCAGGTGGATTTGCTTTTGATGAGAATGATTGGGCTGTTCCAGGTGTATCTATGAGGGTGTTTCCAGAGGACAATGGTGTATGAACCAGTGGACTCAATGGGAAGATCAGCCCTCAGTGTCGACAGGTGCCATCCAATTGGACGGAGGCCTGAATGGAACAAAAAGATGAAGAAAGGGCAAATTTAATCTCTCTTCCAGTGCCAAGACACTCTTGTTTTCCTGCCCTTGAGTATCAAAACATCAGGCTCTCTGGCCTTTGGACTCCAGGACTCACATGACACCCACCTCCCCACCCCCATGCTGTTAGACCTTCAGCTTCTGACTGAGGGTTACCCCATTGGTTTCCTTGGTCCTGAGGCCTTTAGACATGGGCCGAGCCATGCTATCCACTTTCCTGGTTCTCCAGCTTGCAGACAGCCTGTCTAGAGACTTCCCAGCTTCCATAATCAAGGGAGCTAATTCCTCTAACAAATCCCTTTTTATGTATTACTATCTATATTCTATAGTTTCTGTCTCTCTGGAGAAAGCTGACTAAAACAAGTCCCTTTCACATGACTGGAAAAGATCCTAAAATCCCATTTCTTTTTCAGAAATCTTCAAAACATGTTCCCATGGCAAAATATTCTGCTCATTTTGACATTCTAAATGGTATATACATCCACGTTACTACACATCAAAAGTGAGTGATTCTAGTTTTGGAGGAGTCAAGGGTCCTTTAACACACTCCTTGTAGCTCCATGGAAAAGATCCTCCCTTCTCTACATAAATAATTTACTGATTGATCAGATCACCAGCCAATCCTTCTCCTCTCACTTGTAACTTTCTCACTTTATGTTGACTTGGTTCGAGGTCAAATATGAAACTTTAATTAGTTCCAACGTCACAAGTTTAAAGATACATTTATGAGTTTGTTTTTTATGCCACCCCTCCCCCGCCAAATAGATGAAGTTCTATCTCCTGGTTGCATTCTGCAGCTAGTAATTGATTTGTTTAGCTACATATAAAGAAGGTGAGAATTCTATAACACATTGCTGTTCAATAGAACTCTCTATTATGATAGAAGCTTTTTATATCTATGGTAGCCACTATCCACCTGTGACTAGTAAGACTAAAAACATAGCTAGTATGACTGAGAACTACTTTTTAAATTGTACTTGCTATGGTTTGAATGTTTGTCCCTTCAAAACTCATGCTGAAAATTAATCTCCAATGTGGCAGAATTGACAGGCAGGGCCTTTAAGAGGTCAGTGGGTCATGGGGGCTCTGCCCTCATTAATAGACTAATTCACTCATGAATTAATGGATTAATATGTTAATGGATTACTGGGTGCATGGGAGTGGAATCTGTGGCTTTATAACAGAGGAAGACAGACCCAAGCTAGCAAGCTTAGCCCCTCATCATGTGATACCCTGAACTGCCTTGGGACTCTGCAGAGAGTCCTCACTAGCAAGAAGGTCCTCATCAGATGTAGCCCCTTGACCTTGGACTTACCAGCCTATACAACTGTAAGGAATAAATTATTTTTCTCTATAAATTATCCAGTTTCAGTTATTCTGTTAGAAGCAACAGAAAACAGAGTGTGACAGTACTTAATTGGAATTAATTTCATTTTAAATAGCCACAGGAAACTGGTGCCTACGGTACTGTGCAGTGCAACTCTAGATTAACAACGGTGACAAGGTTCTATTTCCACTGGAAGTAAAAACTGATCTTAAAAGGCCAAAATAATAATAATAGCCATCATTGCTATCACTGCTCATGTAGAGGGGACAATTAGAGATAATGAGTTAATTTAAGGATCCATATTTTCTTTATTTAGTAGAATCCTAGTGAATAATCTAAAATCATGCCCTATTAGCGACAATGATAACAATGTATGGAAATTTTTACTCATAGAAGGCAGTGTAACATAAAAGGACATAATCTCTGGATCTAGACTTCCTTATGAGCTATGTTCTTAGCCAAGTTCTTAACCTGCTGTGCCTTATTTCCCTCAACAGTAGGAATGGGACAATAATAATGTTGCTAATCCATATAAAATACTTAGGAGACAGCCTTGCACATGATAAGTACTCCATAAATGTTAGCTGTCATCCTCCTTAAAGAATAAAGACAGCCCCAAATCTATATTAACACTGGCACCATACATGACTGATTTCCTTCTCTCAAAGGATTCAAGTCACGTTAGAAACATGTGATGTCTGTGGTCTAAGGAAGTTTGACATTTAATAAATGTCAAGTGGCCTTCTATCAAAAGAATTCCCATGGCAATTGTCAATTAGTTATTCAAGGGCCTGTCGATAGAATTTTCCTACATCTGGTTGAACATGAGCACTCCATTAGCAAAAGCATTTACAGAGGAAGCATGACGCATTGAACCCCTTCTTTCATCTAGGAAGAACATTTCTCTAGATTTAATCAGTCGTAGCCAGAAACTACAGACATTCAAGTAGAGATGTAAAGAAAATTTTAACGGGGTTAAAAATTCCTCAAAAAATATTATCAGAAATATTGTTTGTAATAAATCAAAAGCTAACTTTGCCACAATGTAAACTTCATTAATATATTATAATACTGCCTAAATGGCTTTATTCTATGAAAAGTAATACAATTTAAAAAGAAACACATTTTTAAATAATTTTGTTCACATTTTTCTCAGTTTTTGATCTCCCAGCCTTTTCCAATTCAAAAATATTACTCTCGAAACCTTTATTTTCCTTAGAAAACAAGCAAAAATAATGCTATGGGAGTTAATAAATAAGGTTGTCATTAGAAACACCTAGAAATTCTAGAGAAGAAACCTGACTTGTGATGTCATATTTGTTAGGGAATTTTAAAATATGTTTTTTTCCTTACATTTTTCCCACTGGACAAACTGACTTCTGTATGGTGGACATTGAGAAGAGAGGAGTAACTACATATCTCTCCTCCTGGTTCTTATCCCCACTTCATTTCCTCCAGCCAGGGAGCTCCCCAGAAGGAGCCTTGATTGGGATGACAGGAAACAGATCCTATTCCTTTCCTCTAACTTCCTGGCCTTCAGCAACCCACTCAACCTCAAAATCTGGTTCCTCAATTGAAAATTAGTAATTGGCAATGTGGTAATTTCCAAGATCCCTTCTGATTCTAATAGTCTGTAAACTTAAAATTTATAGAAAATATCTTAATTAGCTTCTATTTATCAGCTAAACTAGGAATTATTTCTATTTTCCCTTCAACTGAGTTTTGTTCTTGTAACTGCATCTGCATGAGATGTAGCCCAGCCTACCCAACTATGAAGCCACTCTTCTGGGTCTTCTCTTTCAAATACTCCCTAGTCTTAGAATAATGGAGTATAATACCCTACAAGAGCAGCAGTGTTTTAGGAGCAGATGATTCAGTATTGAGGTTAAATGACATCTCTTAGACTATACTACATGGAAGGATGAATATGGGTAAGCAATATTTTAATATCAGCAATTGATTATTTTTACAACTGATTATTGTAAAAAATGTCTACTGTTTAATTTTTTCAGTACCATATACCTGGCATAAGGTAGAAGCATTCAGAACTAAGAAGCTGCCTTGTATTTACGAACCTCTAAAAGTGGGCCGAAGTGTGCTTTGAAAACTTGCAAGCTCCGTGGAACAACCTCAGAGAAGCTGAGTGATCTCTTCCAGTCCCAGGCACAGTCAAAGACAGAACCTCCTGCAATTATTTCTCTGACTCCTAGCTCCTTCATTAGCCTACCCTAGGAAGCTGGGAATGCCTATTCTCTATGATTTGCACTCATTTTCTGTAACTACCCTCCGGTCTGGCTTGTTACATCTTAGTCACACCTCATCTTGTACCTTGGTTGCAATGACTGTATCAAGATCTTGTCATCAGGTATTCTCCTGAATTCTTAGCTGGCTGTTAGGACTGTCCCTGTCCACCACACCTTCACAGCTAGCTGAGAAGTGGAGTCACTTCTCAGCAGTTTGGATACCTGTGCTCTTGTCTTGCCTTTCAAACTCTTCAACTATTGTTATCCTCCCTCTCAGTCCCTGGTCCAAAGCTGTCCTTCATACCTGTGCTTGTGTTAAAAGAGCATAAATAACAATGAGTTTAGCCCTGCCAATTCAGAGTGACATCTCTTAGATGCATGGCACTGTGCTGGGACTTGAGGTACGATAACAAATAAAGCATTGTTCCTGTCTGGAGTTACTAACAGTCTAGAGCCAGGGTTCCCTGTCTGTGTCTTTGGGGTCATCAGACGTTCCTGAAAAGTCACATGTGCTCTGGGCATTTTCAACCATAGTGTTGGTTCTTGGATTTGGGGCTTTGTGTTTCTTAATCTGTTTGTGTGTGTAGCCTCTTTCTTGGGGACACAGCACACACTGTTTAATAAATATGATTCAATAATAATAATTGAGTTTGGAGTTCTTTCTGACTTTTTCAGAGAACACTCCACTCTTAAATGAAGGCATTCTCATTTTCATTTCTTTTTAAATCTTTCACACTTTAAATACTCATAACAGTAGACTTGTGTTACATGATTAAAATGTTGTAAGTCATTTGATATATTGTCCCCAGATGGGAGATGTAAAATAGGATATTTGTCCACAAATCCTCTTCCAAAACTTAGCAAAGAAGTGGGTAGGAAGGAACAGTACAGTTTGCCAGTTCTCTGGATGTATTTATTTAGTTCATCTGCTTGCAAAGCATTTCTGTATCTCATTTGTTTTTATTCCAGGAAAAGACTGAGAAACGAGTTATAAAATTCCCGCTTTATACATGAAGAAACTAAGGATAGGTGAGATCAGAGAGTCTCCCAGAAATAACATATTCATCAGTGGCAGTGTTGATTCCAGGGATTGAAAATCTAGCATGGGTGGGCTGTGTGTGTACGGGCGTCTTTCCAGTTCTGCCTCCGGACACTGCCCATTCTTTGTCTATCCCATGGGCGGGGTGGTCTCTATGGTCCTTCGGGCCCGTCATCCAGATATCCAGATAGCCAGCCTCCTGTTCATTTTTTCTCCACTTTCTTCCCACTTCTATGTCTAGCCCCAAGTGCACTTTGATTGTTAGGCCCTCCCATGTCCCTGGGGCATGGGTGGTTAGACCCCCCAGGAGAGCTCCCCAAGATGCTCAGAATCCTATTCCTAAATCATTCTCAGGAACCTAATAGAAGGAAGAGTCCAGGAACTCAGAGCTCATATCCCTTCCTACGCAGATAAACTCAGTAACGCACATCTACATAAAGGTGGGACAAAATTCCCAGCGGCAGGGAGAAGACTCAACAAGGCCCTGGTGGGGGCAATTCTAGGCGGACATGAGTCACTGACACCGATGCAATGACCTCACTGGGCAGCGCCCTTCTGAGCACTCAGCCACACCCATAGCCCCTTTGTCCCGCATCACAGGGGAGAAGCAGGTGGAGAGGAAAAGCACAGAAACACATCTGACCCTGAGCAAAGGGCACACCTTCCTGAAAGAAAAAAACCTTGGATTGTTCATAGGAAATGATGGAACAAGCATTAATCTAATTATGGTATTAAAAACAAACAAACAAACAAACAAAAACAGAGGGTTTCCCAAATGATTTCTTTGCTGACTGCTCACTTGGGTTGAGAGACCCAGGAAGAAATAAGTATGCCACAGTCCAACAGTGTTTGGCCCACCATCTGATAAAAATGAATGTCCTTGCTTATAATAACAGCTAATATTTATTGTGCGTGTACTAGATGCCAGACATGTCCTAAGTGTATAATCTCATTTTGTCCTCAAATAACCCTAGATATTGCCATTATTTCCAATTACAGACACAAATCTATTTGGGAATATTCTGGGTGTTGACCACCATTTGGTCTAAGGCTTCTACATCTTTTTCAACTTGGAGAAAATTTTGGAATTTTTTTTTCTCAATCTTCAAAACACAAGATTTCTTGACCCATTATTTATGCTGGTTCTATAAGAGTAAAATAAGTTCTCCCTTGGGAGTGGGACTTTAAACAGTGCAAGAAATAGCAGGGACAGGAGGTTGTCCCTCAAACAAGCAGATATGCTAAAGCTGCCAGCAGAGACAGACTAGCAGGTAGTGGTGGAATAATAATTAATATTTTATTACTCTCAGAGCTTCATTCTTTAATTAATGTTTGAATAAGATAGGTCTGTTTTATAATGTTTTCTTATGTGTGTTTCTGGGTCTACTTACTCCTCCTGCACGTTTTGTCTTTTTTCCCCTTTTCAGGTTTTTTCTTTCCTATTTCTGTCATTCAGTTTGAAGCAGCCTTTTGGGTCCCTTTTTGCTTTGAACATTATCTTTTTCTTTTATCCTTGCTTTGTGATGGATGAGTCTTTACCTCTGTCATTTTTAAAAACTATGTTATTTTTCCATTCCTCTCTTTTCATGCACTTAACCAATTGTGATCTGTTTTGATTCATTCTGTTTTTAAGTACAAGCTTCCTCCCATGGTGCTTTTTCTCTGCTCTCCTTCACAATTTTCCTTTATCGCTTTGTAACTTATTTTTTTCTTTCTATAATTAATGGGCAGCTTATTTAACTATTTGAGTATTTATGATTTCTCCCTAATTGGTCCTTCTTTCTCCTTTCCTTGGGATATTCCTCCAGCACTCAATTTGGTAATGCAGTCAGTTGAAACAGAAGGATCTCACAATTTTCCATTACTCAGTCATTCTCTATTTTTCAGAAACAAGTTCATGAAATTACCTACTGTGCCTTTAGGCTATAAATCTCCCTTTAGCTTAGATTAAAATGTGACAGGTGTAGTCAGAAGTTGCTACATTAATCACAGACAGTATATAAGGAACAAAGAGCATCAGGAGGTAAGGTCTGGAGTGCAAGAGCTTCCAACTAGTGAAAGCAAGGTACTTAAGTATGCAGAGAGTCAAAAAATGGTCCTCTCAATCAATGATGTGGGAGATAAGCTGGAGTTTCCTTTGTCTCCCTGAAATTGTAAATCTTTGAAAACAAAAGCAATTTTGAAAAATACAGTTAAAAATATTTCCTGGGGGGTCTCACTGCCTTTTTTTGGAGACAGCTTTCCAGGACACCTTGCATTTGTTTGTTTCTTATTTCCAAAAGGCATTGGCATTATCTCAATTCATCTTATTAATAACTCTAAGAGAAAAAAAGAGGCTGCACTGAAATTGCCCAGTTCACAGGTGAGCTTGCTCAGAGACAGAGTTTCACTTGTCCAATCTAATGTAAGATTTAATAACAAACAAGGTTTTCGGTCTATGTCTGTTGAGTTCTGTGCTTTCTCAAGATTTAGGTCCCTGCCACTCTCCCTACCTTCCCTACACACTCCCTGCTTCTATATTCCTGTTTTCTCTCCTTTTATAACTTTTGGAATTTCATATTTTATCACTAGAGAAACAAGATGATATGAACTAACTGAAGGAGAAGAAAATAGTCACCACTTTCATGTGTTCAAATGAAGTTGATCATACTTGATATATCTAAACCTCACCTAATAATTATTCAGATACAATGATACTATCTCTGAGGGGTTTATTAAAGATTCAATTGAGGCCAGGTGTGGTGGCTCACACCTGTAATCCCAGCACTTTGGGAGGCCGAGGTGGGCGGATCATGAGGTCAGGAGATCAAGACCATCCTGGCCAACATAGTGAAACCACATCTCTACTAAAAATACAAAAAATTAGCTGTGCGTGATGGTGCATGCCTGTAGTCCCAGCTACTCAGGAGGCTGAGGCAGGAGAATCGCTTGAACCAAGGAGGTGGAGGTTGCAGTGAGCCAAGATCGTGCCACTCCAGCCTGGGCGACAGAGCGACACTCTGTCTCAAAAACAAACAAACAACAACAAAAACAAACAAACAAAAATTCCATTGAAGAAAACAGATAAATCAAGGATGAAAATGACAGTGAAGGCAGGTCTGGCCCACTGTTTAGTACTGAGGAATTCTAAGAGCCTCACATAGTGAGAAGGCTGAGGAACAGAGGGCCAAATACTTATTTTAGGTTTTATTTTAACTGCCTGTATTGCTCTTAACACTGCAGACTTCTCTAGCAACAGCAGCAGCTATGACCCTCCCCACATTCTGGAATACTCAGAAATCTAAACTCTGCCTCCCACTGCTTCTGTGTGGAGGGAAAAACAACTAAACATTCCCCAAAAAGCTTCTTATCACAAGTGTGTAAAAATTCTTCAAGTGTGCTCTCAAGATATGCTGTCACGTGTCAGCTTTCTTGTTTACTTTCTCAGAGCCTCAAGGGCCTGAAACCTGTGGTTTTGTGAAGCACTTACAATTCCTTTTTTACTATCATTATCCGTAAGCTTGTGCTCAAGGTCACCCATTTCACTGTTCATGTTTACTTTCAGCTAGGCCTGAAATGATACCAAAGAGGTGGAAGGAAGCTTCTGGCTTTATCCCAATGAAGCAGGCACCTCCCTGTTGTAGCATATTATTCTGCTTAGCTTCCTATAGCTCATCTTTCATCCGTTTGACTTGCTCGCTCACTCACTTGCAATTGTAGGCATTTGCTTTATCATCCTTTGGTGAGGATGAGGGTGAAAGTGAGTGTGAGAGAGTATGGAAAATGGGTAGGAATGGAGGAACAACTGAGCAGATATGCTCTCTGGCCACCTAGTCTTGATAAAAAAATTTGATAGCCCCTACCCAAAAGAATATAAATCATGCTACTACAAAGACACACGCACACATATGTTTATTGCAGCACTGTTTACAATAGTAAAGACACGGAACCAAACCAAATGTCCATCAATGACAGACTGGGTAAAGAAAATATGGTACATATACACAATGGAACACTATGCAGGCATAAAAAGGAATGAGATCCTGTCCCTTGTAGGGACATGGATGAAGCCATCATCCTCAACAAACTAACACAGGAACAGAAAACCAAAGACCGCATGTTCTTACTCATAAGTGGGAGTTGAACAGTGAGAACACATGGACACAGGGAGGGTAACATCACACACCAGAGCCTGTTGAAGGGTGGGGGTTAAGGGGAGGAAACTTAGAGGAGGGGTCAATAGGTACAGCAAACCACCATGGCATACGTATACCTGTGTAACAAACCTGCATGTTCTGCACATGTATCCCTATTTTTTTAGAAGAACTAGAGAAAAAAATAGCAAAATAAAATAAAAATCTTGATAGCCCCATTGCACTACTTGATGGGAGAGGCCAGCTGGGATGGCAGAGGGTCTGTGGTCTGTAGTCATAATTCCTGGTCCAATCTAAGTTGATGAAAACTGCTCTTGGAAATATTTATTAATACTTCTGAAGCTAACTTGAATAGCAAATCTGGTGTGAAAATAGATCTTATCCTGTTTCCCTGTCATCAGTCACTTTTCTGATTTCATCCTGGAATACAAACATATCAGATAAATTTAGTCTGTCTAAGGAGAAGCATTATATGTTTTTAATGACCAATAACAATTTATCTTGAGAAATCTGTTTTCCACCAACTGAGGTAGCCCAGTAAATGGCTAAGGGAATTGTATTTTTTCATAACCAACAACTCTCTCTTGGTGATGCTTTTCCAAATAGGCACACAAACCAAGAAAAATATATCATGAATGTTATTGAAAAAACTAG
This sequence comes from Macaca mulatta, assembly GCF_049350105.2. NCBI lineage: Eukaryota > Metazoa > Chordata > Mammalia > Primates > Cercopithecidae > Macaca > Macaca mulatta. The sequence goes on along the minus strand of NC_133410.1, from coordinate 162,791,694 downwards.
TTTTCTGAGACAATGAAAACATTTGATTTATTTAAATTAAATCAGAATGGCAGTGGCTTGCCATTTAATTCATTTTGTCTATGAAATTGAAGCAATGCATTCATCTTGATTTTTCATGCTCATTGTCCCTCTCTTTAAATGGTCAACTTCAGTTGCCTATTATTTGCTCAAGTTGTTTACCTTTGAGTATGTTTTTGACCAACAATTAAACAAATGTATTGAAATTCCATAGTTTAACACATGGTCAGTAGTCTCCTTTAGAAAATTCATTTGTCCTCACAGAGTATTTACAGGCCCCAAAAGATGTTATTTTCTTTGATAATGAAATAATGTTGTGCTTAGGAATTCGGTAATGGGAATAGACTGTTTGCTAGCAACCAAAATGCTAAAATTGAAAGAATCCTCATAAATATTTAGAAGCTAGCATATGCAGTCATTTAAAGTTTGGTGTGTAGGTACATTCCATGAATTTCAGAGTCAGCTTGACAAAGGAAGATGACTGATTAACACATGTTCCAAGTAATTTTGTAAACTGATACTGATCACTTCTAAAATCCTCTTAAACTACTTGATGGGAGAGGCCAGCTGGGATGGCAAATTTGAGATGTGTGGAAAGCTATACAGAGGTATCTTAATTTTGGAGGTAAAATCTTCATAGTTTTTACACCAAACTCTGCAAGTAAAACTGATAGTTTATGTTAAAATGTCAGTTTTTGCAACTAGCACAAAACTAAAAAGTGTTTTAAATACCTCAAAACAGGTGACTATATAAGAAACCCTGTGCCTCAGAAATGAATATGTAGAAATGTGTTTTACCAAAATCAGGGTTATATGAACATATTTTCTTTTAGTTTCTTTCTTTCTTTCTTTCTTTCTTTCTTTCTTTCTTTCTTTCTTTCTTTCTTGCTTGCTTGCTTGCTTGCTTGCTTGCTTGCTTTCTTGCTTGCTTTCTTTTTTTTTTTTTTTTTTTTTTTTTTTTTTTTTTGAGACAAAGTCTTGCACTGTTGCCTGGGCTGGAATGTAGTGGTGCAATCTCAGCTCACTGCAACCTCCGCCTCCCAGGTTCGAGATTCTCCTGCCTCAGCCTCCCAAGTAGTTGGGATTACAGGCACCTGCCACCACGCCCAGCTAATTTTTTGTATTTTTAGTAGAGATAGGGTTTCACCATGTTGGCCAGGCTGGTCTGGAACCCCTGACCTCACGATTCACCTGCCTTGGCCTCCCAAAGTGCTAGGCTAACAGGCGTGATCCACCATGCCCAGCTATATGAATATGTTTTCTAAGTGTGCTTTAAGTTGTACATGTCAAAACATTACTTATAATTAAAGCAGCATTTACATACATTTTTCTTTTATAGAAAAAGGGTGTCATCACACACAAGGCTAGATTACAAGGAATTTATAGAATAATTTTTACAGAAATATTATTTTTTCTTTTACATAGGACATGTAAAATAGTATTATATATAAGTGAAATGAGGTGAAATGAATTATAGTTCTCAATAGGCTTGCACTAAAAACCCCAAAGACCTTTATATTACAGGAACATGCTAGTCCTGAAAATGAAAGGCAAGCTAAAAGAATCTTCACTGTTCCAACCCCCTTAGTTTGGAAAATGTAAAAACTGCTCTGAAAGTAGAGTATTTTATTCTTAGTAGCCCAAAACATTTTCAATGAGGAAATGATTTTCAATATTGTATTAAACAGGAATCATAGGAATGATGATTATGCAAAATTCTGGTTTAGTGGAGTATAAATTAAATAGTAATTTTAGTAAAACAGAAACAGATTGTCCAATCATAACTCTAGAAGTACTTTAAAAATTCAGACACAAAGCAAGATTTGGGAACATGTTGTGATTATTGAGTGACTGTGTGGGTAGCAGCTGTCTTCTGAGTTTGGAAGGGGCTACATGTCTGAGTTTCCAAAGCTTTATTTCTCACAGGATGCCATATTGAAATAGCTTATCAATCTTTCCACAGAATTTAGTTCAAGAAGAAGATGACTATGAACTTCAGAGTAAAAATGAGTAGCCAAGCTTTCATCATGGCAGAAAGAAAAGATTTATAACCAGACACATATGATAGTCATTTACTTTATTATCAATGCTTTTGAACCTAAGTAAATTTAATATTGCAGATATCACACAAAGAAGGAATCCTTTGGGCTGGAATGAGCTCAAGAAAGGATCCATGGATTACCCTGGTGAACCTGATACTTTACTCTGGACAATTTTTCCTGTCACTCCCTATTTGTTGCCGCATTGTCCTCCTTTATCCTTCCATTGTGAATCACACAAGCTCATATCACAGATGTAGGAGGAAAATAACACCTCTGATCCCAGGCCAAGCTCTGAATTAACCAAGATACACAACAGGACTCTTGTGGATAGAGATCAATAGGTCTGATTTAATAGTAACAAAGCTATTTGTTTCATACGGTTAGATGTAGCCAAAAATGGGCTTGATAACGTTATTCGAAATTAAATACTTACTCCAGAACATAAATTTTCTGCAAGCAGACACCTCCCCCAAAAGAAAGCAGAAGCCCAGTCTGTCTCCAGAACTCAGCAATCACCCTAAATGGTAAAGAGAACTCAAGAGTGTTACCCTAATTCACTGGTTCTCAAATGTATTACAGGGCTAAGGGACCCATAAACCCTTTCCAGGAATCCACAAATTTATAATGACACCGTTGCCTTTTTCACTCCCATTTTCTTACAAATATATAGCTGGGTTTCCAGAGGCTATATGACACATAATATTGTAACAGATTGAATGTAAAATTCAGAATCCATCTGATTCCCATTAAAGACATTCATTAAATTGATTTTCAAAAATGTAAAACAATGCCACTTTTCTCACTAGGTTATTTCTTGAACTATTTTAAGAGCTTTTAGTTTTGGACATCATATTAAGCTTACAGAAGAGTTAAAAAGATAGTACAAACAGTTCCAGTATACCCTTCACCCAGTTTCCTCTGTCAACGTTTCATATAATCATAATGCAGCTACCAAAACTAAGGAATCAACATTGATATAATACTGCTAACTAAACTACAGAATTTATTTGGATTTCATAAGATTTTACATGAACATATTTACTCTGATCCAGGATCTAGTCCAGAGTACTACATTGCATTTAATAGTTATATCTCTTTAGTATTGTCTGATCTGATAGTTTTACTTGTCCTGCATGACCTTGACATTTTAAAATAGTACTGGTAACAGATTTTGTAGAATGGCCCTCCACTCAGGTTTGTCTGATATTTTCTCATGATAAGATTAAAGTTATGGATATGGGAAGGGAATGCCACAGAGGTGATGGTGTGTATTTCTCTGGGAATATATAATATCAGTATGTCTTGACACTGGTGATAATAAATTTAATTCTTTGGGTAAGGCTGTGTCTACCAGGTTTCTCCATAGTAAATCACAACTTTTCACTTTGTAATCAATAAAAATTTGGTCTATACAAAATCTTATTCCTTCTTAAACTTTTGCCCACTAATTTTAGCATTTATTGGTGGATTGCTTGAAGTAATTATTATTATGATGTTCTAATCATTATTTCCTATTTCCCTCATTCCATCTGATGTGGTTTGGCTGTGTCCCCACGCAAATCTCATCTTAAACTGTAGCTCCCCTAATCCCCACATATTGTGGAAAGGACCCAGTGGGAGGTAATTGAATCATGGGGGTGGTTTTTCCCAGGCTGTTCTCCTGATAGCGAATAAGTCTCATGAGATCTGATGGTTTTATACAGGGCAGTTCCCCTGCACATGCTCTCTTGCCTGCTGTCATGTAAGAGGTCCTTCGCCTCTGCCGTGACTGTGAGGCCTCCCCAGCCATGTGGAATTGTGAGTCCATTAAACCTCTTTTTGCCTATAGATTAACCAGTCTAGGGTATTTCTTCATAGCAGTATGAAAATGGACTAATACACCATTTAAATATTTAGTTTAAATAACTCTGTAAATGTTATTTATCACTCACTTATTTATTTATTCAATCATTAACATATCAATGTGGAGTCATGGACATTTATTTTATTCTTTAGATTGCATATATTATCATAAATTATTTTATTACTCCAATTATTCCATCTTTGGCCATTGGAAGTTTTTCTTATTGGTTCATGTGTTCCTCTGAGACTTTCTTACTATCTGATACCACAAAATGTTTCAGCCTCATTTTGTACGTTTCCTGCTCCAGCCCTGGCTCAACCAGTTCTCCCAAGAAGCCTAGTTCCTTTTACTGAAGTGGGTATTTAGAAATCACGATCTCTGAGTGCTGGGTGTCCTCACTGCTGTGGGGATATCACTGTTTCTAGACCCTAGAGTATAGAAATACATGTAAGTATACAAACTAATGTCTATTTATCCATCTATCTATCTGTCATGTATTTGTTAAAAACAATAAGTTCATCTGGCAATTCAAAAAGCTAGAGCATTTCATTACATCCAAAGGATCACACTAGCTTCCTAGCAATGGATCCTAACGAGATTGAAATGTCTGAAATGACATAGAATTCAGAACCTAGATGGTGAGGAAGCTCAACAAGATCTAAGAGAAAGTGGAAATCCAATCCAGTGAAACCAGAAACACAATCCTAGATTTGAAAGATGGCATAGATATATTAAGAAACAACCAAACTGAATGTCTAGAATTTTAAAATTCACTACAGGAATTTCAAAATATAATTTGAAGCCTTAACAATAGGCTAGACTAAACAGAGGAAAGAATTTCAGAGTTCAAGGATCAGTCCTCTGAATCAATCAAGCCAGACAAAAATAAAGAAAAACTAACAAATTTTACAATGGACAAAGCCTCTGAGAAATATGGAACTATATAAAGTGACCAAATCTACAACTCAATGGCATATCTGAAAGAGAAGAAGAGAGAATAAGCAACCTGCAGAACATATTTGAGAATATAATCCACAAAAGTGTCCCCAATATTACCAGAGAGGTCAACAGGCAGATTCAATAAGTTCAGAGAACTCCTGCAAGATATTATGCAAGATGACCATCCTGAAGGCGCATAGGTATCAGGTTTTCCAAAGTCAATGGGGAAAAAAAGTCTCAAAGGCAGCTAAAGAAAAGGGTCACGTTACCTACAAATGGAATCCCATCAGTTTAACAGCAAACTTCTCAGCCAAAACCTTATAAGACAGAAGAGATCAGGGCCTATTTTTAGCATAATTAAAGAAAACAACATTTCAACCAAGAATTTCATATCCTGCCAAATTAGGCTTCATAAGCAAAGGAGAAATTAAATATTTCTCAGATAAGCAATTGCTAAGAGAGTTCATTACCACTAGATAGGGCTTACAAGAATGCTTAAGGGAGTTCTAAACATAGAAATGAAAAAAGGACACCTGCTACCACAAAAACTCACGTAAGTACACAGCCCACAGACCTTATAAAGCAACTACACAATGAAGTCTACAAAGCAACAAAGTGACAACACCATGACAGGAACAAAACTACACATATAAATATTAATCTTGAATATAAACAGTCTAAACACAACACTTAAGATACAAAATGGCAAGTTGGAAAAAAATAAACCAAGACAGAACCTTCTGCTATCTCCAAGAGACCCATCTCACATGCAATGACACCCAAAAGCTCAAAGTAAAGAGATGAAGAAAGATCCGTCATGAAAACGGAAAACCAAAAAGAGCAAGAGTCACTATTCTTGTATTAGATAAAACACACTTTAAACGAGCAATAGTAAAAAAGGGAATTACACAATGATAAATAGTTCAATTCAACAAGAAGACTTACTTATCCTAAGTATATATGCACCCAAAATCAGAGCTCCCAGGTTTATAAAACAATTACTTCTAAACCTAGAAAGAGACTTAGATAGCCACATAATAACAGTGAGGAACTTCAATACCCCGCTGACAGCATTAGACAGATCATGAAGTCAGAAAACTAACAAAGTAATTCTGGACTTAAAAACTGAACACTTAACCAATAGGACCATATAAATATATAAATAATATTCCACCCAACAACCACAGAATATAAATTATTCTTATATGCACATGAAACATACTCTAAGATCAACCACGTATTCATTCATAAAAAAGTCTCAATAAATTCAAATAAAATTGAAATTATAACAAGCATATTCTCCAACCACAGTGGAATTAAAATAGAAACCAACAACAAAAGGATTCTCAAAGCCACACAATTACATGGAAACTAAACAACTTGCTCCTGAATGACTTTTGGATACACAAAAAATAAGGCAGAAATTTAAAAATTCTTTGAAATAAATGAAAATGAAGATACTACATACCAAAACCTCTAGGATGTATCTAAAGCAGTATTAAGAGGAAAGACTATAAAGTTAAAAACCTACATCAAGAAGATAGAAAGATCTCACATTAACAGTCTAATATCATATGTAAGGAACTAGAAAAGAAAGAATAATTCCAAAGCTAGCAGAAGAAAAGAAATAACTAAAATCAGAGTCAAACGAAACAAAATCAAGACTCAAAAAACCATACAAAGTATCTACAAAATAAAAAGTTAGTTATTTGAAAGGAAAAACAAGATTGATAGACCACTAGCTAGATTAACAAAGAAAAAGAGAGAGAAGATCCAAAGGTGTACAACCAGAAACGACAAAGAACAGATTACAAACGATCCCAGAGAAATTCAAAAGATCCTCAGAGACTATTATGAACACCTCTATGTGCACAAACTAGAAAATATAGAGAAAATGAAAATAATCGTGGAAACACACAGCCTCACATGATGGAATAGGAAAAAATTGAAACCCTAAACAGATTAAGAACGGTTATAAAATTGAATCAGTAATAAAAAATGTACCAAACAAAAAAGCTCTAGATTAAATGGATTAATAGGCAAATTCTACCAGCAAAAAGCTGGTATCAAGCCTACTGAAACTATTCCAAAAAAATCATGGAGGAAGGATTCCTCTCTGTAGTAGTCCATTTTCACACTGCTGATAAAGACACACCCGAGACTGGGTAATTTATAAAGAAAAAGAGGTTTAATGGACTCACAGTTCCATGTGGCTGGGGAGGCCTCACAACCATGGCAGAAGACAAAAGCCATGTCTTACATGGCGGCCGTCATGAGAGAGAATGAGAAACTAAGCAAATGGGGTTTCCCCTTATGAAACCATCAGATCTCATCAGACTTATTCACTGCCAAGAGAACAGTGTGGGGGAAACCACCGCCATGATTCAATTATCTTCCACTGGGTTCCTTCCAAAACACATGGAAATTATGGGAGCTACAATTCAAGATGCAATTTGGGTGGGGACACAGCCAAACCATATCACTCCCTAACCCATTCTATGAAACCAGTATCATCCTAATACCAAAATCAGTGAAAGACACATCAAAAAAAAAGAAAACTGCAGACCTATAATCCTAATAAAATCATCCACAAAATATGAGCAAATTAAATCCAGCAGCATATCAAAAAGTTATTTCACCGTGATCCAGTAGGCTTCATTCCTGGATGCAAAGTTGGCTCAACATACACAACTCAATAAATATGATTCACAACTTAAACACAAATAAAAAACAAGAAAAATATGATCAACTCAATAGATGCCAAAAAGCATTCAAGAAAAATTCAACGGCCCTTCATGATTAAAAAAAAAAAAAAAAAAAAAAAAAAGCTCAACAAATTAGGCATTGAGGGAACATACCTCAAAATAATAAGAGTCATTGATGACAAATCCACAGTCAACATCATACTGACTGGGGACAAGCTGGAAGCATTTCCTCTAACAACTGGAACACAGTAAGAATGTCCACTCTCACTACTCCTATTCAACATAGTACTGGAAGTCCTAGCCAGAGCAATCAGGCAAGAAAAATAAATAAAAGCCATCTAAGTAGGAAAAGAGAAAGTCAAATTATCTCTCTTTGTTGATGATATGATTATTTACCTAGAAAGCACTAAAGGTCCCACCAAAGGGCACCTAGACTTGACAAACAACTTTAGTAACATTTCAAGATACAAAATCAACATACAAAAATTGGCTTTTCTGTACACCAATAATATACAGGCTGTGAGCCAAATCAAGAACATAATCCCATTTACAATAGCCACAAAAAAATAAAATACCTCATATAGCTAACCAAGGAGTTGAAAGATCTTTACAAGGAGAACTACAAAACATGGTTGACAGAAATCATAGATGACACCAAAAAAAAAAAAAAAAAAAAGGGAAAAACATTCCATGCTCATGGATTGGAGGAATCAATATCCTTAAAATGACCATACTGCCCAGAGCAATCTACAGTTTCCATGCTATTTCTATCAAATTACCTGGTCAATTTTTCACAGACTTGAAAATAAAACTATTCTAAAATTCATATGGAACCAAAAAAAGAGCATGAATAGACAAAGTGATCCTAAACAAAAATAATAGAGCCAGAGGCTTCATATTATCAAATTTCAAACCATACTGTAAGGCTACAGTAACCAAAACAGCATGGCACTGATACAAAAATAGACACACAGAGCAATGGAACAGAATAGAGAATCCCAAAATAAAGTCACGTGTCTACAGGCATCTGATCTTTGACAAAATCAACCCAAAAAAAAGCAATAGAAAAAGGACCCCCTAGTCAATAAATAGTTCTGGGAAAACTGGCTAGCCATATGCAGAAGACTGAACCTGAACCCCTACAAATGCAGAAATTAACTCAAGATGGGATTAAAGACTTAAATGTAAGACCTCAAACTATGAACATCCTAGAACAAAACCTAGGAAGTATGTGTCTAGAAATTGGCCTTGGCAAAGAATTTATGACTTAGTCCTCAAAAGCAGTTGCAAAAAACCATATCCAGTGCCCTTCATTCCTGCATGTAGATACATATTTCCCTCCGGTATTATTTTCCCTCTGCCTGATGGACTTTATCATTTCTTGCAACGCAGGTATGCTAATAATGAATATTTTCAGTTTTCGAATGTCTGCAAAAGTATTAATTTTGTCTTCATTTTAAAAGATGTGTTTTTTTCTCAGCATATAATTCTAAGTTGGATTATGTTTGATGAAAAATACACTGTCATTTTCTGTATGAATTATATCATACTGCTTCATTGTATGCCTTGTCATTTTTGATTAGATATAATCTAATTTAAGATTTAATAGAGTGAAAACAGAGCTCCTATACAATGGGAGGGGACCCAAAAGAGTTTGCCCACTCCCAGCTTGAATGCCCGGGGTTTATATCCCAATCATTGTCCCTCCCCCTGTGCTCTCAGATGATAGATGATTTGACTATCTCTTTACCTCCTGCTTTTAGCCTAATTGGTATTTCAGTGAGCCCTCTTTACTACCCGATTGGTTGGGTGTGAGCTGAGTTACAAGCCCCATGTTTAAAGGTGGGTACGGTCACCTTCCCCAACCAGGCTTAGGAATTCTTAGTCAGCCTAGAAATCCAGCTAGTCCTGTCTCTCATTTTCACCAAACTGTTTTTTGTTCTGGAAAATATAGTTAATTTTCATAAATATATTTTATGCTACTATGAAAAGAGTTTATTACTGTTATTATAAATAAATTAATAAATATTTTTATTTAAATTCATCATTTTAATTTCTAATATGATAATTATCAACGCATAGATTCCACATAAATGAAAACTCTTTGGAGTCTTAACAGTTTTTAAGAGTGTGAAACCATCCTTAGATAAAAAAGTTTGAGAATCACTGGCTAATACCACCACTGAAAGATAACTAAGCTGTGACCCACAGAGTTGAAATGAATCACCCAAAGTAATTACAACCTGGCAGAGCTCAGACACAAAGCCAGGATTTCCCACTTGAAATGTTTTAATAACACCGGTCTGACCCTCTCTCCTCTTCCTAAGTGAAGCCTTTCTCTATTTCCCCATTCTGTCTGCCCAGCTGTAGTCACTATACCTAAAGGCACGTTGTTTTTTGTTTGTATGCAAACTTATCTAATTTTAGTTATAAACAAGGGTCACAACTTGCCACAAGCCATGCTGCCCCACCCCTCTTCAACACAGATGACCTCTCCATCCTCACCTGATTTGGAACTACTTTAAATAGAACTCATTCTCCTCCTAGAAGCTCATAATTGGAAACAGACTTTGGATCCTTTCTCCATCTCCAGGGTGGTCCTCATTGAGCTCTTCCCTTGCACTACTATTTCAAAATTCTCTTTCTCCTTTTTAATTCTTTTGCATGATACTGTGTTTGCATAAATCGAGGATTTCTATAAATGAGCTCTGGAAAGCTTAGCCTGTTTCAAGGTTATTTAGAGAGCAGAAGGAATGTGTCTTCATGTGTGGGGGCAGGAATGATGCCACAACCCAGTCTGCTCACTCACCAGCAAAGAATGTGCACACTTTGGGAAGCAAGGACATCATTGCTGTTGATGCCAGTGGACAAACTTCATCCATTAGAGAAGTTTCTTTTGTCTTCAGTCAGTGCCTAGGGAAACAAGTGGAAAAGGACTAGAAAACCATTTCAAAGACATATTTTTTTTCCAGATAGCAGCAAGATCACCTTCCTCTAAGATAAATAAAGGTTCATGCAAATATTGAGACTAATTGCTTAAAACCTGCAAACATCTGCAGAGAAAAACCAATTATCTAATTCATAAAATCACTGCTAAATTAGGAAAGACAGAGGGCACGTCTAATAGAGGCCTTCTCTACATTCCACTGTCCCAGGTACAATGCAATGTACCTACTACATTGAAGTCACTGCACCCTTGGGCAATTTGGCCATCTCTGGCCTCAGACTTTGTTGCACGTGACTGGGGTGTTACCTCGGCATTTTGAGCAGTCATAGCTATTGGCCAAATGGAACTGATGAATAGGTTCTCTCTGGTAAGTCCTACTCCCCACGCAGGTAATGAATCTCACTCACCAATAATACACCAAACATTCTTGATTATTCTTTGTAAATTTTTCCCTTTCTGATTTTCTTTAAGGTATTTTATTTGTTATCTTTTATGTGAACATTTGATTAAAGGTGAATTCCTTGTTAGGTTTGTGGGAGATCATGCCAGAAATGATAGAAACTTAAATCAGTCCTCTGTTTATCCCTTCCAGAGTCTTCAGGGTGGCTCAGAGACTAATTTCAGTAACTAAGTACCAACCTGGGGGACATTTTCACTGTCTGCTATTAATTTGTTTTCCCAATGTTTAGATTCTTCCTGGAGAATAAATTTTTAGCCAAGTGGTGAAGAGGTTCTCATTATTTACTCAGGACCTTGAAGATTGGGTGCACCTTAGCTGAGCCTCCACACTATCACCAAGACATGAGTAGAGAAACTTTTTTCTAGGGACCACTTCTGCAGAGCACTGACAAATGGAATCAGGAAAAGAAAGGGAGGTTTGAGCTTCTGCACCTACCCTCTGCTAGAAAGGGTCATTTCTGTTTTCCACTGGACTTTTCAGAGATGAACATTGAACTAATAAAACAAAACAATGAAACTAAATGTTTAGAAATGCTTTTAACTAATTTTACACTTCAAATTCATCCACTGAGCCACAGATTGAGCAGCAATCAACTTGTGAACATAACAAATTTCTAGGCAAACAATACATTTCTGTGTACTCTATATCCTAATGTAAAAACAGGTACCAGAAGAGGCACACATGAAAGCTGAATTACACAACACAGAGCTCCTTCTGCAGAAAAGACAGTATAGGAACAACTGGTGCTTCGTTTTCAAATCCAATTCTCATTTATCATCACAGAATTATTGCACTATCCTGAAATGCAGAGTAACTCAAAGCCATGTTCAGAAACAGATTTGACAGACAAAGGTAACTTACCTTTGTTTTAAACATTTAATAAATGCCTCTGAGACTAACAAACTTCCCAGGCGGTCTGTGAGGAACACATGAGCCATATTGCAGGCAACTCTAAGGCAGCCGGCACTGCTTGAGGACTTTCCAAACAGCAAAATGCTGCTGATGGAAAATGTGACTCTCAGCACATTGGCATGTGGCTGCTGTGACTGTTATCCAAGGAGATGAAATGAGACCAGAGTGGGGATGAGTTGGTTTCAGCAACCCTGCCTGGCCACACCTGTCAAATTGAATGACAAAAACTCTGAAATAAAACCTTAATACCCATCTCCTGCAAAATAAGCTCACGTGACTTGAATGAATTCACTTTGAATTCTCTTTATCTCACACAGGGATAAAAGCAGTTAAAAACAAAAAGCTTGATAATCCTGACAACAGGAAAAGGTAGCGTTTTTCTCCCTTCAAACAAATCACTTTTTCTTTATGCATTTTCCTTCAAAATAATTCTATGCTTTCTTCACAAAGAATTACACATGACTTGAGATTCCAGTGTATTATTTGGGGTGGGAAAAGCTGGCAACTGAAGCATAAAGCGCCATGTTTTTGCAATTATCTCTCTTCTGCATCCCCCTCATGTGTTCGCTAGTGAAGGGACAGAGCTGAAATGTGGGGCTGGGTGTCTAAGGAAGAACGTAGTAGTGCTAATGGTGAAAATGTGCTGATTTTAAAAGGTAGTAAAGAGTGTCCACGATACAGTTCTGTAGGCTCACTTCTTATTTCTCACAAAAATACAGCTGTTTTGCTGTTGATTTTAATGCTACTTAAGTCTATAAAATATTTTATTCAGACTATAAATAGTTTTGCTCAAATTAGCTTTGGAGCTCAATTGCACTATGCTTCTGCCCTCAGAGGGCAACTTGGAAATAATGGTGAAAAGAATGTGACCTCCAAGATCATCTCATGGGAAAAATGGCATAGTCAAGGTGAGGTTTTCCTCTTCTTTTTCTCTTCTGTTTTGATACATGAGAAAACAGATGGGGGTTTAAGAATACAAAATGTATCTTTGTTCTTCTTTGCTAAGCTTGAATAGAATTGGTTAAGAATTAAAGAATTTATCAACAAATGAAAATAGCGTAGAACACATGTGTTGTTTTCTAATGAAAATCTCTTAAAAATTAATAAACACCAAATGTAGAGGTCTAGATAGAGTCATGCACTAGCACGAACACACACACATACTGAAGTATGGAGGCATAGAAGTAGTTTTCTGGGGTATGTGTGTGTTTACTCATTGTTGCCTTAGAACTACAACAGATAATGGTTATGTCAGTCATATGTGTAGATGCCTACATTTAACATGTGAGTCTAGTCCTTGAGATACTAAAATATGGATAGGCAATACAATACCCTGTAGCCTTGTTTTTAAAGGGAGTTTGACCTTTTCCTTGGTGCTTTTGGGGCAGGAGTGAGGTTAACAAGAGCTGTTAGCTAACTTGTTAGCTTGTTGTAAGTCTTGGTCTTGGAAATTAGGTCTGATGGGGAGTTGGAATGGTGGAAGGCGTTGCCAGAAAGGTCTGAAAGCAAGGAAGTCAAAGAGGCGCACAGGAACCACAGAGAATGGTGAAAGCCAGAAGTTAGTCCTTGAGATGAAGGCAAGAAAATGAGTTTGAGAAATTATATATTATAAATGGGAAACTGGGCCAAGGATCAGAAACCAAGGAGACTGGATACAGATGAAAACTGTAGTATGATACAGATTAAAAATGGACTATGATTGTCATAGTTTGCTTTTGCTGCTATCATAAAATCATGAGACTGGGTAATTTATAAAGAATAGAAATTATTGTTTGGCATTTCTGGAGTCAGGGGAGGCCATGATCAAGGTCCTGACATTTGATGTCTGGTGAGGGCCCTCTTGCAGCATCCTCACTCACATGGCAAAAGACAGAGGGCAGGAAAAGGGAACATTCTCTCCAAAGCCTCTTTTATGAGGCATTAATCCATTCATGAGGGTGGAGTCTTTATTATTTAATTACTTCCCCAAGGCCCTACCTCTAAATACCATCACAATGGGGATTAAGTTTGAACATAAAGTTTGGAGGTGACATCATCATTTGAACCATGGCATTCCACCTCTGGCCCCCCAGAAATCCATAACCTTGTTACCTGCAAAGTACATTCATTCCATTCAAATTGCCCCCAAAGTCTTAACTGTTTCCAGCATCAACTCAAATGTCTAAACTCTGGAATCTCATCTAAATCAGATATGGGTGAGATTCAAGGTACTTTTCATCCTGAAGCAAATTACTCTCCAGCTGTGAGCCTGTGAAATCAAACAATATGTGCTTCCAAAATGCAAGGATGGGATAGGCATAGGATAGACATTCCCATTCCAAAAGGGAGAAACATGCAAAAAGAAACGAGTAATAGCTCCCAAGTAAGTCCAAAATCCAACAAGGTACACAACATTAAACTTTGAAGCTTGAGAACAATCTTTATTGACTCCAGATTGCACCTTCCAGACACACTGGGGTGAAGTCTGGGTTTCCCAGACTTCAGGGACTCCACCTCCATGGTGTTACTGGGCACAGCCCATACTGCAGCTCTCATGTCCTGGTGTTGAGTGTCTGTGGCTCTCCCCAGGGTGGGGAGTTGCATGATGGTTGCTTTACAGATCTAGCATCTCAGGAGTAGCCCTGCCCCATACAATTCCATGAGGCATTGCCCTTTTGGGAGTTTGCTGCAGTGTCCCTGCCCCTGTTGTTACAGGAAAGGGGTTCAGATCCAGACCCAGAGAGGGTTCTTTGATCTCACACAAGAAAGAATTCAGGGAGAGTCCATATAGTAAAGTGAAAGCAAGTTTATTAAGAAAGTAAAATAATAAAAGAATGGCCACGCCATAGACAGAGCAGCCCCAAGGGCTGCTAGTTGCCCATTTTTATAGTTATTTCTTGATGATATGCTAAACAAAGGGTGGGTTATTCATGCCTCCCCTTTTTAGACCATATAGAGTAGCTTCCTGACATTGTCATGGCATTTGTAAACTGTCATGGCACTGGTGGAAGTGTAGCAGTGAGGACGACCAGAGGTCACTGTCATAGCCATCTTGGTTTTGAATTTTAGCCAGTTTCTTTACTGCAACCTGTATTATCAGCAAGGTCTTTATGACCTGTATCTTGTGCTGACCTCCTATCTCATTCTGGGACTTAGAATGCCTTAACCATTTGGGAATGCAGCCCAGGTCTCAGCCTCATTTTACTCAGCTCCAATTCAAGATGGAGTTGCTCTGGTTTACATGCCTCTGACATCCCCTCTCCCTTGTATAAGAGAACCCTTAATCCTAAAGGTTGCAGAGGGACAAAGATCTATCTTCTGTAACTTCTTCAGGCTGAAAAGGGGCAATGATATTCCTGCCTAACTATTAGGGTCTCTTCTGTTCAGAGTAGAAAGGAGCTCAGTCAGAACGTATCAGTATGGCAAGGGCCATTCATGACCCTTGAGTTCTGACAAGAGGTGATATCTGGAAGATTAATAAGTGTTCAATTTAGGGAAACGTTGAGTAAGCTTATCCTCATTCCTACACAAAGAGTACAACAGCAATATATTCCACAACAGTAAAGCAAAATAAGTAAAATTATCCCAAGTAAACTAAATAAGAAGGCTTTCCATGAACTATGTAACTGTTAGAACCAAGGTGATGTAGGGCCACTAGCTGATTTCAATGTGCCCAGAATTAGAATACTGATTCTAGATTTTCATATTACTCATCCCTCTTGTTTCTTCTGAGTTGCAGCCAGAGATCACTGGTTCACAGGAATAAGCAGGGTTAGCCTAAGTCAAGAATACTCACAACTAGTTTCCAAATTCTGGATAAATCAGGCAGACAGAAACAAATATGCTCCAAAGTTTGTTCACACGACTATACTTTACTCAATTGCTACAAGCTGTAAATAACCAAAAAACAAAGTTTTCTTGACTCTGAAAAACAAAACAAAGGATCAGCAATGTTTTAAGCAAAAAGTTAAAATGATTACTTCAGACTTCTTTTTTTTTTTTTTTTTTTTTTTTGAGACGGAGTCTTGCTCTGTCACCCAGGCTGGAGTGCAGTGGCCGGATCTCGGCTCACTGCAAGCTCCGCCTCCTAGGTTTACGCCATTCTCCTGCCTCAGCCTCCCGAGTAGCTGGGACTACAGGCGCCCGCCACCTCGCCCGGCTAGTTTTTGGTATTTTTTAGTAGAGACGGGGTTTCACTGTGTTAGCCAGGATGGTCTCGATTTCCTGACCTTGTGATCTGCCCGTCTCGGCCTCCCAAAGTGCTGGGATTACAGGCTTGAGCCACCGCGCCCGGCCTTACTTCAGACTTCTTTAGTTTAGTTTATGCAGTTAACTCCTGTGTGACAGTCATGAACATTTTATCTCTCCATGAGTCCTGAAAGTTTTATTTTCCTCTTTTCTGATGTCATAATCTCCAAAGTTATCAGAAAATCTGTATTTAAGAACACCTGTTAAAGTTCTATAATTGATTATAAACCACCTTCTAAAAAGGATTAAGACAAGGTAACAATTGTTTGTGGATGACAAAACATCTTAGGACAGCCACAATTAAAGCCACAATTGACTAGGAAATTTTGGTTACATTTGTGGCATACAATAATTCAACACAAAAATTATAATCATTACTGATAATGTGCACTATGTCATGTCAGAATTATAAGAGTTTCCCATAATTTTGGAATATATACCAATAACACATTTATACAAATACAACCCAAATAAAACTAAACATCATTTCACCTTTTTTTTTTTTTTTTTTTTTTTTGAGACAGAGTCTTGCTCTGTTGCCCAGGCTGGAGTGCAGTGGCACAATCTTGGCTCACTGTAACCTCTGCCTCCTGGGTTCAAGCGATTCTCCTGCCTCACCTCCTGAATAGCTGGGATTACAGGCACTCCCCACCAAGCCCAGCTAATTTTTGTATTTTTTTTTAGTAGAGAAGAGGTTTCACCATGTTAGTCAGGCTGGTCTCGACCTCATGACCTCGTGATCCATCTGCCTCAGCCTCCCAAAGTGCTGGGATTACAGGCATGAGTCACTGCACCTGGCCATCACGTCACATTTGATAATGCTTTTTGTATCATTTTTATACCAAATAAGCCAAATGTCACTATTGCATTAGTGCATTATTGATGTCAAACCTAATTCTTAACAAAAACTTATAAATAAATATATCCAATTTTGTGTTTGACCATAAGGTAAAATTCTCATAAACCTTTTATAACCCTCTACAAATTTCTGTTAGAGTAGATTGTAAGCAGGCTTCTGCTTTAAGAGTAACCTGTTGTGCTTTTATTCCAATGTTCAGTTTACAAAAAATAACTGAATAATACCACTTTAACTTTAGCCAGTATGTTCACATACATAATTTTTTTACAATTAATTTTTCATAAACCTTCCACAACTTGCTTAAATCTTCAGCTTCATTCTAACTAAAAACAATCCTTTAATCTTTTAATCTTAGGCAAGAAATCCACATTTCCATGCCTTCTTATAATCTTTTGCTGAAAACACATTTCACTTTCCTTACACACCTTGCATGTAAAACTGGTTCTTCAGTAGTCTTAAATACATGTTACAATGTTAATTCTTAACGACTTTTACTTTTGGTTGAAAACCTTGGTAAGTTTGGGATTTTAATTATGTACCAGGTGTGGTGCCTCCTAGGACACACCAGGCAGAAGTGCAGATAAGGATTGACTTTTTCCAGCATTGCTAGGAGGCATGGCTCTCCACATGTCCCCAGACTTATCTAGAATCCAATGCTTCAAAGTAGGTAAATTGAGAAATTTTCAAAAGTCAAAGAAGCAGGTTATAACCTTGAAGCATTTAGCAAACCTAATATCTAACCTGCATAATTTAGACCAAATGTCTTTATTTCCAAAAGATTACTAAAGTTATATAACAAAAAGGCATTACACTTTTTACTTTTCTGACAAAATATTTAAGCTCTTATTATTTTTAAACCAATTAATTAAAGATAGTTTATATTACACACACATAATACATATAAATACATAGGCAGACAGAAGATAAAGGATCATCCCCTAAGCAGGGAATTGAACCCTGAACCCAGGCAGCCATTGTGAGAGTGAAGACAAAGAGAAAGTACTGCCACGTGGTTACAAGGTCAAACTCTCAAGGACATGAGTGACCAGAGGGAAACCTCATCCAGTTTACACACACACACATGCACACACACACACAGAGAGAGAGAGAGACCAGAAGTTTGACTGGTAAGAAATTCTTACCCTTTTGCCAGCATGCCAGGCTTCTGGGTTCCCTTTCCCTGAGCGGCCCTAGTGACCCAGCTGGCTGTACCACAGCCCTGGGGGCCAAGCCAAAACACAAAGGAAAATTATCTCTTTCCATTCCAGCCAGAGTGAAATATGTGTGACAACACATAGACATTAGCCACTCTGCTTAGCACCCAATATCAAACTAGCAAGGCTCAAACCTGCCCCCATCATCATTAATCCAACCTCCAACCAGGGGTTTCAACATGTGGTCTCTCGGCAAGACAGTCACAGCGCATAATAGAAAAGACAAAAAAAGGGAAAGGAGAGAGAGAGAAAAGTATTGTCTGTGGCAGGGTGGAGAAGGCAAAATGTTCAGGGAGGCCAGAGAAAGATCCACCCATTGCAGTGACACTGAAAAGTTCAGGCAGCTGCTGTTGAGAAGGGTTTTTTTCCAGCAGTCTCATCAACTCTCAAGTTTCTCCTTTTGAGGAAGAAAAAGCTCCCCATGTCCCATAATCCTGTACATGCCTAATCCTGTCACCCACAACTATCAGCAAAGAGTGCAAGGCAGATTATTCAAAAGAGAATAGCAGTTAACAGCCCATAGTGCCAAACCCTTTCTTAGCCAAGAGAGACTTTACTAAGAGGGACTTTACTGAGAGGGGCCTTTAACCCCTTTAATCTTAGGAAGGGACTCTCACCTTCCTAAGTTGAGTCTCTAACCCAAGGTCGGTCAAGGGTCATTACCTTTTATTGAGAGGAGCCTTTAACTCTCTCTGTCTTAGGAGAGACTCTAACTCCCCTAAGTTGGGCCTCTAACCCAATCCCATTCTTTACCCTGGTATATGCACTCCACTTACCCAAAGTTAGTCAACTGGTGTGCACAGATGATCTTCTTTTATGTTGAGGGTCTCTTCAGTATCGTCCTTTCCATGGTTCGCCAGAAAGGTGTTACTGGACCCAACCACTTACCCAAAGTTAGCCTTTTGGTCTGCGTTTCTGTGCGATAGTCCCTTCAGTGGTTGCCCGAAAGATGTGACAGAAAATGGGTCTTTATCCAGAACCCCAAGAAAGGGTTCTTGCATCTAATACAAGAAAGAATTAAGGGAGAGTTCATATAGTAAAGCGAAAGCAAATTTATTAAGAAAGTAAAGGAATAAAAGAATGGCTACTCCATAGACAGTGCAGCCCCAGGGGCTGCTGGTTGCCCATTTTCACGATTATTTCTGATGATATGCTAAGCAAAGGGTGGATTATTCATGCCTCCCCTTTTTAGACCATATAGAGTAACTTCCTCATGTTGCCATGGCATTTGTAAACTGTCATGGTGCTGGTGGGAGTGTAGCAGTGAGGACGACCAGAGGTCACTCTCTTCATCATCTTGAGTTTTGGTGGGTTTTAGCCAGCTTCTTTACTGCCATCTGTTTTATCAGCGAGGTCTTTATGACCTGTATCTCTTGTGCCGACCTCCTATCTCATTCTGTGACTTAGAATGCCTTAACCATCTAGAAATGCAGCCTCATTTTACCCAGCTCCTATTCAAGATGGAATTGCTCAGGTTCACATGCCTCTGACCCTGTGGCAATTCTCTGCAGGGCCTGCGACTCTCTGAAGCATCCTATGAAATCCAGGTAGAGGTAGCTATGCCAGCACAGCTTATGCACTCTGAGCACCTGCAGAATTAGCACCATGTGGACACTGCCAAGGTTTGCAGATTGCCCTCCAGGGTGACGATAGCCTGTGCTGCACCTCAGCTCACTGGGGCCCCAGCCATGGGGTGAGAGGGTTGGGGGAGTGGACAGAGGAGTGCTGCACTGGAATGCAGGAAGAAGAAACGTGAGGAAGCCCTGGGTTTCTTCCTCCTTTGAAAGGGTCCTGTCTTTAAGGTCCTAGTGCTGTGGGCCTGTGATGAGAGTGGCAACATTGATTATCCCTGAAATGCCTTTGGGGTCATTCTCAAATTTTCTTAATGAATAGCATCTGGCTTCCTTCTATCCACACTAATCTCCTCATCAAAAGGTCACTTGGCCACACCCTTGGTTTTCTCTTCTAAACACATTTTTTATTCTTTACATGGCCAAGCTGGGAATTTTCCAGAATGTTTACGTTCACTTTTCCTTTTGATTATAAATTCCATCTTGAACTTGTTTTTCTCTTCTCACATTTTACTATAAGCAGTTAAGAGAAGTCACGCAGTGCCCTGAATACTCAGTTTAGAGATTACTTCTGTCAAATATCCTAGTTCATAGCTCTCAAATTCTGGGTTCATAAAGCAGTAGGACATGGATACAATTTAACCAAGTTCTTTGTCACTTTGTAACAAGGATGGCCTTCCCTCCAGCTTTCAATAATATGGTCCTCATTTTTGCCTAAGACTTCATCAGAATTGCTTTCACTGTCT
Source organism: Macaca mulatta (assembly GCF_049350105.2). Classification (NCBI taxonomy): domain Eukaryota; kingdom Metazoa; phylum Chordata; class Mammalia; order Primates; family Cercopithecidae; genus Macaca; species Macaca mulatta. Next base: position 162,771,211 of record NC_133410.1, on the reverse strand, counting down.
ACATTTCTACCAACATTTCTGTTCACATCTTAGATAATCTCCAAGATTTAGGCTCTCTCAATAGCTCTCTTCTTCTGATCCCTCACCAGAATTGCCCTTAATGTTCTATTGGTGGTAATATAGGATATTTTCTGGCATTTACTTCAAAACCATTCTAGCCTCTACCCATTACCGAGTTCCAAAACTGCTTCTGCATTTTTAGGTATTTGTTATAGCAATACCCCACTTCTTTGGTACCAATTTCTGTCTTGGTTCATTTGTGCTGCTATGTCAAAATACTTGAAACTAGGTAATTTATAAAGAGAAATTTGTTTCTCACAGTTCCGGAGGCTCAGAAGTTCAAGATCAAGGTGTCAGCATTTGATGTACGGTAAGGGCCTTCTTGTTGCATCCTCACATGGCAGAAGGCAGAGGGCCAGGAAGCCGCACATTCTCTCTGAAACCTCTTCTATAAGGGCATTAATCCATTCATGAGGCAAGAGCCCTCACAACTTAGTCACTTCCCAAAAGGCCCTGACATGGCTTGGCTCTGTGTCCCCACCCAAATCGTATGTTGAATTCTAATCCTTAATGTTGAGGGAGGGACCTGGTAGAGGTGACTGGATCATGGGGGCAGATATCCTCCTTGCTGTTACCATGATAGTGAGTGAGTTCTCATGAGATCTGGTTGTTTGAAAGTGTATAGCAGCTCTTCCTCCTCCTCCTCCTCCTTCTCCTCCTCCTTCTTCCTCCTCTTCTTTCTTCTTTCTTCTTTCCTCCTCCTCCTCCTTCTGCTTCTGCTTCTTCTTCCTCCTCCTCCTCCTCCTCCTCTTCTTCTTCTTCTTCTTCTTCTTCTTCTTCTTCTTCTTCTTCTTCTTCTTCTTCTTCTTCTTCTTCTTCTTCTCCTTCTCTTTCTCCTTCTCCTTCTTCTCCTTCTTTTTCTTTTCTTTCCCCCACCCCGCTACGTGAAGATGTGCTTGTTTCCCCTCCACCCTTCCACTATGATTATAAGTTTCCTCAGGCTTCCCAGTCATGCCTCCTGTACGGCCTGTGGAACTGTGAGTCAATTAAATCTCTTTTCTTTATAAATTACTCAGTCTCAGCTAGTTCTTCATAGCAGTGTAATAATAGACTAATACAATCCCTAACTCTTAATCCTGCCACAATCAGAATTAAGTTTCAATACAAGTTTTGGAGGGGGCACCATTTTTCAAACCATAGCAGTGATGCAAAACCATCAGGATATAGATGGTCATGAGGCAGAAAGGCAGTGAGAGGGGAACAGTTATATAAGATTGTGATGCTGGATGAGCACTGAAAGTCTCAGAATGCCTCATGCTGTTAATAAAACATACCTGAGACTGTGTAATTTATAAAGGAAAGAGGTTTAATTGACTCAGTACAGCATGGGTAGGAAGGCCTTGGGAAATTTACAATCACAGCAGAAGGGATTTTAACAGACAAAGGAATTGCAAGACTCTGTTTACTCTGAGAGTCTAGCCTAGGGTTGTCTCCTTATCCTGCGGTTGGGGGTGGGGTGGGAACTACAGAAATAAAGACAAGGCCTGACCCACTTAACAAGCCTTTACTGTGTGTGAATTTATGTTTATTTTGTTTTGAATGGTAGTTTATTTAGCTTTTGTAATTTTTTTAAACCTCAAAGAGAAAAATGGTGATAAAACATTTACCTAAATAGGTGTTACTACCTTAAATTTTTACTCTTTCCTTATGCCAAACTCAATACATCAATACATTCTAAAAAACAAACATACGAAAACCCAAGTTGGACCCTAAAAGCACTTAAAAGCAATGTAGGTTATCCCTGAAGGTGCCTTGCAGAGAGAAGAAAGAGATTGTGTTGTGCATCTTTGGAAAGCAAAGTTCCCTAATAATCCTCCCTGAACCACTCTTTCTCTCCAGGAATTCCACTCCTTGAGGCAGTGCCCACTGCCTTCCACCATCTCCACCTGCTTCTCCTATCTCCTCACCCTCCTCACCCTCTTCTGCTTAGTTCCTCTTACCTCTCATCTTAGTTTTTGCTCTTAGCCTTCTCTCCTGTAACACAATTTGGCTTTCTCAGCTCTTCCCACTGTCTCTACCTATTACCTCTTTCTTTAGCAGAACAAACTTCAGGTACCTAACTTGAAAAATGTCCCTTCTCTTTAGAAGACATAAGAAAGGAAAGATTTAAAATACTTAAATTTTACTTTTCTCTGTCACATAAGGAATGCAAATCATTGCTCTGACTTCCTAGCTCCAATATGATACAAATTTGAGTCAAACATCCCAATTTAGATGTTGGGAGTGGGGGAAATGGAAAAAAGACTGGATACAGCCAATAGTCCTGGGTTGCTGTCCCAGCCCAGCCCCTAAACTGATTGATGTGTACGTCACTAAGACTAGACCTTTTTTGAGCTCTGTGCAGCATGACAATGTGGGTCTGGACAATGGGAGCTTCAGTGGTAGCCACCACTTGTGCAGTGCATCACAGATTATAAAGCACATAAATTATCTCATTACATTTTTACATAGTCTGTGAAGCACTGGGCCCCCATTTGACAATGATAATGGAGGGATTGGGTAATTTGTCCAAGGTCACACAGAGAGTGGCCAAGGCTGCATCAAACCACATATTCTTTTTATTTTTATTTTTATTTTTTTTTTTTGAGACAGGGTTTCTCACTGTGACCCAGGCTTGTGTGCAGTGGCATACTCATAGGATCACAGCTCTCTGCAATCTGAAGTTGCTGGACTTCAGCAATCTTCCTCCCTCAGCCTCCTGAATAGCTGGGTCTACAGGCATGTGCCACTGTGCCTGGCTAATATTTTTTTTTTGTAGAGATGAGATTTAACTGTGTTACCCTGGCTGGTCTCAAACTTTTGTACTCAAGTGATGCTCTCACCTTGGCCTCCCAGAGCACTGAAATTACAGGTGTGAGCCGTCATGCCTGGCCAAACATAGACTTTGACATAGAAGCATGACATATTTGTGCATGAAATTTGATGATGCAAATACCCTCAAAGACCCTTTTATTTATCCACCAAAACACACAGTCAAATACATTTCTCATCAGTGAAACCCAATAGCTTCAGGGACAATAGATATTTCTGTTGCATTTTAACTCTTTATAAAAATTCATTCTCACCTATTAATTGTTATTAGCATAGGACTCAATATTTCTTCCACTTTAATTTTCTTATATTTTGTGTGAACTGATTATATTAGTCTGTTCTCACACTGCTAATAAAAGCATACCTGAGACTGGGTAATTTATAAAGGAAAGAGGTTTAATTGACTCAATACAGCATGGCTAGGGAGGCCTTAGGAAATTTACAATCATGGCAGAAGGGGAAGCAAACATGTCCTTCTTCACATGGTGGCAGGAAGGAGAAGTGCAGAGTGAAGAGTGGGAGGGAAAGCCTCTTATAAAACCATCAGATCTTGTAAGAGCTCACTCACTATCATAAGAACAGCATGGAAGTAATCACCCCCATGAACCAATTACCTCCCACTGGGTTCCTCCCATGACACATGGGGATTATGGGAACTACAGTTCAAGATGTGATTTGAGTGGGGACATGGGCAGACCATACATATCACTGATATTGTACAGAAGGCACTGCTGTCAGAGAGTTAACATGCTGGTTCCAGAGTTTTCAAAATGTGCTTACATAAGCATAACTGGGGGGCTCATTAGAATGCAAATTACCAGACCCCTATTTGAGACATTCAGGTGTCTGGAGTTGGAGCCCAGGTGACTGATGCAATGGCCAATGGCCCACATATTTTTAAATGCAGCTCTTGTTCGTACCCCATATATCCACAGCAACTGAGTTTTCTCATAATAGTCATAACAGACCATTTATTTCATGAAGTGCCTTGAGGTTGAAGAGAGAGATAAAATCCACATCACAACCTCTCTGATATTGGCCCTGTGATGGCATTGGAAATCAGGTGTTCCATTTAAAACATTTTTCCCTCCTCGGAGATCATTTTCCTTTAAAGAAAACATTAAGCTTTCATGTTACTGTGAAATAGTTTACGCAGTATAAAAAATTATTTTGGAGTTCAGGGAATTTCCCAGACAGATCTGAAAGTGGGGGAACCCAATGAAGAACAAAGGAGGCGTGGAAAAGGAAAAAAGAAATACTAGCCAGGGCAAGGTTTGCAACAGGGGCCTTAGTGTGGGCTCATGGGAAACATGGGAAGTTTTAAAAAAAATATGAATGTCCTGGTCCCACCCTCAAAGAATCTGCTGTAATTGGTCTGGGTACAGCCTAAGCATCAGGATTAGTAAAACTTTCCAGATGATTCCAGTGCAGCCAAGGTTGAGAACCATTGCTTTACACTATTTTTCCCCCTGCTAACTCTGCTTAGCAAAAAGATGTGAGGTTTGTATTGGGATGAAAACTGCCGTTGTAAAACGGAGCGTCCAGTGAGCCCAAATGGGACTACAAAACCTTATTTTCCATGTTGCTACACTCCTGGGGACATTGGAGATGTTGATCTGATCAAATGCAAAGTTTTTAATAAAACAACTTTTTTCTTGCACTTTGGTTTTGATGGCATCGATGAAAATTCAATAGATCTAGATAATAGTGAAATGATTGCAAGCCCTTTGGTGTTTAATATGCATGTAAAAGTTTATGGTTTATTGAAATGTGAACTACCAAGGGTCTCCTACCCCACAAATGGAGTCTTTAACCGCGTGCGGGCCAGCTGCTTATAGTGGGCAGTTGTCTTTTCTCTTTGTGTTGTGAGAATTTGGTTTGTGAGTTTTCATGATTTCCACATACGTACAATCTCAGCCATAATGCTGCATTTCCGTTAACTTAGTGGATTACAGTTGTGTGTTCTGGCATGACTTCCAGCAATAGGCCGCACACTGTTGAATTCTTGCTGTTTGACGCCGACCTATAAAACGTGTTATAATGATCTAAAATAAGGGAAAGGAAGGAAAAATAAAACCAGCCACAAAGGCATTTCAAAATGAGGTAAGATTTGGAATGGCTTTGGCACGTGTGGTGTTCTATAAAGTCAAGTCCAAGAAGCAACCTTACTTTTATTTTTAAGATACTTGCAAATAAAGCAGAAATATTGATAAGATAAAAGACTGGAGATTGTGAGTCCACAGCAAAAGAAATCTTATGCAGAAAGAACCAGGAGGCCATTTCCTTAGTGTTTACTTTGTACACACTACAGCCAGATGCAGACAGTCACAGAAATCTCGAGGCTGTGTCTTCACCATGATCATGTAGTTATATAAAGACATATAAGACAGCAGTCAGGACACAATACAACAAAATGCCTCATTGGCACATGCTTGGTAACAAGTTGAATGGCTAAAAATGGTATCATCAACATTCTTCCAAAGAACAAACTTACACATACAAATTCAAAAATAAAATGTCCCAACCACCACCTCCTACCACACCAGATTCCAGGGCCACCAGTAGAGAATATGTCTATTTCAAGTCCAACAAACATCTTCCAGACGTGTATATGCCACAGACTTTGCCTTTTCAATGAGAAGATGTATAGAGCCATCATTAAGAGCTCAGATTTAGAGTCAGGTAAAGATGATTTTGACTCCTTTCCCTGTTATTTACTAACTGTGTCACTACAGTAAGTACTTATCCTCTTGAAGAATCAGTTTGTTAATTAGAAAGTCAGGATAATAATATCTACTACTTCATAAGATTGTTGTAAAGTCCAAGTGAAATCATGAAGAGCCTAGTCAGTTGCACAGGACAGATTAGCTCTATCTCAGCTGCTGCAATGGCCACATTCTCATGGCGTTACCTTAGAGCTGCCATCCAGTGGATGTTGAATACAGGGGAACAAGAAAAGCAAAAATCTTTCCAATTTTTTGCTTTATAGATGTGTTTTCCCTTTTATATCATTATCTTTGTTGTCAGCATTCACTTTGGGGTTTATTTGATGTTTTTTACCCAAAATTTTTGTTTTGGGTAGTAAATTTTCTGACACTGGGTCATTTTCTGCATTTTACTAGTTACCTAGTAAACTAGAATACTAATACTAATTTCTCAACAAGAGAAATGCTAAGTATAATAACACAGAGAGACAGAGAGAAAGAGGGAGAGAGAGAGAGAATGTTCTGGGTTAAATTTTAGTAAAGTTAAATCCTTGTAATTTCACAGCTCCCAAAACTAGGCTAGAAACTGATACTGGGATGGTGGGGGATGGGGCAGCTATGTCTTTTCTACTCTCTACCTCCTTGCATTTAACACGTGATCAATAAATATTTACGGAAGTAAATGAATGAATTCATTGTGCTCTGTTCTGTCCTTACAAATATTTGGGTGAACTGACAATCTTGCTCTGAATAGTTACATTCCTAAGGAAGTCATTAATATTCATGCCAAAAATCCTGGCTTCAAGGGCATCTGAAATATTCAGCACTTTCAAAATAGTTTACCTGTGCATAATACCATTGCCAATGTGTTGGCTGCAAACTTTATTATAAATAGAGTGGACAGTTACGAGCACTTTTTGGCTACTAACCATTTGGGGCCCCGTCACATATTGGGGAAATCTTCTACTATGTGAGTCATAATTGGAGGTGGAATGCCACTTCTCAGAATCTCCCAGACCCCTAGCAACTGGTAGGGACCTAAACTCAGCTCCACAGATAATCACCATGGGGTCCTAGGGTCTGGACTAAGTATGACACAAGGAGAAGAGACAGTTGACAACATCCTCCTAAATCAGGGGAAGTACTGACCTCTGATGTCCAGTTTCTAGAGAGACATCAGAGTCAGTCATACAGCCAGGTGTTCATCTTCAGTGCTGTGACCCCCTGTGCGCTTTGACTAAATTCTCACCTAGTAGACTCCTTATGTCTCTACCTGTTTTCTGCCTGTGTTTTAGTCCATTCTCACACTGCTATAAAGAAATATCTGAGACTGGGTAATTTATAAAGAAAAGAGGTTTAATTGGCTGACCGTTCTGCAGGCTATACAGGAAGTATGACTGGGGAGGCCTCAGGAAACTTACAATCATGGTAGAAGGCAAAAAGGAAAGAGGTACATCTTTCACGGCCAAAGCAGAAGGAAGAGAGAGAAGGAAGAAAGAGAAATGCCACACATTTTTAGACAACCAGATCTTGTGAAAACTCACTATCACAAGAACTGCAAGGGGGAAGTCCACTCCCATGATCCAGTCACCTCCAACCATGCCCCTCCTCCAACACTGGGGATTACAATTCAACATGAGATTTGGTGGGGGGGGGACACAAATCCAAGCCATATCACCTGATATTCCAGACTTTTGGTTAAGTCTTTAACCTACAATAAAGTCCTTACACAAAGTTGGTTTATATTGTTTTCAACCAAAATCCTTGGCAAATACCATGAGGGTGGACGGGGTTTCATGAAAGAAGAATAATGGTATTTGACCCTTTTAAAGCAGTCAGTCTTCTAAAATCAATCAGTTATTATCCTCATTGAATAACACTAGTCAGGGTCCTTGTTCGTTTTCACATCCTACAACCCACCCAATCCCTAGCATGGAATGGGTGCTCAATATTTCTGTTGAATAAATGAAGAAAATGTAATAATTAAGACTAAGAACTCACTAAATGAGCTTGACACCAGATTGGACATGCAAAAGATAGGTGGGCTGGAAGAGAGCTGAGAAGAAAATTTTCAGGCTGCAGCAACTGCAAAGACACATACGTTTGTGGCTTATGTCCCCATGAAACTTACAATCTAGCTAAGAAGAGGAGACTGACATCCAAGAAATGATTTACAAAAAATAAAAGACAGAATTGCATATAAATAAGGGGTAAGTGGGGAAAAGTGATGGAAGAATGTATGTATTGTATAGGTTTGACATTCCTCCTTTAGTAATTGTCAAATTATCCCTCATTTGCCACGGATAAAGATGTGGGCAGGAAATGATCCGGAACAGAATACCGATGTTCTCCTTGTATTAGTTTTAAGTGATGTCAGCTGAAGCATTCATTCTCTGGGATCTGTGTACTGACAGAGCCATAATACCAGGTTTGTCAGGCAAATTTGAGGTTTAGTTCATAAAAGATTATTGTGCTGTCTACTTAGAGAGGATGAGGAACTAGAAATCTTGTTCAATAACATCCCTGATCCCGGTTAACCTCTGTGGAAACCACTGAGTCCCACCGAGAATACCATTGTTCCTATGTGTACCAGCCAGGCAAACTAGGATAATTTAAGGAGGATTTCATGCAGTGACTGTTTTCGAATGTTATGGGAAAATCAGAAGCATTATAAAATACCCTGGGGGTGCTACCTTCTCAAGGGGAGAAGTGGATGGAATGACTACCAAGAGCAAGATAGAGAAAATCAGGTAGAGATGGTTGCCTAGGAGGAACTGTGACCTTGAATCAAAGGAGTCAGCCTTCCTGCTGACTGAAAACCCTGCTGAAAGGGAGCTTGGAAAATGAACACATTGACCCGATCTCCTCCCTAACTCATTCAATAAACCTAACCAGAAGCCAGAGGGCAAGAAAGTCTGCTGGCATCCATTGAGATCAGCCTCCAGAGGCAAAGAGCAGGGTGGAAGAGGGTGAACAATTAATTTGGAAGGGAAAAAGAACATTATCTAACATATTATAAAACAAGTTTTCAAAGTAATATACCCCTTACCTAATTTGGGGGATACATGAAGATTTCCCTAGGGGTATGTGGCAAGAACAGCTTTAAGTTATCAAGTTCCAGTTCCTCCAGCTGCATTTGTATTCTTTCCTAATACTAATCTGCCTGAGAATATGCCTTTGGTTGTGGCCACTTCTTTCCTACTAACCTTTTAAAAATGCCCTTATTCACCTTCAAAAAAAAAAGAAGAAGGAAAGAAAGAAAGAAAGAAAGAAGGAAAGAAAGAAAGAAAGAAAGAAAGAAAGAAAGAAAGAAAGAAAGAAAGAAAGAAAGAAAGAAAGAGGAAGGAAGGAAGGAAGGAAGGAAGGAAGGAAGGAAGGAAGGAAGGAAGGAAGGAAGGAAGGGAGGGAGGGAGGGAGGGAGGGAGGGAGGGAGGGAGAGTCAGGCACAGTGGCTCACACCTGTAATCCCAGCACTTTGGGAGGCCGAGGCGGGTGGATTATCTGAGGTCAGGGCAACATGATGAAACCCCATCTCTACTAGAAATATAAAATTAGCTGGGTGCAGTGGTATATGCCTGTAATCCCAGCTACTAGGGAGGCTGAGGCAGGAGAATCGCTTGAGCTCGGGAAGTGGAGGTTGCAGTGAGCCGAGATTGCACCATTGCACTCCAGCCTGGACAACAGAGTGAGACTCCATCTCAAAAAAAAAGAAAAGAAAAGATGTATCTTACTTATCTGGAACAAAAGGTATACCTCTTATCCATACGTATGTATTACCCTTACCTATGAAAACTTTTAAAGTGACAAAGGTACAATTTGAAAGACAGTCTGTGAACTATCTTTTATGAAAATGCATAATGTATTTCATTTATTGTGATAGTTTACCAACACATTTGCAATGGTTACTCAAACCAGAAGAACATTTTTTAGCAGTTACGGCAGTGATTCCCTGTACATTACAACTACTTGAAGAGATTTAAAGACATCTCAGTGCCAAAGCTGCACCCCAGATCAATTAAGTTAGAATCTCTAGGATTAGGACAAAAATGACATCAGCAATTTTGAAATGTCCCTAGGTAATTCAAATATGTAACATTGAGAAATACAGAATTAGAGACTTAACGAATTAGAGTCTATTGGTAATAGGATATTAAATGTTTTAAAAAATTGTATGTTTTCATTTTGTTTCAGAAAACTATTATAGGGTGATGCAAAGACGTTTTAGTAAAAAGTTACACAACATTAGGATCCTAAATTATATAGGATTCCTATGGAGGAAGCAGAATAAAATATGGACATAAAACAGTTCAAAAAACAAAAGGAACAATGTAAAATTTTCAGCATTGTAGAGCTTTTTTTTTTTTTTTTAAAAAAAAAAAAAGGATAATGGTGTTTATCAAATCATTGTCACATTGTGCTAAGATAGAGTAGCTTCCAGCAGAACATGTTTCTGATGAAGCAACTAAGAAAGCTAAATAAAATATAAACAAAAATTCTCTTAGAGGTATCAAAGATATACTAAAGCAACCTAGACTTCATGGGCCATGATCTCAGAGAAAAGGACGAAGAATGAGCTAACATTCACTGAAACAGATTTTCCCGTGAGCCATTTGTTGATTCTAGTTCTAGACAGGACGTTAAAAACCAAAGGAGAGCAACATGGAGGGGAGGCATAGAAGCCAGCAGAGTTTTAAGCAATCTGATGGGCTGCTGGGACAAAAATAATACTCACGGGACTGAAGACATCTAGGGCTTAAGGGGTCAAGATCTAGGAGGAAGAAAATACAAACAAATATGTCCAATACTTAGTGTTTTTTTCCCTCAGAGGAATTTGTCAGAGTAGAATTCTATATAACTACACAAAAAGTGTTTGCAAAGCAGAGTGGTATGTTAGAAGTCTCAGAGAACTGAAAGGAAAAACATTTAGAAACCTCCAAAGAAGCGGACGTTTGTAAGCATCCCAAATTCTCGGTGAGGCTGCTGTATGCTATACACTCCAAGGCAAAGATAAAAAGAATTGACTAGGCCTCACAAAACTGAAACTTAGCCTTAAGTCAGTTCAGTCATTGATTGGATTGAAATAGTCTGTGTCACCCTGGCTGCCTATCAAAAAATAAAAATGATCCCCCTCCAGAAGAAGGCAACATCATCTAGAGCCTCTGTACTTCCTCTTACACAGAGCCTTCCATTCACTCAAAAATTGCTAAGCAGGCCGGCAAAGCTGTGGAGACAATAAATAGATCAGATGCTGATTGCCAGAGGTAAGGAAGGAGGGAGGAACAAATAATGGAGCACAGAGGATTTTTATAGTAGTGAGACTATTTTGTCTAATAGTATAGAAGTGGGTACAAGTCATTATACATATGTCAAATCCACAGAATAAACAACAACAAGAATGAACTCTAATGAAAACCATGGACTTTGGGTGAAAAGGATGTGTCAATGTAGATTCAATGATTGTAACAAATGTACAACTCTGGGGTAAATGTTAATAGTGGGAGACACTGTGCATGTGTGTGTGTGGGCAAGGGGAAGATGGTAACTCACTGTTCTTTCTTTTCAATTTTGCTGTGACCCTAAAAGTTCTCTAAAAAGTAGTTTATTTTAAAAGATTGGCAAGCATATCAAGAAATGAAACCAAAAAGCAAATAAAAGAATTATAGATGGCCCATTTATTGAAGTATTAGAAACAGACTTTAAAATGTATGTGATGGACATGTTCAAGAAAATAGTTATTAAAGTGGAGAATTTCAGCTGGAAACTAAAATATACTTTGAAACATCAAATGGAAATTATGAAAATGAAACATTTAATATTTTAAATAAGGAACTCAAGAGAAGATTTTGACAGCAGATTGGACATGCAAAAAAAATTAGTGAACTAAAAGGCAGAATAATAGTTATTCTAGAGAGAAAGAGAAAAAAAGAGATATCTGGGGCATAATGAAATTGGTCTATGGATGTAAACACACCTCCAGGATGAAAATCCTTCCTCCAGAATGAAAAGAGCTACAAACTAGAGTAGAGTTAATACAAAGAAAATGACATCTAGGCATATTAGAGAAAAAAACTGTTAAAACCAAAGAAAAAAGGATAAAAATTTAAAAGCAAGCCAAAGAAAAAAGGCATTATCTTCAAATGAGCTACAATAAGATGGACAGCTGACTTGTCTGCAGAGGGCAAGAGAACAACACCTTTAGAGTATGGGAAGAAAACAACTGTCATCACAGAAATCTATACGTAGTAACAATATCTGTCACACACAAAAAAAGGCAAAAGGAGGATTTTTTTAGCCATTCAAAAATAGACAATTCATCACTAGCAGATGTGTAATGAAAGAAATGCTGAGAATTTTTAAAGCAAAAGGAAAAATAATATAATATCCCCACCTCCCCAACCAAAGCAAAAAAATGGAATGTAAGAAGGAATCAAAACTAATACAGATTGATAAATACAAAAGAATATTGACTATATAGAACAATAATAATAACGAGTTGTGGAGTCAAAAATATATGAAATCCCTGGGAAAGTAACATAAAAGGCAGGAGGAAAGTAAATAGAGTTAAAGGGCTCCAAGATCCTATCTGGAATGGATAAATATACTAATTTATATTAACACTATAAAGAATTCAAGATATATGTGATAATCTCTAGGATAATCACCAAAGAACAATATAAATGTAAAATCACCAATATAGAGAAACTCCCCATGGATGGTGAGGATAGGCAGCATGGCGGAAGTGTGCAGAGTGGTGGTGAGGGTGGCTGCTATCGCAGCATATAGCCTACCTTAAAGGTGGATACCTGAAAGATACTCAGGTAACATGGAAAATGTCAAATTCTGGTTGTAGACCACTCCTGGGAAAAGATTTTTAAAAGTATAAGACTCCCGGGAGGGGCGGAGCAAGATGGCCGAATAGGAGCAGCTCCAGTCTCCAACTCCCAGCGCCAGCGACACAGAAGACCGGTGATTTCTGCATTTTCAACTGAGGTACTGGGTTCATCTCACTGGGGAGTGCCGGACGATCGGAGCTGGTCAGCTGCTGCAGCCCGACCAGCGAGAGCTGAAGCAGGGCGAGGCATTGCCTCACCTGGGAAGCGCAAGGGGGAAGGGAGTCCCTTTTCCTAGCCAGGGGAACTGAGACACACAACACCTGGAAAATCGGGTAACTCCCACCCCAATACTGCGCTTTAGGAAACAGGCACACCAGGAGATCATATCCCACACCTGGCCGGGAGGGTCCCACACCCACGGAGCCTCCCTCGTTGCTAGCGCAGCAGTCTGTGATCTACCGGCAAGGCAGCAGCGAGGCTGGGGGAGGGGCGCCCGCCATTGCTGAGGCTTAAGTAGGTAAACAAAGCTGCTGGGAAGCTCGAACTGGGTGGAGCTCACAGCAGCTCAAGGAAACCTGCCTGTCTCTGTAGACTCCACCTCTGGGGACAGGGCACAGTAAACTAAGACACACAGACACCTCTGCACAGACGCAAACGACTCTGTCTGACAGCTTTGAAGAGAGCAGTGGATCTCCCAACACGGAGGTTGAGATCTGAGAAGGGACAGACTCCCTGCTCAAGCGGGTCCCTGACCCCTGAGTAGCCTAACTGGGAGACATCCCCCACTAGGGGCAGTCTGACACCCCACACCTCACAGGGAGGAGTACACCCCTGAGAGGAAGCTTCCAAAGCAAGAATCAGACAGGTACACTCGCTGTTCAGAAATATTCTATCTTCTGCAGCCTCTGCTGCTGATACCCAGGCAAACAGGGTCTGGAGTGGACCTCAAGCAATCTCCAACAGACCTACAGCTGAGGGTCCTGACTGTTAGAAGGAAAACTATCAAACAGGAAGGACACCTACACCAAAACCCCATCAGTACATCACCATCATCAAAGACCAGAGGCAGATAAAACCACAAAGATGGGGAAAAAGCAGGGCAGAAAAGCTGGAAATTCAAAAAATAAGAGCGCATCTCCCCCGGCAAAGGAGCGCAGCTCATCGCCAGCAACGGATCAAAGCTGGACGGAGAATGACTTTGACGAGATGAGAGAAGAAGGCTTCAGTCCATCAAATTTCTCAGAGCTAAAGGAGGAGTTACGTACCCAGCGCAAAGAAACTAAAAATCTTGAAAAAAAAGTGGAAGAATTGATGGCTAGAGTAATTAATGCAGAGAAGGTCCTAAACGAAATGAAAGAGATGAAAACCATGACACGAGAAATACGTGACAAATGCACAAGCTTCAGTAACCGACTCGATCAACTGGAAGAAAGAGTATCAGCGATTGAGGATCAAATGAATGAAATGAAGCGAGAAGAGAAACCAAAAGAAAAAAGAAGAAAAAGAAACGAACAAAGCCTGCAAGAAGTATGGGATTATGTAAAAAGACCAAATCTACGTCTGATTGGGGTGCCTGAAAGTGAGGGGGAAAATGGAACCAAGTTGGAAAACACTCTTCAGGATATCATCCAGGAGAACTTCCCCAACCTAGTAGGGCAGGCCAACATTCAAATCCAGGAAATACAGAGAACGCCACAAAGATACTCCTCGAGAAGAGCAACTCCAAGACACATAATTGCCAGATTCACCAAAGTTGAAATGAAGGAAAAAATCTTAAGGGCAGCCAGAGAGAAAGGTCGGGTTACCCACAAAGGGAAGCCCATCAGACTAACAGCAGATCTCTCAGCAGAAACTCTACAAGCCAGAAGAGAGTGGGGGCCAATATTCAACATTCTTAAAGAAAAGAATTTTAAACCCAGAATTTCATATCCAGCCAAACTAAGTTTCATAAGTGAAGGAGAAATAAAATCCTTTACAGATAAGCAAATGCTTAGAGATTTTGTCACCACTAGGCCTGCCTTACAAGAGATCCTGAAGGAAGCACTAAACATGGAAAGGAACAACCGGTACCAGCCATTGCAAAAACATGCCAAAATGTAAAGACCATTGAGGCTAGGAAGAAACTGCATCAACTAATGAGCAAAATAACCAGTTAATATCATAATGGCAGGATCAAGTTCACACATAACAATATTAACCTTAAATGTAAATGGACTAAATGCTCCAATTAAAAGACACAGACTGGCAAACTGGATAAAGAGTCAAGACCCATCAGTCTGCTGTATTCAGGAGACCCATCTCACACGCAGAGACATACATAGGCTCAAAATAAAGGGATGGAGGAAGATTTACCAAGCAAATGGAGAACAAAAAAAAGCAGGGGTTGCAATACTAGTCTCTGATAAAACAGACTTTAAACCATCAAAGATCAAAAGAGACAAAGAAGGCCATTACATAATGGTAAAGGGATCAATTCAACAGGAAGAGCTAACTATCCTAAATATATATGCACCCAATACAGGAGCACCCAGATTCATAAAGCAAGTCCTTAGAGACTTACAAAGAGACTTAGACTCCCATACAATAATAATGGGAGACTTCAACACTCCACTGTCAACATTAGACAGATCAACGAGACAGAAAGTTAACAAGGATATCCAGGAATTGAACTCATCTCTGCAGCAAGCAGACCTAATAGACATCTACAGAACTCTCCACCCCAAATCAACAGAATATACATTCTTCTCAGCACCACATCATACTTACTCCAAAATTGACCACGTAATTGGAAGTAAAGCACTCCTCAGCAAATGTACAAGAACAGAAATTATAACAAACTGTCTCTCAGACCACAGTGCAATCAAACTAGAACTCAGGACTAAGAAACTCAATCAAAACCGCTCAACTACATGGAAACTGAACAACCTGCTCCTGAATGACTACTGGGTACATAACGAAATGAAGGCAGAAATAAAGATGTTCTTTGAAACCAATGAGAACAAAGATACAACATACCAGAATCTCTGGGACACATTTAAAGCAGTGTGTAGAGGGAAATTTATAGCACTAAATGCCCACAAGAGAAAGCAGGAAAGATGTAAAATTGACACTCTAACATCGCAATTAAAAGAACTAGAGAAGCAAGAGCAAACACATTCGAAAGCTAGCAGAAGGCAAGAAATAACTAAGATCAGAGCAGAACTGAAGGAGATAGAAACACAAAAAACCCTCCAAAAAATCAATGAATCCAGGAGTTGGTTTTTTGAAAAGATCAACAAAATTGACAGACCACTAGCCAGACTAATAAAGAAGAAAAGAGAGAAGAATCAAATCGACGCAATTAAAAATGATCAAGGGGATATCACCACCGACCCCACAGAAATACAAACTACCATCAGAGAATACTATAAACACCTCTACGCAAATAAACTGGAAAATCTAGAAGAAATGGATAATTTCCTGGACACTTACACTCTTCCAAGACTAAACCAGGAAGAAGTTGAATCCCTGAATAGACCAATAGCAGGCTCTGAAATTGAGGCAACAATTAATAGCCTACCAACCAAAAAAAGTCCAGGACCAGATGGATTCACAGCTGAATTCTACCAGAGGTACAAAGAGGAGTTGGTACCATTCCTTCTGAAACTATTCCAATCAATAGAAAAAGAGGGAATCCTCCCTAACTCATTTTATGAGGCCAACATCATCCTGATACCAAAGCCTGGCAGAGACACAACAAAAAAAGAGAATTTTAGACCAATATCCCTGATGAACATCGATGCAAAAATCCTCAATAAAATACTGGCAAACCGGATTCAGCAACACATCAAAAAGCTTATCCACCATGATCAAGTGGGCTTCATCCCTGGGATGCAAGGCTGGTTCAACATTCGCAAATCAATAAACATAATCCAGCATATAAACAGAACTAAAGACAAGAACCACATGATTATCTCAATTGATGCAGAAAAGGCTTTTGACAAAATTCAACAGCCCTTCATGCTAAAAACGCTCAATAAATTCGGTATTGATGGAACGTACCTCAAAATAATAAGAGCTATTTATGACAAACCCACAGCCAATATCATACTGAACGGGCAAAAACTGGAAAAATTCCCTTTGAAAACTGGCACAAGACAGGGATGCCCTCTCCCACCACTCCTATTCAACATAGTGTTGGAAGTTCTGGCTAGGGCAATTAGGCAAGAGAAAGAAATCAAGGGTATTCAGTTAGGAAAAGAAGAAGTCAAATTGTCCCTGTTTGCAGATGACATGATTGTATATTTAGAAAACCCCATTGTCTCAGCCCAAAATCTCCTTAAGCTGATAAGCAACTTCAGCAAAGTCTCAGGATACAAAATTAATGTGCAAAAATCACAAGCATTCTTATACACCAGTAACAGACAAACAGAGAGCCAAATCAGGAATGAACTTCCATTCACAATTGCTTCAAAGAGAATCAAATACCTAGGAATCCAACTTACAAGGGATGTAAAGGACCTCTTCAAGGAGAACTACAAACCACTGCTCAGTGAAATCAAAGAGGACACAAACAAATGGAAGAACATACCATGCTCATGGATAGGAAGAATCAATATTGTGAAAATGGCCATACTGCCCAAGGTAATTTATAGATTCAATGCCATCCCCATCAAGCTACCAATGAGTTTCTTCACAGAATTGGAAAAAACTGCTTTAAAGTTCATATGGAACCAAAAAAGAGCCCGCATCTCCAAGACAATCCTAAGCCAAAAGAACAAAGCTGGAGGCATCACGCTACCTGACTTCAAACTATACTACAAGGCTACAGTAACCAAAACAGCATGGTACTGGTACCAAAACAGAGATATAGACCAATGGAACAGAACAGAGTCCTCAGAAATAATACCACACATCTACAGCCATTTGATCTTTGACAAACCTGAGAGAAACAAGAAATGGGGAAAGGATTCCCTATTTAATAAATGGTGCTGGGAAAATTGGCTAGCCATAAGTAGAAAGCTGAAACTGGATCCTTTCCTTACTCCTTATACGAAAATTAATTCAAGATGGATTAGAGACTTAAATGTTAGACCTAATACCATAAAAATCCTAGAGGAAAACCTAGGTAGTACCATTCAGGACATAGGCATGGGCAAAGATTTCATGTCTAAAACACCAAAAGCAACAGCAGCAAAAGCCAAAATTGACAAATGGGATCTCATTAAACTAAAGAGCTTCTGCACAGCAAAAGACACTACCATCAGAGTGAACAGGCAACCTACAGAATGGGAGAAAATTTTTGCAATCTACTCATCTGACAAAGGGCTAATATCCAGAACCTACAAAGAACTCAAACAAATTTACAAGAAAAAAACAAACAACCCCATCAAAAAGTGGGCAAAGGACATGAACAGACATTTCTCAAAAGAAGACATTCATACAGCCAACAGACACATGAAAAAATGCTCATCATCACTGGCCATCAGAGAAATGCAA
The DNA here is from genome assembly GCF_049350105.2 of Macaca mulatta. NCBI lineage: Eukaryota > Metazoa > Chordata > Mammalia > Primates > Cercopithecidae > Macaca > Macaca mulatta. The sequence continues at coordinate 162,753,324 of NC_133410.1, read as the reverse complement.
ATCAAAACCACCATGAGATACCATCTCACACCAGTTAGAATGGCAATCATTAAAAAGTCAGGAAACAACAGGTGCTGGAGAGGATGTGGAGAAATAGGAACACTTTTACACTGTTGGTGGGATTGTAAACTAGTTCAACCATTATGGAAAACAGTATGGCGATTCCTCAAGGATCTAGAACTAGATGTACCATATGACCCAGCCATCCCATTACTGGGTATATACCCAAAGGATTACAAATTATGCTGCTATAAAGACACATGCACACGTATGTTTATTGCAGCACTATTCACAATAGCAAAGACTTGGAATCAACCCAAATGTCCATCAGTGACAGATTGGATTAAGAAAATGTGGCACATATACACCATGGAATACTATGCAGCCATAAAAAAGGATGAGTTTGAGTCCTTTGTAGGGACTTGGATGCAGCTGGAATCCATCATTCTTAGCAAACTATCACAAGAACAGAAAACCAAACACCGCATGTTCTCACTCATAGGTGGGAACTGAACAATGAGATCACTCGGACTCAGGAAGGGGAACATCACACACCGGGGCCTATCATGGGGAGGGGGGAGGGGGGAGGGATTGCATTGGGAGTTATACCTGATGTAAATGACGAGTTGATGGGTGCAGCACAGCAACATGGCACAAGTATACATATGTAACAAACCTGCACGTTATGCACATGTACCCTACAACTTAAAGTATAATAATAATAAATAAATTAAAAAAAAAAAAAAAAAAAAAAAAAAAAGTATAAGACTCCCAAAATGCCAGAGTATAAACGACCCTCCCTTTCAATCATGAAAAAAAAAAAAAAAAAAAAAAAAAAAAAAAAAAAAAAAAAAAAAAAAAAAAAAAAAAAAAATCACCAATATAATAAATCAATGAAGTGGAACAATAAAAATATTTGATTAATACAACAAAAAGCAAGGAAAGAGAGAAATGGAACATAGAAAGTAAAACCTGAAGTGTATAAAAATTGCATTAAATATAAGAAACTAAATACTCAAAATAAAAGACAAAAATTATCAGGCTAGATTTTTTAGAAAACTGATTCTTCTTCTAAAAGCCATATATTAGGAATAAGGCCACAGAAAAGTTGTTAGTAAAAGAATGGAAAGATAACATGGTAACAATAACCAAAAGAAAGCTGGTGTAGCTATACTTATATCATAGTAGCCTTTAAATAAAAAGGCAAGAAACATTACTAAAAATAGCGATCGTTTATAAGATAAAAAGGTTAATATACCAGGCAGATATAAAAGTTCTATATCTGTATACAATGAATAACATAGCCTCAAAATACAAAAAGCAAAAGTTGAAACAACTAAAAGGAGAAATAGAATTGGATGACTAACATCCATCTCTCACCATTTGCAAATTAATCAACAAAAAATTAATAATGAAATAAATCTGAACAACACAATTAACAAACTTAACTGACATATATAGAACAATGTACTTAAAAAAGAATTCACATTCCTTTCAAGTACATATAAAATATTTACCCAGATCAACTATACTTGACTGTAAAATAAACCTCGATGCATTTAAAAGGATTAAAATCATTCAGAATATATTATCTGAAATTAAGCTAGACATTAATAACTTAAAGTAATTATCCAAATACTAAGATTTTCTTTTTGTAAATTAAGCATCCAATTCTAAATAATCCAAACAAGAAAACCATAATGAAATCAGAAAATATTTTGAAATTAATGAGAAAAATATGACATTATTTTTTAAACTGAATAAATATAAAAACATTATGTATATGAAGTTGTGGGATACATATAACAATGCCAAGAGAGAAATTATATCTTTAAAGGCATATATTAGAAAAGAAAAAAGAATGAAAGTCTATGATGTAATTATTATGTAAGGTTAGAGAAAGGACAAGTTAAACCCACAAAAATTAGTAGGAAGGCAAAAATAATTTTTTAAAGTAGAAATTAATACTATTGACAGTAAATATGTAATAGAGTCAACAAAAGTACTTATTTTATAAGACTAATAAAATTAATAAACTTCTGACAAGAACAAGCAAGAAAAAAAAAGGCTGGGTGCGGTGGCTCACGCCTGTAATCCCAGCACTTTCGGAGGTCGAGGCTGGTGGATCATTTGAGGTCAGGAATTCGAGACCAGCCTGACCAACATGTTGAAACTCCGTCTCTACTAAAAATACAAGAAAATTAGCCGAGCGTGGTGGTGTACGCCTGTAATCCCAGCTACTCGAGAGGCTGAGGCAAGAGAATTGCTTGAACCCGGGAGGCGGAGGTTGCAGTGAGCCGAGATCAGGCCACTGCTCTCCAGCCTGGGCGACAGAGCAAGACTCTGAGAAAGAAAAGAAGAGAAAAGAAAAGAAAAGAAAAGAAAAGAAAAGAAAAGAAAAGAAAAGAAAAGAAAAGAAAAAAGAAGGAAGGAAGGAAGGAAGGAAGGAAGGAAGGAAGGAAGGAAGGAGGGAAGGAGGGAAGGAGGGAAGGAGGGAAGGAGGGAAGGAGGGAGGGAGGGAGGGAGGGAGGCAGGGAGGGAAGGAAGGGAGAGAGAGAGAAAAAGAAAAAAAGTGGAAAGTCACACATTACCAATATCATGAATAAAAAATGGGATATTACCACGGATGTTTTAGACATTAAAAAAGATAATAGGATGACTTATTGTTTCAATTTCAACAAAAGCCTAGAAGTCGTCGCTTCCATCTTTGCAACAACTACAGGAGAACACTAAACAAACTAAAAATAAATGACTTTTCTTAGATCTATCAAAAAACTGAGGTTGCAAGACAAACTGCTACTGTGAAATTTGAAGAGATAGTTGAATACAGAGAATCACAGTTGAGATCAGCTCACCTTAAGCAGAAGCCACTTGGAGCCATAAATTGTAGGAACACTTAATTGCTGAGGAGCTACTGCAGTCTGCGTGTGGACTAACTTTACAGTGAGTGAACTTCTGGGGACTCAGTTTTGTGGGTTTTACTTCCAGGGACCAAATCAAATTCTCATGGTGAAGAAGTGAGAAAAATCTCATGTTCCATGCGGAGAGAGGGGAAAGTAACCATTTTGAAATATGTTACCACATAGGTAATTGTTTGTTTAAGGTAATAATAGACTAAGTGTATTGGACAACTATAGTATATATAGATAACCTAAAATGAATGACAGGAATGTTGCAAAAGAAAAAAGGGAGGTATTGGCACTACTCTGTTATGAAGTACCTGTACCACCTCTGAAGCAGTACAGTGGTATTTGAGAGTGGATTTACATTAGTTATAAAATTATGTTATGAACTCTAGCTAGTAAAATTTTTAAAAATAATTATAATTTGTATGGCATTAAAATAAAGAAAATGGAATCATTTAAATGCTTCATTAAAACCAGAAAAGGCAGAAAAAATGAGAGAAAAAAAGAAAGAAAGAACAAGGCAACAAACAGAAACAAGCTGTATCTGCCACATTAAACCAGCTATGTTATGGTAGATATTAAACCAGTTAAATGGATAATAACTTACAATGTGAATAGTCTAAATGTACCAATTACCAAGCAGAGAGTATTAGAGTTGATTTTTTAAAAACCATTTTTAATCCAACTCTATGTTATCTATAAGAATCCCACTTTACAAATACACAGATAGCTTAAAAACAATATATCATGCTAATACTTAACAAAAAAAGCTGGATTCGCTACAATAATTTCAGACAAAGAATACTTCAAAACAAGCAAAATTATCAGGGATAAAAAGGGTTTATCTCTTAAAGCAATCAATTATTTAAGAAAACATAATAATCCTTAATATGCACTCACCTGACAAGAGAGTCTCAAAATACATGAAGGGAAAACTGATAAAGTACTTTAAGGAGAAACAAATATAGTATCATGACTGGAAACTTCAACACTCCTATTTTAGTAATTGATAGGTCCAGTAAGCAGAAAATCATTAAAGATATAGTTGAACTGAACAGTACCATCAACTGCACCATCAACTGCACCTAACTGACATTTATAGAGTACTTTATCAAACAACTGCAGAATACGTACTCTTCTCAAGTGTACATGGAACATTCACCAAGATAGACAACATTCTGGGCCATAAAGCACATCTTAATAAATTTAAAATAATAAAAATTATACAAGGTATTATCTTATACCATGATAGAATTAAACTAGATAGCTGGAAAAAAATCCAAATGTTTGGATATTAAATAACTTCTAAATATAGTAACATGTCTAAATAACAGATGGATTCATGAAGTTTCAAGATAATTTTTTAGTGTTTCAGACTAAATGAAAATGAAACGAAAAAACACAAATCTGTGGAATGCAGCTAATGTTGTGCTTAGGAGTGTAATTATAGTATTAAATAGGTGTATCAGAAAAGATCTAAAATCAATAACCTAAGCTTTCACCTTAGAAAACAAGAAAAAAAGAGAAATAAGTCCAGTTTAATTATTAGAAAAACATCAGAAAAATTCTAATAGAGTGGCATTCTATAATATATCTGACTAGTACTGCTCAAAACTGTCAAGGTGATCAAAAAAACAAACAAGAAGTCTACAAAACTATCATAGCTAAGAGGAGGCTAGGGAGACATCACAACTAAGTGTACTGTGGTATCCTAGACAAGGTCCCAAAACAGAAAATAATTATTAGGTTAAAAACTAAGGAAGTTTGAATAAACTATGATCTCTAGTTAATAATTCTGTATCAACATTAGTTCGTTAATTATAAGAAACATACTATGCTAACGTAAAATGTTAATAATAAGAAAAACTATATGTGAAGCTATATAGGAACTCTCTATAATCTACTCAATTTTTCTGTTAATCTAAAACTATTATAAAGTGTAAAACCTATTAACAAAAAGAGATAAGATAACATTATTAATAATTTTATTGTAAAGTATTTAAAAGTTTAAATGAATGTAAAAATACCTCAAAAAACACAAATTACCAAAACTAACAGAAGAAAAACACTTTCTTACATTCATTAAAGAAACCGAATCTGTATTTAAGAACCTTCTGACAATGATGTCTTCAATTCCACCTGGCTTTATAGATAAGTTATCCAAAATATTTAAGAAAAAAAAGATACAAATCTTACACAAACTTTTAATGCCTTCATTAAATAAATAATTAAGAAAGTAATTGTTTATTTACTGAGGGCATTAAAACTGTGATTTCAAAATATGACAAGGCCATAGAGAGTAAAATTACAAGCCAATCCCTTAAGGACATAAAATTTTAAAATCTGTGAAAATATTAACAAGTTAAATCTAGATACATATCATACACATATGCACATATAATGACAAGGTAATTTACTATATTAACAGAAAAAAATGAGGAAAATTATATAATCAACTCAATAAATGCAGAAAATAATATTTAATTGAATTTAGTGCTAACTCATGATTTTAAAAAACTTTTAGTAAACTAGAAATAAATACAAATTTTCTTATTTGACAAAGAATAATTACAAAAACTATAGCAGACACCACATTTAATCATTTCATGTTGAAAGCTATCACCATCAGATTAGAATAAGTCAAAGATACTATCACCTTTTCTTTTCAACTCTGTATTTGAGGTCTTATCCATTTTGATAAGAAAAATATAGTTTTAATAAAAGGGAAAAGAGAAATAAAAATGACATTAGGAGACTATATGATTGCACGTATATAACCCCCTTCACAATTTAAATATTATTAAAATCAAAAAGTAAAAAAATTTACAAGGTTGCTGGATATAAGATTAATATACAAAAATTAAGTATATTTCTATATTTCAACAATAAGGATAAATTAAATCTTAAAAAGATACAATTAGTTATAAGTCCAAAGAAATATATTTACACATATTCCTCTACATTAAAAACTACAAAACATTATTGAGAAAAACAAGATTTAAGTAAATGGTGGACATACCATGTTCATGAGTTAGAAGGTATAATAGTATAAAGTTATTCCCAAATTAATCTAATATATAATATATATCACTATATATAATATCGATAAAAATTCCAGATGGGGTGTGGATGTGTTTGTGTACAGTGACCAGAAGATTCTAAATTTTGTATAGAAATTTAAAGGGTAGAGAATAGCCAAAGCAATACTGAAAAAGAATTACAAATATGGGAATCACCAGATCACACTGTAAATCTATAGTGATTAAGATGACATTGTATCTGTACAACAATAGCCAAATAGAAACCTAGCCACAAATATAAGGTTGCCTAATTTATGACAAAGATGGCCTTACAGTGTTGTGGAAATAAATGCCATTTTAGTAAATATTCCTGGGTCAATTGGCTATGAAGCAGGGGAGAATTACTCTTAGTTCTGCCTCACACAGTACACAAAAGTCAATTCAAATTGATTTTTATTTAATTAATTATGTAATACAGTAGTAATTTTATATTATATCATATTGAGATTATATTTATACTTATGTGAATGCTGAAACAATATAACTTCCAGAGGAATACTTGCAAGAACATTTTCATAATCTTGAGTTGGCAGAAATTTCTTACACAGGATATAAATGGTACTAACCATACAGGCAAATAGTTAAAAATTGGTACACATTAAAATTAATAACTTTTATATAAAAGACACCACTAGTAGAGTAAAACTGAAAGCCAAAGAATGAAATGGGATATTTGCAATATGTACCTCAAAGAGCTTATACAGAGACTATATAGAGAGTACCAGCAGATCAATAAGAAAAAGAATAACCCAACAGAAAAATGGAAAGAGACTTACAAAAAGAGGATATCCAAAGAACCAAAAAATATTTGAAAAGTACTCAAATTTTATACTCACTAGAATAGGTAAAATGAAAAATAAACAGAGATTATCAAATGATGCAGAGCAGGTAAAACTCTCACATACTTCTAATAAAAAGATAATATGGTACAAATACCCTAAAAATGTCTGGTAATAGCTAATAAAGCTGAATATATGCATGAGCCTATCTTCCAACAATTTCACTGTTAGACATATAGCTAATATAAATGTTTATATACATCACAAAAAAAGGATGTATAAAAATATGTACAGTAGCACTACTCATAATAGCCTCAAATTGAAAATAATTCAAATGTACACTAAAAATGTAATAAATAAATTGCAGTATATTCTTACTAAGGACTACAATACAGCAAGAAGAAAGACGTATTTCTACTCCCGACAATAAATTCCATAAACTTAATGCTGAGCAAAAGAAACTATATTCAAAAGAATTAACTACTGTATAATCCCATTTATATAAAGTTTAAAAACAGGAAACTAATCTGTGATATTAAAGTCACAATAATTGTTACCTTTGAGGCAAAGGACTGTCTTGGAGCAAAAAAGAACTTCTTAAACTGTCTGTTTGCTGGTTAAATGAGTGTCTTAACTCTGTGGAACCAGTGGGATGTACACTCATAATCTGGCACATTTTAAAATGTTATACATCAATCAAAATATTGTTTTTAAATGATCACTATGGTATTTTGATGTCATTAGTACCTTTCAAAAAATGAAATAATGGTTCTATTTTTCAACGTCAGTCATTTATAACACAGGAAAATTATATCCTTTGTAATCATTTAGAGTGTTAATGAAAAATTTTAGATATTAACTTAAAAATTTATGAAAGAATATGTATTTTTTCTTTAAAACCTTTGAATATATATCTGAGAATAAAGTTTATTGACAACTACTATAGTGTGTGAAACTCAGTAGAAGAGGCTGAGCCTTACTTAGGTGCTGTTTCAATAAGGAGTTGTAGACCTGTATATATTTCCCAAAATAGGTCTCCAGTCAGCAAAAAATTAGAGTATACTTACAAATGATATAAGTAGAAACAATTTTCTAGCTAACGAGAAGTTTTAGGTAATTTAATGGTTGTGTGTCACACCAGCAGAACTCTGGGTTGTCAAATATACACCCTACAGAGCAGTTGGTCACATATGTGCAGAAGTTCTTGCTAGGATCAGCAATGTTTTGGGTTCTTTTTCCTGCCCCTCCATGTAAGTAATAGAAATGGAGACAACAGTAATAAGAGGTGAGAGAATCAAGCTTTGCGCCAATCATTTCTAGTTTTACAGTAAATTGTTCCCTGTTACGCAAGTGAGGCAATGTCTTCAGTCCCATCTTTGGACATATTTGGAGATAAACCAATCACTTGTTCTAATTCTTCTTCTTCTGGAACTTTCTAAGTCTAGATCATGGATCATGGCACTCTGCTCTTCTTCCCTCTTCCTGTGCTTGAAATCTTCAAGAAACTCTCCACATAAAAGTTACTGCCCAGTTTTATATCTGCCTCTCTGCTGATATTCTTTTTTCTTGAAAACTCAGAATCTCTTTACCCTCCTCTCCGCTCATTCCTTCACCTAGGATTGTGACCTTGTCTCGTTTCTCTGGTTTCTGCTTCATCCATTGTGCCATTCTTCTTCTATTTATTGTCAATGCCCTGCTTCCAATCAGTTCTTCACTTTTGTTTTAACCTCAGGTCGAGGTTTATTCCTCCTCAAAATTTTACCCTTGTTTTTATTATCCTCTTGAGTACCAAACTTTGCTGTTAATCTTTCTGAAAGAATAGTCTCAACTTTAGAAACATCACTTTCATTCCAAACATTTGCTATGTAAGTTAATGCTGTCTGGATCCTGCCCTCTAATTCCACAGAAACTCTCATGACAAAGTTGTCAGTGACCTCATAATGAGTTATTCCAAAAACCTATTCCAGGCCTAGCTTCTTTGACTCGCCTTTGTCATTTTCCTCTTCACACCAGCCTCTCCTCCTTTGAACTACATTTCCTCTGATACTGAGGAACTTTGCTCACCCATTTCTTTCTCTCTCATTGACTCCTTTTATGACTTCATCACTTCCTCTTGTCATCTAGCCATGTAAAAGAAGGAGCTCCTTTGGGCATTGTGCTAAGAATGTCTCTCTTTGTGTCCCCTCCCCAGCCCTACTCTTTTTCTGCTCATCATCCCATTCATCTCATAGTGTTGGCTTACACATATAAACTCCAATTAGATCTTGTCAATGAGACTTGGGCCTCAACAGGATGCTCTTGAGTAATATGAGTTGACTCCTAAATCACTTATATATTTATTCACTTTATAAGATGATGTTTATATGGTTTTTGTTTTTTGTTGGTTCTTTTTTTTTTCTTTTGAGACAGGATCTTGCTCTGCCACCTAGGCTGGAGTGCAGTGGTGCAATCATGGCTCATTGCAGCCTCAAACTCTTGGGCTCAAGCATTATTGCCTCAGCCTTCTGAGTAGCTGGGACTACAGGTATGCACTACTGCACCCAGCTAATTTTTGTGTGTGTCTTTACTTTTTCTTTTCTTTCTTTTTTTTTTTTTTTTTTTTTTTTTTGGTAGATACAGGGTTTCACCATATTGCATAAGCTGATCTCAAACTCCTGGGCTCAAGCCATCCACCCACCTCCACCTCCCAAAGTGCTGGGATTTATAGGCATGAGCCACCATGCCAGGCCATATATGGTGTTTTGCTTACATGTTTTCAATTTTAAGGTACCCAAGGGTAAGCGCCATGCATAACTAACTTCCCACATTTCAGAAGTGATGATGGTGGTGATTTTAAAGCTTCCTCTTTCTTACCTTGTTGACTCTCACAGTGTCATCTGAAGGAGCCACTTTTCCTGGTTACTCTAGCTTTTTACCAGTGACTTGGTCTCTTCCTGTAGAGGCAATACATATGAAGCCAGACAGAAAGAAACAGTGCTTCTCTAGCAGCATGAATCAGCAGCCACAAGTTTGCATTTTGGAAATAGTTTTGGCAGTGAGGGAAATTATCCTGAGTTAATTGATGCTGTTATCTCTAAGTGGAAAGAAGGAGTCATCTGAGGGTGGGGTGGGGCAGAATGAAATCAGTGGATGGCTAGCAATTAGGCCAACTCAGCAGCAGCATGGGAAAGGTTAGAAACAAATATTCTGCTGAAATTGAATGTAACTTAGAGCCAGAAAATTCCTGGGAAACCACATTAGCCAACCTCTCATTTCACAGATAAGAGGCCCAGAGAGGTTGTTATTTCATCTGAGTTAAACAAGTAAATCAACAGCAGAACCACAGCAGGACTCTACAGCTCCAGTTCCTAGTCCAGGGCTTTCAACTTCACCGCTCTGCCTCAAGATGCTTCCATTGCATGGTCTGCTCAGGATTAGCATGTGGGTCTTCTCTGTGGGGACTTTTTGACTCTTGGGAATTTAAAAAAAAAAAAAGCATTATCAACCAAAGACTCAGCAATATACACACAGAAAATCAACAAGGGCAACATCTTTTCAGAGGCCAAGTGGTCTAAATTGATGTAGACTTTCTCTTCAAACAGAGTCTTAATGTATCCTACATGAGGCGATGTATGTGTTGATTTGGGTATCTTCCCAGCCTCACAGATCATCGAACTTTGCCTTCATTCTTACACATCAGTCCACTCCCAGGGCCACAGTCCAGATACCAGCCACTACCAGGAATTATCTGTCAAAATCAGTTCAGACTGTTATGACAAAATACTATACGCTGGGTAGGTTATAAACAAGATAAATATTTCTTACAGTTCTGGAGGCTGTAATGTCCAAGATTAAGGTTCCAGCATTCTGTGTTTGCCATGGGTCTGCTTTTTGTCTCATAGATCATGCCTTTTAGCTGTGTTCTCACATGGTGAAAGGGATCAAGGGAACTCTCTGGGGCGTCTTTCATCAGGACACTAACTCCATTCATGAAGGCCCCACCCTCATGACCTAATCACCTCCCAAGAACCCCATCCCCTAATATCATCACCTTGAAGATGAGGTTTTCAGCATATGAATTTTGAGGGGACACAAACATTCAGACCCTAGCATATTATCTCAGAAAAATTTCACTCTCCAATCTCTATCTCTAATTCTTCCACTTCTCACATTCTAACTATGTCTGTACTGTGACATTGCCACCCTCATCATGCCTCCCCTCCCTCTTAAATTCCTCTTGGTTTCAATTTTCTCACCCAGCTTGGACCACACAGTCAGTAATTTCAGCCATGCCTTTGCAACATCTTTGTCTCCCATCTTCCTGATCCCTGGGTGTTGGGTCCAGCAAATCCTTCTGATGTGGTTTGTATCTGTGTTCCCACCCAAATCTCATGTTGAATTGTAATTCTCAGTCCTGGTGGATGGGCCTGGTGGGAGGTGATTTGATCATGGGGGTGGAGTTCTCATGAATGGCTTAGCACCATCCCCCCTTGGTACTGTACGGTGAGTGAGTTCTCAAGAGATCTGGTTGTTTAAAAGTATGTAGCAGCAGCATGGGAAAGGTTAGAAACAAATATTCTGCTGAAACTGAATATGATTTAGAGCCAGAGACTTTCTGGGAAACCAGGAATTTCCCTCTTTCTCTTCCTCCTGTTTCCACCATGTAAGACAGGCTTGACTCTCCTTCACCTTCCACCATGATTGTAAGTTTCCTGAGGTCTCCCCAGAAGCCAAGCAAATGCCAGAATCATGTTTCCTCTACAGTTGCAGAATTGTGAGCCAATTATACCTTGTTTCTTTATAAATTACCCAGTCTCAGATATTTCTTTATAGCAATGAGAGAACAGACTAATACACCTTACTTAATCCTATCACATTCATTTTTTCTGTTCCTGACACGTTGAGCTCAGTTGAATAAAATGACAACATTCTAACAATTAGCCACTAATGTAAATTTGTCATTTCTACTCTCACATGGTCCTTCATTATAGCTCAATCTTTTTATTCTCATCCTATTTCTTATTTCCTGTATGTCAGCAGTATCAGAGTTCTCAAATTACCTCTTCCATTTGACTCACGTGACTTTCAGAAATGACCCCATTTCCCAGGACACAAAACAAAAAAGGGCCCATTGATGTACACTCCTCCAACTTCCACCTTCCCACCTCCAATAAACACATCATCACCCTTACCTTCTTTAAGTTTCTCTAAAACCTACAGAGCTATTTACATATAAATACCTGTGACTTTCCCCTTTCACCCACATCCTCTTTTCCTATTAACTATACAGAACCATTAAAAATAATCATTTTACTGGGAGAAATGAAACTTCCCTCTTTTCCTCTTTGTACTTGCTAATCGAATGTCTTTGCCTAGTTTTCTCTAAGTTACACACACAGAGAGAAAGAAATAACACAGAGAGAGAGAGACACACACATGAATTTAAGTTCATATGAGCCCATGAAATTACAGTCTTTATTTAGTAATAAATCATTTTAATAGACCTCAGGGAAAAATAAGTACTGGTGCATGCTAGGTTTGGTCATGGTGTTTCTACAAACCCTCCCAGTAGGCAGTTGGTAGTAGTTCCATCAGTAATGAAATGCCAATTATCAGCAGTTAACAGCACATAGTTAACCTGCTGATATCACATGAAGTGGGAGTTTTCCAAAATCTCAATCTTTTTATTTCCAAAATTTCTAAATCAGCAAGTCTACTCTGGGGCTACTTTATAAGGTATTTATGATACCTATGAGCCCCAAGCATGTTTCCCAGAATTCATTTTAACTAAGCAGCAACCAGCTGTACACATGATATTTTCCCTGTAAACACCATTTCTACTAAGAGAAATTAGACATTTGCAGATCAGAAAAATTGACATGTTGATGGCCCAGGATCCTGGCAGAAAACATGCTTTATGTTTCTCTTAGGATGGTTGAGAAAAATACAAAGGTATGACATCCCACAAAGAAATCTCAGTATTTGCCCTTCCTTACCAAGTAAACTTAAGTGTTCACTTAATTACCTCTTGACTTACATATGGGTTGTCATTAAGCAAAAAAAAAAAAAAAAAAGAAAAGAAAAAAGAAAAAACAGATTACAAGGAGATACAATGTACTTCATACTTTGGCTAAATCTCAGCTTTTTCAGTTTAGATATTTTCAAACCCCAGGCTGATAGCCACTGTGATGTTGTCTTTCATGAATTTGGACAAGATACAAACTCAGATTTCCTAAGCCTTCCCTAGGCAGTTGATCCTGACCCTGGAGGCCCTTAATCTGCAGAGAGGAATACAATAGAGGGAATAAGGGCTTTTGTTATTATGCTTGATCATGAGTTGTACATATTACCCTTGGCACATGACATGGTGTCCACAGCTGTAATTCTTTCTTAAATTTGCTTGGAACTAGTGGATGATGGCCCCTGAGCCAGGCTGGGCTGACCCCCATGACTAGTGCCTTTTTGCAGTTATTTTGCCCTGTGTCAGAAATAACTTTGCGTAACTCATTATTCTTTTTTATTGAATCTAAAGAAAGTTGCATGTCATCTGATAGTTTATGAAGTAATGCACACATGCTCTTAATACGGTGAGCAACAGCACACGGCTTAGAGAAACTTAAACATTCAATCTCTTGCCACCTCTCCTGCCCCTACACCAAAAAAAAAAAAAAAATAGGGAAAAAGTTATTTTAAGTGAGAATTAATGAGACACTCTAACAGTTTCAGGTAAGGTTTGGGGATTTGTGCATATGTGTATGTGTTTAATCTTTTAAAAATAATCATAAGATAAAAACTTTTGGGAAAGTTCGAACAAATTTAGGAGGATTGATGAACATGTAGTAACTAGGGCATTTTGGAAATTCTGAGTAAGAACAGGAACCTTTCCTTTTGTCCTTTCTATCAGTGTTTCCAGTGATGTTGCTGTGCTCCTGAGCACCTCTGTATACCACAGCTCAGAACAATAAACACAGCAAATTAAATGTGGCTCCAGTGGTTTGGGACTGGCACCAACAAGTTATCTTTATTAATGCATTCAGGGAAAAGGTATCATTTTTATTACATTGTTTCCTTAATGATAAAGGCAGTAACAGCACTGCACAAAAACACACCAAAGAAATCTCAGGCTTTTGGCAGCCAGGTTAATCTCCCTGTGTGTTTCATACAGAGTAGGGATTTGGCACAGTTTAACTCACACACTCCTGGGTTTAAAAAGCAGCCCCCTCCCCCTTTTCTTATGCTGCCTCTCTTTGCTCACTCTGACATTTTCTTGGCTTCTACTGAAATTTTGACACATAAATCCCACTTGTCAAATGATATTGTAAAACAAGCATCCAAGTGTCAGCACATGGCCCGATAGTCTGGGGACTAGAGAATAGAACGAGGAACACCTCTACGGCAGCTTTCATCTGCCTCCAGCCACCTGCAAGTAATTGGAAACTCGTTTCCAACACAGCTAGGTTATTTGGCCTGGCAACATACACAGAGCAAAAAGAAAGGGCCAGAGTCATCAAAACCTGTTAACTCTGTTATGAGTAGATAAAACAGTATATTTTTAAAAATCTGCCTCAGACCAATCCATTAGCATTCAGTCAGATGGGCTAAAATCTCTTTTTAGTTACAAATCCCACAGAACAGCTTTGGCCCATTAAGACATCACATTTGCCAAACACCCCCAGCCTCTGGGCCTCACGTTGTTGGACTTGCAAATAACTGAGCCCCTGATAGGACTTCTGTGAGCCTTCTGGAGTCTGAATCTGGGACACTTCCCTCTCACTCAGGGATAAGACAGAGACTCAAAGTCAAGATGTGGAAAGTCTCTTATGAAGAAGTGGTTACCTTCTTTGCCCAAATCCATAAAATATCCATGATTATTCTTTATTCTTAGCAGACTTATAGGGTTCTCTGTGGAGATTTTGGTTTGGTTTGCAAAGAATGGTTCAAAGTTCATAGGCAGCAACGAAGAGAAAAGCAAGGAATAGAGCTCTATGGATGGAATGACACCCAGGAAATTTCAGTTAATTTCAGGTCCTTGCTTGGCCAAAGTCAACCTCACTGAATATCAGTTTGCTCATCTGTACAGGGGGACACTAATTTCTATCTCAAAAAAAATGTCAAATTAAATGAGGCAATTTAACGAAACTGTTAAGCAAATGTTAGCTTTTATCTTTTTTTTTTTTTTTTTTTTTTTTAACAATAAGACACAAGCACATGAAGCAATCAGAGGTGGTTTTGCTGTGGATCTAGTGATGCTGTGGCTTCAGGTCCCCTCACCTGCACCCCTCTCACCCGGAAGGAGCCCCAGCAGTGCAGTAAAACATTCATAGAATTGTAAAGTTTGAAGAAGTAAGATATGGTTGTGGTAACAAACTGGTGTTTGAATATCATCGAATTCAAAGAGAATTTAAGGCTCTTCCTTGTACCATGAAACTTGAAATAACTTAAATCTTACAGTTTTTATATAAGAGGTACTTGTTTCAAATTTGGCAATAATCTTCAACATTTATGTAGCATATCATTAACAAGTTGTAAAACTAAAAGAGTGCTATTAAATAATAATAATAAACAATTTTTGATCATCCATGCTAAAGGAAATATTAAATTATCTTTCTTTTCTCTCATTAGAAAATAATATAACAAAAGCATTCTGATATGAAGTGATGAAAGAGTGTGCAGGCAGAAAGTAGGAAAAAGTATTTTATAGATGAGCCATGAAGTTAATTATGTAATTTTAGGAAGTTTGCAGCATGGTAATTATAGTGCTTTTAAATTTTATAATTTTCTATGATCACCTGTCTCATAAAATAATATTCACTTTCATATCATAATTTGAATTTTTTCCTCAAAGAGGAACGACCCCAAATTATATAAGCTTCAAACCCCCAAAAAACCTGGATTTGCTCCTGGGGCCAAGGAACAAGGGAGTTGTTTATGAACATAGAAATAATAAACTCCTATGACTTCAGGCAGGCTGGGCAAGCCCTTGGAAAAACTTGTGCTGATTTATTTTGGGATGCTCCTTGTCCTTCCTACTCCTATTCCCTAATCCTGGATTCTCCTTCCACCTACACTTCAGGCCCTACTCCCTTCAGTGTCACTTAGTAAAGCCCAGAAACTAACACTATTCCCTGCATCTTCCTTCCTTCCCCTCTGCTCTGTGCCTCAGTCAATACCCACCTGTGCACACTTATCCTTCCAGAACTTGCTTTAGATCACGAGAAAAAAAGCCATTCACATTTTACTATGTGACGGTAAACTGGCTAAACACTAGACCATGTAAATTAACCATACAAACATGTCATTAATGACTTTCAAAAAACTCTAAAAGAGGATGTTTAAAAGGAAGCCTACAAGCACTTGGAGATTTGAGGGCAGGAACTACTTGGTGCATCTCTGAATGCTGGCGGTTGTTCCTCCTCTAGCTTGATGGCAGTTGTTAAAGAGTTATTCTGGAGAACCTACTGCAGCTGGTGTGGAGGACTATTTAAAGACAACAGCTGACTACTTTGTTTCTAGCACTCAGAACTCTTCACAAACTATTTCCAAGATGCTTCAATAATGGAGTCATCCAGAGGACCATCTACAGGCTTTAGAGTACAAAATTTTGCAGACTTCCCACTCTATGCTGATGCACGGGATAAAAACATTCTCTGCACCCACTTCCAACTGCCAGGGCCCTTCCCTCAACAGCCCCGCCCCAATATGGTAGTGTTCTCATTACCCCACATTATGTCATCATCATCACTTCTGAGGAATAGCATAAGGGCCAGCCTAGTTTGGTTGCCAGTCATCTTTTCAACCTTACCCTATCCATCTGAGCTCCATCTATTTAAATGGTTCCCCAATCCTGGCTGATGGATGGAGTCACTTGGGAGCATGTGAATAGTATTGCTCTGGGCCTCACTATGGTCACACTGAGACGAGACGTCAGGGAGATGGGACTAAGAATATTTGACATGTCCCCAGGAAACATTGATGATTTATTTTATTCCTCGTTCTCATCTACACTTTCTGCTCTAGTGGCTGGCTCATCTCACACTGGTTTACCAGCCTCACTATTCAATGGTCCTTCTTTTAAAAAACCTCAATCTACCAACCTACCTGAATGAGATTCTGCTCCAGAGTTTAGGACCCAAACATTCACCCACAAGTCCCCATCATTATTCCTCTTGACTGTGACTGCTTGTGGACTGGCATTCATTCTGAGACCATTTAGATCACTTCCCACACAACAATCAAACTGATCTTTGCAAAATACATGTCTAAGTACACTATTTAGAGCCCATCCTTGGCCTTGTGCCTTTCCCTGGGTTTCAATCCACTTTGGTACCGCCTTTCATTTCAGTTACACTGTGCTCATCCAGCCTGCCCTCCTCAGTTCTTTGGATGTTTCATTTTATCTCCCCTTCCCCACTACCTTGGCACACGCTGTTCTCCCAATGCTTATTGTTCAACAAGGGTACTAAGCATATTCTTAATGCCAGTAAAGCCCAGGCAAGCAAATAATGAGCACAAAACCTTTAAAACATACTTGGAAATGAAAAAGAAGATATTAAAATAGTTATCACAGTAACCAACTTGGTTGGTCTTTCTTCATTATTTGGAGGTTCCATTTAGTTAAGTGCTGATTTTCAAACCCGTGCTGTGGGAGGGTGGCTGAGGCTTCAGAGTTCAGTAGACACATGAAGCTTAGAGCCTTTTAAGGAAACAGGAAGTGCCTAAATAATCATACTAATGACCCACTGTTATAATCTGAGACAGTTTCTGAAGGAAAGAGACACAGATATTTCAGGGCTAATAAAAAACGAAGTGACACTTCAGGTGACATTTGAAGGACAGGTAAGAGGTTAGCTAGCTGAAGGTGGAGAAGGTTCCAGGAGGAAAAATTCTGTGATGCCTACACTGGCAGTTCTCAATACTTTCTGCATAAGAAAATCACCTGAGAGTCCGGGCATGGTGGCTTATGCATGTAATCCTAGCACTTTGGGAGGCCGAGGAAGGCAGATTGCCTGAGCTCAGGAGTTCAAGACCAGCCTGGGCAACATGATGAAACACTGTCTCTACTAAAATACAAAATAATTAGCTTGGCGTGGCAGTGTGCACCTGTAGTCCCAGCTACTTGGGAGGCTGAGGCAGAAGAATTGTTTGAATCTGGGAGGCAGAGGTTGCAGTGAGCCAAGATTGCGCCACTGCACTCCAGCCTGGGCAACAGAACGAGACTCTGTCTCCAAAAAAAAAAAAAGAAAGACAATCACCTGAGAAGCTTAATATAAAAGTGCCCGGGCTCTGCCCCCAGAGATCCCTGTTTAATTGGTCTGTGGTAAGCCCAGGCAATGGTGTTTTTAAGAGCTCCACAGGTGACTCCTTTCTGTAATTCAAGTTGTAAATACTGGATATTCAATGCCAGCAGCACCAACAGAACCTGAGAGATGGTTAAACACACGGATTCTCCTGTCCTTCCCAGATCTACTGAATGAGAAACTCTGGAGCTGAGTCCCCAGTCTGTATTGTAACAAGCTCTCCTGATAATGCCAGTGAAGATCGCTGACATAGCACATATTTATTCTGATGATATAGTCAGTGTTGTGCTTCAGTGAAAACGTCTGTCTTTGAGAGACAGAGCCCTGTAGTCCTATGTCAGAGCCTGTAAGGTTAAAGGCCAAACTCAGCCACACACAAAATCTGCAAGGTAAAGAGGTTGAAATTAGTCATCTAGCTTCTCCCCTTACCATCACTCCTCCACACCTCCCCCATGCCTTTCTTGACCATGCCTTGGCCTCTTCCTGGTTGTACATCTATGTGCAAATCACCTCCTTAACCAAAACTGCTAGGCCAGCACCTGGTGCCAAAGTGCCTCCTGGTTTTCTGAAACACTCTAATGATCTTTTAATTTTGTCTGTATTCCATGCACCATAACAATTCATGGAAGTATCATTTACCAGGGGTCCTGTAGAGTCACTGAGAAAGGGTGGACTCAGATGCAGTTAATCTAAGCCAATAATGTTTTGCCAGTGTCTATGTGTGTTGAATCTGATGGTGCTGAATAGTAATAAATGTGATTAACTCAGGGGACATGTTACCCAGTTTTCATCCCCTGGAGGCCAGCCTCATATCTGGATTATAGCACTGTCATCCCCTACTGCCTGCCATCATTAGGACTCTTGACCAGGCAGAAAATAAGGATCTCCCCTCACTTTAACTGTGCTTCATAGCTCACCTCTGCTCACAGTTGGACCCATGAAACGAGCCAACCAAGAAGAACAGGATGAACTCCGGGGCTTCTAATCTCTCCTGGTAACATTTTCCTTAATAAGCACTTTTTAAAATGTCATCATTGAAGCCTTGAGAGAAAGATATTCTAGTCTTGGATCACAAGACTGACTATATAATTGGAAAACCAATGTGTTGATCTACCTTAAGAGTCTATTCTGACATGGATTTGGGGGTATCAGAAAAACCCCCATCATTTATAAGAGTCATAAGAGCCACTATGTGTATTTGTGTGTGTGTGTGTGTAGCATAGTAATGAATATATAAGAGATGAATATATACATACACAAATATAAATATGAGATGATATAGTATATATATAGTACTTTGAAATAAACCTAACAAAAAAAACTTTGTGAAGAACACCTTAAAATATGCCTGAAAGACATAAAAGTAGATTTGTACAAATGAAAAAGATATACTTTGTTCTCGGCTAGGAGAACTGAACATCATAATAATATCACTTCTCACCAAGTAAAGTGTGAATATGTAGTGATAAATATACCACAGATATTTTTTTTTCACCTGAAGTTTCATAGGTTGATTCCAAAGTTCTTGTTAGGCAAATGAAAACATACATTTGCCAGGAAAACTCTGGTGTGGATTAGCCACCACTGTAGGAATGTCACAAAGCCCCTCCTCTACTTGGATTCTGTAGGGATTCAATCAGGCTGGTGGGAAAAATATTAAAGATAGTTGTAGAAATAGACACAAATCTTCTTGGAAGGCCAAGAAGTTTGTATAGCTCTAGTAATAAACTTGGTTGAAGGTGGCTTTGTCCCTTTAGCTAAATAAATTAGAGTAATAACAAAGGAATGTGGGGAAGTTATGTAGCTAGCTTGTTTACTACTCATGTGATCTTAAGTCTAACCCTTTGATGTACCTCAGGTGCTTAATTGCTTTCTACTCAGGAAGTCCACAATGTCAATTACCCTCTAATGGTGTTTACTCATGACCTTTGTCAATTAATCTTTACTAAATAATTGCAAATCTCACTGATTGATCGAGGCCACAGTCACAACTGTTCACAGGATTCTGCTGGAGTCTGTAAGTGGCTCAGACACTCAGTTGGACTGGCAAAGCAGAATATCTGTGTCAGTGTACTTCATTCATCCATCGCTGGGTCAGGCTCTGTGGGTCAGACTCCCTGTAGCTGGTGCCCCATGAGAGGAGCACTACCACAGCTGGTGCCCCCATGTGAGCAGCACTACCACAGAATTCTTCTCTCCAAATCTCTAAGCCTCTAGGGAGAGGCAGTAAACCCCATTGACTCAGAGCACAGGTAGAAACACTTTATTGCTGGGAAAAGGAGAAAGGGGGAGAACCCTCTAGTCCTGGCAAAGGGGTAAGAAAGAGTCCTGAACCCTGGATTCCATATCAACACTATTATAGTACTCTTGGAGTAGAGGAAGGAAACTCTCCTAGCCAAGACCTGCTATAGATAAAAGGTGGTGTTTGACTGCCTGCCTCGGGGAGAAAGGGCAGAAAACTTCACCCCTGAGGCCCAGACACATAAGGTCTCTCTAAGACTGAGCCTACGTCAAGAAAACAGAGAACTCCCCTAGCCCCCAACTCCAGACTAGCAAGAACTGATTAACAAGAAAGAGCAGTCTGTCATTGTGGAAGTGGGGAGACCACAGAGAAAGATCCTTTCTGTGGTACAAGTGGATAGTGATGCCTGAAAACTGAGAATGAAGTAAAATATTGAGACACGGTCTCCATCACTTCCATCTGAGTTCTAAGCATAAGAAATCACTAGAGGAAATTTAATCAAAGCAACAAAAAACTCAAACCTAGCTCAGATCCTGACTAAATTGACTCAATTTTCTGCTGTAGCTGTCTGAAAGGAGGTATGCCTACTTCCAGGCATACATGCTGTTTATATCAGTCTCCCGTTTTGTACAAAAATGTTTAATATTTAGTAAAAAATCATGAGACACATACACATACATGGTGAGAAACATTATTGGGAGACAAAGCAATCAGCTTAACCAGAGTCAGAGATGACCTGGATGTGAAACTATCAGACAGAAATGATTAAAAAAAAAAAAAAAAAACTATGACTAATACGTAAAAACTTCTAGTGGATCTAGTGGAAAAGATTTGCCACATGTACAAACAGATGGGAAACTTCAGCAAAGTGATAAAAACTAAAAGAAGGACTTAACTAGAAATGCTATATATAACAAACGTGGCATAGAGATGAATATATAAGATGAAGAATGTCATCAATGTGGTTATGAGTAAACTTGATCTGAGGGATGAGCCAGTGAACTTAGAGATAATTCAATAGGAAGCAACCAAAATGGAACACTGACAAAGATATTATAAGAGAAAAACCTACTCTTCATAAAAACACACATAAAAATCTTCACCAATTATTAATAAGTCAAATTCAGCAATTTATAAAGAAGATTAATATCAGGACCAAGCAAGGGTTTACCACAAAAATGTAAAGTTGGTTTAATATTTGAAAATCAGTATAATTCATCATATCAATAGGCTAAAAGATAAAAAAGACCATCTCAAAAGATGCCAACAAAAATTTGACAAAATTCAAAATCCATTCATGATTTTTAAAAAGCCTCTAAGCAAATGAGAAATTAAAAGGAATTGTTGATAAAAGGCATATTTGATAAACTTACAGCTAATACCTTAATTCAGAGTGAAATCCTGAAGGCTTTCCACCTTAATATCAGTAGCAAAGCAAGAATATATTCTTTTATGGCTCCTATTCAGTATCATCCGGAAGACCTAGCCAGTCTCATAAGACAAGAGAAAAAAAGGACATATAGATTTAAAAGAAAGAATTAAAACTGTCTTTTTTCATAGATTATATGATTGTCTACATAGAAAAACCCCAAGAATTTACTAAAAAAGCCACTAGAAATAATAAATGAAGTTAGGAATGTTAATATTCAAAAATTAATTGTACTTCTCTAGATAGCTAATATACAGAATTGAAAATTGAAGTTAGGAAAATAGTATGATTTACCATAATACAAAAAATATAAAATTATTAAGTATGTACAACAAAATATGTGAAGTGTTTATACTGAAAACTAAAACACATTGATGAGAGAAATCAAAGAAGAGCAAAATAAATCAACATATGGAAGACTCAATTTCTTAAAAAATTAATTCTCCTTTGAGAATGTCAGTGGAACAGAATAAAGATTTTAGAAATAGATTCTCACATATATACTCAATTGCTTTTTGCCATAGGTACTAAGTAAATTCAATGCAGAAATGATATTATTTTCCATATATGGTGATGGAACAATTTGATATCTATATACAAGTAAATAAAGCTTGACCTCTATCTATCCTGTACCATGTGCAAATATTAAATCAAACTGGATCATACATATATATTTAAAATATACAAGTGTAAAATTACTACCAGAAAATTCAGGAGATAATCTTTGCCATCTTCAGACAGAGATTCTTACACAGGAACAAAAAGCACAAATTATTTTTTAAATTGATTAATTGGACTTCATTAAAATTAAAAACTTTTCTTCTTCAAAGAATGATGTTGAAAACATAAAACATAAACTTGTAGAAAATATTTGCAAAACTCACATCTGATATAGGACTGGTATCTAGAACATATAAATGACTCAAAACTCAATAGTAAGAAACCAAAAAATCTAATTTTAAAATACTGGAGAAAATATTTGACAGATTCTTTGCCAAAGAAGATAAATATATAAAATAATTTTTAATATCATTAGTCTTTAGAGAAATGTAAGCTAAAACCACAATGAGGTACCACTACGTAACAATCACAATGATAAGAAAGAAAAAAGATGCCGAGTGTGGTGGCTCACACCTGTAATCCCAGCACTTTGGGAGGCCAAGATGGGTAGATCACAAGGTCAAGACCAGCCTGGCCAACATAGTGAAACCCTATTTCTATGAAAAATACAAAAATTAGCCAGGCATGGTGGCAGGCGCCTGTAATCCCAGCTACTTGGGAGCCTGAAGCAGAGAATTGCTTGAACCCAGGAAACAGAGGTTGCAGTGAGCCAAGATTGCGCCACTGCATTCCAGCCTGGGCAACAGAGCAAGACTCCATCTCAAAAAAAAAAAAAAAAAGGAAAGAAATAGAGAAGCAAATAAACAAACCAGTTTTGACAGTAATAGGTGCTAATAAGGATGTGAAAGGCAAATAGAGCTCTTATATATTGCTGGTCGAAATGAAAATAGGTACAGACACTTTGGAGAATAATTTAGAGGTGTTTTATAAGGTTAAAAATGAACCTAAAAATTAGCAATTCCACTCCTAGCTATTCACCTAAGAGAAATGAAAAATGTGTCCATATAAATATTTATAATGGCTTTATTCAAAAATCAAGCCAAATGTCCAAATGCTGAATAGATTTTTAGAAAAATTTTGGTACACCAATACAATGAAATACTACCCATCAATAAAAAAAAAAAATCTGCGTGAACTAAGTTGCACAATACTATTGCACTATACTAAATGAAAAAATTCAGACTAAATGGTTACATATGAATCTGTTTATATGACATTCTGCAAAAGGCTAAATCATAGAGACAGAAGACAAATTAGTGGTTGCCAGGGGCTGGGTGTTGGAGGAAGGGAATTAAATAGGAGGGGGAATGAGGAAACAATGGGGTGATGGAAGTGCATCATAGTTTGTTTGTAGTGTGGCTACCTGACTGCATGCAATTGTCAAAATTCTTGGAACTCTACAAGGGTGTTATCATGTGTAAAGTATACCTCAATAAAATGACAAAAATTATAGACAATCAAATGGAGAAAATAATTAAAATAACTTTTTAATATAATTTCTCTGATTGTACATTCTCTGTGGCATATATTAAAGGACAAAAATAACTGAAATGAAATGTTATGTATAGTGCAGGTTTAATATCCCATTAAGAGATCCTATACTTATCCTATACTGTACATAAGATAGTTTTATAATTATAATACCAAATTTAATGCAAATACTAAGCATACTAAGTTTAAGATTTGAACTGTAAAAGAGGTATTAACATAAAATTAAAGAAAGTAAACAATCTTGCCATACTAATTTTAATTGAATATAAAATTCACATGTATTATAGCACCCTCTACCTAAAGCAGGTAGAAATAATGACACTCCAATAGGAATGAACAGAGTTCATATTCAGCTATTGATTTCTAGACATCATTCCACAGTATAAAATACCATAACTTGTTACAGCAATAGCTAATTCCAAGTCCAGGGCAAGGAAAATAAAATGTAGTTTACTTGTTTCTAAGTGCTCAAATACTAAGACCATGTCAGAGGAGCACATGAGCCTGTTAAAGTGTCTCCCACGAAGCAAATTTTGCACATTTGAGTCTATAAAAGAGCAACGATGATAATTAATTGTAATACATTAATCTGAATCTGCTGTGATTCTTGGGACTGTCCTATTTGCGAATCGTTCATTGCTTCAACTCCTTTAAATTTCATTCAACTGAAGTTTTCCTTTTAACACTCTCTTTAAATCTAGAACAGGTTCCTCACATTTTGTTTGTTTTGTTGTTCTCCTGATAATAACTTTTCTGAAGAATCCAGGTTAGTGAATTTTTTAAATGAGTTCACAATGATAATAGAGAAGAAACAAGATAGAGAAATAAGAAAATTTCTCTGTAAGAGAATACCAGCTAATAAATGAAGAGAGAATAATAGAATTGGGGGAAAATGTAATTTTGCAACCCCTAAGTAATAATTGTAGAAAGCAGAGATGATTAACAGATCATGAAAATGTAACATGGAGGCTGGGCGCGGTGGCTCAAGCCTGTAATCCCAGCACTTTGGGAGGCCGAGACGGGCGGATCACAAGGTCAGGAGATCGAGACCATCCTGGCTAACACAGTGAAACCTCGTCTCTATTAAGAAATACAAAAAAAAAAAAAAAACTAGCCGGGCGAGGTGGCGGGCGCCTGTAGTCCCAGCTACTCGGGAGGCTGAGGCAGGAGAATGGCGTGAACCTGGGAGGCGGGGCTTGCAGTGAGCTGAGATCCGGCCACTGCACTCCAGCCTGGGTGACAGAGCAAGACTCCGTCTCAAAAAAAAAAAAAAAAGAAAAGAAAATGTAACATGGAAAGTTAGGGAACAGATTAGTCACACAGTCAAGGTATTCTTCTGCAAATTATTTACTAATCCCAGAGGAGGAAATCTACCTCACAATGAAGAGATCTCTGCGATCATCACTTTAACCAAGTGGCTTAATTTAGCATCACTGTGGTGGAACAGTCTAACATCATGTATATAAAGCACTGAGAAATGTACAACACTGATAGAGTATTCTTGCCAAAGCATGTTTAACCTGAATCTAACAATGAAAAAAATTAATCAGGTAACTTCACAATATAGAAAATTCCATAAGAAAACTAACCTGGATTCTTCAGAAAAGTAATTATCATGAGAACAACAAAACAAACAAAACGTGAGGAACCTGTTCTAGATTAAAAGAATCTCTTAAAATAAAAACTTCAGCCGAATTCAATTTAAAGGAGTTTAAGCAATGAACGATTCGCAAATAGGGCAGACCCAAGAATCACAGCAGATGCAGAGAGACTCCAGAGGTGCCTCCTGGTCAAAATACATTTACAGACAAAAAAAAGGAAAGTGACCTACAGAAATCGGAAGTGAGGTATAGAAACAACTGGATTGGTTACAGCTTGGCGTTTACCTCATTTAAACACAGTTTAAACACTCAGCAGTGTATGAGTGGCTGAAATAAGGCTGCTGGAATTGGCCAATCGCTGACCTGCTCAGCGACTGTTACAGGTGCATACTGTTAAGTTAGGTTTCAATCTTGTCTACCTATTAAGTTAGGTTGCGGTTCCTCCACAAAGACTCAAATATAGAAGTGTGGAGTCCTTCTCAGGCCATATTTGGTTTGCTTTAACAAAACTAAAAAGTGATTACAACCAAATGCAATGCATCAATCTTCACTGAATCCTACAGATAAAAAAATAATAATAATACATTTGAGAAATAATTGGGGAATTTTGATATGGAGTTCATATTAAACATAATGCCTGTTAATTTGGGCATGTAATAAAATGGTACTGTGCTTATGAGCTCATATTTAGGAGATGCATGATAAGGTACATAGAAGTGCAATTTCATAACGTCTGCAACTTGCAAATGGTTCAGCAAAAATACATAAATAAGTAAGAGAGATTGAGGGAAAATAACGGCAAAGTGGGAACAAATGATAAGTCTAGATTAGGGTATATACTTTTTTATTGTACTAGTTTTTATCTTTTATGTAAATTTTCAAACTTTCAAAACAAAATGTTGGGAGAAAAAAAAACACCTCTCAATCCCAGTGAAGCAAAGGCCTGAGAGATGTACTGGCATCTCATTGGAAAATGCATTCTGTGTTGCGGTTGGGAGAAAGAGGTTAGCCACTGCGGTTGCTGACCTGTGGGGGGTGCTGACATTGCTGTAAAAACCTGAGGCACTGATTCCCAAGGCCAGAATGCAGACTTCACATTTTTCCCAACTGAGAATCTGGAAGATGCATGTAGCACTGAGCAACAGAAGTCTGTGCTTCCCAGCAGTTTGAGCAAAGGCAGTAGGCCAAAACGTTATTAATTTTAATTCTAGCTAAACCACTGGTAAAAATGGGTGGCTTCCCTCAAATTCCTTGGGAATGGATGGAAAGCACAGGCTTCTGTGGAAACCTGAAGCATTATTTCAGCGGGATTGTTTTGGGAAGTCATATTTATGCCATTAATTAGTTTAACAAACAAGCTTATTATCACTTATTTTAGCCTAATCATTAGCAGCACATCTAATCAAATTTAGGTCTAAGAGGAGATAAAGACTTGGTATGTAATTCCGTTTGCTTTCTTTTATTTTGACAAGCATTTGTGACAGTATTTTTTTTCTCTCTCTCTTGCTAGATATTTTATGGACAACTAGATGTTCGTCAAAGAATATTGTGGAGAGAGGGGGCTATGGTTGGACAGAGAGATAAAAACAGCAAGTTTTCCAGTTAAACAAATGAAGAAAGTTACCCAAGCCATGCATATACACTAAGGGCCCATCCCCATCAAGAGACTCGATCCACTCCACTTCAATTGTAAGAGTATGCTTTTAATACTCAATTTTAATGAAATTCAAGCCAGGCTTTTTGTTGCTCAATCTCTTTAACCAGGTGCCAAAAATCTGGCCAAATGTATGGAAGCAGATTCTTCTTCTTTGAACCACCACAAGGACTTTGATGTTTATGCCGAGTAGAAGGAATCTAGCTTGATTATCCTCTCTTTCAAAAGTCCATCCCTTTCTTGGTAAGGAGCATTCTGCCTGATTTATCCAGCTTGGAAGGACACCATGAACTTGGCCTTCCAAGACTACTTATTAAAAATCCCTTTCCTTTTTTGGTCAGCCTTAAAAGTCACAAAGATTCTCACACAACAAAGTAATTAACTGTTGCATTTTTTTCTGAAAAATCATTATGTTTAAGATAACTCAAATGTACTTTTTATTGGCATTTTCTGTTTATTATTATACCTTTTAAAAAGCAACAAAACTAAAACTCTATCCCTTTGACACTAGATTTTATAATTTGAAAAATGAGTTTGCCTTGTGCTTCCAAATCCACCTGATGTTTCTTCGGACAAACTTTTACACAATGTATTGCCTGTTGTTCTTAAGCCTTAACTGTATAGTTTAAAAAATATAACTAATATATTCCTATGAAATTTATGTAAATACCTCAACGCAAGGCATTTTTTAACAACTTACTACATATAGTACCCCATTCCTGCTGGTACTCAGTGCAAACATCTTGTCTTAATTCAACAGCTCAAATTTTCTTCAGACTTTGAGTACCCTTGATTAATTTCTCAGTCCAAGCTGACACCATTCTAAAAGGTTAAAAAAATTAATCACTCCAATGTCATTCCAGATAAGACAAGCACAGGTTTTTAAATGCTTGTTAGGCATGTGGATTGGAATTTAAGACATCCTATATATAAAATTCTTACACAGAAATTGGGAAATTAGTCATGGACCCAGGCACTAGAAAAACATGTTTGCTTTTTGATACCTCTGCAAGGTAAATTTCGTTATTCCCTCATTAAGGGTTATATAGGGTAGTTACACAGCACCCATCGTCATCAACTGTAAAAAGAATACTAGCCACGTTGTTTATTTTATGCATAGGTACAGCCAACCAAACATGCTTAACCACTTACAGCAGTTTATTGATGCTGGCGAGAAACAACAATTTAGAAAAGCAAATGACTCAAATTGTATATTGTGGAGTTCTCAAGATTTCTGCCCCCCAACAAATTTTATTTAGAAACAGCTTTGTACCATTGAAAACATGCCAAAAATTTGGAAAGTACTAAGCAATCAGGTATTTTTTTTCCTCCTAAAGTTATAATTTGGTTATGTGCCAATCTCAAACAGTAGATTTTTCAAATTCAACCAGGTTCCTTCATCAAAATGTGAAGATCTATTCAACAATGACTATGTAAGATATTTATTAGGTCTTCAAGTCTGAACTAGTGAGCAGAAATCAAGCAAAAGCTGTGCATACAGCAGCATTATAATCACCAAATTTCAAAGCAAAAAGAGAACGCTAATATTAACATATTTTGTTTTAGTTTTGACCAAATACTATAGTTAAACGTATGTTATACATGAAAATAAAAATTAGTTTCAGTTTGCAAGTACCTGTATAAATAGATTTCCTTTAAAAGATAATATGGGAATTGTATGTGTATTGCAGCACTGCATAGTATATGATACAATATAATTATTATTTATCATTACTGCATTACACGGTCTCATCAGTCAACACTTTGGCACAGAGGCAATGTTACACATGAAATGAGAATATGACCAAACTGTATTTTCTCCTGCTATTTACTGGTTCTGTGACCTTTGACACGTTCATTAACCAGCCTAAGTTTCCCCATTTGAAGAATAGGGATAATAATATCTTCTCTTAAGTAGACAATATGAAAATTCGAACAAGAAAATATTTGTGAAATCACTAGCACAGTTCCTAGCACATAATACACCATTACTGATAGCATTTCTTTTTTACTCTAGACGCTTTCTTTCTAGAATAGTATTCAGTTTGGTTCACAGTACTAATACATTTAGTGCTGACAGATACTACTTCAGAAACTTTGGTTTTTGCTGAACTCATCTTACACCTGTCTAGGCAATGAGAGTGATATGTGCCTGCTAAGTCTTGGTATTCCCACGAACAAGAAAGGTAGGATTTGCATGCCAAGTATATTTGGTTATCTCCTTATTTCTCACAATAATCACGTGAGGTAGAAACCATGATTCTTTCAACTCTTTGGATAAGAAACTGAGGGTAAAATGTTTCCTAAGGTTACAAATGCAGTCAAGTGGTGGAAGGAGCATTCAAATCTGTGAAATCTGAAGTTAGATAATAATCAACAACTTTTAGTATCTGTCAAGCTCTATGTTAATTTATTTAAATTACATGGTTGAAGGGGAAACAGCATTTAGAGGGTGGAAAGGAGGGAGGAATGATGTGCCTGGGGCTCACACTATGAAAAGAGAAGAAGGGGAGCTCAGTGAAGTTTGTAGTTTGCATTTATGCACCTGCAGGACAACTGAAACATCTGATTCAAGAACACTGATCTCCTGGCTGAGTTGGCAGCCATCGCGTCTGCATACACTGCACGCATTTGAGTCACAGTCCAAGTCTGCTCATGATTATGTTTTCCGATCCCAAAGTGTGAAAACGAAATCCAGATTCTTGTAGCTAACATATTACACTCCAAGTTACATATCCACCGTAACAAGGAGAAGACAGTGGGATTAAGTATCTGGTATGCCTACAGCAACAAACTCTCCTGCCCTGAGACTTTCGGCCAAGATCAGCAACTGATCTGCAGATCACTGTTGTGCAGAATTTGAACTTAATAGAGTGTGAGGTAGCTCTAGTACCTAGTGTTCAACTCACTTAATCCTCACACAACTTCTACGTGACAGCGTCCCCGGAAATGGTGGGATTTTGGTCTCGCTGACTTCAAGAATGAAGCTGCAGACCCTTGGGTGAGTGTTACAGTTCTTAAAGATGGTGTGTCGGGAGTTTGTTCCTTCGGATGTTCAGATGTGTCCGCAGTTTCTTCCTTCTGGTGGCTTCGTGGTCTCACTGACTTCAGGAGTGGAACTGCAGACCCTCCCTGTGAGTGTTACAGCTCTTAAAGCCAGGGCGGCTGGAGTTGTTCATTTTTCACAGTAGGTTCGTGGTTTCTCTGGCTTCAGGAGAAGCTGCAAATCTTCATGGTGAGTGTTACAGCTCATAAAGGCAGCATGGCCCCAAAGAGTGACCAGCAACAAGATTTATCACAAACCACAAAAGAACAGAATTTCCATAACGTAGAAAATCACCCCACTGGGTTGCCCTCCGGCAGCCTGCTTTTATTCCCTTATCTGACAGCACCCCCCCGCCCCAATCCTGCTGATTGCTCCATTTTAGAGAGCTGATTGGTCCATTTTACAGAGAGCTGATTGGTCCTTTTTCACAGAGAGCTGATTGGTCCATTTTGACAGAATGCTGATTGGTGCATTTACAATCCCTGAGCTAGACACAGAGTGCTGATTGGTGTATTATGATCCCTTAGCTACACATAAAAGTTCTCCAAGTCCCCACTAGACTCAAAAACCTGTCTGGCTTCCCCTAGTGGATCCAGCACCCGGGCTGCCGGCAGACCTGCCTGCCAGTACAGTACCGTACACCTGCACTCCTCAGGCCCTGGGCGGTTGCTGGGACCCAGCCCTGGGGAGGCTCCGACAGCCCGGGAGCCCACTGCTGGGGGTGGGGCAGGGGGTTTGGGCATGGCGGGCTGCGGGTCCGGAGCCCTGCCCCCGGGGGAGGCAGCGGAGGCCCAGCAAGAACTCGAGAACTCCAGCGCAGCACAGGTGGGCCAGCACTGCTGGGGGACCTGGTGCACCCACCGCAGCTGCTGGCCCAGCTGCTAAGCCCTTCACTGCCCTGGGCCAGCAGCGTCGGCCCTCCGCTCCGAATGGGGTCCACCAAGCCCGCCCCGGTGCCCACTGGAACTCGCGCTAGACTGAGCACCCTGCACAACCCCGGTTCCCACCCGTGCCTCTCCCTCCACACCTTCCTGTAAGCAGAAGGAGCCGGCTCCAGCCTCAGCCAGCCCAGACAGGGGCTCCCACAGTGCAGTGGCAGGCTGAAGAGCTCCTCAAGTGCCACCAGAGTGGACGCAGAGGCTGAGGAGGCACTGAGAGTGAGGGCTGCTAGAACATTGTCACCTCTCGATAGTACTATAACCAGCTCTGCTTAGATGAGGAAACTGAGGCAGGCAGATCTGAAACATCCCTTACGTTAGTCAATGGGTGTGGGCAGGATTGAAGCTGGGCAGTTTGATGGTACAGCCTGGTCTTCTAATCCCCACAGAACACTCATGCGTGAGCGGGAAAGCACCTGGTCCTTGGCCCTTTAACTTAACGAAATTATCATGACACTCACACACACGGGCACACTCATGCACCTTCATGCTTTACTTTTGCTTCAAGGATGTGGGTAGTTTTAGAATTTAAAAAAAAAAAAAAAATGTGGTTCCCAGGACTAGGGGCAGGATATGAGGGGGAGTTATCATTTAATGGCACAGAGTTTCAGTTGGGGAAGATGAGAAATTTTTGGAGCTAGATGGCGGTGATGGTTGCACAACAATATGAATGTACTTAAAGCCACTGAACTGCCACTCAAAAATTGTTAAAATGATCAATTTTATGTTGTGCATATTTATCACAATGACAAAAAGTAGGAGCCAAAGGAGAGAAGTTAAGAGGGTTATCCAACCCAAAGTGTTTAGACTGTGCCAATGCTGAGAAACTCTGGGTTACAGGGTTAGACAGGTGAGTCTTACAGAGGTGACCAGATGAGTGGCAGTGTTCTGCTACACTGCGTGTTGAGTTAGCTGGTTTTATTTTTAGACCTTGAGTTTTGTTGTTTGCTATTTTACCTTTCCCAGAGAGAATACAAGATAGAGTTCTGTTAAGCTCCTGGGAAACTCAGCAGGTTCTAAAGGAAGAGTGTTTCTTCTGTAGCACTTTGAATTTCCACGACTTGTAATATAGTTTTCAATAAATAAAGATAGTCGTTGTCCACAGTGGCTTCTGGCTAAGGTGGCCTTGTCCTCTCTCAGTGTTTTTTTTTTTTTTTCAAGAAGACCGATATATAGCCAATATTATCTTTTCCAGATTATTCAGAATTACAGAATAAGCTTCAAGTGAGAAAAGATTTTCAAATTTAGATAATTTTTGCCCACTAATCAGTAAGATGGAAAAAGAGGACAAAAACTTTGAAAATAACTAAAACCAAAAACTGAGGCATTCAGGCCGCTGTCCTAAGCATCCCATCTCTCAATGAATCAAAACCTTACCCTTGAAGGTCAAGGTTTTCGTACCAACCAAGATAAATAAAACTATTAACTTTTTTTCAGAACGTCTGTTAGAAATATCCCTCCACATACCTGCTGCTTTTAAAAAATCCAGTCTTAAAAACAGAAAATAAAATTTAATACCGTGTTATTACCTACAGTTGTCATTGGCAAAGTTTCTAGCTGCCTTCTGAATTTTCAAGCACCACCCAGAGTTGTTTTTCTTTCAAAAAGGATTTTTCCCTTAAGATGTTATGAAGATCTCTAAGTAGAATTGTACGCAGTCCTGTGAAGGATATATGTTATTCTTGTCACCTCCAGTTTGATTTTTTTTAATGCTAACTTTGTAATTTTCCAGAAATAAAAAGTTGTGTATATGATATTGGCATTCTGTTATAGGATTTACACCACACATATTTGGATGGGCCTGTGCCAGGGAAGCTTACCTAAATCCTTTATCCCTACAGTTCCCACTGAGGACTTTATCTTTAGATCCAAAGTGCTAGAAAATCTTCTGTGATATTTAAACTTTTATTCTGTAAGTCTGTTAATTTTGATAATAATGCAGATATACAAGAAAAAGCAAAGCAGAGTTTTAAAAATATTTTTGAGAGACCCAAACTATTTCTAGAAGTCTCAGTGGACTTTCCTTTCATTAATCCATTCGACAAATATGTGATGAGTACCATTTGTTTGCCAGACACTGTTTTGGACAACAGGAAAAAAAAAATACAGAGTTAAACAAGACAAGATTCAGTTCTGCTTTTGTGAAACTGATATTTTTTGCAAGGGAGTCAGACCTTATACCACCAGTTTGAACAATAACTCATTAAACTTTTAATGAGTTCTCCTTATCAAGTACTTCAAAGAGAAGTATGAAAGTTTATCTGGAAGATTAAACTTGGAGAAAGGGATGTTTGAGCTTAGTGCCACCAGTGACCCCAAGCAAGGGTCACCACAACCAACACTTTAAAGAAGCCCACACCTCCATTCTAGACCAGGCTCAGGGTGTCCTGTACCTCTGAATTCCTGAAAGCACCTCAAGCCTCTTCCCTGGGACTATCATCCCAGTGGGGACTAAGACAAATAGGTACACCCCAAGGCTTCAGGGTGATGGCCAAGAGAGGTTGCTTGCAGAGTGTGTATGTGTGGATTTTGATGTACACACTGGGATATTCACAAGCTCTTCCTTTCATGATGGTAAAAGGAGCCAAGGATGGGGAAAGTAGAGAGATGCGGCTTCAGCTACAAGCCAGGAGTCCCTGTTCTTACGCCACAGCACTCCCATGTGAAACTGCATGGAATCTGAGAAGTCTAAATTCTGTCTATGATGTGTGAACTTCCATTTGCATTGTTGCTTCGAGCTCTAAAAATGTTAGGGGTGGGGCCATCTGATCTGGACTTTGCAAGGCAAGTTGAAACTGAGCAAGAAGAGAGCCTCTACACAGGGGGCCCACACGTGTCAGGGCTCTGAGGTAGAGAGAAAATGATGTGTCTGAGGAACTGAGAGGCGGCCACTGTGTCTGGCACACAGAGAGGCTTGACCAAAGAGCAGTACAGGGCCAGAAGAAAAGCCTCCCCCCCAGAACAGCCTTAGGAAGCTACATATTTTATGCCCATAAATAAAGGTCTCCATGGCATATTTTTGAGTAGGTATTAAAAATTATAAAAAGATTTGCATTGCTATGCTGTAATTTCAACACAATATTGAGAAAAAAATTGACAGATGTTTTCAACATACGTTTCTTTCAAATTCTGAATAATCAGCATCCCATTATCACAGTCCTTTTGGACAAACACCATAAATAGAATGGCTTATAAACAACAGAAATTTATTTTTCACAGTTTTGGAAGCTGAGAAGTCCAAGATCAAGGTGCCAGCAGATTCAGTGTCTAGTGAGGACCTACTTCCTGGTTCATGGATGGCACTTTGTCGCTGTCCTCGTGGTGGAACACACAAACAAACTCTTCCTGCTTCTTTTATAAGGACACTAATTCCATTTAGGGTGGGTCTCCTCTCATGACCTAATCATGTCCCAGAAAGACCCCATCTCTTAATCCATCAATTTGCGGGTGAGGATTTCAACATATGAATTTTGGGGGACACGCATGCAGACCATAGCACCGATTATCTTCATATTCCTATGAAATGTAAACAGTCATTTCCCATGTCCCTCGAGTCTCAGGCCTAGGATGTGGGTTCTGTTCCCCTCCGCTACTCCAGCTGTTTTTACATTGAACAAATATGCGTAATATTCATTCATCTCTTTACTCATTTATTTCAGCCATAGTTTATTAAGTTGCAATATGAGAATAATAATACATTAATAGAGATGTGGGGAGGATGAAATAAATTTATATAGGTGTGTGTATATATTTATATTCTACATAAATATTTAATATTTTATCAATATTTTAATACTTAATATTTATAAAGATATATACATAAGTAAATTTATAATGTACATAGTATAATTTTTATATAATTATTTTATATTATATAAAATTGTATATAACTATATATAATATACTACATATATTACACATTGATACACAAATATATGAACATATAAATTATATTATATAAATTATCATATATAAATTATATAAAATAATATACATTATAAAAATATATAATATACATTATAAATATATATAATTTATATATTTTATATAATGTATATATAATATACATTTATATGGAAATTATGTATAATTTATATTATGTGATTTATATAATTTTATATAAATTATATATTTATATATAAACAAATTTATTTTATATAAATATACATACTTACACACACACACATATATTGCTTAGAATAGCACTAGGAAACCACCAGGCACACAATAGGATGATATGCACCAATTAGCAGAAAAATTCTTAAGAACAAGAATTACTTGTTCTTAAGACCAGAAGGGAAAAGACAGCTACACTACTTGACCAAAGGGATGAAGGCACGGAGTAGAATGGTGTGTTAGGGAAGAATGAGTCATCAGTGTGACCAAGAAGGGATGGGTCTAGTGTTGCGAGATGGGCCTGATAGGAGTGAGATTAAGGAGGGACTTGCATCCCATGCTACGGAGTTGGACTTTTATTCAGTAGGGCAGTGTTTCTCAAAGTGTGGCCCTTAGACATTAGAATCCCCTATGTGGCTTCTTAAAAATAAGGACCCCTGCCTCCTATTCCCCACCCCAATAATAAGTTGGAATATAGGGCCTGGGACATTTTAACAGGTTTCCAGGTGATTCTTGTTTATAGTCATGGTTGAGATACTGAGATACTATGAAGAGTCAAAGGATGTTTCCCAAACATATAGTTTGTACAGTAAGCTTTCTCTTAGACAAGTGGCTAGCTATGCCCACACATACTATCGGCAGTAGCAAGAAAGCTCCTCTTTCAGAAGAAAAACATGTATTTGTTACAGAAGTGTGCATTTCCCTTTAAGAAAATAAGTTAATGTAAGATGCTTGTTGCCAGATATGTTAAGCCAAAGGGGAAAAAAATCTCAAAGCAAATATACTTTTTGCTAGCAAAATATGTTCCCTCATTGTTCCCTAAGATTCTGACATTTGAGGGAAAAAAGATATCTAATTCTCCTAGAAATAATAAGACTTGTTGGTTTTTCTCTATTATGCAATGCAGACCTAAATTAACCTCAAGGTTAATTTACACTTTAGATAATGTAAATCTCAAAACAATGGTTGGTATGAAAAATGATAATGTTTCACATTTCTATGAGTTAATTTCAATGAAAATGCAATATTATCAAACCTTTTTTAAGAGATGCATCATCCTAAAATGTTATATATTGGTCAGTACAAGCTCCTGTGTTTAAGATTTTTAGTTTTACAATTTCCTTCCCCATGAGCTTTAATATTTAATAAAGAAATAAAGAGATTTTGCTAAAACCTAAACATATCGTAAAGTTCTTTGTTAATTATTACCCTTTGTAAGATGGATCATCACCTTTCATAGTATGGAATGTGTATAAAAACATACATTTTCAAAGTATATTTAACAATATGAGACTGTTACAAATTATAAGAATTTAATATATTTGTATTAAGTATATATTTATGATCTTTAGTTTATAAAAAAAATTAGATTAAAGATTAGAAGAACATAAAATGGTAGTTCACCCTGTGATCCCAGGGATGGTGATATTACTGGTGAGTTTTACTTCCTGCTTTGTGCTTTTCTGTAATTTGGAAACGGCTAAAATAAAGTTACTTTAGTCTGATAACTTTAAAAAGGCCCCAAATGTGCATAAGGTGGTGGGGAGCAAGATGCAAGCAGCAGAGATGAGATCGAACAGTGGCATGGTGAATAGCTTATGCGGGGAGAAAGATGAGAGCTCCCCCAGCCAACTGCAGAAGCCCCTTCTCCCTCTTTGTGCTCCTGTATCTACACTGGGAGGGCCCTTCTCCACTAAACAGAGAGTTCCCTGAGGTCAGGAACTGCTTGTAACTGGTACCTTTAAGCTAACACAGAATCTGGCCCATAGATATTCCATAGTGGCTTCCTGTAACTGGTCTGCAGTTCCTCAGAAGCTTCCTCTGACATCCCATCTGGTCAAGATTTCTGGGACTCTGGATCCTGCTGTTTAGAGATGGCTGCCTCACTTTGGGAGCTGATTGCCAGCCCCGGCAGGTTGAAGAGAAATGATCTCATGTTCCACTCCAGAGAGCTATAGACAGGGCTAGCTAACCAGGTGTTAGGATCCAAGAGAGGGCTCCCTGCTCTGAAATATCCACGTGGGTTCCTGGCATTTTACCATCATAACTTCATTCCTTTGGGGGCTGAATTCTTGTAACAGTCCCTATTAAAATGCAAATGCCTCTGGGAGGCGTTAAGCCCTTGTCAGCAAACACCTTGCTTATTAGCTAACACCTGAGCCAACAGCCATCTGAGAGCACGTGCCTATTGGGAAATCAGTTCCTAGAGAGGTGGGGAAATAGTGGGGGCAGTTGGAGGACAGCTGAAGGACCTTAGGGTGATGAAGCTCAAACTCTCAGATTTCCAGGGCTGGATCTGGCAGTAGGAGTGGCTTAAGACTGTCAGTTGTCAGTGAGCACTCCGAACAGGTGGTGGAGAATATTGAAGGGGTCTGTCTTTCTTGGCCCTGTGGTCAAGGTACAGGCCAGGTGGGGCATATGGCAGGTGCGTGTGCTCCTGGCCTCAGTGACCTCAGCCTTCCAGGTAGTTTTGATACAGACAGGAAATAGGAAAATACTGGGTAGAAGAGGCCAGTTCCCCGGCAAAGGCCCCACCCTCAAGCCTGAAGACCCATGGTCCTAAATGAGGACAGGCATTCCTGTTTTCATGCTCAAAAAGTTGCCTTTTGGCCTGCCACGCCCCCTATCCTGCACCCATATACACCCCG
Organism: Macaca mulatta; assembly: GCF_049350105.2. NCBI lineage: Eukaryota > Metazoa > Chordata > Mammalia > Primates > Cercopithecidae > Macaca > Macaca mulatta. The sequence continues at coordinate 162,715,497 of NC_133410.1, read as the reverse complement.
AACCCCAGGCTCCAGAAGCCGACCAGCAAGCCAACAGACCGGCAGAGGAATGGTGGAACAATGCAACAGCGAAAGACAGATGAGGAGGATCGTCTGAATGCCGAGAGGAGTCCCACCACTGGGCGGCCTGACTCCAGGGGAAGATCACCTTCCCACTCCATCCCCCACGTTCAGCTCCCCATCCAGCCTGCTGAAAGCCACCTCCACCACTCAATAAAACCTCGCACTCACCCTTCAAGCCCAAGTGTGACCCAATTTTTCCAGGATGCTGGGCAAGAGCTAAGGATACAGAAAGCTGTCACACTGGTCTTCTGCCCTTGCAAAAAGACAGAGGGTCCATTGCACTGGTTAACACTCAAGCCATCTGTAGATAACAAAGCTGAAAGAGCTTTGTAACACTGGGGTTGCAAGCACCCACCCCTACATATTACCTCGGGGCGGGAGCCCAAAGTGCTCCCCCTGCCTCTGCACCTGCCCGTCTGCATGCTCCCCTCCCACTAGGGCTTTGACAGGCAGGTGAGCCTGTCCTATAAGCAGGTGAGCATGTCCTACAAGGGGGATCAGGGAACACTCCCATTTCAGTTTTACTTTCTTTTCAAGTCCCATACATAAATGCAGGATTTCAAAATGTATTGAGAAAGGGTTTTTTAATATTTTTATTCTTTTTAAATAAGATTGTGGCTTTTTGAGTCATATGCATTAAACTTCAGTGTTTGGTTAGTGCTGCACCTCAGCGTTCAAATTAATAATATGGCAGCTATGTACTCCTTTGCCTTCCATCAATCAAATAACACAATTTACCTCCTGTCATTTCTTTTCAAACACTGAAAGCTTCATTTCCTAAGTATTTGTTAAACTGTCCCTGAAAGCCTTCCTGTTGGTCTGTGTCTTTGTGGAAATCCCATGAATATAGAGAAAAACACTGAATTTTCCTACTTTCATATTATTCGTCACCACAGGAGAGCTAAATGGCCCTCTGGATTAAGATTGCATGAATAGTTTTCAAATATTTGGGGTTCGAAAAACCCAAATGTGTTTTGCCAAAACATTTGCTTTCCTCTTCATTTTTTTTAAACCTTTGTTTATTTCAACGAGCATTAATTCCATGTGTTTTTAATGCATTTACACTCAGTTCATTAAAATGCTACTCTCCAACAGTTCTTTGGCGTCCGAGAGCCCCAGCGGGCCCTTGTACTTTGAGCGGGTTGGTGTGCTGTGCGCCGGAGCGCAGAAGCGGGAATGGTTCATGCTCAGCCCTTCCCGGAGCCCACAAGGTCCAGGACCTGCCGGGTCTGGCACGGCGCACTGCCACCCCAGGCCCTGGCGCCAGGGTGCCGTCAGAGTCTGCTGGGCACAGAGACCAATTATTAATAGTAGTCAGGAAGGTCCTTGCCATTTTAGTGCTTGGGTCAGAACTGAGGGTTTAGGAATTCCAGCCCTGCCTCCATGAATCTTGGTAACCCTAAGGATTTGAGAGCCAAGCCCCCCGCAGCCCACATGATCCTATTAAATATCAATATTGAGACCGAGGAGGTGATTAGGAGCGGAGAATGCCTCCATTGTCTCTATTTCGGTAGCAGTGGGGAATGAATCCAACCTTGAGAAAAGTGAATGCAGAACTGGAATCTGAAATCGCTTAGTAAGTAGCAGACGGTACCCTTGATCCGTCCTCTCTCCATTTTCTTCGGGATGCATTGGCCCACCCCGAATGGGATGGTATTTCAGAAAGGCATGGAGTACAGATAGGACTGTAGGAAGAAGGATGACTGGTGCTGCTGGACTAGCTCAGGGTAGACTCTTTCCAAAATTAAACGTCTCCATGCGTGTTTCTGGTGGTTTTCCACCTGTCAACCACTGGGCTAAATTCCCTACATATTCTCCGCACTTTGAAATTGAGCAAAATGAGGTGCAGAAGAAAGGGACTTGCCTCAGGTCCTCAGCAGCACAGCAGTCACGGTGGCTTCGCTTTGACGCTCTCACAAACCTGCTACATTGCTGTCTCCCAGGAGAGTCCAGGGCAGACGCTGCTCCCACCTTCACAGGAAAGACCTGAGTCGCTCCCCTTTAGCAGAGAGCATTCCTGGAGGAAAGGCAGTTCCTTTGCTAGGGCTTGGGAGGTGCACAGTGCTAGGAAGGGAATTTTCAAGGGTTCTTCCATCATAGCATTATTAGGGACTCAACACCATTTTGTCTATCTACCCTCAACTCTTTCGCTATTCCAAGACGAATAATGTGCTCCAGTTTCTTGTGTCCCCTCTTGAAGTGTGGGTCAAAGAATGGAACACAACACCCTAAATGTGGTCTAGCCAGCACTGAAGGGTCAGACTGCCTGTTCTGTTTTCAATACTCTCAGTCTATTAACGAAGCCCCAGTTTTGACTATTCTTCAAACCCACTCATTACGTGGTTACGTCATTGTGCTGTAGCCTCATATTGAATTGCCAGTTAACAAACACACTTACTTTTGTATTATTTACTTGCTTATTTACTTCTTTTCTCCTTTCCTCCATGCATCCACCTCAGTTAGGGTTGAAATGCTCCTGAGCTATGTGTGCTGAGTTTCTGGTGGTCTCATCTCCACTGGGTCTGGGCACCCATTGCTTTTAAAGTTCTTTCCCTTTTGTAGAGAATACGAACTTGGGCAGGAGAACAGTGGCACTGTTTTAGAGGCCTCTTTACACCTCTATTGTCCTTGTTACGAGCCCCCTAATTTCTTGTTGTTTTTAATCAATACTTTTAAAAATGTCTCCTTTTAAATTTCTCTGGTATTTTTAGAAAACTTCAGCCCACTCTAATGCTGTGCTTAGCTGGCATTATTACCAGAGAACATGCCATGATTTTATAGCCACAATTTTGAGACCTTCCTTCCACCTTGTAGGCTGAGTCCTTTCCCAGTTTCTCAAAGAGCACCCTGGGAAAACACGCTGCTTTCTTGAGACTTTTTCTCTTTTTTTACTCTTCAAGTTTAAAGGTAAGAATTTTGCCTGTTGGAACTTTCCATACCTCTTGGGCATCTTCCCTTTAGAGTCTCTGGCTATGGAATTATCCAACTTTCCACTGACTTTTTTGAAACTGCTTTCCCAAACTCCAAGTCAAGTCTGATGCCTAGCATATCCATTTCTGGGCAGAATCATTCAGTGACAACCTTTTCACACTTTTCTACGGTTCCCGTTCTTTCCAGATACCACCTGAATCTCTGTTATGATTCAGATTTAAAACCAAGTAGCAATTTCAATTATTGCTTTCTCTCTATAGTGAGAAAAATAACAACTTAACAAAGGCTCCACATTGAGCAAAATGAGCCTTTAAATAGATGTCCGAATCGATGAAGCCCTTTGTCTCTACTGTGAGGTGCTTCAGTGATGGTGTTACAGTTTACAGAGGAATGCCTTACCCATTTTCTAGAGATTGGCTGGGCTGCCTGAATTTACTCCCTCAGTAAGGTTTTTCCTATTTGCTTTTTAAAAAAATTGTCTTCCAAGTGTTCTCCAAAATTCTTCCATGTAAACTCTCACAGAATCATTGACTTCCAGTAGTGGCCCAGAGTTTGAAGTAGGGGATCTTGGCACATAACCACCCTTGCCTCTTCTTTACATTGAATGTAGAAATATTTACCTCACATAGGATGCTGGGAGCATTAAGCAAGGCAATGGTAATAGCTAGGCAAGGGGCCATGCAAACTACAAAAAGAATGGTACAAATGTTTGCAGTGATTTTTACTGAGTTATTATTACTCTGCCTCTTCAATGAAACATGTCCATGGAATGAGACACCTCACCTTTACAACATTCCAAATCTGAGTCTTATTCTATTTCTTATAATAAGACTTAGAATAAAACTTTCTTATCCTTATTCTTATTTACTATTTGTAAAACTCCATTTACCATCCTGTATTAGATTATCAAGGTTGATTAGACCTAATCAATACGTTAGATAATAAATAAAGAAACAAAGTTTATAAGACAGGAAACCTCTTTCATTTTGGAGCACCAAGCACTAGGCATGTACTGCAATCAGGCTTTTGGTGTTTAGGTAATATAACTTTTCCTCTTCACTCTGTAGTGATCAGGTCTTTGCCTACACACAATGAAGCTCTGCATAAGAAAGGGAACTAACCATATGTGATTGGCCACCTATAGGTAGAAAAAATAATCATACATTCATTTTAATATCAACCAAACAAGGAGAAACAGGAAGAGAAAATTATTATGTAGTGCACAACTTAGATTTCCAGACTTAAAATCATACTTATTCTTAAATATGTTTATTAAGATATAATTCACGGCTGGGCACGGTGGCTTACACTTGTAATCCCAGCACTTTGGGAGGTAGAGGCAGGCAGATCACAAGGTCAGGAGATCGAGACCATCCTGGCTAAGACAGTGAAACCCCATCTCTACTAAAAAAAAAAAAAAAAAAAAAAAAAAAAAATTAGCCAGGTCTGGTGGCAGGCACCTGTAGTCCCAGCTACTTGGGAGGCTGAGGTAGGAGAATGGCGTTAACCCGGGAGGCAGAGCTTGCAGTGAGCTGAGATTGTGCCACTGCACTCCAGCCTGGGCAACAGAGCGAGACTCCATCTCAAGAAAAAAAAAAAAAAAAAAGATATAATTCACATACCAAGGAATTCACCTGTTTAAACTGGACGTTTCAATGGTTTTGGCATATTCACAGATATGTGTGACCACTACCACAATCTAAGTTTAGAATGTTTTCATCACCCCAAAGGAAATGCCTCAGCCATCACTAGCAGTCCTACCTTATTCCCCGCAACTCCCTCCTCCACAGCCTGAGTCACCGCTAATCTACTTCCTCTAGATATGGATTTGTGTATTTCAACATTTCATATTATTGAAATCATGAAACGTGGGGATTTTGCAGCTGGCTTCTGGCCTTTTTCACTTTTGAGTTTCAACTATGTCATACTATGTGTCAATACTTCATTTCATTTCAGAACGATATTTCATTGTATAGATATAGCACATTTTAATTTTATTTATGCACTTACCAGTTTAAGGTGGTCCCCAATGTTTGGTTATTATTCATAATATGATTATAATATTTATAATATATTATTATGAATAATAACAATTGCTATGAACATTCATATATGCTACCATGAACTTTCATGTACAAGTTTTTTGGGGGATGGATGTTTTCATTTCTCTTAGATAGAAACCTAGGAGTAAAATTTCTCAGTCCCATGGTAATTCTCCATTGCCAAGCTGTTTCCAAAATGGCTGCACCATTTTACATTCCCTCCAGCAAATTTATGAGGGTTCCAATTTCTCTGCATCTTACGAACATTTTTTCTTGTTTGTCTTTTCTATTACAGTCATCCTAATGTATGTCAAGTAGTGTCTCATTATGGTTTTAATTTCAATTTCTCTAATTATTAATAATAATATTTTTATGTGCTTATTTGCTGTATATCTTCTTTGGAAAAATGTTTATGCAAATCATTTGCCCACTTTTTAATTGGGCTTTCATTTTATTATTCAGTTTTAAAATTTCTTTATATATTCTGGATCCAGGTCCCTTATCATATACATAATTTGCAATCTTTTTTCATCCCGTATATTGTATTTTCACTTTCTCAATTTCATCATTTTATTACAAAATTTGCCTAATTATGATGTGATTCAACTCAGCTGTTTCTCCTTTGGTTGCTTTTAATTTTGGTGCCAAATCTAAGAAATCACTGCTTAATCCAAGATTATCAAAATTTACTACTGTTTTCTAAGAGTTTTACACTTTTGGCTCTTGTTTATCTTTTATCCATTTGAGTTAATTTCACAATATAAAGTAATCCAGTTTCATTCTTTTGCATATGGATATATAGTTGTCCCAACATCATTTTGTCTTAGCATCCTGTTGAACATCAATCAACCATAAATGTAAGTGTTTTGTTTCTAGACTGTCAATTCTATTGCATTGATATTTATGTCTATCCTTATGCTAGCACTATGTCTTGATTACTGTAGCTTTGTAGCACATTTTGAAGGTCAGAAGTGTGAGTCCCCCAGTGTTGTCTTCTTCACAATTGTTTTGGCTCTTCTTGGTTTCTTACATTTTCATATGGATTTTATGATCAGCTTTTCTATTTCTCCAAAATAAAAGCTATTTGGATTTTTATAGGGATCACATTGAATCTGTAGGTTAATTTGGGAAGCATTGCTATCTTAACAATATTAAGTCTTCTAATCCATGAACATGAGATGTCTATGTATTCAGATGCTGAATTTCTTTCAACAATGTTTTGTAAGTTTTTCATGTACAAGTCTTGAACTTCTTTTGATAGATTTACTCCTAGATATAGTATTCATTTTGATGCTATTTTAAATTGAATTGTTTTCTCAATTTCCTTTTCAAATTATTCATTGCCAGTGTGTAGAAAGCTGGTTAATTTTATTGTTCATCTTGTATCCTGCAACTTGGCTGACCTGATTGATTAGTTTGAAGAGTCATTTCATGGAATTCTTAACATTTACCATATACAAAATCATATCATCTGTGAATAAAAATAGTTTTAGGCTGGGCATGGTGTCTCACACCTGTAATCCCAGCACTTTGGGAGGTCGAGGCAGGCAGATCATGACGTCAGGAGATTGAGACCATTGTGGCCAATGCAGTGAAACCCCGTCTCTACTAAAAATACAAAACTTAGCCGGGTGTTGTGGCGGGCACCTGTAATTCCAGCTACTCAGGAGGCTGAGGCAGAAGAATCACTTGAACCCAGGAGGCAGAGGTTGCAGTGAGCGAAGATTGTGCCATTGCACTCCAGCCTGAGCAACAAGAGTGAAACTCCATCTCAAAAAAAAGAAAAAGAAAAAGAAAGAAATAGTTTTATTTCTTCCTTTCCAAGCTGATGTTTTTTATTTATTTTTCTTGTCCAAATGACCTAGATGAAACATCTGATATAATGTTGAATGGAATTGGTGAAAGCAGATATTCTTGTCTTGCTCCTGATCTTAGCAAGGAAGCATCTAGCCTCTCACATTAAGTATGATGTCATATCTAATTTTTTGAGACATACTCAAAAGCAAAGGAAGGTCATCTTGTTCCAGGAATTGTAGCTCTCCACTTAGATGTTTTGAGAACTCTCCTACCTGAAGTCATATCCCTTAATATTGTTTTATTCAACAATAATCATAGTACTTTAAAGGCAAAGGTCCTATACAACTGACATACATGACATAAATTTAAGCAACTCATATTAATTTGTATTAAGTTAGCCTAAAGAATAACCTGTGTTCCTTCTAGACTTGTGTAATTCAGGAGTCTGAGAGATTCCTTCCAGTGTCATAAAAATTGAAGGTAAAAGAGCAACACTCTTGCCTTTGCTTTTCTTTTAAAGAAGAAAGCACATACTTAACTTTCACCAGAATGGAGAAAGCAAAAAAAGCTTTCCTGTTTTCAAACACAGCACTAAACACTGAATGAACATTCTCTCTGCCATATGATCATAAACTCATTTACACAGCAATTCTGTTTCTGCAGTTACACAAGGAGTCAGATATCCTCAGCTACTTCAAGTTCATTCTTTGGTTATACACTGAGGTTCAAGGAGTCTCTTGTCTATCCCAGTTGGGGTTAATACCAGACCATCCAGTCTAATTTGTTTTCCCATTCAACAGCAAAGAAAATCTGCTGGTCAAAAGAAAATGCAATGTGGATTATAGTCTTGCCTAGAAGTCTTTCCATTTTGCTTTACTAAAGCTTGTTCATTTTTAGTACTACATTAAACAACTAATTAGATCAGAAATAAAAATAATCTGACTCTGGCCACCTATTTCCACCTTAAACCCTTTCCTTTCGAATTAAATATACTAAACATCTTTTGTGAGATTCTCAAGACAATTTCCCTCCAAACTTCTGATTTTTGTTTTTGTTTGCCTCCTCCCACCTTCCTCTATACCCCTCAAGAAAGGAAGAAACTTCAAACCAGTCTAGAGCATGAAACTGATGCATCCATGGAAACCCCTAGAAGGAATTTGAGTGGAAGTACTCCAGGGTCCTTCCCCACAAGGCCAGATCTAGCAAATGTTTTCCAGATGTGGCTGCTCTTAACTCTCCTACCACCAACTCAGCCCCTCTCCTACCTGCCCTCAGACCAGAAAGCAGCATCAAGACCTAAGATCCAGCCCTCATCACCCCACAAGGGACTCCTAGAGGAGGTTATACTTAGCTTCTATTTCCTCCCTGCCATGTAGAAAAGCTCCCACAAAGCCCATGACACAGGTCATGAACTCATGGTCTCGTTCTGATCACAGAACCTCACTTTGTGGGTTTCATGATCCAGCAGCATCAGTGGCATCTGGGCACTTATTAGAAATGTAGACCCTACAGCCTGGGTGACAGAGTGAGACTCCCTCTCAAAAAAAACAAAAACAAACAAACAAACAAACAAAAGAAAGAAAGAAGGAAAGAAATGTGTAATCTCTGCCCCAATCCAGACCTACTGATCAGAATTTGTATTTTTATTTAACAAGATCACCTGGTGATTCCCATGTACCTTAACATCTGAGAAGGCCTACTCTGGAGCAATGGTTTCCAAACTTTAGTGTGCACCAGAATCTTCTGGTGGGCTTGTGGAAACACAGATTTCTGGGCCCTTCCTCCAGGGTTTCTCATTAAGAAGTCTGAGGTGGAGCTTGAGAATTTGCTTTTTAAGAAGTTCCCTAGTGAGGGTAATTTTGTATCTGAAGTTTGAGGACTACACTTGGAGAAACACTGCTCTAGGGGCATCCCATCTCACCAAAGAGTAGGAGTGTTGAGAATTCTTGAAATCTAAAATATTGATTTATTTGCAAATTAATAGAAATATTCCATAATGTGATTGGAGCTGCCTCCTTTGTTTCCACTTTGCCACATTATTCTGTTACTTGTTGGAAGACTGTTGGTCTTATTTTCCTCTAAAATCTCCCAACTCACATCACCCCACCCTCCTAAGCTGCCCTCCCTGGCCCCATGCTGGAATGTTCCAGGAATCTGCAAAGCTCATCCCAACTGGCATTGCTGAGAAAGACTTTTGATCTCCTACCCCAGGCTGCCTCCCAGCGAGCCAGCCCTAGGACTGCCTGCTGCAACCCCTGCCTTGATCCAGCCAGGCCATTTCCCTCCATGCAGTCATTTACAACACTCCTGAAGAGGAAGCCAGCTCAGTCCCTGCCTTTGTGTGCCTCTAAACTTCACACAGCTCCTTCCCCTTTTCTTGCTTAGCATAGTCAGTTGTACTGTTTTTAAGAGATTTCAATCTCTGCCCCAGATGAATTTTAACACAATTTTGGCAACTTATGGATTTGGCAGGAAGAACCTAGAGCAAGAGTTGAACATTGCTGGGAATGCTGACTGATGCAGTTCAAAACTCTAGGATATAGCAATGAGCAATGCAGACGAATCTTGACCTTGCAGCATGTACGGTAAAGGAAGAAACAGCAACCTATTAATACATGCATGCATTTTATATGGAAAGAACAAAGAAAGTGAATGACCAGGGAAGAAGGTTCTATGTGAACCCACATCGTAAGGGAAGACCTGTCTGAAGGGTAACATCTTAAAGACATCTGAGTGAATATCTAAAGGAAGAACTTTCCAAACAAGAAACAAGTGCAAAGGACTCGAGATGGCAATGAACTTGGCCTTTTAGAGAAGCAGCAAGAAGGCCAGTGTGGCTGGAGTGGAGGTGATATGGACAGGGAAATACTGGGTAGAAGAGGGCAGTTCCCCAGAAAAGCCCTGATCCCCAAGCCTAGAAACCTGTGGCCCTAAATGAGAATAGGTATTCCTGTTTTTGAGACCAGATGCTGCCTTTTCGCACAACACAACCCCCTATTCTGTGCCCCTATAAACCTCAAACCCCAGGCTCCATGAGCAGATGAGCAGACAATCAGAAGAGCAGAGGAACAGAAGAGTGGCACAGCAAAGAAGAAAAGAGAAGGAGCATCTGAACGTTGAGAAGAGTTCAGCTGGGGATGGTTGGAGAGGAGATCAGGCGTGGGACAGCCAAACTCCAGGGGAAGATCATCTTTCCACTACATCCCCTTTCTAGCTCCCCATCCATGCCACTGAGAGCCGCCTCCATCTGGCAATAAAATCCCCACATTCACAATCTTTCAAGTCTGTGTATGACCTGATTCTTTCTGTACACTAAACAAAAACCCGAGTACCAACCAGGCAATGAGCTGGTTAACACTTAAGTTGTCTGCAGACAGCAGAGTTGAAAGAGCACTGTAGTACACCTACTGGGACTTCAAGAGTCACAGGCACCAACCTGTAGACACTACCATGAGGCCAGAGCCCAAAAACACTCGCCCTGGCTCCTGTTCCTGCCTGTCTGTGTGTTCCCCCTCCCATAAGGGGTTCAGCACACAGTGCAACAGCCACCCAAACAGACGAGCCACACCCCTGTCGCACATCCTGCAAGGGGGTCAGTGAACTCTCCCATTTCAGAGGGGTGTAGAGATAGTGGTAGGAAGGCAAGTGGAGAGATGGACATAGGCCAGGCAGTTTGAAGGTTTTGAATTTCATCTCAAGCATGTTGGGAAGACAGGGTTTTGAGTTGGGGTTTTACATGATCTGATTTCAAATTGTGAAAAGTCACTCTGGCTTCTGTGTTAAAAATTAAAATAATGACCTAGAGTAGAAATAGTTGGGAGGCTAAGGTGGGAGAATCACTTGAACCTGTGAGGTCAAGGTTGTAGTTAGTTTGCCACTGCACTCCAGCCTGGGTAGCAGAGGGAGAGCCTGTTACTAAAAAGAAAGAGTGGAAGCAGGGAGACAGATAGTGGTCTAGACAAGACAGGGTGGCTGCTTGGCCAAGGGTAACAACAGTGAAGGAGGTGATTCATGGGTGAATTGAGGGATCATTGGAATGCAGAGCTGACTAGACTTCCTGATGAATTGGATGTGAGAAAGAAAGAAGGTAGGGATGGTCTGATGACTGGAGTGAAGGTTGGGATCATTTTCTGAGATAGAGCAGTAGCACAGTTGGAGGAGGAACTGAGTCGAAGAGTAAATTCTTTAGCTGAATGGACTCATGCAAATTAATTAACCCACCATCCATGCCAGATCCTGCTGCTCAAAGATTAGGTTTAAACTGGGGCCCCTGCTATAAACAGAAGGCAAAATAGGTGGAGTGGAGCTGAACAGAGTGGGGGTGGGGAATGCTCATTGAAGAGTATACACTAAAAGCTCTTAATGAGCCCCCTGAGACTTGTCAGCCAACAAGGAGGCTTTGCTCACCAGTGAAGGAGACAGGATCTAGAAAGCCCCATGCTAAGAGTAAATAAGAGACACAACATGGCCCATTAGAGTTGAGATCTGGCAAACCCTAGACATGCCCATTTAGAACAGATGGCCCCACTGCCAGCCCTGGGCCAGAGCCCGGTGATGCAGGGACACGGGAGACCACAGCCTTTCCTGCCAGAGTCACATCACATAGGACATATAACAGCAGGTGTTCTCTGAGATCTTTAAATGTTTAGACAGAGCCGTTCTAACACCTCAGAAAAGACAACAGAAACAAGCCCGAGCCTTCCCCTGGGGGAACTTCCCGGAAATGCAGGGCAGGCATATTTGCCAGAGTAATTTCCTCTACAGCACTGGACTCCTTGCACTGAGGGAATGGATTTCTTCCTGATGTGCTCTTTTCCTCTAATTTTCCTCAATGTATATCTTTTGCATATGCAGCTTTTATTCTTGCCTGTCTCTGAGATCTTTTCTTACATATTACCTTAGCATGCCTACTGGACTCTCTTTGGAGGAGGACACGGTGTCTCTACCAAACCTTACCATTGTCCCTATTGCACTTCCTCTTTTTTGTCCCTCCTAAGGCTCCTCCCTGGCTCTTCTCAATCCCAGCCCCATGTAGTCAGTCTCATTTATTCTCCTAGTAATTGCCCTCATCACAAGCCTTTCCTCCTCACAGAGTGGTCTTCATCAAAACGTAAAGTAGACTGCATTCCTCTTCCTAGGGCACATTTTTCAAATGCACAGTTTTTTCAAATGCGTAAAATCAACCAATCCACAGCTCTCACCCCTAAGCACCTTCTCCACCAGGCTCTCACACTCTGGGCCCCTGTCCACCTGCCCTAAACACACAACTAGGGAGAGCCCCTGTGCCCCAGAGTCACTGAAATCATTCAAACCAGCCAGTCCTATACCTGCTTCCCCTGCGTGTCTGTTCCTTCCTGCAGAAGCCACAGTAGAGAATCTCACCCACAGCATCCCTTCTCTGTCTCCAGACTCCTCCCAGTGCCTCCCTGTGTTGCCTGTGGCATGATGTGCCCTCCCTTTCCTAGGATCTGGGAGTATAGCAGACTACCTTCTCAATGGCTGTTGTCTCTTGATCAGTTGGTCCTCTGGTGCTCTGAATGCTTTTGTTCCCCCCAAATGTATATGTTGAAATCCAGACCCACAGGGTGATGGTCTTAGGAGGTGGGGCCTTTAGGAGGTGATTAAGTCATGAGGGTGGAGACCTCATGAATGGTGTTCGTGTCCTTTACAAAAGAGACTCCAGAGAAGATTTCTCACTCCTTCTGCCTCATGAGGACGCAGTGAGAAAACAGCCGTCTTTGAACCATAAAGCAGGCCTTCACCACACACCAAGATGGTACCTTCATCTTGGATTCCCAGCTTCCAGGACTATGAGAAATAAATGTTAAGCTACCCAGTCTATGCTATTTTTATTACAGCAGCTGGAATGGCCTAAGACCATTGGTCATGCCATCCCTAAATAATAATGAAACCTATTAAAATACAGTATTGGCCGGGTGTGGCGGCTCATGCCTGTAATCCGGCACTTTGAGAGGCAGAGGCGGGCAGATTATTTGAGGTCAGGAGTTTGAGACCAGCCTAACTGACATGGTGAAACCCCATCTCTACTGAAAATACAAAAAAAATTAGCAGGGCATGGTGGCAAGTCCCTGTAATCCCAGCTACTCAGGAGGCTGAGGCAAGGGAATCTCTTGAACCTGGGAGGCAGAGGTTGTGGTGAGCCGAGATCATGTCACTGCACTCCAATCTGGGCTACAGAGTAAGACTCCACCTTAAAAATAAATAAATAAATAAATAAATAAATAAATAAATAAATAAAACAAAATACAGTCTACTTTAGATTTTGATGAAGACCACTCTGTGAGGAGGAAAGGCTTGTGATGAGGGCAATTACTAGGAGAATAAATGCGACTGACTACATGGGGGTTGGGATTGAGAAGGGCCAGGGAGGGGCCTTAGGGGGGACCAAAAAGAGGAAGTGCAATAGGGGCAATGGGAAGATTTGATAGAGACACCGTGTCCTCCTCCAAAGAGAGTCCAGTAGTTATGCTAAGGTAATACTTAAGAAAAGATCTCAGAGACAAGAGGAGAAGGACTCCTACCAAGGGGTGCGGGGAGGTAACAAGGGAGGCAGAAAGGCAGGGCGACTCAAGGGCATTATGAGGTTATCCAGAACAGGATGTGCCTAGCGTATGCATGTAGGGCAGGTTAAAGCATCAAGTTCACGGAAGCTAGAAACGGGGCTAATGCAAGGCTGCAAGTCTAAACATGCCTGGCAGTTTCTTTGGAACCCACCACCCCAACTTGCAACAGACACCTCCTAAGGCACCTTAAAAGGATCTGTTCTTCGACCAGGATCCTGTTCACTGAAACTTTTCAGATCCCTCTTCCCATCAAACTTAGGTTTAAGTAGTAGAGGTAGCTTCTCCTAGAATCCAGTTAGAGCAATGTGTTGATTTGTGTCAGTGTGTTTGTGCCACGGAAACGATGTTCATCTGAAAGTCCCCAGGACATCATCTGAACGTGGATGTAGTGATGGAATCCTTGGAATTGCAGATAGAAAGGCACACGAATAAAGGAGGTATTTTTAAAGAGGAGAAGAAATTTGTGGGACTGTCTATATCACACTAGGAAGGTAGTCATCTGCAGTCCAGGTCCTGGCTGTAAAATTTTTATAATCATCTAGAGCATATATAAAGCTTCTGGGTTTTTTTTCTGTTTTTTGCTTTTCTTCTTCTTCTTCTTCTTCTTCTATTATTATTATTATTATTATATTATTATTATTATTATTATTATCATTGCTTGAGACAGGATCTCACTCTGTCACCCAGGCTGGAGTGGAGTAGTATGATTTCTGCTCACTACAGCTTCTACCTTGCAGAATCAAGCAAGCCTCTCCCCTCAGCCTCTCAAGTAGCTGGAACTCAGGTGCATGTCATCATCCCCAGCTAATGTTTTTTGTGTGGGTGTGAAAACTAGGTACTATGTTGCCCAGACGGGTCTCAAACTTCTGGTGTCAATTGATCCTCCCACATTGGCTTCCCAATGTGCTGGGATTATAGACATAAGCCACTATGCCTAGCTGAAGCTTCTGTTCAAATGTGGCATTCTCCTATGCAAAAATTACAGGCCAGTCATCAAGATACACATTCTGCCGTCTAGGAATCTTAAGAAAGAAGGAGATAAGAGTGAGAGCAAGAGAGAGAGAAATTACACACATAGGCTACACTGTACCCTACAAACAAAGAAACTTGGTCTAAACTGCTTCAAAAGACAGGGGAACACATATTTGTAGAAAATAAAAGAATATGCATTTCAGATAAATATAAGAAAGGTTTTTCTAATGTTAATTACCCCAAAAATGAAGCAGGCGTCCTCATTAACGAGTTTCACATCTCATTATGCAAGGAACAGTTGAGCTAGCACAGCACGTCGAGGACAAACAGCAGAAATGGCTGGGGTGGAGGTGGGAGCGTGCAGAGCAACTTGGCCCAGAGCAGCAGGGAGGTGGGTGCAGGGAGGCCTGAGGGAAGTGGCTGAGACCACAGCAACAGAAAATCCCAAACTGATTTGGGATTTTCTACAGAGGTAGTTAGGCATTCCGGATTCACTCACCTGGGCAATGGAACAGGGCACAGGAGGGTTCATGGGATTGAAACTCAGGTACAAGCAGGCAAGGACTGGAGCAGCTTGATTCCAGTATTCATGTGGAGGTGACAATATTCATTTATGTAGGCTAGTAAAATCTGGAGGCCATTTGGGTTATAATAAATATCCTTGTAGCTGACACAGGCAGTAGAGACCCGAGTTGCTGGTATTCAGTCACTTTTAGGCTTGTAATTTATGTTTTCAAAATTGACTAGCTTGCATGGTTTACATCACCTGCCATGGGATGTCGGTGGCTGAGCCGGAACACCCATCACTACAAACTGGGGACTGTTGCAGGTCACACAAGGGAGGGGAATGAGATGGGAGCTGTGGGACTCCAGAGGTTGGCCTTGGTGAAAGTTAGCACAAAGTGGATATGAATTTTATATAAAAAGCAGTGGTCAGGTAGTCGGGTCTGTCTGGCAATGGAACAGGCTCACTTGTGTGGTCGATGGAAGTCCTCCTGGTCAACTCAAGTACTCCAGCAGGCTCTGTACTGAGGGAGGGGGCGAAGCTAACTGCTTTCCAGCATCTTTCTGCCTCTTAGGCTTTCCTCTTTTTAACACCAAGGCTGGCAGGGATGACGATATGTTGTCCACATCATCTTCCTTAAAGCAGAACTGTAGCATTTCAAACGAGCTCTATTAGGCTGTCAGTGCTCTAAATTTAAGAAGCTACCTTCAGTTGGAGCTGTCACAGCCTCTCTTCAGCACTTTATGCTAATATCAAATGCTCATTATCCTGTTATATTGATATTTAAGTGCATTTTTTGTTCCTCATGAAGACTAGCTGATACCACCATCATTAATATCCAAATGTTAGTGTATCATAAATTCATTCTTTATTCACCCAGTTTAAACTGAGTGATTAACCTGGTTGTGATTAGCATTCTTCTACTCTTCACTCTCCAGGGCTCCTTTAAACAGAAGGGGTAGCAGGAATATAACAAGAGCATGCACCATTTTTTAAGAGGCATCTCAATCTATTCTCAGTCCAGAACTCTCTAGGTGAAGGAGCTCTGGACTGAGAATAGATAGATTGAGATGTGAATTATTTAAAAGCAGGGACAGGTAAATAACCATTCCAGGAGGCAGAATCTGAGAAGGCACCTGTTGGCAAGAAGGCCACAGCCTCTGACTGCTTTGAAAACACTGAGCCGAGACCTGACAATGGACTGTGCTTGCATGAGGAGGAGACATGCTGGGGGCAGGCCTGCCCCTTCCTAAAGCTGATCAAGAGTAGGCAATTCCCTTCCTCACAGAGCCTCTGGCCTGTGGTTCTGGATTTGCCACACCCTGTGGCATACAGGCCAGCATTGCAGAGCCATGGGTGGTTATCAGTTCCAGAAGGGTGGACCCCCAGAAGTCATGCATTCTCATCTGGACCCTGGAGATCAGTGTTTACTGCCCTGGAGGGCCCAGCAGAAACAATTAGCAAGAGGAACAAGTTTGGGAAGCCCAGTGTGGTCTGCTTCCTGCAGGCAACTCAACTTGGAGAGCGTGCCCACCTCCCCCAGGAAGTATCCGACGCTCTGTGTTCTTTGGAAAAGGGATCTTGTCATGTGCATCCTTTCATGCCACTGATTTAAGCCACAGCTTAAATCCATCAAAAATGTTTCACTAAAAAAAAGTTCGAAGTGTGGTTTATGGAAGTTCTACTTAAACCTGAGCCAGTGATGGACTAACAGCTGCAGAGAGACTAGAAAGTGCTTCCAAGTCTACTTTTTAGAGCAATTTCTATTTCCAAGACAAGGCAGACTATTTTTAAAAACATATAAAAGCATTATCTCTTGCTCCTGCCCCCAAAGTAGTTTCAGGTAAAATTCTCTCCATTTGCCTGGATAAGCAAAACATCTTTAATACAGTTATACAAATGTGATTTCCTCACTGGCAAATATCACATTTTTGTGGGTTCACAAAGAATAAAACTGCTTTTCCTTTTGGCAGAAACTTGCTTATGAAAAGGAAAGGCGGTTTTGGTTTTTGGTGCTTTCTTTCCTAAGCAGGACATGGTTTTTTCAGTGGTGACAAACCGCCTCTGTGATACACGCAGTCAATTTTCACCTGCAATTAAATCAGTTTCACACTAAATTTTCCATTTACACAAGGAAAGCCAGCATTTACCTGGTAAACTAGTAAGATGTTATCCCAGACCAAATTCATCAGCATCTATAAAACTGCCAGTCATGGAGGAATTTTTGCCATGAGCCAGGAACCACAAGGACATTAACCCTTTTGCAATGAAATAGATGAAAAATAATTCAAATCCTCAAACTCAGGGAAAACTAAGTCCTCTTGGGGCCCAGCTGCCCTGGTGGCCAGGCAGACTCCCAGAGAGTCATCCCTCAGCCAAGCCACAGGACAGCTCTCACTCTCCTCCCCCAGCAACACTTAAGAAATCCCCAAGTGAGATGAAGGGTGATGAAGTAAAAACCTATTCAGAACAAATAATCCTTTATCATACATGGATTTACCAGACATTTTGTTTCTCTCATATTAAATTTTTGTTCTCATGGACACCTTTACTCATTAGAGCCTTCCAGGGGAAGAAGACCCTTTGACATCAGTGAAATTTTCTGTTTCACGACTTTCTGGGACACCCACAGGTAAAAATGAAGGGTCTTCGTGCATGTCGCCATTTTGCAGTGATATTGACCTGGAAGTCAGTGGGTGTGATCCTGCTGCCTCAGGATTGGCAGTCTCTGGGGTGCCAGCTTTCTCCTCCATACAATGAGGGTAACAAAGGAATTGCTTCTGAGAAGGGTGACAAGGGATTTTGGTTTCAAAGTCTGCACATAAAGCAAAACAACACCTGTATTATCAATACTGAGCTTGAAAATCTCCAGCTTGGAACAGATCTGTCTCTTTGAGCACCAAATGAAGATGGTGCTTGCATGCAGGGGCTACATTAAAGGATGCTGTGCATGTCTCCTTCCTCTGGGTGAAGCACTCACCCTCTGAGGAGCAGCGGAAGGGAGACCCCGAGGACACAGCTACCTCACAGTTCAGGCTGAGGCAGGGACCCACTGAGGGAGACAATGCCACTACCTCCTCCTGTCCTTCCTCCTCCCAGCTCACCTACCTTCACGGGTAAAGATTACTTATGAAATTCACTAAGTAGATGGGCATATATATGGCATGCTATCATGTTGTTTATTCTTGTGAGATAACAATGATGATGGAAACTACTGTTACTGTTCTTTCACAGTTTGGAGTAGTGAGGTTCCAAGAGGCAGGGCTGAGATAGGTGATGAAGAAGGTCATGGTCCTTCCGTAGTTTGTATGACTTCTGCAGGAGCATGCCTGGCCTCAGGCTGAATGCAGAAAGAATGGTGAGACACCAAATCAGCCCACGTGGAATGGTCACTCTGCTGGGCATAGAACCAGGCATGCCTGCACACATTCTATTTAAAGGTTTTGTTCTCGTTGTGGAAAACCAATGCAATTTATCATTTGTAACCATTGTAACCACTGTTGTAGCCTCTGGTGAATTTTCAAATGTAAACATAACAAAATGTTCCTGCCTTTTGGGTTTATTAGTGAATATCTCACATCAATATAAGACGCATTTCCATGCCTGCACCAGTAGGCCCCCTTCCAATGGCTTGGCAATTAAAAGCCTTCATCTTCACTCTCTAGCCTGAGACCTGCGAGCACTTTTAAGTGCTTTCATTTTTAGTGTTACTTATAATTACAAAAATCCTAGGAAAAACTAAATCTAACTATGAGAGATTTATAAAATAAGTTATGATTAGTAAATACAACAGAACACAGGTACTGACATTTAAAAATCAGACTGTATAAGACTATATAAACAGTATACATTTAAGTTGACAACACAAACTTTTACCTCTATAAATTTCTTCAAAATATGTGTAGTATGTGTGTTTTAGTCTGTTTTTGTGCTGCTATATGAGTGCCTGAGGCTTAGTAATTTATAAAGAACAGAAATTTCTCAGTTCTCGAGGCTGGGAAGTTCAAGATCAAGGTTCTGGCATCTGGTGAGGGTCTTCTTACTCATCTTCACATGTTGAACACTGTCCCCTCTTCTCACAGCCTGGTGGACTATGACAAGTCACTGCTGCTGTCATGCACTTGACAGCTTAGACCCCCCACAGGCAGCTGTGGTGGCCCCGAGTTGAGCTCCGGGTTTCAGTTCTTTGAGGTCTCACTCACAGGCTCAACCTTGTTCCCTCTTCTGGGATGTTTGAGATGATGGGATCTGGCACATTTTGAGCCAAATTCAAGTTTTACTCATGAACCCTAGGGCTCTGCAGTCTCACTTGTTTAATGGCTGCTCAATAGTCTATAACACAGACATATGACAATTTATTTAGGCTTTCTCCTCTTTGTTTTTCTTTTTCTTGAGATAGTCTCACTCTGTTGCCCAGGCTGGAGTGAGGTGGCACAATCTCAGCTCTCGCAACTCTGTCTCCCAGGTTCAAGAAATTCTCCTGCTTCAGCTTCCCAAGTCGCTGGGATGACAGGTGCATGCCACCACTCCCGGCTAATTTTTATATTTTCAGTAGAGATGGGGTCTCATTATGTTGTCCAGGCTGGTCTCGAACTCCTGACATTAGGTAATCTGCCCACCTTGGCCTCCCAGAGTGCTAGGACCACAGGTGTGAGCCACCGCGCCTAGCCGGCTTCCTCCTCTTATCTGACAGGTAGGGCTTTTATTTCTATTTTTTTCCCTAATGTAAATAACCATAATGAACATCTTTGTTCATGTATCTTTGAACACATCTCTGACTACTTTCTAAAAATAGAATTACCTGGCAACAGTGTATGAGTATTTTTAAGCTCTTTTACACATATTGTCAAATTATTTGGTAACATCTTCCAGACAACCACATATAAAAGTATCCATCTCACCCAACCTCTTATAAGTGTTCAATTTTAGCATAAAAAGCAAACCTTGCTAACTGGGTATTTTGATCTGCATTTCTTAATTTTGGATATAAAAATACATTTGACAGGTTTATGCGTTTCCTCCTTCTGTGACTTATGTGTTCCTGAGTAAAGGTAAAGTTTTTCTGTGCCCTATATAATTGGAAAAATTCAGGTTTATTTGAGTGCCCCAATCAGCACTCTGAAAAGATGAAGACACTAAATGCCTTGCAGAAGCAGTAGCACCTATTTTTTACTGTTCTCTATTAGCTGACTGAACTATTTGCTTTGAATTCTAAGAAATTATTTTTTAAATTCCTAGCTGGGGATTCTGGCTTTTCTTTCTTCCTTTCTTTCTGTTTGTCTTTTTTCTAATTCATTTATTATATTTCCTTCCCAGTTCTGTCTTCTGATAGAAATAAGTGGTAAAAGTTACTTTCTACCAGCATGAGATGATAAAGCTATGTCACCTTATGCAGGGAATCAGAAATTCAACCTTTGAAATTAATTGCAGTTTATGCTACTTCACCAAGTGCTGTGACCTGAAAAACTGATGCTGTGCCTGGCATCATTAATGTGAATATTTGGATCCTAGCCTTTCTGTCAATAATCATGTCAAACTGTTCTGAGATGTAAACTCTCTTAGAGTCATATTTTGGCATAATTCATCTAGATTATATCATTTTTGTGGTATTTTTTATTAGCAGAAGTGACGGGCCAGTTAAGAGGATTTTAGAAACAATTAAGATATTGATTCATAATAAAAGAATATTTCCAACCTCTGGGGGATTTTCCTACATATTGCTAGGTCCAAGTGAAAAGTCAACACTCCAGAAGAAAATTTGTCCCACCTTTAGGAGAGTGTTTTAAACCTTGAGCCTATATTTTATTTTATTCCTTTGCTATTTTATGAGTTAAACATTTCAGGAAAGTAAAATGCAAAAGGAGTCTTCAGAACCCTGAGAAACACACAGTCTAAGATTGTCACTTTTAAAATTAAGACTCATTACTTGGATTTTCCATTTTTAGTTCAACTAGGATTTCTATTTATAAACTTCCAACCCCATTAGTTTGTTGTTGTTGTGTATTGTCAATGTCTTTTCTTCTGCCACAAACATTATACATGACCCAATCCCAAGCACCCCCTTGTAAAAGGTGTTTACTTAAACCAACAAAACAAACCAGCAGAAGAAATAATTATAGGGGACCTTTCTGAGAAGCAAAGGGGTTGCAGCATTATAAACAACATGGGAACAGATAATAGAATGTTGTCAAGTATCCCAAATCAAATTTATTTTGTCAATAATATAATTGTTTCCACCTCTGTGAGAAACTTACCCACCACACTTTTGTTGACTATATAGATTGCGTACCATTTCTCCTCTAACCACACCCCCATTAAAATGTAACACATGTCTATAGCAAGCATTAAATCAAAAGACAAAGTACAGGAAATTGTTCTCATGTGTTTCCTGTGCTTTAAAAGAATGGATAAGAGAACTCTGCAATTACTGCTTTCTTAATATTTTATGGCTCAGTACGAAGAATCTTGCCCATTCTTCACCCAATCTTCTTGAGAAATGATGCAATCTCAATTCATTCATTCTTACTCTCAGGTAAACTATAAGATTTGCATGTCAACGTGTCCAGGGAATCAGAAATTCAACCTTTTAAATTAATTGCAGTTTATGCTACTTCACCAAGTGCTGTGACCTGAAAAACTCATGCTGTGCCTGGCATCATTAATATGAATATTTTGATCCTAGCCTTTCCGTCAATAATCATGTCAAACTGAGCGGTATCTGAGTAAACTTTCTTACATGTTCTGAAATTGAAGAACATACAAAAGTATGTTCTTCCATTAATGTAATCATAACCAAATATAAAATCTAAAATGCTACTACAAGCTTCAGCTGCCTGTACCAGTTCCTCAATAAAAGTAGGAAGCTCCTTGAATAGTAACTATTCTGAAGTGCCGAATGTATTCTAAGAAGATGGAAGAGAAGGCACGTTTGCTTACAAAACCATCACGAATGTCTACCTCCTACTCTCAAATGTGGTGTGACTCATCCACTACAATGGACAGGGCTAGGTGACTGGAAAGTGAGGACAACTCCTCAGTGTGGCCCAGCCTGAGACATAGCCCTGTCACTATTGACATCAGGATCAGATTCACTGGTCTCATGGAGGCAGGACAACCTGAAACACTTGGTGACCCCTGGCTGGCAGGTCAACCTCCAGCTTACCTTGAGTGAAGCTCAGAGGCACTGAGTCTTGACTGATTTTTTGGAAACAGGTCTATAGGAATTGCTAGTTTGGGGGTCTTGAATGCTCATTTGTAAGAAAAATGAAATTCCCACCATCCAAGACATTCCATAAATTGGAAAAAGAGGAATTGATTTTCTATATAGTTTTCTGTTCCTTCTATATATGTAACGCAATTACGTACATCTCTCATAAGATAAATGTATATGAATGACTTGAATGATACAGATGCTCCTTTGCTTGTACTCTGGCTAGGTTGTGGAAAGTATTCTCAGAGTCAACTGTTTTTAAGACCAAAGTGATTTTTTAAAATATTTTTTGTTTGAACTTTCTCTTTTTTTAAATTATACTTTAAGTTCTGGGATACATGTGCAGAACGTGCGGGTTTGTTACATAGGCATACAAGTGCCATGGTGGTTTGCTGCACCCATCAACCCGTCATCTATATTAGGTAATTCTCCTAATGTTATCCCTCCCCTAGCTCCTCACCCCCTGACAGGTCCCAGTGTGTGATGTTCCCTTCCCTGTGCCATGTGTTCTCACTGTTCAACTCCCACTTATGAGTGAGAACATGTGGTGTTTGGTTTCCTGTGCCTGTGTTAGTTTGCTGAGAATGATGGTTTCCATCTTCATCCATGACCCTGCAAAGGACATGAACTCATCCTTTTTATGGATGCATAGTATTCCATGGTGTATATGTGCCACATTCTCTTTATCCAGTCTATCATTGATGGGCATTTGGGTTGGTTCCAAGTCTTTGCTATTGTGAATAGTGCCGCAATAAACATATGTGTGCATGCGTCTTTATAGTAGAATGATTTTTAATCCTTTGGGTATGTACCCAGTAATGAGATTGCTGGGTCAAATGGTATTTCTGGTTCTAGATCCTTGAGGAATCATCACACTGTCTTCCACAATGGTTGAACTAGTTTACAGTCCCACCAACAGTGTAAAAGCATTCCTATTTCTCCACATCCTATCCAGCATCTGTTGGTTCCTGACTTTTTAATAATTATCATTCTAACTGGCATGACATGAGATGGTATCTCATTGTGCTTTTGATTTGCATTTTTCTAATGACCAGTGATGATGAACTTTTTTTGTCTGTTGGTTTCAGAAATGTCTTCTTTTGAGAAGTGTCTGTTCACATCCTTCGCCCACTTTTTGATGGGGTTGTTTTTTTTCTTGTAAATTTGTTTAAGTTCCTTGTAGATTGTGGATAATAGCCCTTTGTCAGATGGGTAGATTGCAAAAATTTTCTCCCATTCTGTAGGTTGCCTCTTCACTCTGATATTAGTTCCTTTTGCTGTGCAGAAGCTCTTTCATTTAATCAGATCCCATTTGTCAACTTTGGCTTTTGTTGTTGTTGCTTTTGGTGTTTTAGTCATGAAGTCTTTGCCCATGCCTATGTCCTGAATGGTATTGCCTAGGTTTGCTTCTAGGATTTTTATGGTTTTAGGTGTTATGTTTAAGTCTTTAATCCATCTTGAGTTAATTTTTATATAACGTGTAAGGAAGGAAGGGGTCCCGTTTCTGTTTTCTGCCTATGACTAGCCAGTTTGCCCAACACCATTTATTAAATAGATAATCCTTTCCCCATTGCTTGTTTGTGTCAGGTTTGTTAAAGATCAGATGGTTGTAAATGTGTTGTGTTATTTCTGAGGCCTCTGTTCTGTTCCACTGGTCTATATAACTGTTTTAATACCAGCACCATGCTGTGTGGCATTATTCCTGAGGCCTCTGTTCTGTTCCATTGGTCTATATATCTGTTTTGGTACCAGAACCATGCTGTTTTGGTTACTGTAGCCTTATAATATAGTTTGAAATCAGGTAGCATGATGCTTCCAGCTTTGTTCTTTTTGCTTAGGATTGTCTTGGCTATACAGGCTCTTTTTTGGTTCCATATGAAATTTAAAGTAGTTTTTTCTATTTCTGTAAAGAAAGTGTAAAGAAAGTCAAAGGTAGCTTGATGGGGATAGCACTTAATCTATAAATTACTTTGGACAGTATGGCCATTTTCACAATATTGATTCCTCCTATCCATGAGCATGGAATATTTTTCTATTTGTTTTTGTCCTCTCTGATTTCTTTGAGCAGTGGTTTGTAGCTCTCCTTGAAGAGATCCTTCACATCCCTTATAAGTTGTATTCCTAGGTATTTTATTCTCTTTGTCACAATTGTGAATGGGAGTTCACTCATGATTTGGCTATTTGTCTATTATTGGTGTATAGGAATGCTTGTGATTTTTGCACATGAATTTTATATTCTGAGACTTTGCTGAAGTTGTTTATCAGCTTAAGGAGATTTTGGGGTGAGACAATGGGATTTTCTAAATATACAATCATGTCATCTGCAAACAGACAATTTGACTTCCTCTCTTCCTATTTGACTATCCTTTATATCTTTCTCTTGCCTGATTGTCTTGGCCAGAACTTCCAATACTATGTTGAATAGGAGTGCTGAGAGAGGGCATCCTTGTCTTGTGCTGGTTTTCAAAGGGAATGCTTCCAGCTTTTGCCCATTCAGTATGATACTGTGTGTTTGTCATAAATAGCTCTTATTATTTTGAGATACGTTCCATCGATACCTAGTTTACTGAGAGTTTTTAGCATAAAGGGTGTTGAATTTTATCGAAGACCTTTTCTGCATCTATTGACATAATCATGTGGTTTTTGTCATTGGTTCTGTTTATGTTATGGATTATGTTTATTGATTTGCATATGTTGAACCAGTCTTCCATCCCAGGGATAAAGCCAACTTGATCATGGTGGATAAGCCTTTTAATGTGCTGCTGAATTCAGTTTGCCTGTATTTTATTGAGGATTTTCACATGATGTTCATCAGGGATATTGGCCTGAAATTTTCTTTTTTTGTTGTGTCTATGCCAGGTTTTTGTATCAGGATGATGCTGGCCTCATAAAGTGAGTTAGGAAGGATTCCCTCTTTTTCTATTGCTTGGAATAGTTTCAGAAGGAATGGTACCAGCTCCTCTTTGTACCTCTGGTAGAATTCGGCTGTGAATCCATCTGGTTCTGGGCTTTTTTTGTTGGTAGGCTATTAATTACTGCCTCAATTTCAAAATTTGTTATTGATCTATTCAGGGATTTGACTTCTTCCTGGTTTAGTCTTGGGAGGGTTTATGTGTCCAGAAATTTATCCATTTCTTCTAGATTTTCTAGTTTATTTGCATAGAGGTATTTATAATATTCTCTGATGGCAGTTTGTATTTTTGTGGGATCAGTGGTGATATCCCCTTTATCATTTTATTGTGTCTATTTGACTCTTCTCTCTTTTCTTAGTAGCCTGGCTGGCAGTCTATTTTGTTAATCTTTTCAAAAAACAGTTCCTGGATTCAATGATTTTTTGAAGGGGTTTTGGTGTCTCCATCTCCTTCAGTTCTGCTCTGATTTTAGTTATTTCTTGTCTTTTGCTACTTTTGAATTTGTTTGCTCTTGCTTCTCTAGTTCTTTTCATGTGATATTAGGGTGTCGATTTTAGATCTTTCCTGCTTTCTCCTGTAGGCATTTAGTGCTATAAATTTCCCTCTAAACACTGTTTTAGCTGTGTCCCAGAAATTCTGGTACATAGTAACTTTGTTCTCATTGGTTTCAAATAACTTATTTATTTCTGCCTTAATTTTGTTATTTACCCAGTAGTCATTCAGGAGCAGGCTGTTCAGTTTCCATGTAGTTGTGCAGTTTTGAGTGAGTTTCTTGATCCTGAGTTCTAATTTGATTGCATTGTGGTCTGAGAGACTGTTATGATTTCTGTTCTTTAGCATTGCTGAGGAGTGTTTTACATCCAATTATGTGGTCAATTTTAGAATAAGTGTGATGTGTTGCTGAGAAGAATGTATACTCTGTTAATTTGGGGTGGCAAGTTCTGTAGATGTCTATTAGGTCCACTTGGTCTGGAGCTGAGTTCAAGTCCTAAATATCCTTGTTAATTTTCTGTCTCATTGATCTAATATTGACAGTGGGGTGTTAAAGTCTCCCACTATTATTGTGTGGGAGTCTAAGTCTCTTTGTAGATCTCTAAGAACTTGCTTTATGAATCTGGGTGCTCCTGTATTGGGTGCATATATATTTAGGATAGCTCTTCTTGTTGCATTGATCCCTTTAGCATTATGTAATGCCCTTCTTTGTCTTTTTTGATCTTTGTTGGTTTAAAGTCTGTTTTATCAGAGACTAAGATTGCAACTCCTGCTTTTTTTTTTTCTCTTTCCATTTGCTTGGTAAATGTTCCTCCATCCCTTTATTTTGAGCCGATGTATGTCTTTGCATGTGAGATGGGTCTCCTGAATACAGCACACTGGAGGGTCTTGACACTTTATCCAATTTTCCAGTCTGTGTCTTTTAATTGGAGCATTTAGTCCATTTACTTTTAAGGTTAATATTGTTATGTGTGAATTTGATCCTGTCATTATGATGCTAGTTGGTTATTTTGCCTGTTAGTTGATGCAGTTTCTTCATAGTGTCGATGGTCTTTACAATTTGGTATGTTTTTGCAGTGGCTGGTACTGGTTTTTCCTTTCCATATTTCGCACTTCCTTCAGGAGTTCTTGTAAGGCAGACCTGTGGTGACAAAAATATCTTAGCATTTGCTTGTCTGTAAAGGATTTTATTTCTCCTTCACTTATGAAGCTTAGTTTGGCTGGATGTGAAATTCTGGGTTGAAAATTCTCCTCTTTAAGAATATTGAATATTGGCCCCTACTGTCTTCTGGCTTGTAGGGTTTCTGCAGAGAGATCCACTGGTAGTCTGATAGGCGTCCCTTTGTGGGTAACCCAACCTTTCTCTCTGGCCGCCCTTAACATTTTTTCCTTCATTTCAACCTTGGTAAATCTGATGATTATGTGTCTTGGGGTTGTTCTTCTCAAGGAGTATCTTTGTAGTGTTCTCTGTATTTCCTGAATTTGAATGTTGGCCTGTCTTGCTAGGCTAGGGAAGTTCTCCTTGAAAATATCCTGAAGAGTGTTTTCCAAATTGGCTCCATTCTCCCCGTCACTTTCAGGTACACCAGTCAAACGTAGGTTTGGTCTTTTCACATAGTCTCAAATTTCTTGGAGGCTTTGTTCATTCCTTTTCATTCTTTCTTCTCTAATCTTGTCTTCACGCTTTATTTCATTAAGTTGATCTTCAATCTCTGATATCTTGTCTTCCGATTGATCGATTCAGCTATTGATAATTGTGTATGCTTCACGAAGTTCTCATGCTGTGTTTTTCAGCTCCATCACGTCATTTATTGTTCTTATCTAAACTGGTTATTCTAGTTATCAATTCCTCAACCCTTTTTTCAAGGTTCTTAGCTTCGTTGTATTGGGTTAGAACATGCTCCTTTAGCATAGAGGAGTTTGTTATTACCCACCTTCTGAAGCCTACTTCTGTCAATTCACCAAACTCATTCTCTGTCCAGTTATATTTGCTTGCTGGTGAAGAGCTGGGATCCTTTGGAGGAGAAGAGGTATTCCAGTTTTTGGATTTTTTTCAACTTTTTTGTGCTGGTTTTTCCTCATCTTCTTGGATTTATCTACCTTTGGTCTTTGATGCTGGTGACCTTTGGATGGGTTTCTGCATGGATGTCCTTTCTGTTGATGTTGATGCTATTTCATTCTGTTTGTTAGTTTTCCTTCTAACAGTCAGGCCCCTCTGCTGCAGGTCTGCTGGAGTTTGCTGGAGGTCCACTTCCAGCCCTGTTTGCCTGGGTATCACCAGCGGAGGCTGCAGACAGCAAAGATTGCTGCCTATTCCTTCCTCTGGAAGCTTCGTCACAGCGGGGCACCTGCCAGATATCAGCCAGAGCTCTACTGTATGAGGTGTCTGTCGACCCCTGCTGGGAGATGTCTCCCAGTCAGGAGGCACTGAGGTCAGGGAACCACTTGAGGAGGCAATCTGTCCCTTAGCACAGCTCGGGCACTGTGCTGGGAGATCCCCTGCTCTCTTCAGAACCAGCAGCAGGAATGTTTAAGTCTGCTGAAGCTGTGCCCACAGCTGCCCCTTCCCCCAGCTGCTCTTTCCCAGGGAGATGAGAATTTTATCTATAAGCCCCTGACTGGGGCTGTGGCCTTTTTTTCAGAGATGTCCTGCCCAGAGAGGAAGAATCTAGAGAGGCAGTCTGGCTACAGTGGCTTTGCCAAGTTGCAGTGGGCTCCACCCCGTTTGAACTTCCAGGCGGCTTTGTTTACACTGTCAGGGGAAAACCACCTACTCAAGCCTCAGTAATGGCAGATGCCCGTCCCCCCACCAACCTCAAGCATCCCAGGTTGACTTCAGACTGCTGTGCTGGAAGCGAGAATTTCAAGCCAGTGGATCTTAGCTTGCTGGGCTCCATGGGGGGTGGAATCTGCTGAGCTAGACCACTTGGCTCCCTGACTTCAGCCCGCTTTCCAAGGGAGTGAACAGTTCTGTCTTGCTGGTGTTCCAGGTGCCACTGGGGTATGAGAAACAACTCCTGCAGCTAGCTCAGTGTCTGCACAAATGGCCATCCAGTTTGGTGCTTGAAACAAGGGCCCTGGTGGTGTAGACACCTTAAGGAATCTCCTGGTCTATGGGTTGCGAAGACCATGTGAAAAGTCATATCTGGACCAGAATGCACCATTCCTCATGGCACACTCCCTCATGCCTTCCCTTGGCTAGGAAAGGGAAATCCACCACCTCTTGCGCTTCCCACGTGAGGCAACACCCCACCCTGCTTCAGCTTCCCCTCCGTGGGCTGCACCCACTGACTAACCAGTCCCAATGAGATGAGCCGGGTACCTCAGTTGGAAAAGCAGAAATCACCCATCTTCTGCATTGATCTCGCTGACAGCTGCAGACCGGAGCTGTTCCTATTCCACCATCTTGCCAGCTACCCAGAGTGATTTTATAAAGGCAACTATTAGCCTCATTTTTTGGCATTGGGAATAGTCACAGTGCTTATGGTGTTCATACCTTTCTTTATATCCATGAAAATGTGTAAGTTAAACATTTATAAGAGGAAAACAACCATAATATAAATAAATGTATAACATATATATTATGTTTAATATATATGTTTCCTGGGCTGCCATAGCAAATTACCACAAAGTAAATGGCTTACAACAGCAGAAATTTATTCTCTCACAATTCTGGAAGCTAGAAGTCTGAAATTCAGTGTTGGCAGGGTTGGTCTCTTATGGAAGTTCTGAGGGAGAATCTGTTCCATGCTCTCTTCTAGGTTCTGGTGGTCGCTGGTAACCCTTGATGTTCTTCGGCTAGGGGACACATCACTCCAATGACTGCTTTCATCTTCTCCTCATGTCCTGCTTTGTGAGGAGGACTCACAAAGTGAGTCCTCTGTGTTTCCGAGTCCAGACATCCTCTCAGTCCAGTGTCTAAAGACACTAATCATTGGGTTAGTGTTTGCCATAATCCAGTAGGACCTCATATTAACCCAATTATATCTACAAAGATTCTATCTCCAAATAAGGTCACATTCACAGGTATAAGGGTTAAGATTTTAAGATATCATCATGGGGAACACAATTTAACCCATGATAAACAGCATCTCCAAAACAGGGTGTTTCCATTCAACCAAAATGCGAAAATTACCTTGTGTAAATGAAAGAACAAGTTTTGAAAAGTTATTATTTATGTCTCCACTGGGAACATTAAAATTTATATCCACTTAATTTGAGAAACATGCATAATATCAAGGTTTCATATATATGGGTATTATTTGTAGAGATACACATGCACCCATCCACTTAACTCACACACACACAAACACACAATCTTATACCACACAGCCTTCTGCATGAGGGTGTGATGAGGCTTTACTATTGTGCTTCCCTAGCTATGCACATATACATGTGTACAAGCTGAGAATATCCAAAAAATGTTCATCCATCTTTGAACCCATTCCACAAAACACTGTCTGGCATTGGAGAAATTAGTAAGATTCAGATTACAAAATTAATAAGATTCAGAGTACAAGTTTAGTAAATGATGGTGGGTGAGTCATCAACAAACACATGTCAAGTAGTACTTTGTCTCCCCTCTCTTTTTGTTTCTTGAATTTGATATTCACGGATGTTATGGCTAACTATTCACCTAACCTGTCTCTTCATCCTTGGCCCACACCTAGGTGACATTTCTTAGCCAGTTAGACAAAGTCATGGACCTGACTTCTACTCATCAGAATGTGAACGGAAGGAATATGTGCCGCTTTCAGGCTTGACTCACAAAAACCTGCAACGGATGCTCTTTTCTTCTGTTCCCTCCTTCCTCCAGATTGGCTCCGATGAGCAAAGCATCCTTTTGGAAGCTGTTTTGAAGATGGCAGAGCCACAAGGCAGAAGTAGCCTGAGTTTCTGAGTCACTAACTGGCAGTCATGAACACCCATATTGAGCTTTATTATGTCTAAGCCATTATATAATTTAGGGTTTGTTTGTCACATCACCTTACACCACCTTAGTTTAAATATGTGTGCTACAAACACAAATGGGGATTTAAGCTGGCATAAGTCAGCAGTAATGTGAGAATGACTGAAAAATAATGTTGTTATTATTTGACTGCAATGTTCTCCCAATCTAACTAGTGCCTTGAAGCCTCTGCAGCTGATCATGCTCTTGAACGCCTTTCATCATATTGCTGGCTTATGTACGTGTCATACAAGGCCACGCATATTTCTCTCTTATTTCAAGCCTTTGACCTGTCTCCTTAACTACATAGTAAACTCGTTAAAGCCTTTTGCTTTGTCTGCTACTGCCCCTGGTTCAGAGTTCAGGACTATTGAATGCTCAATATAGAATTTATTCATCTGAGGGTAGACTGATTCTTTAAACAAAGCCAAAGGAAAATTTTACCAGCTAAATAATTTTTGGTGTACTTAATGACTTTTAAAACTAGTTTCAAGGCCATAAAGAAATGTAACCCATATGTATATTAATAAATATACTTACAGTATAAACATTAAAAACCATAAATACTATTAAAATCCATTTAAATTACTATTGGTCTCTTCATTTAAGGAGATGAAAGAGGTTTTATTGAATTTTTCTCATAGCATTTTGAGAGAAAATGGGACATTTTTAGAAACAAATTTATTTTCAACTGAGACTTTCAATGTGTTTCTTGACACACCTAATCTATCAAATCACAGCTAAATTAAATTAAAGGAGGAAAAAAACCCATGCTATTTCTCAGGTTTAGATACAATAAATAGGCTCACAAAACCAAAGTCAGGCCATCTGTAAATTACTTCCCACATAAACTTTGTTTCACAGTCTAGTCCTAAACTAATGAAAATGTAACTCAAGTCCAAGTCAGATTAACCTAAGGTTAACTGGCCTATATGAGAATCCATATGCAACATGTAAAACCATACAACTAAGAGACGAGAGACAAAAAGTAATAGAAGGTAAGGATTTTATCCTTTCAGTGGCTGTTGTCTATTTCTGCCCAGCTTCTCTCCATTTCTCTGGTAACATAATGTATCCCTTTGGCCTCATGAGAGTTCAGAAGACCAGGGCTAGCCCAGTTAGGGTATCCTCCTGTCCTCAAATGTGGAAGACAGGATGACAAGTGATGGTCAGTGATGGTCAGTTGCAACTGACCCTAACTAAGATCTGCCCTGAAATTTTTCCACCTGAGATTAATGGGACAGAAGTTCTTTACTCTTCTGGTGGCAGAGTTGTTGGGTTGACTTGAGGGATTCCTGTTGCCCATCATGTGCAGAAAGAGGATGCAGAGGTAAGAGAGTGAAGTCAGCACAGATGAAAAGCAGATGCCAGACCGAAATGGAGAGAGGGAGCCTTGAGAGCATCAAGGGACACCAGCATTGTCATTCCTGAGGCCAGTATTATCCTTTGTCCTGAGTTTAGTTTTATGAGCCTATAAATTCCCATTATTGAGTTAAAGCTAGCATGTGTTAGATTTTTGTCACTTGAAACTAAAAGGCAGTCCTGAACCTGCAGTCCCTAAAGCTAATGTTGTCTTCCCACTCTGGCATGGGACCATTATAGTTGGTTTCTGTTAGTTGGATACTCTTCTGCCCTCAGTAATCTTACTTTGGGTATTGGGCTGGCTCTATTTTTTCAAACCATTTTCCCACAAGACCTTAAGGGGTATATCTTATACATCATATGCATAATAAATATTCCAGAAGATTAAGAATAATATACCTTGGAATCATGAAAATCTCATAAATATTTGTGCTTAATCTACCTAAAATTCTGGATATCAAAAGGGAACACTGGTCCTGGAAAAAACTGATTAAACTCTTGAATATTTTAGGTATATATTTATGATTATGTATAAATATTTGTGCATAAGCTATCATAAAAAATTGTGCATAATCTGCCTAAAATATTCTACTTCATGGTAGTCCATTTAACAAGATACTCCATTTAACAAACTAGCAAATGGTTTGCTACTTGATTCAGTAGAATTCTACCACTCTAGGAGACATCTTTATTGTCTTACTAAAGCAATGCTTGGTTGGCATGTTAAAAAAAAAAAAAAAAAAAAAAAAAAGACACTTTGAGCTATCTTTCTAGCATCCTGTAAGGATTGAGATTCTGGGAAAGTAATTCAATAGAGTAATGAAATTAGCACCTCCCAGGATACATTTGGGAGCCAATCATGTGGTGAAAGAGTACTCACTAACTTTAGAATTAGAAAACCTCAAGGACATATTTGGTTGTAAGTGAAATAACCGTAATTCCTGTGATCTCAAACAAGTTTGGTTCCATAAGTTTGCAACTAATATTGATCATGTTAATGGATAAGTCATATTATTCATACAGGAATTTATCATTTGAATCAGTCATGAGAATACAACTACTTCTTACCCAGTAGTAAATGTATTTCTTTTTTAATTCTAGCATCTCCATTTTTGTGCCACCTGAGCTCTTGGTGGATTGCAGATTATTATCATTATCTAAATATTCATTGTCAAAATCCCCATAACTAAGAATTTGAAAAGTACCAATCCTCATCATAACATGAAAATGTTTACTAATCAACTCTTTATCAACAATATAAATCCCCACCAAAACATGCCACCCAACTTCACACTGGAGTCTATCCTCCTTCCTCTGGTTCCAAAGTCTTTTCAACTGCACATGAAACGGCAAATGCCAAAAGTGAAAAAAGTTTTTTTCTTAGAAAACTGCTAGAATCACATGGAAAATTACTGACAAATGAAAATCCAGGAGGTTTAGATGCATTAGCAATTGAAGACAACAAAAATCAATAGACAAGGAAATACAGGAATGTGAAATAAAATGATTTGGATATCAAAAGTTAACACTGGTCTTTGGAAAAACCAATTAAACTCCAAATATTTTTGCAAAATAACCCTCTGTTATATATTACCTTCCTGCTGTAATGCTACTTTCCACCAAAAATGTTATTCTGATTATTTGTATGTTCTAAGAATAACAGTATAGGCAAAATTAAATAATAATCTAAATTTAATTAAATAAAAATTATTTTTATATTTTTAGCTTTATTTTTCAAGACAAATTCTCAAACAAACCTTTTCCAATTTATTTGGAATTAGAAAAGTTGGTCTCCACTTTAAATGGATTCAATTTAAATGGCCTTTAAATGGTCATTGAAAATGGTTCCAAGTTTTCTTTGATAATAAGAATGTTCCTGTATCTTTATGAAAGCCCTCATAACATCCTTCTTGTTTGTGTTTCCTATACCAGATTCAAACTGTGAGCTCCTTAAACACAGGTATCTTTTTAAATTCATCTTTGATTTCCCTAACACCTAGCCAGGTATCTGCTGCTAAGGTTGGTAAAATAAAAAAATTAATGATTGCATGCATCTAACAGATATTCAGCATCTACCTTGTCAAGGGCCTTGGAATGTCCACTTAAGATGAATGTCCTGAGCAGTGGAAGTCTGAGTAGTCTATTTCTAGAGGCATAGAACTAGAAAAGAATACTCTCTTAAAATCCTTAAAGTATGGCAATCCTTACCCTTTTCTGTATTTGCCTTCCTTTGAAAACACAATTTTCAGGTATACTTTGCCTCACACACACACAGAAACAGGTTTCCAAAATATCTAAGAAATTGATTGCTTGTAAAACCATCTCTTGTCACTAACAAAAGCCAACTCTTAGATGAGAAATCAACAAGCTCGTCTTCCAAGAGTTGAAATACATGCTTGGGAGTGGTCTAGTATAGTTTCTAGGAGCCAGAGGCACAATAAACTACTGCCAAAATGGTCTTGAGGCAGTCCATAAAATGACTGGAAGCTGGCTGGACTTAAAATGAGGTTGGCATCAAGAGGGTTTGCACATTCAGCCTGCAGTTGCTAACATGCCTCTTTGATTCACTTAATGGAAAGTAACCCTAACAGGGGCCCTCTCTGCTTGGCCTGGAATTATATGGCTCAGACCAAACATATTAAATTCATTACAGCAAATTGGTCTTTGGCCCCTAGTGGCTGCAGGGATACAGGGAGGACAAAAGCCCTGCTGCTGTCAAGACATTGGAAATCTGCTGCTGGAGATACACAGTGAGGTGGAGATGGATTTTACACAGATTCAAAGTGGGAGTCATTATCTAATTTAAATAGATTGATTTAATGGCTTAGAGGATGATATAATGAGCCTGAGGAGGAACTCATAAAGGGCTTTTGTGAGCTTGAACAAGCATTCTGAAAAAAACATCCCTGGAGTTTCATGCAGTGCTACATAAACTCTGCATTTGGAGGCTTTTGAAAGCCACATGCAGACCAAAATTAACAAGAATACTTGACATCACTGTTTTGCCTTAAAGAGAGAATGATGAGAAGCATCATAAGGCAATTCAATTTAGTGATCAACTACTATGCACCAGGCGCCCTGTTAGGCACAGTGTTATCCTGCCCTAAAAGTGCTCCCAGAGTTATTAGACAGGGTATATGGGTCAGAATTGCATATAGATGTGGCCTAAACATAAATAAATTCTATTGAAATGTAGTATAAAAATTTAAAAGTTGTAGGGAATTTAAAAATACACCAAATATCCAAAGCAATCCTTAGGAAAAAGAACAAAGCTACAGACATCACAGTACCACACTTCAAAATATACTACAAAGCTATAGTAACCAAAACAGCATGGTGCTGGCATAAAAACAGATATATAGGACAATGGAACAGAATAGAGAACCCAGAACATAATCTACATATCTACAGTCAACTGATGTTTTTAAAGAGATGGGGTTTCACCATATTGCCCAGGTTGGTCTCGAACTCTGGGCTCAAGCGATCCACCAGCCTTGGCCTCCCAAAGTGTCAGAATTACAAGCATAAGCCACCATGCCCAGCCTATAGCCAACTGATTTTTGACAAAGGCACCAAGAATATTTGTTGGGGAAAGGACAGTCTCTTCAATAAATGGTGCTGGGAAAACTGGACATCCATATACTAAAGAATGACACTAGACCCTCACCTCTCACTCTGTACAAAAATCTTCTCAAAGTGGATCAAAGACCTAAATGTAAGACACGAAACTATAAAACTATTAGAAGAAAATATAGAAGAAACACTTCAGGACACTGGTCTGGGAAAATATTTTATGAATGAGACTTCAAAAGCACAAGCAACAAATGCAATAATAAACAAATGAGAATATGCTAAACTAACAAGCTTCTGCACAGCACACCAAAAATCTTCTGCCAAGCAAAAGATCAACAGAATGAAAAGCCACCCTAAAGAATAGGACAAAATATTTACAAACTATTCATCTGACAGGGGATTAATATCCAGAATATACAAGGAACTCAAACATCCCAACAGCAAAAATACACACAAGCCAATTTAGAAGGAGTAAAATGACCTAAACAGACATTTCTAGAAAGAATATATAGATGTACAAATGGCCAACAAAAAAAAAAAAATATATATATATATATAGAGAGAGAGAGAGAGAGAGAGACAGAATGAGAGATGGAGTCTTGCTCTGTCACCCAGGCTAGAGTACAGTGGCGTGATCTCAGCTCACTGCAAGCTCTGCCTCCCGGGTTCACGCCATTCTCCTGCCTCAGCCTCCTGAGCAGCTGGGACTACAGGTGTCTGCCACCACGCCCGGCTAATTTTTTGTAACAAACATATTTTTTAAATGCTCAACCTCACCAATCAGCAGGGAAATGCAAATCAAAACCACAATGAGGTATCATCGCAATCTAGTTAGAATAGCAATTATCAAAAGGACAAAAAAGAGAAATAAGGGCCAGGCACAGTGGCTCACGCCTGTAATCCCAGCACTTTGGGAGACCGAAGCAGGCAGATCATGAGGTCAGGAGATCGAGACCATCCTGGCCAACATGGTGAAACCCTGTTTCTACTAAAAATACAAAAATTAGCTGGGTGTGATGATGTACGCCTGTAGTCCCAGCTACTCGGGAGGCTGAGATAGGATAATTACTTGAACCTGGGAGACGAAGGTTACAGTGAGCCAAGATTGAGCCACTGCACTCCAGCCTGGTGACAGAGCAAGACTCTGTCAAAAAAAAAAAAAAAGGCTGGCAAAGATTTCTACCAAATCTTGCACACTGTTGGTGGGAACGTAAACTTGGATAGCCACAAAGCACAATGGAGAACAGTATGGAGGTTCTGCAAATAACTACAAATAGAACTACCACATGACCCAGAAATCCCACTACTGGCATTTATCTAAAGGAAGGGAAATCAGAGTATCGAAGAGATATCTACATCCCCTGTTTACAACAGCATTATTCACAATAGCCAAGATTTAGAGTCAACCTAGGTGTCCAACAACAGTTGAATGAAAACACATGCACACATACACACAATGATACACTAATCAGCCATAAAAAGAGTGAAATCCTGTCGACATGAATGGAATTAGATGACATTATGTCAAGTGAAATCAGCCAGGAACAGAAAGTTAAACACTCATGTTCTCACTCATATGTGGAAGCTTAAAAAAAAGTTGATCTCATAGAAGTACCAAGTAGAACAGAGGACACTAGAGGCCGGCAAGGGCCGGGGAAAAGGGAGATAGGGGGAGATTTGTTAAAGGATGCAAAGTTACAGCTAGATGAAGGAATAAGTTCTAGAGTTTTATACCACTGTAGGATGACTACTGTTAACAACAATATGCAGTTTAAATAGCTAGAAGGAGGACATTGACCGTTCCCAACACAAAAAATGATTAGTGTTCAAATGATGGACACGCTAATTATCCTGACATGATCACTATATATTATATGTATTGAAATATCACTATGTACCCACCATATGTGTACAATTATTATATGCCAATTTAAAAAAGAGAAGAATAAAAAATAATTCAGGCAAAACAAACCCTAAACTTTCAAGGTGGCTGAACATTGGAACAAGATTTTTTAAAACATCACATGTACAGGTTTGTTGGGCAAGTCCACCTTGAGTGATTTGTGTTAGAGTTGGAGGCTGCGTATGGAGCTTCCTGGAGTTCTTTCAAGCCTCTTGACACTAGATCTGTTCGAGAGTGAAATTCAACAGGGGCAGTGCTTCAATAGTAGCTTTTATGGGACCGTGAACAAGGTGTAATTCCAGGTTGAAGATTTCAGCTAGAATGGCAGGTGAGAAAGTCCCAAATGGCTTCCCTTCTACAGGGCTGCTGCAAACCTTGGACTTCAAAGCTAACCACATAATGTCTACTAGTATATTAAATTTAGCCCTAATTTTTCTTCTTAAAAAGAAATTTTGAGTTGGTTTAAAAGAAGCCAATTAACAAAAAGATTAGTAAAATAGAAATATCAATTAATAAATAAAACAGGAGGGTGTAAGTATATTACTTCAAATGCTAAATCTAAAAGTTTGCCTTTATAATTTCCTTGCAGTCAAGGCAAAAATGGAAACATAATTGGTTGCATTACTCTCATTATTGGAAAAAGGAGTCAAATCAGTTTTTTAAAGAAGAAAATAAACCTCTTAAACTCTAGAAGAAATTTCTCACATGGAGCTTTGTTTGGAAAGCATTAAGTTATATAAAGAATAATTGTCACGTATTTTTTTGCAGAGCAAATTAAAAAGTGAATGTCATCTGCTTGTTTCATGTAGCAACTTTTTATTCTTTTGCTAAAAGCTGAAAGAATACTATTAAAGCATAACTTAGAGTGGACAAAGCATTCTGCATTCTAAGTGTCTAATTAGAGTCAAGGTTAGAACTTAGAGATGTAAATTCATCCATAGGAAAGTAAGGATCTTTGCATTTAATGAATATTATCTGAATAGACTTTCTTACATGTTCTGAAATGGAAGAACATACATGTGTGTGTTCTTCTGTGAATGTAATTATAAGCAGCCTACCCCCTTCATTTTAGAGATCACACATTCTTTTCTCTCTTCCCACAGCATTTGTAGTTCTGCCAATAATGCTCCCTATAATACACAGTGATTTTCAAACAGATGGGGCAAGAGTGATAGAAAGGTGCTACCAGATATTCTGAAAGACCACTCTTCAAGGGATAGACCTGCCCCCTTCCACTTGAGAATTTCTGCTTCAGATAACTATTCTGTATGCAATTTCCTTCATCTTGGTTTTTGATGAGAGCATAGCGTTAGACGTTTTGAACTTGATATCTTGGATGGGGTTCTGAGTGCCAACTGAAAGCACATCCCAAAAATAAGGTCCAGTTGCCCGTAGAACATTGACAAGTTCCATCTGGGGTTCTCACTAGGAAACAGATTACAAAACTCCAGAGTTTCCGTATAAACATAGCTATATATTTACTCTGGTATTTGAAAAAAACTATATTTCAGTCTCCCAAACCTTTGGTCCGAGAAAAGGCAGAAATTTTCTATTAGCCTCGATGTTCTTCAAAGAAGAGAACTGCTGCAGTTATAGAAAAACCCCAGTAATGCTTCTAAAGTGTCTGCCAGGATATCATCATATCTATAAAGGATCAGGCTCCATTCTTTACCATTGTCTTGGGAACATGGGCTGCATAGGACAACACTATTAGATGACAACTGCTGGACAAAATTTGACTAGGGGAGAAAGACATCAACCTGAATGGTCCCTCCTACCTATTGAACTACAATTTGTTCTCATCCTTTAACTCCACCTCTTCTCCATTCCAGGAAACGGTGGCTACAGAAGGGGAAAACAAAGACCTTTAGCACATTCTATAGAAGAAGCAGAGGGACATGCAGTCACTGCACCAAAGACATCACACACTTTCCCTACGTGAATCCTTTGGGTGAGGTAGATGGCAGGTGACTCTAAGCTACTATATAGCAAACATGGAGTGCTTGACACTGAATGGCCATTAATTAAAGGAATTATCACTTCTTTTAAGCCCAGGATATTAAGGAAACCGACTGAACAAATAAAAGCATATTAAAGGTATGTCTTTTGTCACCCACAAGGAAAGCATTCTCTGTGAGAAAACTTTTAATAATCTTTTTAATGAGTTTAATCTATTAAATTTATCATGTGAGGGAATGAAGGAAAAGGAGCAGAAATACCAGATAGAAATGAATGCATGGAAGAGTTATTTCACTCACATTGTATCTGTGGACTCCCATCTAATCAACACCAAGTCCAGCTGATTTGGCCCTGTCAATCTCTCTCAATGCTTTCTATCCTCTCCATTCTACATACCGGCTCTCTCGTCTCAGCCACTGCCATCTCTCCCCAGGCTACTGCAATTACCTCCCAAGGACTCCTTTTTACTTCATCCACCATGATTGAACCCACAAGTGTCAGCATAATCCATTGCTTTCCATTTTGCTTAGGATTAAAACACACACACAAAGACACACACCCCTAACAAACAAACAAAAGAGCAGGGCCTCGGGGCCTAAGGGCCTCCTCTCACCCACTTGTCTCCTTGCTCTACCCTCTAGGTACACTGGGCTTCTTTCAGTTTTTCAAACATACCATACTTCTTTCTGCCCCAGAGGATTCACACTTGATGCTTCTAACTGCCAACTTTCTTTCCCT
The DNA here is from genome assembly GCF_049350105.2 of Macaca mulatta. Taxonomy (NCBI): domain Eukaryota; kingdom Metazoa; phylum Chordata; class Mammalia; order Primates; family Cercopithecidae; genus Macaca; species Macaca mulatta. The sequence goes on along the minus strand of NC_133410.1, from coordinate 162,675,506 downwards.
GAATAATGCATGCTCTAGGTCTCAGGTAAAATGTTAGTTCCTCCACAACCCCAGTCTTCTCAGACTCCTTACTCTTGATCAACTCCTATAGCACCCTAAACCTCTCCATAATAATACTCAGAGCACTTTGAGCCACTTATTCAACACCTCTCCTCCCCAGTGATTGAAAGCTTCATGAAAGAAGAGGCAAGGTCTTATTGTTTCAAATTTGTATCTACAGATTCTAACAACTTAGTAACAGATGTTATTATCCCAATTTTAGAAATCAAAATATTGAGACTTTGAGAGTTAAAATGATTTGTCTATGATCTTGAAACTTTTAAGCAAAACTGAGTATCTCAACTTTGTCTATCTGGCACAAAAGTCTATATATGTGTGTGTGTGTGTGTGTGTGTGTGTGTGTGTGTGTGTGTGTAATTTCACCTGCCTCCTATGATTTATGGACAAAGACATAGAAACATAAGAAATAAGTATTGGGTGCTGTATTAGCTCATTTTCACACTGCTATAAGGAAATCCCTGAGATTGGGTAATTTATAAAGGAAAGAGGCATGGCTGGGGAGGCCTCCAGGAACATACAATCATGGTGGAAGAGGAAGCAGGCACCTTCTTCACAAAGCAGCAGGAGAGAGAATGTGCAAAGTAAAATGAGTAACCATCTAAAATGTTGACTATCAATTCTTCTATTGGTGGGGGTTTAGAATGAGGTAAGAATATAAGAGGACATGGTTTTAGAAGCAAGTTATAACAAATTTACAAGGAACAGATAATCTCTATTTTATAAAAACTGTTTCAGATAACTGACAATGAAAGAAAGTTGCCCAATACTTCTAGAAATCTAGTTGACCCCAAAATAAAAAAAGACAATATAATTATAGTCCAAATTTACTTACAAATAGAGATACAAAAATATTAGTCAGCTGAATTTAGTCATTTTCATATTGACCAAGATGGGTTTAGTATAAGGATAGAAGAATGGTTGAATATCAGAAAATCTACTGTCTTTTACATGACATTAACAGATTAAAGGAAAAATGTTTGTCTAACTGATGCCCAATTTTTTTGATAAATTTCAACATTTACTCACTTATGATTAAAATTCTTGGTAAGCCAGGCATAAACGAAACTTATTTAACCTAGAAAATAGTTTCTATCAAAAAGTTGTATCAAACAGCACATTAGTTGTAAAACTGTTAATCCAGTTTCATTAAATCAGGAACCAGATGTCCCTTAATCTCCATTGCTATGCAGTTTTACACCTGAGGATGCTGTCTAATATAACTAGCCAGGAAAAGGAAATAAAACTTGTAGGAACTGGAAAAGAAGAATCAAAGCTTCACTCTCCTGCTCGAAGTTTCCCTCTCTTCATCTGAACTAACCTCACCAATATGTAACTTCACTTTTAAGGAATCAAGTCACTGCTCTCCTCTGCTTTGAGTCAGAGATACCGTCTCTTCTAATTGTCAGAGAGAAAAGCAGTTAACTTGATGCTCCATGGGTAGGGGGAGGAAGATATCAACAGGTTTCCTTTTCTTATTTGTAGTTTGATTTTTGCATAAGAGGCTAAAAATTTCTGATACATTTCACATGGTGAAAGTAAACTTTCTCCCCAAATCCCTCATCAAGCCTACAATGAGATTTTCTCCAGTTATATAAATTTGTACTTATTATTATTTGTCCTTTTCTGGACTCATGATTCTAAAATAAAACTTGGTAAAGAAGATCTCCATAATACTCACTTAACTCAACTTCTTATGATTTTCTTCTGACCAGCAGACAGAGGCTGTCATCCTAAAATATAATTATTTCAACATAAAAGTTCTTTAAAAATGTGGCTATTTTTTGACCTAGTGATAATACTTTTTGAAATTTATTCCGAGGAAAATAACACATGTTGTACAAGGATATATATCTCAACACATTTATAATAGTAAAAAATTTGAATGATGCACATGTTTAACAATATGGAATTGATTAAGTAAGTTATACGCTATTAATCTCATGGAATGTTTTGCAACCAATAAAAAAATCATGTTGTAGGAAAATATTTGCTGACATGAGAAAAATGTTTTTGATATCTTGCTAAGTGATAAAGAAGGCTACTAAACCTTGTCTGATAAATTATACTATCATTTTGATGATAGTTACATGCCTGGGAAAACACTGAAAAGACCTACAATAAACATCTGAATTTTCTTATTTCAGAATGGTGCGATTATAAGGTATTTTCTGCTTATTTGTTGTTTGTTGTTTTTCTGTGCCTTTTCATGTGTTCCAAATGAGAAAGAAAAAGAAGAGCCTGACAGCTATCAGCTGGAAGCTAGACTGGCTCTAATAGCTGCGTCATACTGTTCTCCTGATGAACATCATTTCACACTGCACCAACAGCATGAGACCTTTACCTGTAACCATCATGAAGTAAAACAAACACAGGACCCCTCTATAAACATGTCTGAGCACAGACAAAAACAAAAACACTGTACAAACCACGAAGAGCCAAATATGAGTGACTTCAACTTCCTTGCTGACTATAGTGTTTGTTAACCTACTCTGTTCTTCTACCTCCTAAGATAAAAACTTGCAATATAATCATAGAATTCCCCTTCTTCCACTTCCTCCCAATCCACACATCCTCGAACCCTACCCAAAATACCCAACACAAGCTAATCCTAACAAGCCCCTGTAACACCCTCTTACTGCTATGGTTTTCAGCAGCCTCCCTTGCTACAGCAAAATCAATAAATCTAACTTTTAGAATAGGTGTGTTTCTCGTGGTCTTTGGCCAAAGATGGTCATTGACATAAGTTGTATGCAGGGAGCATGTGTTCCTTTTGCAATTAAAGATAAAAATATTTAAAATTAAATAATCTCCATCCATTAATATGTCAAGTGACTTCAACCTCCAGAAAAAAGGTGGACCTTCAGCGACCTACCACTGGGTTCTTGCATTCACAACCAGCCAGTCCACCAGTCTGCCACAGGAGCTTAGGTCCTCAGGCGTCATGGACTTTGAGGACCATCAAAGGCATTGCAGACACATGCAAAACAGGGTTTCTCAACAGCGATACTACTGATATTTGGGCCAGACAATTCTTTTTGTGGGACTGTCCTATATATTGTAGGATGTTTAGCAGCATCTCTGACCTCTACCTACTTGATGCGAGTAGGATCCCTCTTGTGACAACAAAAAATGTCTCCAGACAATGTCCCCTAAGAGGGAGGAAGGGAAAAAATTGCTCCCAGTTGAGAATCATGAATGCAAAGAAGGTCGGTGTAAAGAGGAAAGATATTGCGTAAGTTATTAGAAGGACTGAGGATGGTCTTCTACCTCCCTGGGCCGTGGATCCTTCATCCTTGAGAATGGAGGCAGTCAGCCCTACCTACCTCATGGAAATAGTAACAAGAAGGGATAGAAAAGATAGAAATAGGCTTGAAAGTAGCTAAAGAGATAACTATTTAGTCAGTAAAGATTTATCTAATGCTTACTGAGTGCTAGATATAGAGAAAGGGTATTCTAATACCATCAAAGAGTACAAACTGAAAGCACACTAAGACCCTAAGTCTGAATGTATGTACACAGGAAAATGACAAAATGGAGTTATTATGGATCGTTTAAAATAGCAAAACATAGCAATGATTATAATGATGTCCTCAGAAATAGTGGTATAACTAAGGTAAATTTATGTAATTTGGACTTGTCCAATGTAGCTTAGTAGGGAGAACCAATTTTCATATAAGAAATAAGAAGAATCAAATTATTTCTTCTGAAATCAATCCTTCAGAGAGTGTTCTTAATTTTGGCTTCAATTTTAATGCAGAACTGCAAACTCCTTTCATGTATCTCTGAGTTATTCTTGACTGATTTTTTTTTAGTGAGTAGAAGGCAGGAAGAAAATAAGCTAAGAGAAATTTAATACAATATCTTCATGTGTACTGAAATGCTAGGAACAATCTTCTTTGGAGCTTCTAAATGAATAAGAATAACAGCACAATAGTTAAAAATGAAGAAATGTAGAGTCACAACATAATAATTTGAATAGCTTTTAAGTAACAGTAGCATAAGGCCAAAATTACTCCATGGAAAGATGACTGAATGCGAGTGGCATAGTTTACAGTGTAAGCTCCATAGAACACTTTAAAAAGATATTCTAAATAATAAAATTTAGCCTTGAAATTTTAACAAAATATTTTCTTTCTAAAGACAATGGGTTTTTTGTTTGTTTGTTTGTCTGTTTTGTTTGTTAATTAATTTATTTTTTGAGACAGAGTCTCGCTCTGTCGCCCAGGACGGAGTGCAATGGTGTAATCTCGGCTCACTTCAACCTCTGCCTCCCAAGTTCAAGTGATTCTCCTGCCTCAGCCTCCTGAGCGGCTGGGATTACAGGTGCCCACCACTGCACCCAGCTAATTTTTGTATCTTTAGTAAAGACGGGGTTTCACCATGTTGGCCAGGCTGATTTCGAACTCCTGACCTCAGGTTATCCGCCCACCTCAGCCTCCCAAAGTGCTGGGATTGCAGGCGTGAGCCACCACACCCAGCCGGTTTTTGTTGTTGTTGTTGTTGTTTTTCTGAAAAATAGAAATCAGCTATTTCTATTTATACGTATTTTATTGAAATGTGCCATGAGGGACCTTTTTAACCAGCTCTCAAACAACCAAATGGAAGACTTGCCCTTCATTGCAAAGGATGAGATGTTTCTTATCTCACTTTTTAAAGTGTAAAAACAGGGCTGATCTGGGGTTATGAAACTTCTCAGTTTCACAAAACTGAGAAGCCAAGATTAAAATCTTTCTCCTGAGTGGTAATTTAACGCAGTAGTTACTGTAGGAAAACAAGACAGTTAAAGAATGGATTCAGGTGTTGAAAGATGTTACACTGGGATGTGTAAAGGACTCCAGGGATAACCTGGTCTCAGTAGATAATTGCTTGAGCTTTGGGGGTTTTATTTACATTGTGGTGAATCAGAAAAACAACCTTTGGGAAACAGCTTCGTGACTACCTTAGATGGCCTTTAACAGAGCCTAAGACAACACAGGCTTCTAGATCCTCCCAGCTCCCACCTCAGCTCAACAACTCACACAAACTGCTCCCTAGTACAGGAACCTGATATCAGTACTCCTTTTTTGTTACTGTCAAAGCTTCCCATTTTCCCATAAAAAAAGTACCTGGCAAAATTATAAAATAAATGAAATAAAGAGAAAATGATCTGAGATAATTTCAAGACACTGAAAGATTTATACAGGGAAAGAGAAGGAATTCATCATTTGGTATTTGCATCTAAGTAGAAAACTACACAATCATCTGACCCAGTTTTATCATCTTTCCTTTGCCTTTTTTTTTTTTTTTTAATTCCTATTTGCAAATAAGCCTTTTTGGTCAGCATTGTAGACAGCAGGCTGTGCCTATCTTCCTTCAGCAAGTTGCACTTGATGTTTCATGAATACTTTAATACAGGATTGTTTTCAGCACTGACACATTTCACTTTGTTTATTTCTATTTCCAATAAAAGATAATGAAAAGTAAGGAAATGTGCTATTAAAGTTGCATCCTTGTGCTACTACTTGACTCAATCTTTACATCTAGATGCTCACGTGGCATGCCCATTTCCTATAGTGCTACATCATCATGCTGAGGCAATCGGGACTTAGGATATCTAAAGGATGGGTTCCTCATCATGGGGTGATTAAATAATGGGGAGAGGGAGCCAAAGCCTCTAGGAGGAGGAAAATGCCCACAAAATAGGAGATTCTTGCATACTTGGAGATGTTTAAGTGTCTATCTGTTACTTGGACAGCCACTTTCCACCCCGGAACTACCTGTGCACTTAATATACATGCAGTGTGGGTGTCCCACTCTTCTACTGTTCCAGATAAAGGTGGTTGAGACCTTTTAACAGCTTGCAATTTTTTGTAATTTTCATCATTCACAGTAACATGGACTTCACTAGACTGTTGATTATCAAACTGTCTACACATTTGAATACCCTGGAGAGCTTTTTAAAAAAGTACCTATGCCTGTGCCCCAGAAATCCTGATTTCATTAGTCTGGTGTGGGCCTTTGGCATCTGTATTTTTTAAGAACTTCTCAGGTGATCCTAATGTTCATCCAACATTGAGAACTGCTGGATTAGACTCTGTCTCTGTCTCTGATCTACTGAACCGGAAGTTCTTGGAAGAAATCCCTGGCAATATGTATTTCCCAAGCATGCTCTCAGTGCTCTGATTTCAGTAAAAAATTTCCAAATTCAATATTTATTAGGTTTTCTCTATAACCCTGTGCAGTGGACTATGAAGATGCTTTCTCCCTTATGCATGATGAATCAGTGGCTCACAGAGTTTAGATGATTCACCCAAGTTCGTCTGGCCAGAACTGACAGCCTGGGCCAGGACTTCTGACTCAGAACCCTGCATCCTGCTCCTGCTGAATGCATAGAATGTCAACTACGTAGGTGTGGTTTGGGTCTCACTGTTGACTAGGTTTTTAACAAGTCTTCATGCTTTCATGATATTTCCCAGTCTTCTTTGCTGATAGATGGCAGAGATTTCTTTTGTTCTAATTAAAAGTGTCTCAAATTGTGCATCCCCTTAACATTTCCTAGTCCCCTTCCACACTTTATTTTTCTTCTCTGCATTATCTAGCATACCATATATTTTACCATTGTTTATTTGGCTTCTGAGTCTGTAAATGACTTTACTGTCCCCCATGGCTTCCTCACAGTGCTAGAGGAGTAGCTTGGGCTTCTCTTTCTACGATAGAGGCCCTGGAAACTTCCATTGGGAAGAGCCCACTCAGTGCTACACAAGCCCCAACCCCAGCAAGCTGGGGCCCTGGAGCAGCAGCCACTGGCCCATGCTCTTATTGTATGCAGAATATTGTGAGATTGGCAGGCAGCAAGACCTATAGGAAAGTCCTTACCCTGTTTGTCTGTCTGATTTATTGTGTCTCTAGCACTAGGTATTTTTAATGTGTTATTTGCTGCTTTATTCCTGAAATCTAGAGGCAGTCCTTAGGATACAGCTTTTGAATGAATAAGTGGTTGAGACAATGGAAGCTCCTTCATCTCTAGTTAACAGGCTATGTCTAGGCCTCTTGGTTCTTCCTAATAACAGTCCTGTGGTATTTCCTAAACTAATGGTCAAACTGGCCCAGTTTCTGGCCCTGTTTTTCCTTTATTATGATTTGTTAAACATACTTCTCATGTGCTGTTGAGCTAACTTATCAGTTTTACAATTAACACAGAAACAAATGGAGCCGTCTTTTGTTGTTTTTGCCAATAAAAGAGTACCAGTAAGACTACACCAAAAAAGGAAAATTGTGAAACTTTAAGTCATTTCTCAACACATATATATGCCATTCATTCTTCTACCATTATTTATTGAGTTCTGGAGATCAACGACTTCCTGAAGGACAGCCAGGACAGGAACTCCATTCATCAGAGCTTTGAAACAGCATGAGGAGAATGGATGTGCCTTTGGCCTGGAAGAAATGAAGCATTTCCAAATATTTCATTCCATTTTATGAAGAGACAGAGCCAGTTTCAGGAAAGTGGTTTATTTTCTCTAGAGGTTATACTGAAATGTTTTCTGGCATTTCACTTAATAATGAAAATGGCAAAATAAATATGCATTCGTCTGTTTCATTTGAGGCAGGATCAATGACTCCTCTGACATGCTGGGCACACCATCAGCTTACCAGCAGAGACGGTAAATGACTAAATAGGAATAGATGCAGATCAGCACACCCATCAATACATATCATCTGGGTTCTAGGAAGAGAATTTCCAATCCCTTTAATTCTACTGTGTACCATTATTGGTGGACTTTGCCAAACTAAAAAATATAAAACACAAAACATCCACACTGAACCTTGAACACATCCTTATATAATAGTTTTTATTCCACCAGCAATAAAGCATCCTCAGAGGACCTAGAAGCCCACATTCCTGAGGAGAGTGCTTGACACTGATTGATATATTTTCCAAGCTACCTGGTTCAGTGTTCTGACCACAAATATAGCTAAAAAATCTCGCCAGTCCTTCTGAGTCATCCCTCATGACTATTCCCATCTGCACTCTGCACTTCACTTGCCTGATACTGCTTCCCTTGACCTTCCTAATTCACTCATTTGGGTTGATGTGATGCTCTGTAAATGCTCCTTCCACTTGTCCCATGGACCCTGGATGGTGCCACTGTACCTTTTGAGGGTGAGGGAGTCTCCTGTATGTCTTTCTACCCTTAAGACTTACAAGAGTCTGCACATAGCAGGAACACAATGGCTGCAGTTAGAGGGCCTGTGGCTGCTATTCCAGGATAGCCCAGCTTGCTGAGATTGACATCATACAGTGCTGAGTGGGCTCCCAGGGGAGGTCCCCAGGCCTCTAACTCAGAGAGAGAAGCCCAAGCCACTCCTCAGGACTGTATGACAGCCACTGGGGGCAGTAAAAGAATTTTGCAGAATGAGGAGCTGGGCAAGGCAGTAAATAAGAAAGGTATGTCTATGCAGGGCCTAAGGAGATGGCAGGTTGGGCCCCTGTTCTTCCTGGCTATTTTGGCTTTACCTTGATAGTCAGAGAGCATAATTCTGGAGAAATGAGTTGGGTTCCCATTTCTGTATTATACCATCTTTCCACCATCCTTCCACCTTTCTGTATGTTTTCCTTTCCTTCCTTTCTGCTTTCCTTACTCTTCTTTCCGCACCCACTCTTCCCCTTTTCCTTTTCTGCCTTCACTATTCATGCAGAGTTTTCCACAAGACTTTTCATGCAATGCTACACAGATTCAAAGGTGAGCAAGACTTGATCTCTGCCTTCCAGAAATGTAAAACCTCCTTGGGGAGATGCAACCTGAACACAGGCAGGAACTCGAGGCCACAGTCAGATGGATAGAGCGTTTAATCTTTATGAAGATGTGGATAATGTCAGGGGAACTGTAGTGGATGATGTCAGGGGAACTGTAGTGGATGATGAAGTATCCAGCAGTTAGTAATAGAGGGAAGCTATCACCACTCCTAAGTCCAAAGAGAAAAAAAGGGGACTGGAACCCAGAGAAAGCCAAGCTGCCCAGCAGGATCTGTGGCCTCATGTACTCCACACAAATGCCATCTTGCCCCTCAGCTCACTGTGCCTCATTATTCACTCCCCTCCATCCTCTTCCTATAGCCCTACTTCAGCCTTTATCCTCTAGTGTCTGCAATTCTCTCCACCAGAAAAGTCCATCTCTATCTACCTGATACATGGATATACAACCTGGACTTTGACCCTCTCTTGTATCTTAGAAGCCAGCATCTCAGGCTTTGGTCAAGTGATGATGGACAATATTTTTTCTAACTGGGAAGGCGCCAAGGTGAGCCCTGATATCAATGAAGAGGGTGGAAAGTGGGAGGAAATGAACACTGTCAATTCCAGCTCTGTCTTTCCACTAGTAACGGTTGTGTCCAGTTTTCTCACACTTCACCACAGTGAGTGTTAATTTCCCTCCCAAGAAAAACCCAGAATAGCCTCATGTGGAGGAGTATACTATTGAGTATATTATTGAGAAATAATAATCCCAGCATCTTTGTTCTCTCTGATCCTACTTATATCTGAAACCACCATATCAACTGAACATGGGTTTGTCTGAACTCTCGGGGATATAGCACCAGCCCCAGATTGTTAATTTCTAACCCCCAAACATCCCTCCTGCTGGTTGGAGGTAAGAGGGAGATCCCATCCAATCTGCCACAAACAGATGAAGGAGAAGAGACATAGAATGGGGAAAGGAAAGGAATTTTTCCTCCTAACTGAAACTTCATATTCTGTTCTATAGTACAGTGACTAAAGTAAATAATATGTATTGTCATTTCAAAATAGCTAAAAGAGAGGCTTTTAAATGTTCTCATGACAAAGAAATGATAAATATTTGAGGTAATAGATATGCTAATTAGCCTGATTTGCTCTTCTACAATGTATACAGGTACTGAAACATTATATTGTACCCCATAAATATATATAATTATTAGTCAATTAAGAATAAAAGATTTTTAATAAAAAAACTTTATGCTTAATATTTTAAGTGTTATTTTAAGAGAACTTGAATCCCTTCACGAATTTCTTTCCACTTCTGATCCTTAAAGAAATATTTATTTGTGTTATGGGTTGAATCATGTATCACATCCCCTCCCCAAAAATTCATATGTTGAACTTTAACGCTCACAACGTGACCTTGCTTGTAAATAAGGTTAGTACGGATGCAATTAGTTAAGACGAGTCATCCCAGAATCGGGCAGACCCTAATTCAACATGACTAGTGTCCTCATAAAAAAGGGAAATTTGGACACATACACACACAGGTATAACACCGTGTGAGAGAGAATGAAGAGATGGCTCTGATGCTTCTATGAGCCAAGGAACACCAAAGATTGCCAACAAACCTCCGGAAGCTAGAGGTGAGATCTGAGATAGGCTCCCACTTTACAGCTGTCAGAAGGAACCAATCCTGCCAACTCCTTGGTCTTGGATTTCTCTCCTGTAGAACTGGGAGACACTACATTTCTGAGGTTTAAGTCACCAGGTTGCTGGTACTTTGTTATGGTGGCTATGGAAAACTAATACAATTGTAAATCTGATGCTTTACATACAACTCCAAGCATCTGGGCTATAGGACTGTGGCTGAGCCTGATACAGGAGTGGCTTACCCCTGTAATCCCAGCACTTTGGGAGGTGGAGGTGGGAGGATTGCTTGAGCCCAAGAGCTCCAGATCAGCCTGCGCAACACAGTGAAACCCTGTCTCTACAAAAAAAAAATGCAAAAATTAGCCAGGCATGGTGGCACACCCCTGTGGTCCCAGCTACTTGGGAGGCTGAGGTGGGAGGATTGATTGATCCTGGGGGCAGAGGCTGCAGTGCACTGAGATTGCGCCACTGCACTCCAGCCTGGGTGACAGAGTGAGATCTTGTTTCAAAAAAGAAAGAAAGAAAAAAATTAAAGAACAAAGGGCAAGGGAAGCCCAGAGCAGAAACAGTAACTTTAAAATGGGAGGCAAATTAACAGCAATATATCAAAAAAGATAAGACAAGTCAGGTTTTTAAGGGACCCTAGATGCTTCTTGAATTCATGTCAAAAGTGACTTCTATCTTCTAAGAAACTCATCTGTAAAATGGTTCATGTCAACTACATTTGGATGTGAGCAGCATGGGAACAATAAAAAGCACACAAATCAAAATTGCACTGTTTCCTAAACATGCTATGTTGTAAATTTTAATGACATTTAATTACATTGCTATATTTAATTACCTTGAGTTTTGACCAATGCAAAATTTCATCAAAACGTCTTTGAGTAATTTCATGGGAAGTACATTAAACAGAAACTATTTGGCTGATTCTGAAGGAACCATTCTCCAAGCCTGTTTGCCCAACTCAACTCATCAGAATGGGGCTATTGCCCAGAGCACAGTGTGGGGCTGGATGAAATCAGTGATGGTATTGGCAGATGATCAGTCAGACTTATACAGAATATTTCAAATAACTGCTTATATATTACTTTATAAGCTTCTGCAGTTTGGGCTTTAATAGACTCTTAATATTTTAAACACGTTTAAAGTCCACATGCTTTTAGTTTTTACAGAGGCTGAAAATGAATCCAAGACTTTTTTGTCCTGCTATTGCAATGAGAAGATGGGAGACTTGTCTTCAGTTCATCACTGGGCAGCAGGCCCTGTGACCCATCTTCCTGGGCCCTCACTGCATAGGCACTGCATGACCCAGAAGTTTGACACATCTGGTCATTTGACTCTGGAATGCTCTAAGGACTCCACTGACATTACTACCTTTTGAACACAGACCCCAGAGACCAAGTCCCTGCTTCTCCTTTGAAGATGCAAAGATTTAACATAATAAAGGAGCTGGTCAAGGTCACAGGTGCCCCTGTGAAACTCAAATTGCAGGCTCTTTTCTAGTAGCAGACAGACAATGCTGACACTTTAAACATACCACTAATTAAATGTCCAGATGTAAAAAATATTGTCTGGGGTCTATCTAAACAATCGTGTGTATTTTAGTAAGTCTTTAACTAAACATCTTATTTATAGGAAGAGATAGGAGGGAAAAAGTGTGGTCAATATGCTTGCTTTCAGTTATTAGAAACGTAATAACCAGAAGTCATTTTATCTATTATGTAACAATAGGGTTAATGATGTCTTGGTTTATGTTTCTTTTTTTCTTTTTTCTTTTGATGTTTACATTTTATTTTATTTATTTATTTTTAAGGAAAATGATATTTTAAATTTAATTTTGTTATTAACTTTTTTTGTGTGTTTTGTCTAATATTTTTTCTTTTTTTTATACTTTAAGTTCCAGGGTATATGTGCACAATGTGCAGGTTTGTTACATATGTATACATGTGCCATGTTGGTGTGCTGTACCCATTAACTCATCATTTAGATTAGGTATACCTCCTAATGCTATCCCTCCCTCCTACCCCTCCCCACAATATGACCCAGTGTGTGATGTTCCCCTTCCTGTGTCCAAGTGTTCTCATTGTTCAATTCCCACCTATGAGTGAGAACATGCGGTGTTTGGTTTTCTGTTCTTGTGATAGTTTGCTGAGAATGATGGTTTCCAGCGGCATCCATGTCCCTACAAAGGACACAAACTCATCCTTTTTTATGGCTGCATAGTATTCCATGGTGTATATGTGCCACATTTTCTTAATCCAGTCTGTCACGGATGGACATTTGGGTTGATTCCAAGTCTTTGCTATTGTGAATAGTGCCACAATAAACATATGTGTGCATGTGTCTTTATAGCAGCATGACTTATAATCCTTTGGGTATATACCCAGTAATGGGATGGCTAGGTCAAATGGTATTTCTAGTTCTAGATCCTTGAGGAATTCCCACACTGTTTTCCACAATGGTTGAACTAGTTTACAGTCCCACCAACAGTGTAAAAGTGTACCTATTTCTTCACATCCTCTCCAGCACCTGTTGTTTCCTGACTTTTTAATGATTGTCATTCCAACTGGTGTGAGATGGTATCTCATTGTGGTTTTGATTTGCATTTCTCTGATGGCTAGTGATGATGAGCATTTTTTCATGTGTCTGTCAGCTGTATGAATGTCTTCTTTTGAAAAGTGTCTGTTCATATCCTTTGCCTACTTTTTGATGGGGTTGTTTGTTTTTGTCTTGTAAATTTGATAGAGTTCTTTGTAGGTTCTGGATATTAGCCCTTTGTCACATGAGTAGATTGCAAAAACTTTCTCCCATTCTGTAGGTTGCCTGTTCACTCTGATGGTAGTTTCTTTTGCTGTGCAGAAGCTCTTTAGTTTAATTAGATCCCATTTGTCAATTTTGGCTTTTGTTGCCATTGCTTTTGGTGTTTTAGACATGAAGTCCTTGCCCATGCCTATGTCCTGAATGGTATTGCCTAGGTTTTCTTCTAGGATTTTTATGGTTTTAGGTACAACATTTAAGTCTCTAATCCATAGTGAATTAATTTTCATATAAGGAATAAGGAAAGGATCCAGTTTCAGCTTTCTACTTATGGCTAGCCAGTTTTCCCAGTACCATTTATTAAATAGGGAATCCTTTCCCCATTTCTTGTTTCTCTCAGGTTTGTCAAAGATCAGATGGCTGTAGATGTGTGGTATTATTTCAGAGGGCTCCGTTCTGTTGCATTGGTCTATATATCTGTTTTGGTACCAGTACCATGCTGTTTTGGTTACTGTAGCCTTGTAGTATAGTTTGAAGTCAGGTAGCGTGATGCCTCCAGCTTTGTTCTTTTGACTTAGGATTGTCTTGGCAATGCGGGGTCTTTTTTGGTTCCATATGAACTTTAAAGCAGTTTTTTCCAATTCTGTGAAGAAACTCACTGGTAGCTTCATGGGGATGGCATTGAATCAATAAATTACCTTGGGCAGTATGGCCATTTTTATAATATTGATTCTTCCTATCCATGAGCATGGTATGTTCTTCCATTTGTTTGTGTCCTCTTTTATTTCATTGAGCAGTGGTTTGTAGTTCTCCTTGAAGAGGTCCTTTACATCCCTTGTAAGTTGGATTCCTAGGTATTTTATTCTCTTTGAAGCTATTGTGAATGGGAATTCATTTATGATTTGGCTCTCTGTTTGTCTGTTGCTGGTGTATAAAAATGCTTGTGATTTTTGCACATTAATTTTGTATCCTGAGACTTTGCTGAAGTTGCTTATCAGCTTAAGGAGACTTTGGGCTGAGACAATGGGGTTTCCTAAATATGCAATCATGTCATCTGCAAACAGGGACAATTTAACTTCTTCTTTTCCTAACTGAATACACTTTATTTCTTTCTCTTGCCTGATTGCCCTAGTCAGAACTTCCAACACTATGTTGAATAGGAGTAGTGAGAGAGGGCATCCCTGTCTTGTGCCAGTTTTTAAAGGGAATGCTTCCAGTTTTTGCCCATTCAGTATGATATTGGCTGTGGGTTTGTCATAAATAGCTCTTATTATTTTGAGATACGTCCCATCAATACCGAATTTATTGAGAGTTTTTAGCATGAAGGGCTGTTGAATTTTGTCAAAGGCCTTTTCTGCATCTATTGAGATAATCATGTGGTTTTTGTCTTTGGTTCTGTTTATATGCTGGATTACATTTCTTGATTTGCGTATGTTGAACCAGCCTTGCATCCCAGGGATGAAGCCCACTTGATCATGGTGGATAAGCTTTTTGATGTGCTGCTGGATCTGGTTTGCCAGTATTTTATTGAGGATTTTTGCATCGATGTTCATCAGGGATACTGGTCTAAAATTCTCTTTTTTTGTTATATCTCTGCCAGGCTTTGGTATCAGGATGATGTTGGCTTCATAAAATGAGTTAGGGAGGATTCCCTCTTTTTCTATTGATTGGAATAGTTTCAGAAGGAATGGTACCAACTCTTCCTTGTACCTCTGGAAGAATTCGGCTGTGAAGCCGTCTGGTCTTGGACTTTTTTTGGTTGGTAGACTATTAATTATTGCCTCAATTTCAGAGTCTGCTATTGGTCTATTCAGGGATTCAACTTCTTCCTGGTTTAGTCTTGGGAGAGTATAAGTGTCCAGGAAATTATCCATTTCTTCTAGGTTTTCTAGTTTATTTGCATAGAGGTGTTTATAGTATTCTCTGATGGTAGTTTGTATTTCTATGGGGTTGGTGGTGATATCCCCTTTATCACTTTTTACGGCATCTATTCAATTCTTCTTTTCTTCTTTATTAGTCTTGCTAGCGGTCTACCAATTTTGTTGATCTTTTCAAAAAACCAGCTCCTGGATTCATAGATTTTTTGGAGGGTTTTTTGTGTCTCTATCTCCTTCAGTTCTGCTCTGAACTTAGTTATTTCTTGCCTTCTGCTAGCTTTTGAATATGTTTGCTCTTGCTTCTTTAGTTCTTTTAATTGCGATGTTAGGGTATCAATTTTAGATCTTTCCTGCTTTCTCTTGTGGGCATTTAGTGCTATAAATTTCCCTCTACACACTGCTTTAAATGTGTCCCAGAGATTCTGGTATGTTGTATCTTCGTTCTTGTTGGTTTCAAAGAACATCTTTATTTCTGCCTTCCTTTCGTTATGTACCCAGTAGTCATTCAGGAGCAGGTTGTTCAGTTTCCATGTAGTTGAGCAGTTTTGATTGAGTTTCTTAGTCCTGAGTTCTAGTTTGTTTGCACTGTGGTCTGAGAGACTGTTTGCTATAATTTCTGTTCTTTTACATTTGCTGAGGAGTGCTTTACTTCCAACTATGTGGTCAATTTTAGAATAACTGTGATGTGGTGCTGAGAAGAATGTATATTCTGTTGCTTTGGGGTGGAGAGTTCTGTAGATGTCTATTAGGTCCGCTTGGTGCAGAGTTGAGTTCAATTCCTGCATATCCTTGTTAACTTTCTGTCTCGTTGATCTGTCTAATGTTGACAGTGGGTTGTTAAAGTCTCCCATTATTATTGTATGGGAGTAAGTCTCTTTGTAAGTCTCTAAGGACTTGCTTTATGAATCTGGGTGCTCCTGTATTGGGTGCATATATATTTAGGATAGTTAGCTCTTTCTGATGAATTGATCCCTTTACCATTATGTAATGGCCTTCTTTGTCTCTTTTGATCTTTGATGGTTTAAAGTCTGTTTTCTCAGAGACTAGGATTGCAACCACTGCTTTTTTTTCTTTTCCATTTGCTTGGTAGATCTTCCTCCATCCCTTTATTTTGAGCCTATGTGTGTCTCTGCATGTGAGATGGGTCTCCTGAATACAGCAAACTGATGGGTCTTGACTCTTTATCCACTTTGCCAGTCTGTGTCTTTTAATTGGACCATTTAGTCCATTTACATTTAAGGTTAATATTGTTATGTGTGAACTTGATCCTGTCATTATGATATTAGCTGGTTATTTTGCTTGTTAGTTGATGCAGTTTCTTCCTAGCATCGATGATCTTTACATTTTGGCATGTTTTTGCAATGGCTGGTACCTGTTGTTCCTTTCCATGTTTAGTGCTTCCTTCAGGATCTCTTTTAGGGCAGGCCTGGTAGTGACAAAATCTCTAAGCATTTGCTTGTCTGTAAAGGATTTTATTTCTCCTTCACTTACGAAACTTAGTTTTGCTGGATATGAAATTCTGGGTTGAAAATTCTTTTATTTAAAAATGTTGAATATTGGCCCCCACTCTCTTCTGGCTTGTAGGGTTTCTGCTGAGAGATCTGCTGTTAGTCTGATGGGCTTCCCTTTGTGTGTAACCCAACCTTTCTCTCTGGCTGCCCTTACCATATTTTCCTTCATTTCAACTTTTGTGAATCTGACAATTATGTGTCTTGGAGTTGCTCTTCTCAAGGAGTACTTTGTGATGTTCTCTGTATTTCCTGAATTTGAATGTTGGCCTGCCTTACTAGGTTGGGGAAGTTCCCCTGGATAATATCCTGCAGAGTGTTTTCCAACTTGGTTCCATTTTCCCCTCATTTTCAGGCACACCAGTCAGACGTAGATTTGGTCTTTTCACATAATCCCATATTTCTTGGAGGCTTTGTTCACTTTTTTACTCTTTGTTCATTCTTTTACTCTTTTTTCTCTGTACTTCTCTTCTCGCTTCATTTCATTCGTTTGATCTTCAATCTCTGGTACTCTTTCTTCTGGTTGATCGAATCAGTTACTGAAGCTTGTGCATTTGTCACGTAGTTCTCATGTTATGGTTTTCATCTCTATCAGTTCTTTTAAGGACTTCTCTACATTGGTTACTCTAGTTAGCCATTCATCAAATCTTTTTTCAAGGTTTTTAGTTTCTTTGCACTGGTTACATATTTCCTCCTTTAGCTCTGAGAAGTTTGATCAACTGAAGCCTTCTTCTCTCAACTCGTCAAAGTCATTCTCTGTCCTGCTTTGTTCCATTGCTGGCGATGAGCTGCATTCCTTTGGAGGGGGAAATGCCCTCTGATTTTTTGAATTTCCAGCTTTCTGCACTGCTTTTTCCCCATCTTCGTGGTTTTATCTGCCTTTGGTCTTTGATGATGGTGACGTACTGATGGGGTTTTTGTAATGGTGTCCTTTCTGTTAGTTTTCCTTCTAACAGTCAGGACCCTCAGCTGCAGGTCTGTTGGAGTTTGCTTGAGGTCCACTCCAGATGCTGTTTGCCAGGGTATCAGCAGCAGAGGCTGCAGAACAGTGAATATTGCTGAACAGCGAGTGTATGTGTCTGATTCTTGCTCTGGAAGCTTTGCTCAGGAGTGTACCCAGCCATGTGAGGTGTGAGGTGTTGGTCTGCACCTAGTGGGAGATGTCTCCCAGTTAGGCTACTCAGGGGTCAGGGACCCACTTGAGCAGGCAGTCTGTCCATTCTTAGATCTCAACCTCCATGCTGGGGGATCCACTGGTCTCTTCAAAGCTGTCAGACAGGGACATTTACCTCTGCCGAGGTTTCTGCTGCTTTTTGTTTAGCTATGCCCTGTCCCCAAAGGTGGAGTCTACAGAGGCAGGCAGGTCTCCTTGAGCTGTGGTGGGCTCCACCCAATTCCAGCTTCCCAGTGGCTTTGTTTACTTACTTAAGCCTCAGCAAAGGCAGGCACCCCTCCCTCAGCCTCACTACCACCTTGCAGTTAGATCTCAGACTGCTGTGCTAGCAATGAGGAAGACTCCGTGGGCATGGGACCCTCTGGGCCAGGTGTGGGATATAATCTCCTGGTGTGCCATTTGCTAAGACCCTTGGTAAAGCGCAGTATTAGGGTGGGAGTTACCCTATTTTCCAGGTGTTGTGTGTCTCACTTTCCTTTGGCTAGGAAAAGGAATTCCCTTCCCCATTGCACTTCCCACATGAGGTGATGCCTCGCCCTGCTTCAGCTCTCGCTAGTCAGGCTGCACCCGCAGACCAGCACCAACTGTCCAACACGCCCCAGTGAGATGAACCCGGTACCTCAGTTGAAACTGCAGAAATCACCCGTCTTCTCTGTCGCTCCAGCTGGGAGCTGGAGGCTGGAGCTGTTTCTATTCAGCCATCTTGGGCATGCCCTTTATCTCAGTTTAGGTTTCTTAATGAACCCAAGGGGTTAATTCGATCAGGTCTGCCTGTTCTGCTTGCTTTGGGTGGCTTGCTTTTTGTTTTGTTTTTCTGTGCTTTTTCTGTGAAGCTGAAGGTGTGGTAGCTGAAGGCTATGCCCCAAATGCTGAAACTTAATCTTTACTGGCCACTTTATAGATGACATTCATAAGTCACCATTGTGACAGTCGTTTCAGTTGTTTTTCAGGGACTTGGGTCAGCTCCTATCCAGTTCAAACCGTTGAAACCACTGACCTTTCACACGGACCTGTGCAAGTGCCTAAGAGGTGGCCTCTTCACGTCATAGGGCCAAAACCTCCACCCTCAGAGCACGCTAATGCTGCCATTTTCTGTACATGTCCTATGAAATGCCATGAACCCTGACTAAGCTTGCACAGAATAAACCTGTCACTTCATTTTCCCCCACTGCCAACCACCTTTCCCCATTCCTTAAACCACCCAACTTCCCTAACCCATTGATATCCCTAAGACTTATCTTTATGGAAGTGGAATTGAGAACTATTTTCCCACATCTCAATTCCGCAAGAACTCAGTGGCCTCTTTTCTTTTTCGCAAAACCCATGTGACTGTGATTGATTTACTGCACGTGGGCAGAATGGACCTAGACCTGGAGCTGGCTGATCATATTTATAGAAGAGGTGGTTTAAGTGTGAGATTTGTAGATTAAAGGATATTGCAGGTTTGGGGAGGCTTATTTTTTCCTCTTCTAGCTTCCCCCAGTTCATTTAACTCTCCAGTGTTCCCCTTCTGTTGTTCCCTCTCCTATAGCCTGAAGGTACAAGGAAATGCGATGGGCAGGCAGGAGCACCTAAGTGGTGCACAAGCTCCATAGTACAGTGGTTTGAAAACCCAAGCCTAATGGCCAACACTCAGCTGTCCACACACCATAGC
Source organism: Macaca mulatta (assembly GCF_049350105.2). Taxonomy (NCBI): domain Eukaryota; kingdom Metazoa; phylum Chordata; class Mammalia; order Primates; family Cercopithecidae; genus Macaca; species Macaca mulatta. Next base: position 162,656,107 of record NC_133410.1, on the reverse strand, counting down.
TGAATCCTGGTGACTCAAGACCCAAGGAAGCCACAGTTCTCATCATTGCCCCCAGAAATCCAATATCTTTCATAAATAGGGCAGTCTCAGGGAGGGGCTGTTTCTGGGGAGACATTTTCTGTAAGAAATTTACAGTAGTTTTACCTGAGGCCTTGATTTTCAAAGAAATGCTGAAAGGCAGTATACAGGCTATCCCCTTCATGAACACTTCTGACAGGAGGAAAGGAAGTGGGGCCTTGACCCCACTTCAATCCGTGTCTCTTCCCTGCAAGCTGGGTGCTCCACTACCCGCTTGTATAGTCACCCAAGCTCTGGATTAGCCACCCTGGGAGTGACTTGGGGCTAATCTGAGTTTTCAGGCTTTTCCTGGCCACACTGCCTTCTACCCCATTTCCCCCCTGCCCTTCTCTAGTTATACTGGCCCCTTCCCTTCCCTATTACCCATTAACTCTTCTTCCTCCTGCCCATGCCTGTAACTTGAAATTCATATTTCCATCCTAGACCCTGCCCTGGGTGGCACAACTGTATTTCCAGGGATCAGGTGGATGTCTTACTAGGTTCTCTCACGGGTACCTTAAACTGACATCTCAAACACTCTTGTTGCCACAAGCTTCCTTTTCCTCCCTATGCCCTTTCTGTGTTTACATTATGACCCTCTTTTCAGTTACTCCTGCTGGGATCCTCAGAGCCATTCAATGATCCTTTCTCTCTTCTGTCCCAGATCCCATTTTACACCTAGTCTTGTCGATTCTACCTTCTAAATAGACTTTCACTCCATTCCCTCATCTCCGTTTTCTCTGCTACCTCCTTGGTCAGATTCCTACCATCTCTTTGTTTCTGCAAGTGTAAGAGCCTCATAACTAACAATATCTGATATTGCCCTTCCATAGTTTGCATCAATCCATCACCCTAAAATTATTTTGTTTAAAACCATTTCCTCTAATTACCAATTCATCAGATGAAACTTTATCTAAAATTCAACCTTCCTTGGGGTTTTGCATCCATACAAACATCAACTTTTTGTTGACTTCTTTGAGGAATTTTAAGGATTTTGTTACCATATCCCATCATTCAATACTTTCTTCCAAACTGATGTCATTAGACCCATAGTTAAAACCTATGTGCCAATGACTTACAGATTTATGGCTCTATCCTGACCTCTTCTCTGAGTTGTATTTTTTTTGTTGTTGGTGGTGGAGGTTTTTGTTTTGTTTTGTTTTGTTTTGTTTTTTGAGATGGAGTCTCGCTCTGTTGCCCAGGCTGGAGTGCAATGGTGTGATCTTGGCTCACTGGAACCTCCACCTCCTGGGTTCAAGCAATTCTCCTGCCTCTGCCTTCTGAGTAGCTGAGATTACAGATGTGTGCCAACACGCCTGGCTAATTTTTGTATTTTTTATATCCACTGCCTACTTGATGTCACCACTTAGATGTCTTTAAGGCCCTGCAAACTCAGTATGTATAACACTGAACTAAGATTTCCCTGTACTCACCACCTCACAAAAGCCCTGGTCTTCTTTCAATGTTTCTTATTTCCATGAATGCATAACACAAATCTAGTTGCACACACCAGAAATCTACTGGAGTCCCACTCTGCCACATGCAATTCATCAACAAGCCCTGTTGATTTTGCCTCTTAAATATCTCCTAAATAGCTCTCCTATCCATCCTTCTCTAGGACCAACGCCACAAGGTAGTCAGTTGCCACATTTCACCTTCGCTGCAGCACAGAAGGTCTCCTCATGTCTCCTCAGTTTATTCCCTTTCTCACCCGTTCTCCTCACCACAATTAGAGTGATCTCTGACAAAATGCAATTCTAATGAAATCATTTCTCATTAACACTTTCAATGGTGCCCTGTGGTTCTTAAATAAACGTTATAGACCCTAACTTGCTCCTCAATGCCCTTCATAGTCTGGTTCCTCCCTACACACTGTGCAGCCCTCAGATCTCAGATTAAATAGGATTTCTTTCAAATCCCTGAGTTATATAGGCTATCATAGTTGCAATTTTAAATTTGTGTGCTTATTTGATTACTTAACTTTAATGTTAACTAAAGTCACAAGCTGCTGCACTAGGTGACATCAATGGCCTACAGAAATATGTAAATCAAAAGAAACACTCTTGAGAAATAAACTGTCTTACATAAAATGTTCTTGACTTGATAAATATTTACTGTTTAAACTAAGTTACAACATTTTCAGGCATTCATATTCTATATTCAGTCTTTGAATTTGAAGATGCATGAATTTCCTGAATATCAGATAGACCTATACTCACTAAGAAGCAAAAGCCAAAAAACAAATCAAATAGAATGGATATTTTGAGCATATGAAATGTTACTACACTTCTATAATTGTGGAAATGTTGAACACTTCCACAACTATATCCATATTGAATATGTTAATTTTTCCCTTGGCTTTGCCTGAAATATTTGCAATTAATATAGGAAGCAGTAATACAATAGAAAGTTGATGCTGATAAACTATAAAAATTTTTCTTACAAGATACCAAAGACAATAGAAGATCAAATAATCCACAGCAAAAACAAACCAACAGATAAATTAGGTAGAGTCAGTCAAGGCACTTGTTACTCAGAAAAAGGCCTGCAGGGTAGAATTGATGGAAAATTGAATATGAGCAAAAATTGATTATTGCCAAAAACAAAATATAAAACAAAAATACAAAAACCCAGCAAAAGTAGAATTCAACATAATCTCTATTTCCTCAAATTAATGTGACATTTAGTATAATCTTGAATGTTTTACACTGAAATGCTTTTGGCCAAAATTATCCTGTGATGTAGTGTACACTTCAACATCTTCTTCGGTAGAATACATCAAACATAATGGAATAAATTTCTTAGAACGCGTTAGACCTTACCAATTATTCATGTGATCAATTTCCCCCTTTCTTCTGATGACATTCACATGTGGGACACACCTCTTCACACACTCATATGTGTCTACAAGCTATGGATATCGCACAATTTCTAACTAGCTAACAGCGATTCCACCACCCCTTGGTGTAAAAATGTGTCAGTTGAGAATCACTCACCTAGAACAGTCACCTTATTTTACATTCTGAGGTTAAGCAAAGCACGCAAAGACTTCCAGGTGTGTAATGGCATAGAGAGCCTTATAATTCCCAATTCTTTGTTCACTTAATTTGTCACTCTGAATTGGTAATCTGGAATTATGAAGATAATAATTATACTTTATATTTTAAAACTGTTTCTAAATAATGCATCTTCTTCAAGACCCTCAGCCATAAGAGGTAGGTATTGTTATAATCATGAGCATTTTGGCAAATGTCTAAAGAGAAGATATGCAAGAAAAATAAGCAATTCCTAGGGGATAATGTCTGAGCCCTTTGAATGCGCTCCCTAATAGAGAATTTTTGTATGCCTGAGGCCATGAGCCACACTGTATTAGTTTGATCAAATATTTTGGCTAACATATCTAATTTATGGTGAATATCCCATGTACCTTTTTCTTTGACTGATTTTAATCAGGATTCTTCTGCTGTAATAAACTATAACCATGAGCACAACAGCTTTTCTTAGACCTGTGAGTCCTTGTAGTGAGTCATCAACCTAAGAGTCATTTTGGGGAAATCTCCCCCATGCTGTTTTCTATGGCTGCTATAAGAAATTACCATAAAGTTGGTGGCTTTAAACAATGCAAATCTATTCTCTTGTAGTTCTTAAGGTCAGAAGTCTAAAATCCTTCAGCAGGTGATATGGTTTGGCTATGTCCCCACTCAAATTTCATCTTGAACTGTAGCTCCCATAATCCCCATGTGTCCTGGGAGGAACTCGGTGGGAGGTAACGGAATCACAGGGACAGGTTTTTCCCATGCTGTTCTCATGACAGTGAATGAGTCTTATGAGGTCTGACAGTTTTATAAACAGCAGTTCCTTTGCACCCAGTCTCTTGCCTGCCACCATGTAAGATGTGACTTTGCTCCTCATTCACCTTCTGCCATGATTATGAGGCACCCCCAGCCATGTGGAACTGTGAGTCAATTAAACCTCTTTTCTTTATAAATTACCCATTCGGGTGTGTCTTTATTAGCAGCATGAGAAGAGACTAATACAGGAGGGCTGCATTCCTTCTGGAGGCTCAAGGGAGAATCTATCTCCTTGCCTCTTCTAGAGCTTCTAGAGGCTGCTTGCATTTGTTGGCTCATGGTCTCATCTTCAAATGCAGAAGGGTAGCATCTTCCAATCTCTCTATATCTGTACTTTGGTCATTCCATTGCCTTATATTCCTCCTCTGACCCTCCTTTCTCATCCCACTCTTACAAGTAGGCCTGTGATTACATTGGAATCACCCAGACAATCCAGGGTCTTTCCAACTCAAAATCCTTAACTTAATCACATCTACAAAGTCGCCTTTACTATGTAAGGTAACACAGTCATAGGTTCCAGATATTGGAACTTGGACATCTTTGGGGATGAGGAGGCATTATTCAGCCTACCATAGCCCCAGTGTGTTCATACCACACAAAGGCCAGAATTACAGTGGCTCTCCATTCCTCCACTTTCTGGAGGCCCTATCTCCTTGCAGGACCATGAGATAAGGAGGACTTATCTCACCTGTCTCCCCCTGCCCCAAAAGCTCACCCAGATATTACTTGGAGCCTCCAGGGATATCTTTCATTTCTTACCTCCTGTTCCTCTTCTTGGATGAAGGACAAAGGTGGAGTGTGGAGGGTAGCTCTCTAAGAACAATACAGCTAATGTCTTTTGGAGAACATTGATTTCCTATTGTTCTTACTGTGAATTGCATTAGAAGAGATGTCATTTAAATCAGTTATTCTCAAATTACGATTATAGGAACCACTTCCAAAAGGATCACCTAGCAAATTTGTTAAGCTGAGCATTCCTGGCTGTACTCTCAACCCAAGAAGGAGATTATGAGGTAACGTTTTCATGAGGTTTGAGATTCTTTGGCTTAACAAATAGTATTGGCTTTATAGAGAAAAGCAAAACATCCTCCTCCTTTTGTCTCCTGATAAGAATGTTTCATCTTCACCTTCCTAAGCATGATTTTCTATCCCCACTTTGGGTCACCCTTTCCCAGGGTACACCCTGAAGCCTAAATTAAGGTAATAGCTCTAAATTTGGTCATCACTACCACCATCTCTTTATGCAAGGAACTCCCAAATTATTATTATTTGGCTTAAAAATGTTTCTCCCTAAAAGCACTCTAGGACATGTATTTATTCTTCCAATAAATTAAATAAAATTATTTTTCAAATGTACAACTCTAAGGCCACTGGAGATAGTGTGGAATGTTATAAAACAAAGACCGGCAATCACCAGTTTATGCAATGTACTCAAGACTGATAACAAGTTTGTGTAAAGATAAATAAGGAATCAACAGCAGGGTTGCAAACCTAATTAATCACTCCCCTGACGCTGAGTTTGTTCGATTACGGCATATCGGAAAAAGCCAAGATATGGAGTCCTTGGATTGTCCCTGATTTAGCTGATTACTTATCTGCATTGTCCCAAAAGAAACTTGAGAGTTATGGTTCTGCCACCCAAAGCACTGAAGATAATGTCTTTGGGGGAAAGAGCCAAAAAAGGTGTAAGTCCTTTTCACTGGTGCAACACTGCCTACAGCTGGTTCCATGTAACTCACACAGGGCATAAAGGATTCAATGCTTTGGGCCATTTAAATTGTGCAGCTGGGTCACTACATGCTTAATCCTGTGAAAAGATGAAGTAAATAGTTATGATATGACCCAAAATACAAGTGGCCTATAGCCAATATTTTGAACCACTAAAGACATAGCCATAATTTAATCTCCAAGTTAAAACATAGAAACATACAAACAAAAAATCTACTTAAGCTCCTTCAGTTGATTCGTTCTACCTTTCCAGGAATCAAGCTTTTGTGTAGGAGGTAGGTAGGATTGGGATACACTCCTTCACACCATTCCCATAAGGGAGCCCCACCTCCAAATTACCAGGCCATCACTTTGGACAATTTTGCTGTTTTTCAAGAGCTTGCAAGAAAGAAAATTGTGCTTGTCAGTGAATAGGTCCTTACTACGGAGGGAGGCTTTGTGCATTGAAAAGCTTGCCTTCAGAATATTCAAAATGATGGCAAATTTAGCCAAATTGGGCAAAAGTGAATCAGGTTTCACAAATTTAGGAATGTTTATTTAAATCTTTAAAACATATGTTGCCACAGCTGTGTTTACCATAGAATGATGATGAAAATAATCCTAATGAAAATGATGATGTATTTATATAATGTCTTTCATCCAACAAGCACCAAACCCGCTGCACAACTGATCTCATTAGGCCTGACTAAATCCCTTTGAGCTACAACATAAATATTATTTCCAATTTGCAGATGAAGAAACTGGGACGTGGGCAAGGTTATTTGCAGCTAAGGAGATGAAGTTACAACCCGACTCTCCCACCTGTGTAGTGAGCTGCCCTTTGAGCAGACTCTGAGAGGGGGATCCCTTCCTCCACACTTCCCCACATGAATTGCCACCCCCATCCTAGCCGTGGGAGAAAGAAGGAATGAAGAGCAAAGTACCATTGATTTTTATGCATTATTTTTTCTTGGAATTAACTGTCTGGATATATGGGTAGATAATCATCTTCTCAAAACATGCCATTGAAAGTGAGAGTTGAGAAGGTAGCAGAAAGCTTTGTATCATGGGTTTCACTGATGAGAAACCCAAGACATAAAAAGGAAGGAGCTAATTTAGAGCCACCCTCAGCAAAGGCCGAGAGTCAGCCGTGTGTCCTACCCTGCTCTCCCCACCAGTGCGACTCAACTTTCTGTCTTTTTAGAGTGTTGGGGAATGGGAAGAGCTTTTTAACAAAATGCCCATTGTAGACTCAACTACTTCAATTTGACCTATAAAATTCTGTCTTTTCCTAAATCTAGATTCTCTTGAAGTGATAGTTAACTCAAGCATTCAAGCATATTTAAGTTCAGTTCCTAATAGAGTTCCCATAGTTCCACCAGCTAATGGTTAGTTTCTGCATGTCTCCTCCTTCTACAATTAGTACATTTTTAAGGCAGCTGTGAGATCATTACCTCAGAATGTGTGGTTCAAATACCTAATACAAGAACCTGCATAGCACCTGAACCCTAGAGACTTTACCAAAGCACTGATTTTGACTCCACTCTCAACAGCACATTTTGAATTAAAGTTTTAAAGTAGAAAAGAATGTTTTGCCTAATCTCTTGCAATCAGTATTGATGTTAAATATATGCTTTCCAAATTCAATAAAAAATTGCTTTCCTTCCATTTGGAAAAAAAGGAGGTCTTTTCATGCAGGCATTTTTTGCCAAAACCTGAATTTAAGCCTGCCCAAGAAAAGATACTCTCTAGAAATAGCAGAGAAAAACAAACCCTGTTGAATATCTTATAGACGTTATCTAAATTTGAATTCTCAGAGTCCCACAATATATTTAATTTTAGTAAAAATGTATTTACCTATGCATGGAATATGGCTTTTACTGCCAGACTCATTTTCCCAATAAGAGTGATAGAAACAGTGTGGTGGGCTGCAGATAATCTAGGCATTTCCTACAGATAGCCCTGGGCTGTTACCCTGCCCTGCTTATTTATTCATAGGGACCTAGGGAAGACCACTCAACTTTTCTGAATCTCAGTTTTCTCATTTGTAAAATGGAAATAAAAATGAATACCTCACCAGTTGTGGAAATTAAACTTTAATCCAGAGCTTTTCCAAAGGAGACTCTGAATACATTAAGATTTCCTTCACTACCACCTTTCTAGCCACTCTCCTCTAAATCTGTAAAGGTTACCAAAATTAGTGTGTTTTATATACAGTGTGTGTGTGGACTAAATACACCAAAATATCAACAGCTGTTATCTCTGAGAAGTAGAATAATGAATATTTTTTTTCCTCTTTGCACTTTTCTGATTTTCCAAATTTGCTATCATTTATAATGAAGATATTGGGGTTTGTTTGTTTGTTTTTTGAGATGGAATCTCACTCTGTCACTGAGGCTGGAGTTCAGTGGTGCCATCTTGGCTCACTGCAACCTCCACCTCCCGAGTTCAAGCGATTCTCCTGCCTCAGCCTCCTCAGTAGCTAGGACTACAGGTACACCACCATGCTTGGCTAATTTTTGGGGTTTTTTTTGTTGTTGTTGTTGTTTTGAGACGGAGTCTTGCTCTGTCGCCCAGGCTGGAGTGCAGTGGCCAGATCTCAGCTCACTGCAAGCTCCGTCTCCCGGTTTTACGCCATTCTCCTGCCTCAGCCTCCCGAGTAGCTGGGACTACAGGCGCCCGCCACCTCACCCGGCTAGTTTTTTGTATTTTTTAGTAGAGACGGGGTTTCACCGTGTTAGCCAGGAATTTTTTGTATTTTTAATAGAGACAGGGTTTCACCACGTAAGCTAGGATGGTCTTGATCTCCTGACCTCATAATCTACCTGCCTTGGCCTCCCAAAGTGCTGGGATTACAGGCATGAGCCACCACGCCTGGCCGCCACTGTATTTTTAAGAGCTGATTTTTACTTTATGCTTTTTCCTTGCTTTGTCTTTGACTTTTGACAATTTCACTATAACATGCCTCAGAGAGGACCTGTCAGCTCTTCCAAGTTCAAATCTGCCCTTGAATTGGCCAAACTACTGAGATCTCCCCCAAATGGGAGAGGCCCGTGAGCTTCCAAGCAACTGATACAACCCTGGGCCAACAGAGAGGCTATGGACCTGGGCTCAGGACCTAAGAAACAGCCCCTCAGTACCCTGCCCCCTGCAAACACACTCCTGGTCTTCTTGATGACCCCCCCCCCACCACCAAGTAAGGGCCTGCAAAACAATCCCATAAGCTGCCTCTGATAAGCACAGTCCAAGGCTGGCTGAACAGCTAAGAGCCCATGTCTCAGACCTAAAAACAGCCCGGTGGGCCACTCCTGGTGGACATATCCCAGACAAGCCAAGCAACCACATGCCTGCATACTGGGCCTGAGAAACAGCCCTTCAGGCTGCCCCTAATGGCCATGTCTCTGAACTGGCTGAACAGCCTCACACTTGCATTCCAGACCTGAAAAAAAATATATAGGCTGCTCCTAGCAGATATGCACCCAAGCCAGCTTGAGAAGCTGTGCACCCACATCCCAGGCCCAATAAACAGGCCTGAGAAACAAATCTGTTGGCAGCACCTCTGGTGGGCACACCAAGAGACTGAAAAAGCAGACCTGTACCTGTGTCCCAGGACTACAAAGCAGCTTCAAGTACTACCACCTACAGAAATGTCCCCAAGCCAGTCAAACAGCCTTGTGCCCACATCTTGAGCCTAAGAAGCAGCCCTATGGGCCGCCCTCAGGAGACACACCCCCAGGCTGGCTGAGCAGCAGTTTGCCCATGTCCAAAACACAGAAACAGCCCCATGGATCACCCTCAGTGAACATGCACCCAGGCCAGCTGAGAAGCCATCTTATTACATCTTAGGCCTGAAACATAGCCATGTGCTCTGCCCTTAGAAAACATACCACTAGAAAAACTGAGCAGTGTAAGCAGTGTCCTGGGCCTGAGAAACAGTGCTGCACAATGCTCCTGGCAGGTATAACTCCAGGCTGGCCAAGCAACTGTATGTCCATGCTCCTGGCCAGATAGCCCATGGCCTCCATCTCAGAGAGACAGACCCCAAGCTAGCTGACTCAACTCCAGCTAGAGAAATAGCCAGACAAGCCCAGCTTTGGCTAAGCTACACCACAATCACCACAAATTCTGTCAGCCTAGGCCACTGAGAAACTCACAGATACCACTAATGTGGATTATGGCTGAAGAAACTACACAGAAACTATGTACTGCATCCACCTAGAACGAAGATCAATGTACCCCATCAGACCAACAGCGTAAGACCTATTCATACAAACAAGTCCCTACAAAGCCCATAAAATTACAAGAGGTGACTTTTCCCCCAGATGAATAGGAATCAATGTAGAAACATATCGACCATGAAAAATCAAGTACATATGTTATCTCCAAAGGAGGTAACAGATCCCAATCATAAGATAATATGTGAAATGCCAGAAACAGAATTCAAAATAAAAATCTTAAGGAAATTCGGTGAGATATAAGAGAATACAGATACACAATTCAATGAAACCAGGAAAATAATTCCTGATTTGAATGAGAAATATAGCAAAGAGCTAGATATCATAAAATAGAACCAAACAGAAATCCTAGAGCTGACAAATTCAATGAATGAAATTTAAAAATACAACCATGACCTTCAACAACAGACTAGATAAAGCAGGAAAAAAAATTCTGAACCTGAAGACAGCTCTTTTGAAATAATACAAGCAGGCAAGAAAAAGGAAAAGAGAATAAAAAAGAATAAAGAAAGCCTATAGGATTTATGGAATACCATTAAACTAACAAATATTCATATTAGGGGCCTTCTAGAAGGAGAAGAGAAGGGAAAAGGCAAGGAAAATATATTTAATGAGATAGTAGCAGAAAATTTTCCAAGTCTTGGGAGAGAGACGTACATCCTGGTCTGGTAAGCTTAAAGAACCTCAAATAGATTCAATTTAAACAGGTCCTCTCTGAGGCATGTTATAGTGAAATTGTCAAAAGTCAAAGACAAAGCAAGAAAAAAGCATAAAGTAACATGTAAGAGAATTTCCATTAGATTAAACATGGATTTCTAGGTAGAAACCAAAATAATAAAATTATATGTTCAAATTACTTAAAAGAAGAAACTCCCAGTCAAAAATGTTATATCCAGCAAAGCTATCCTTCAGAGAAATAAAAATCTTGCACAGATAAGCAAACACTAAGGAAACTGATCACCACTAGAACAGGTTTACAAGAAATGCTGAAGGGAATCTTACACCTAGAAGTGAAAAGACAATAACCATCTTATGAAAACATGTGAAACCATAAAATTCCCCATGTTAGGCCATTCTTGCATTGCTATAAAGAAATACCCGAAACTGGGTAATTTATAAAGAAAAGAGGCTTAATTGACTCATGGTTCTTCAGGCTTTATAGGAAGCATGGTGCTTTCATCTGCTTGGCTTCTGGTGAAGCCTCAAGAAGTTTCAATCATGGGAGAAGGTAAAAAAGGAACAGGCACACACATGGTGAAAGCAGAGGTTAGCAAGAGAAGGGACACAGGTGTTACACACAAACAACCAGATCTCACAAGGCAATCACTATTGCAAAGATAGCATTAAGCCTTAAGAGATCTTCCCTCATGACTAAAACACCTCCAACCAAGCCCCACCTCCAACACTGGGGATTACAATTCAACATGAGATTTGAGTGGGGACAAATATCCAAACTATATCATTCTGACCCTGGCCTCTCCAAATTTCATGTCTTTCTCACACCGCAGAACACAACCATGCCTTTACAACACTCTTCCAAAGTGGTAATTCATTCCAGTGTTAACTCAAAAGTCCAAAGTCCCATCTGAGACAAGGCAAGTCCCTTCCACCTATGAACCTTTAAAATCAGAAACAAGCTATTTACTTCCAAGATACAATAGAGGTATATACATTGGGTAGATATCCCCATTCTAAAAGGGGAAAATTGGCCAAAAAAAAATTTAAAAAAGGACTTACCGGCCCCATGCCAGTTCAACACCCAGCAGCGCAATCATTAAATATCAAAGCTTCAAAATAATCTCCGTTGACTCTGTCTCCCACCATTCAGGGCACACTGGTGTGAGGAGTGGGCTCCCAAAGAGGAGCAGGTATGCAGGAAGCAGTGTCTTGAGGCTGTGCAGGGCTGCAGAGCCTTGGGCATGGCCCATGAAACTGTTTGGTCCTCCTAGGCCTCAGAAAGGTGGGGGCCTGCCCTGTGATGGGAGGGGCTGCCTCAAAGGTCTCTGAAATGCCTCTAAGGCTTTTTCCTTGTTAGTCTTGGATATTAGCATTTGGCTCCCTTTTAGTTATGCAAATATCTCTAACAAGTGGTTGCTCCATAGTCTGCTTGAATTCCTCCCCTGAAAAAGCTTTTTCTTTCTTTACCACAAGGCTAGGCTGCAAATTTTTCAAAATTTTATGCTCTGCTTCATGTTTAAATATAAATTCCAACTTTAAGCCATTTCTTTACTCCCATACCTGAGTATAGGTTGTTAGAAGCAACCAGTCAACTTCTTGAAAACTTTGCTACTAAGAGATTTCTTCCACCAGATCCCCTAGGTCATCACTCTCAAGTTTAAATTTCTACAGATCTCTAGGTCATAGACACAATACAGCCAAGGTCTTTGCTAAGGCATGACAAGGGTGACCTTTGCTTCAGTTCCCAGTAACTTATTCATCTCCATATGAGACCTCAGCAGCCTGGACTCAATTGTCTATATCACCTTCAGAATTTTTGTCTCAACCATTTAACCAGTCTCTGAAGTTCCAAACTTTCCCTCATCTTCCTGTCTTCTTGTGAGCCTTCCAAACTCTTGCAACTTCTGCCCAGTACCCAGTTGTAAAGTCACCTCCACAGTTTCAGGTATTTCATAGTGTCATGTAAGTATGTGTGAAGAGAGTTCACCAATAGGCTTTGTGTGAGCAGCAAGGCTGTTTATTTCACTTGTGTGCAAGTGGGTTGAGTCCAAAAAGAGTCAGCAAAGGGAGATAGAGGTGGGGCACTTTTATAGGATTTGGGTAGCTAGTGGAAAATTACAGTTAAAGGTGGTTATCTCTTGTGGGCAGAGGCAGGGATCACAAGGTGCAGGATGGGGAGATCATGAGACTCATTGTCCAGGGGAGGAATGTCACAAGGTCGACTGATTCATTGAGGTGTGGCAGGAACAAATCACAATGCTGGAATGTCATCTTTTGTGGTTCTTCAGTTGCTCCAGGCCCTCTGGATGTATACGTGTAGGTCACAGGAGTTATGATGGCTTAGCTTGGGCTCAGGCCTGACATTCCTGTCTTCTTATATTAATAAGAAAAACAAAACAAAATAGTAGTGAAGTACTGGGGCAGCAAAATTTTTAGGGGTGGTATGGAGAGATAATGGGCAATGTTTCTTAGGGCTGCTTCAAGCCGGATTAGAGGTGATATGGGAACCTTGAGAGGGAGAAATTAAAGTGAAGAAAGCTTTTGGGGTAAGGGGTGATATTGTGGGGTTGTTAGAAGGAGCATTTGTCATATAGAATGATTGGTGACAGCCTGGATGCGGTTTTGTATGAATTGAGAAACTAAACGGAAGACACAAGGTCTGAATAAGAGAAGGAGAAAAACAGGTATTAAAGGACTAAGAATTGGGAGGACCCAGGACATCCAATTAGAGAGTATCCAAGGGGGTTCAGCACAATTATTTGCTTGGTTGGCGAGTTTTGGGGCTCTATCCTTGAGTTTTTTTTATTAATATGTTGTTATATACCAGGCCAGATTGATTTAGGTAAAAACAACATTCTTCATTAAAAAATATAGAGTCCTCTTTTTTTTTTTTTTTTTTTTAGCAGTGAGTAAGTCAAGGCCTCGGTGATTTTGGAGCAAAGAGACATGCAAAGTCAGCAATTGTTGTTAAAAAAGGATAAGAAAGAGCTACAAGAGAGTGAGTGAGATTGACGGTGTGGTGGAGATAGCTGGGGAGAGGTAGAGGGTGGCATAAGAATGGGAACCAGAATAAGAGTGAGTATAAAAGTAAAGAATAGGACTTCATCAGGGTGAAAGTATTGGAGGATGCCCTGTCAGCAAAGATCATCTACCCACTCTATGAGGGAGTCAAGAGTGGCAGTTTGAGGTAAAACCAGGAGATATCAATTATGATGGTTTAGAGAAAAAGTGTAAACTAGCATTGTAAATAAGGGCAGGGCATTTTTGAGTAGTTGGGAATGGTGAATAGGAGTATGACTAGACAGAAGATAGTAGGGATGACAAGTTTTTAGGGTACAATCCAAGTAGTGGGGGTGACTATGTAAAGCCCTGTTACAAAAAGTAGAGTAAGGATGAATAAACCTAATAGAATGAAGGGATGTATTAAGCTCATAAGGGTGATTACTGTTCTTCAGAAATGTGAGCGAGTTTAAGGGAAGTAGGGGTGAGTACTTGAGGCTTCCAGGAGGAAGAGGAGAGATCAGGCTGGCTGGCTGACAGATACAGCTTTATTCTGGAACAGTGATATGGAGGGGGTCACTGGAACAGGAATGGAGAGGGTCCTGCAGGCAGACAGCAGTTGGGGTACTATAGATGACTAAGTAGGGTCTGGTCCATCGAGGTTGTAGAGTTTGAGGGGTCAGATTCTTAACAAGAACTGATCGTCCAGCTAGGGTGTCTTCATATGGCTGGGAATGTAGAGTAGGAAAGAGAAGATTAGCAGCCTGGTGAATTTTCTGTCTAGCCTTCTGGAGGACTGGAGGATAGTCACCTAGAGAGCTGACATCTGGGATGAGGTTGGCATTGAGCAACAAAGTGCGTCCATATAAAAGTTCAAATGGACTGTACCCTGTAGCATCTCAAGGACAGGCTCTAATTCTGAGAAAGGCAAGAGGCAAAAGTACTGTCCAGTCCTTTTTAAGTTGGCAGCTGAGCTTAGTGAGGTGTGTCTTTAAAAGACCATTAGTCCGTTCTACCTTTCCTGAAAATTGAGGATGCTAAGGGGTATGAAGGTTCCACTGAATACCAAGAGCCTGAGAAACTGCTTGGGTGATTTGACTAATAAAGGCCAGTCGATTATTGGACTATATAGAGGTGGGACGGCCAAACTGAAGAATTACATCTGACAGAAGGGAAGAAATGACCATGGTGGCCTTCTTAGATGCTGTGGGAAAGGCCTCTACCCATTCAGTGAAAGTATCTACCCAGACCAAGAGGTATTTTAGTATCCTGGCTCAGAGCATGTGAGTAAAGTCAATTTGCCAGTCCTGGGCAGGGGCAAATCCCCGAGCTTGATGTGTAGGGAACGGAGGGGGCCTGAACAATCCTTGAGGAGTAGTAGAATAGCAGATGGAACACTGAGAAGTCATTTCCTCAAGGATAAATTTCCATGATGGAAAGGAAATGAGAGGTTCTGAGAGATGGACTAGTAGCTTGTAACCTACATTGAAGAGGTTATGAAAGGATGACAGAATAGAATGGTCCTGTGAGACTGGAAGGAGATATTTTCCTTGGTTCAAGAACCATTTGACTTGAGTGGGGAGAGATCGATAGGTGGAAACTTCCATGGGAGAGTAAGTAGGAGTGACTGATGAGAAGGAGAAAAACTGGCCGTGAGGGAAAGAAGTAGGAATACTGGCTGCTTCTTTAGCTGTCTTATCAGCATAATTGTTGCCTTGAGCAATGGGGTCTGAGGCCCTTTGACGGCCTTTGCAGGGAAGGACTCCAGCTTCCTTTGGAAGTAAAGCAGCCTTGTGGAGAGTTTTTATTAAAGAGGCATTAATGATGGAGGACCCTTGCATAGTGAGAAAACCTCTTTAAGCCCATATAACAGCATGGTGGTGCAGGATATGGAAGGCATATTTAGAGTCAGTATAAATATTGACAAGCAGTCCTTTTGCAAGAGTGAGGGCTTGAGTTAAGGCAATGAGTTTGGCTTGCTGAGAGGTAGTGGAGTGGGGCAGAGTGGTAGCCTCAATGATAGATGTGGAAGATACTTATAGCATAGCCTGCCTTTGCTGGTAAATGGTGATTAGGCCTGGTGGAACTGCCATCAATAAACCAAGTGTGATCAGGGAGAGGAACAGGAAAGAAGAAAATATGAGGAAATGGAGTGAATGCCAGGTAGATTAGAGAGATACAGTCATAGGGATCAGGTGTGGTATCAGGAATAATGTGGGAGACTGAAGTCCAGGCGAGGAACAATGGTAATTGTGGGAGACTCAACAAAGAGTGAGTACAGCTGAAGGAGCTGGGGGCGCAGAAAGTATATGTGTCAGGTGTGAAGAAGAAAATAGATTTTGAAAGTTAAGAGAACTGTAGAGTGAGTTGAGCATAGTTTGTGATTTGGGGGGCCTCTAAAAGTATTAGAGTGGCAGCAGCTGCCACACGCAGACATGAGGGCCAGCCTAAAACAGTAAAGTCAAGTTGTTTGGACAAAAAGGCTACAGGGTGTGGTACCGATCCTTGTATAAGAATTCTGACTGCACAGCCCTGCACTTTGGTTGTGTGTAATGAAAAAGGTTGGGATGAGTCAGGGAGAGCTAGTGTGGGAGGAGTCTCTAGAGCTGTTTTTAAGGAACAGAAAGAGGAGTGGGGAAAGGATTTAGGATCTATGGGGTCAGGTAGTTTTCCCTTTGTGAGTTTATATAATGGTTTCCTTAGGATGGCAAAACCAGGTATCCAAAGGCAAAAGTATTCAACCATGTCTTGGAAGGAAAGGAGTTCTTGCTTTGTAGAAGGGGTTGGGGTTTGAGAGATCAGCTGGACATAACCGGCAGGAAGCACACGCATGTTTTCATGAAGAATTATGCCGAGGTAGGTAATGGATGAGGAAGACATTTGAGCTTTGGAGGGGGATACATGATATCCCTTGGAGAACATAAATGTTGAAGGAGCAGGAGGGTGTCTTGTTGAGAAGATTCAAAGGAGGGGCTACAAAGTAGAAGGTCATCAATATATTGAATAAGTTGAGAAGCAGAGGGGTGGAAAGAAAGTAAATCATGAGAAAGAGCTTGGCTGAAGTAATGAGGGCTGTCCCTGAAGCCTTGTGGCAGTGTAGCCCAGATAAGCTGCTGGGACTGATGGAAGTCAGGGTCAGTCCAGGTAAAAGCAGAGAGGCTTGGACCAGGGGTGCAGGGGAATAGTGAAAAAAGCATCTTTAAGATCAAGAATGGAATAGTGAATTGTGGAAGGGGGTATTGAAGATAGGGGGGTGTATGTGTTTGGCACTATAGGATGTATGGGAAGGACAATTTGATTAATAAGGCAAAGATCCTGAACCAACCTGTAAGACTTGTCTGGTTTCTGGACGGGTAGGATAGGGGAGTTATAAGGAGAATTTGTAGGCTTTAAGAGGCCATGTTGTAACAGATGGGTGATAACAGGCTTTAGTCCCTTAAAGCCTGTTGTGGGATGGGATACTGGTGTTGAGCAGGTAAGGGTGATTAGGTTTTAATGGGATAGTAATGGGCATGTGATTGGTTGCCAGGGAGGGAGTAGAGGTGTCCCATACTTGTGAGTTGAAGTTGGCAGATATAAGAGGAGGACACAAAGGAGGCTTTGGGTTGGGGAGAAGGGCAGCAATGAGATGTGTCTGTAGTCCAGGAATAGTCAGAGAAACAGAGAGTTTAGTTAAAATTTCTTGACCTAATAAGGGAACTGGGCAGGTGGGGATAACTGAAAAAGAGTGCATAAAAGAATGTTGTCCAAGTTGGCACCAGCATAGGGGAGTTTTAAGGGGTCTAGCAGCCTGACCGTCAATACCCGCAACAGTTACGGAGGCAAGGGAAACAGGCCCTTGAAAGGAAGGTAATGTGGAGTGGGTAGCCTCCGTATTGATTAAGAAGGGAAGGAATTACCCTCCATTGTAAAAATTACCCAAAGCATCTATGATGGTCCAGGAGGCTTCTGAGGTGATTGAGCAGTGTCAGTTTTCAGCCACTAAGCTGAGAAGACCTGGAAAGGAATCAATCCGAGAGGCTTGGGCTAGAGTTCCAGGAGCTCTGGCAGTGGCTGCCGGGCAAGTAGTCTGATTTCCAGTGGGGTCCCACACAGATGGGACATAGCTTAGGAGGAATCCTGGGCTGTGGGCATTCCTTGGCCCAGTGGCCAGATTTCCAGCACTTGAAGCAAGATCCTGGGGGAGGAGGTCCTGGAGGAATGCCTGGCCACTGTGGTTTAGGTGTTTTGAAGTTCTTGTGTGCTGTAGATGTGACTGGGGTTTCTCTCACAGCAGAGGCAAGTAATTGCAACTCAGAAATATGTTGTTGCTTGACTGCCTCTTCTCTATTATTGTACACCTTGAAGGCGAGGTTAATTAAATCCTGTTGTGGGGTTTGAGGACTGGAATCTAATTTTTGGAGCTTTTTCTAATGACAGGAGCAGATTGGGTAATAAAATACATATTGAGAATAAGACGGCCTTCTGGTCCCTCTGGGGCCAGAGCAGTAAAGCATCTAAGGATTGTTGCCAAATGGGCCATGAACTGGGCTGGGTTTTTATAGTTGATGAAAAAGATCCTAAATGCTAACTGATTTGGGAGAGGTTGGATAACGAAAAGGAGAATTAACCTTGACTATACCTTCAGCCTCAGTCACCTCTCTAAAAGGAAATTGTTGGGAGGGCTAGTCATGGAGCAAAACTATAAGCTGGACCGGGTGTGAGGAGGGGAGGTGATAGAAGGATTATAGGGTGGGGAAGTGGAGGTTGAGGAAGAATTGGGACCTGGCTCGGCCTGGCGAGGAGCAGCCTGGGGAGGAGGGGAGAGGCCAGATAGGTCCATAGAAAAGGAGGATTCAAAGGACTCAGAGCTTGGGGTGGAGACTGAAGGAACAGACAGGAGTGAAAAAAGAAAGATTTGGTATGAGTCACATTGGGAGCAGATACTAGGGAGGGACCAATATGTAAAAGAATGCCTGGACATCAGGCACCTCAGACCAAATGGCCCATTTTACGACAAAAATTATCTAGATCTTTTAGGATGGAGAAATTAAAAGTGTCGTTTTCTGGCCATTTAGAACCATTGTCAAGTTTGTACTGGGGCCAAGCGGTGTTACAGAAGAAAATAAGAGGCTTAGGTTTTAGATCAGGTGAGAGTTGAAGATGTTTTAAGTTTTTTGGAACACAGGCTAAGGGAGAAGAAAGAGGAATGGAGGGTGAAAAGTTGCCCTCCAACTTTAGGTAAATTTAGAGAAAAGAGAGGGTAGAGACATAGAGGGAGGGAGGTGGTATGTGCCACCCAGGGGAGGTGGTACTTGCCACCAAGGTGAAGGAACAAGGCAGGCATCCATGCGGTGATCAGACACATCTTGAATGTGGGTGAATAATCAGGCAGGCATCCCCGCAGTGATCAGACACCAAAGGAAGACTATCTTTTCGATTCCACAACCAGTGCAGGAGTTTTGAGTTCACAGATAAAACGCATCTCCTCTGTCTCTACAAGAAAGGGAAAGGAACTGAAATTAAGGAAGGGAGAGATTGAAGGGTGGAAGGATAGCGAGAGAGGTTGGAGAAGAGAATAAAAAGAGGCTGCTTACCCAATTTAAAATTGGTAAGATGTTCCTTGGGCTGTTCTGAGGACCCGAGGTTGTAGGTGGATCTCCTCAGGAAGAGAGGGTGAGGACAGGGGACCCGTCCCCCAAAGGAGTCCCCCTGTCCCAGGTCTTCAGCACCAAACGTCATGCGAATCCATGTGAAGAGACCACCAAACAGGCTTTGTGTGAGCAATAAAGCTTTTTAATCGCCTGGTTGCAGGCAGGCTGAGTCCAAAAATGGAGTTAGCCAAGGGAGATAGGGGTGGGGCAGTTTTATAGGATTTGGGTAGGTAGTCGAAAATTACAGTTAAAGGTGGTTATCTCTTGCAGGCAGGGGCAGGGGTCACAACGTGCAGGATGGGGAGATTATGAGACTCATTGTACAGGGGAGGAATGTCACAAGGTCGATTAATTAGTTGGGGTGGGGCAGGAACAAATCACCATGGTGGAATGTCATCTTTTATGGTTCTTCAGTTGCTCCAGGCCCTCTGGATGTATACATGCAGGTCACAGGGGTTATGATGGCTTACCTTGGGCTCAGAGACCTGACACAGCAATGTTCCACTGCTGGTACCAATTTTATGTGTTAAGCCATTCTTGCATTGCTATAAAGAAATACCTGAGACAGTAATATATAAAGAAAAGAGGTTTAATTGCCTCACAGTTCTGCAGACTTTACAGGAGGCATGGTCCTGGCATCTGCTCAACTTCTGATGAAGCCTCAGAGAGCTGTCAATAATGGTAGAAGGTGAAGAGGGAGCAGGCACATCACATGGCAAAAGCAGGAGCAATCCAGAAAGTAGAGGGGAAGTGC
This sequence comes from Macaca mulatta, assembly GCF_049350105.2. Taxonomy (NCBI): domain Eukaryota; kingdom Metazoa; phylum Chordata; class Mammalia; order Primates; family Cercopithecidae; genus Macaca; species Macaca mulatta. Next base: position 162,636,192 of record NC_133410.1, on the reverse strand, counting down.
CATACACTTAAACAACCAGACCTTGTGAGTACTCACTGTTACAAGGACATCACCAAAACATAAGGGATCTACCCCCATGACCCAAACATCTCCCACCAGACCCCACCTTCAACACTGGGGATTACAATTCAACAAGAGATCTCAGTGGGAAAAAATATCCAAACTATATCACTCCCTGGTAGAGCTGATACATAAAGGAAAAAGAAAAAGGAATCAAAACTTGTCACTACTGAAAACCACTCAACCTCAAAAATAAACAATAAGAGAGAAAGGAGCAAAGAATATATTAAAAAACCAGAATACAATCAATAAAATGGCAGAAGTCCTCACCTGGCAACAATAACATTGAATGCAAATGGCTTAAATTCCCCCACTTAAAAGAGACTGACTGGTTAAATGGATAAAAATACAAGGTCTCCCCCCAAAAATATGCTGTCTACAAGAAACACACCTCACCTGTAAAGACACACATAGACTGAAAAATGAAAGGATGGAAACAGATATTTGATGCAAATTGAAGCCAAAAGTGAGCAAGAATAGCTATACTTATATCAGACAAAACAGACTTCAAGTTGAAAGCAGTAAAGAGAGACAAAGAAGGACATTGTATACATAATAACAGAATCAATCCAGCAAGAGAATATAACAATAAATATACATGCACCAAATACTGGAGCTCTCAGATATATAAAACAAATATTATTAGATCTACAGAGAGAGATAGACTTCAATATATTAATAATTGAGGATTCCAACACCCCATTTTCAGCATTGGACAGATCAGCTAGATGGAAAATCAACAAGGAAATATCATATTTAGACTGCACCATAGACCAAACAGACCTAACAGACCTTTACAGAACATTTCACCCAACAGCTGCAGAGCAGTCAGTCTTTTCATCAGCACATGAAACATTCTCCAAGACTGACCATTATGTTAGGACACAAAAGAAGTCTTAAAAAGCTTTAAAAAGTCAAAGTCACATCAAATGTTTCATCTGACCACAAGGGAATAAAACTAAACATCAATAACAAAAGTAACATTTGAAACTATACCAATACATGAAATTAAGCAATGTATTCCTGAATGATCAATTGGTAATGGAAGAAATTAAGAATGAAATTTAAAAATTCCTTGAAACAAAAGAAAATAGAAACACAACATACCAAAATCTATGGGACACAGGAAAAGCAGTAGTAAGAGGCAAGTTTAGAGCAAAAATGCCTATATCAAAACTAGAAAGATTTCAAATAAACAACCTACCTAACAATGGACAAAGAGACTAGGAAAGCACGACCAAACCAAACTCCAAATTAGTAGAGGAAAGAAATAGTAAAGATTAAATTAAAGATCAATTTAATATTAATATCAAAGTGACAAATGTATAGCTAATATCTTACAGAAAATCTTTCAATGTTTCCTTTAAGACCAGAACAAGACAAGGATGTCAACTCTCACCACACTTATTCAACATAGTACTGGATATTCTAGCCAGAGCAATACGCAAGAGAAATAAATAACAGAAAATACACAAAGATGAAACTAAAAAAAAACACAGATGAATGAAACAAAAAGTCAGTTTTTTGAAAAGATACACAAAATCAATAAATCACAACCTAGGTTAACTAAGAAAAAAATAGCTAAGACTCAAATAAATAAAACCAGATTAAAAAAATACAAATGATCATTAGAGACTATGATGAACAACTATATGACAATAAACTTGAAAACCTAGAGGAAGTAAATAAATTCTTGGGTGCATACAACCTACTAAGACTGAAACAAGAAGAAATAGAAAACCTGAACAGACTTATAATAAGCAATGAGATTTACTCAGTAATAAAATGTCTTCCAACAAAGAAAAGTTCAGAATTGGATGGCTTCACAGCTAAATTCTTCTGATCCTTTAAAGAAGAATTAATACCAATTTTCCAAAATATTTCAAAAAATTAAAGCAGACGGAATTCCTCCTCATTCTATAAGGTGAGCATAATCCTAATACCAAAACCAGACAAGGACACAACAACAAAAGAAAACTACAGACCGAAATCCCTAATGAACACAGATAAGAAAATCCTTAACAAAATACTATCATATTGAATCTAACAACACATCAAAAAGGTAATACATTATAGTCAAGCAGGATTCATCCCAGGAATGCAAGGATGGTTCAAGATATACCAATCCACAAATGTCATATCACATCAATCCAATGAAGGCCAAAGTCATATAATCATGCAATAGATACAGAAAAGGTTTTGATAAAATTCAACATTCCTCCATCATAAGACAAAACAAAACAACAAAAAAAAAACTCTTATTAGGAATAGAAGGAAAGTACCTCAAAATAATAAAAGTCATAAATGACATACCCACAGCTAATATCTTATAGATTGAGGGAAAGCTTTCAGCCTGTCCTTTAAAAACTGGAACAAAACCAGGATGTTGACTCTCACCACTCTTTTTCAACATAGTACTGGGTATTCTAGCCACAGCAATTAAGCAAGAGAAATAACAGGCTTCCAAACTGGGAAGGAGGAAGTCAAATTGTCCCTGTTTGTAGATGACATGATCTTTTATATACAGAAAGACCTAACACTTGACAAAAAAACTCTCAAAATTGATAAATAAATTTAATAAAGTTTAAGAATACAAAATTAATATACAAATATAATATTAATATACAAAAATTAGTAGTATTTTTAAACATGAACAAGTTAGCTGAAAAAGAAATCAAGAAGACAATCCTATTTATAATAGCAAAAACAGAAACAAAAAAAAACTAAAAATAAATTCAGCTAAGGACTTAAAATCCTCGTCCCGTGCTCACGGATTGAAAGAAGTAATATTGTTAGAATGACAATACTATCCAAACCAATCTATAAAGTCATTAAAATCCCTACGAAAATAAAAAGGACATTCTTCACAGAAATAGAAAAAAAAAAGTCCTAAAATTTGTAAGGAACCATGAAAGACCCCAAGTAGCCAAAGAAATCCTGAGCAACAAGAACGAAGTTGGAGATATGACACTACCAGACTTCAAAATATACTGCAAAGCTGTAGTAACTAAAACAGCATAAAAGGATACATAAAACAATGGAGCAGAATAGAGAACTCAGAAGATAATCCACATATCTACAGCCAACTGATTTTTTACAAAGTCACCAAGAACATGCATTGGGGAAAGGACAGTCTCTTCAATAAATAATGCTGGGAAAACTGGATATCCATATGCAGAGAATAAAACTAGACCTGCTACCTCTAACCTTATACCAAAATTAACTCAAACTGGACCAAAGACGTAACTGTAAGACCCAAACCTATAAAATTACTAGAAGAAAACATAGGGGAAATGCTTCAGGACTTGAATTTGGGAAAGATTTTATAAACACTTCCAGAAAACATAGACAACAAAAGCAAAAATAAGCAAATGGAATTATATCAAACTAAAAAGCTTATGCAAAGCAAAAGAAACAATTCACATATTGAAAAAATAATCTACAGGATGGGACAAGATATTTTCAAACTATTCACCTGACAGGGATTAATATCCAAAATATGCAAGGAACTCAAACATCTCAATAGCAAAAAAAAAAAAAAAAAAAAAAAAAAACCCACAAACAATGCAACTAGAAAATGTGCAAATGATCTGAACAGACATTTCTCAAAAGAACACAAACAGCTAAATAATATATGAAAAAAAGATTGTTATCACTAATTAGAAGGGAACTGCAAATCAAACCATGATGGGGTATCATCTCACCCTGACTGGGATGACCATTATCAAAAAGACAAAAAAAAAAAAAAATGTTGGCAAGGATGCAAATAAAAGGGATCCCTTATGCACTGTTGGTAAGAATGTAAACTAGCATAGTCACTACGAAAAACAGTGGGAAGGTCCCTCAAAACCTGCAGATAAAAACACCGTATGATCCAGTAATCCCACTACTGGGCATTTATCCAAAGAAAAGGAAATCATTATATTGAAGAGACATCTGCACCCTCATGTTTGTTACAGAGCTACTCACAATAGCCAAGATACAGAATCAATCTAGTTGTCCAATAAGATGAATGGATAAAGAAAATATACTATTCAGTCATAAAGAACGAAATCCTGTCATTCGCAGTAACATAAATGAAACTGGAAGACATTACGTTACATGAAATAAGCCAGGAACAGAGAGTTAAACACGACTTGTTCTTATGCGTGGAAGCTAAAAAACGTTTATTCCATTGAAGTAAAAAGTAGAACAGAAAATACTACAGGCTGGAAAGGAAAGGGGAAGTTGGGGAAAGGGAGAGATTTGCTGAAGGATACAAAATTACAGCTAGATAGGAGGAATGAATTCCAGGGCTCTTTAGCACTGTAGGGTGACTATAGCCAACAGTAATATATAGTTTCAAATAGCTAGCAGGAGGATATTGAATGTTCCCAACCCAAGGTAATTATAAATGTTTGAGATGATGGGTATGCTCATTATCCTAATCTGATCACTATACATTGTATGTATTGAAACATCACCATGTACCCCATAAATATGTATAATTATTTTTTGTCAATTAAAATATTTTATTTTTTTATTATACTTTATGTTCTAGGGTACATGTGCACAATATGCAGGTTTGTTACATATGTATACATGTGCCATGTTGGTGTGCTACACCCATTAACTCGTCATTTACATTAGGTATATCTCCTAATGTTATCCCTCCCTCCTCCCCCAACTCCACAACAGGCCTCGGTGTGTGATGTCCCCCTTCCTGTGTCCAAGTGATCTCATTGTTCAATTCCCACCTATGAGTGAAAACATGCAGTGTTTGGTTTTCTGTTCTTGCGATAGTTTGCTGAGAATGATGGTTTCCAGTTGCATCCATGTCCCTACAAAGGACACGAACTCATCCTTTTTTATGGCTGTATAGTATTCCATGGTGTATATGTGCCACATTTTCTTAATCCAGTCTATCATTGATGGGCATTTGGGTTGGTTCCAAGTGTTCACTATTGTGAATAGTGCCTCAATAAACATATGTGTGCATGTGTCTTTATAGCAGCATGATTTATAACCCTTTGGGTATATACCCAGTAATGGGATGGCTGGGTCAAATGGTATTTCTAATTATAGATCCTTGAGGAATCGCCACACTGTTTTCCACAATGGTTGAATGAGTTTACAGTCCCACCAACAGTGTAAAAGTGTTCCTATTTCTCCATATCCTCTCCAGTACCTGTTGTTTCTTGACTTTTTAATGATTGTCATTCTAACTGGTGTGAGATGGTATCTTATTGTGGTTTTGATTTGCATTTCTCTGATGGCTCGTGATGATGAACATTTTTTCATGTCTCTGTTGGCTGCATAAATGTCTTCTTTTGAGAAGTGTCTGTTCATATCCTTTGCCCACTTTTTAATAGGGTTGTTTGTTTTTCCTTGTAAATTTGTTTGAGTTCTTTGTAGGTTCTGGATATTAGCCCTTTGTCAGATGAGTAAATACCAGGCAAGAGAAAGAAATAAAGGGTATTCAATTAGGAAAAGAAGAAGTCACATTGTCCCCATTTGCAGATGACATGATCGTATATTTAGAAACCCCATTGTCTCAGCCCAAAATCTCCTTAAGCTGATAAGCAACTTCAGCAAAGTCTCAGGATACAAAATTAATGTGCAAAAATCACAAGCATTCTTATACACCAATAACAGACAAACAGAGAGCCAAATCATGAATGAACTCCCATTCACAATTGCTTCAAAGAGAATAAAATACCTAGGAATCCAACTTACAAGGGATGCGAAGGACCTCTTCAAGGAGAACTACAAACCACTGCTCAATGAAATAAAAGAGGACACAAACAAATGGAAGAACATTCCATGCTCATGGATAGGAAGAATCAATATCATGAAAATGGCCATACTGCCCAAGGTAATTTATTGATTCAATGCCATCCCCATGAAGCTACCAATGACTTTCTTCACAGAATTGGAAAGAACTGCTTTAAAGTTCATATGGAACCAAAAAAGACCCTGCATTGCCAAGACAATCCTAAGTCAAAAGAACAAAGCTGGAGGCATCATGCTACCTGACTTCAAACTATACTACAAGGCTACAGTAACCAAAACAGCATGGTACTGGTACCAAAACAGATATATAGACCAATGGAACAGAACAGAGCCCTCAGAAATAATACCACACATCTACAACCATCTGATCTTTGACAAACCTGACAAAAACAAGAAATAGGGGAAGGATTCCCTATTTAATAAATGGTGCTGGGAAAACTGGCTAGCCATAAGTAGAAAGCTGAAACTGGATCCTTTCCTTACTCCTTATACAAAAATTAATTCAAGATGGATTAGAGACTTAAATGTTAGACCTGAAACCATAAAAACCCTAGAAGAAAACCTAGGCAATACCATTCAGGACATAGGCATGGGCAAGGACTTCATGTCTAAAACACCAAAAGCAATGGCAACAAAAGCCAAAATTGACAAATAGGATCTAATTAAACTAAAGAGTTTCTGCACAGCAAAAGAAACTACCATCAGAGCGAAAAGGCAACCTACAGAATGGGAGAAGATTTTTGCAATTAAAATATTTTAATGTGATATTTAAAATACCAAAAATAGTGGGAAAATATATGAAAAACTCAAAATTTTAAATAAAGATAGTGTGGTATAATAAATAATATATATTGGCTTTTGTACCTGCATTTCTGGCACAGAGCTTCTTTATAAAGCCTTTGGAGTTTCCTGACTCATAGGCGCATCCTTTGTTATTCATAATGAGCCCCTTTCAACAACACTTGAGTTTATCCTAATGAGGTAAATTTTGGTTGGCCCCTAAATAGTTTCAGTCTGGGGACTAGTCACCAGAGGAAACAACTATGTGATTACAGGGTTAGAACTTTGAGCCCTATTCCCAGACCTTCAGGGTGGAGAGAGGGCCTTAAGGTTGACTTCAATTACCAGTGGCCAGTGATTTTCAAGTATGTCTACAAAATGAAAACTTTATAAAAACCCACAAACGATGGGGTTTAGGGAGCTTCCAGATTAATGAAGGCATCGAGGCATTGAGATGCTCTGAGAAGACTTGGAAACTCTGTACCCTATAGCCCCCAAACCTTGCCCTATGTGTCTCTTCCATTTGGCTGCTCCTGGGTTGTATCCTTTATAGTAAACCAGTAATAGTAAGTAAAGAGCTCTTCTGAGTTCTCTGAATCATTCTGGTGATTTAAGAAACCTGAGGAAGGAGTCGTGGGGACCCCCAAATTGACAGTTGGTGGACAGAAGTGGGAGTAGCCTGGGTGCTCTATTTGTGACTGGCATTTAAAGTGGGGGCAGTCTTGTAGGACTGAGCCCTTCACCTATGGGGTCTGCACTAACTCCTGGAGTTCATGTCAGAATTGAATTAAATTATTGGACACCAAATGGTGCTGAGAATTGGTGTGGAAAACTATAATTATTTGATGTTAAAGAAAAAAACAAATTTGGTGCCAGAAGTGGTGTAAGAAAACAATACACGTTGTCACAATGACACTATTGTGCCATGCCTTAGGAGAGCCAGAGGTAAGAGAAAGGACACTAACACTGATCTCATCTCTATTTAAAATGCTGATATTTTGTTTATCATGGATTGGGGGTATTAATTTTTATTTTAAGAAAATATTGCATTGAAATATTTATCTTGATTACTGAGTTTTGGCTAGTAAAATGAATAAAGTATCGTTAAAATAATCGAGGAGTCTATAATTGAAGCAAATATTTGCCTTTGGATGTTATCTGAGAGAGTAGGCACGGAGAATGAGCTGTTCTGCAGTTAAGCAAATGCATTGTTCCGAGATCCCAGGGGTATGCGACCTTTCTAATTTGTAGACTGTACTAGCCCCTCAAAATCCAGAACAAATAACACTACAAAATGGGAAGACTTGAGTTCTGACAAAGCATGGGATAGGGAACTGAGCTGGGCATGGTCCGCAGGGGAGTGACCAGGAAACAGCTATCTGGGGGCAGCAAGACTAGACAGGGAGATCAGAATTGAATCCAGAGATAACAGACCAGCTACTCCCAGGTCCATGCAACAAGAGCCGACACCAGTGCTCGGTGGCTCCAGTGATGGTGGCTCTGTTTAATTCCTTCTTAGAGCCTTGAAGTAATTAACTTAGAAAAGAATAATTCAAATTCCATCATATATATGGTTTCAGTATCAATATTTGGTCAAAACATTAAGGCATATTTCTTCACTGTGCTTTGCATAATATCTACACAGCTCTAGAATTTTGCAACTCCTAATATAACCTTGAAATCTCTTGGCAGCAACATTTGAATACCAAAGCTTTTGCTAACACCCAGAGCACTGGGCTCCAATATGCTAGTCCAAGTTTGCCGTGTGAAATCACTGTCTTCAGGCAGTCTGGAGCAATGACTGACAGCGATGTAATTCTAGAAGCCGAAAGCTGAGGCTCTACAAAAGGATCATATTTTCTACTCAAAGCCAATTATTTTCCCAAGCTATGAAATTTTGCCACTTGAAACATTTTTCTTCATATCCTATTCAAGACAGCATCCTCTGAAATAGTTCTCCCTGTCTACACTGCCATCTCAGATACCTACGGCATATCAGAAGTATTATGAATCCATGGATTTTATGAGACTTGGTGACAACTTTGTTATTGAATCTCATTTTTTCTAAACTGTCCCTACATGATTTTTTTCCTCCATATTTTGTGGTACCTCTTGGATGACACTGCACATTTCAAAGATACTTTATCCTATCTCTTCTGTGTTGCTGCTGCTGTTTGTTTATTGGCTTGACCTGCTTTGCTTTAGGTTGGGTTTGTTGGTAGAAAAAGAATATAACAGAATTCTTCCATTCAGCTCAAAATTTTGCAGTTCTGGGCTGGGTACGGTGGCTCATACCTATAATCCCAGCACTTTGGGAGGCAGAGGTGGACAGATCACCTGAGGTCAGGAATTCGAGACCAGCCTGGCCAACGTAGTGAAACCCCGTTTCTACTAAAAATACAAAAAATTAGCCAGGCATGGCCATGCACACCTGTAGTCCCAGTTACTCAGGAAGCTGAGGTGGGAGAATTGCTTGAATCCAGGATACAGAGGTTGCAGGGAGTCGAGATGGTGCCACTGCACTCTGGCCTGCGTGACAGAATGAGACTGCGTCTCAAAAAAAAAAAAAACAAAAAACAAAAAAAAAAACCTTATGTCTTGGTCTTTCTCCCTGACAGAGGAGAGGAAATGAGGCCCCTATAATTAAGGGTCTAATCAGTGTCACTTAGCTGTTTGGTGAGTGAGGCAGGAATAAGACTCAGCTTCCCAATTGCCACTCCCCTCATTTAAACCACACAATGTCTCAACTATCTGGAAGCAAAGTTTGGTCTGCATGGCATCTACTGAATGACAGAGTTGTAGCAGGTGTTAAGCGCCCCCTTCCTAGAATGGTATAAGATCCCCAGTAGCTTATATAGGGCCTGCAATATGGGCCAGAGACCTAGACTCCAAGTCACTGCTCTCCCTACAGGAGGCAGCTGGTGAAGACTAGTTCTTCTCTGTCTGTCAATCACTGCTTCTCTGGATAACTTCTAAGACATTCCTCCCACGTCTGTTCCATGGACCAAGGCAGGTGGAGGTCCCCCAGAGACCTTCCACATCCTATAAAGGCATTTAGGGTCCATCCTCCTGCTGTATCCTTTGGCTGCAAAATACTGTCCACACGCACCCCACCCCATGCTCAGCCCCTCTGGGTCTCTAGGAAGATACTCCTCTCCCCACCCCTGCAGAGCAGCAACTCCCTTCAGCCCAAAGCACTGGCCTCCATTCCCTATCAGGTTAGAATCTCCATTAAGGTGCCAAAAATGCAAAAGCTATTTCTTTCTTATATGTTAGAGTCCTCAGAAGCCTCTACATCTGAAGCTTCCCCTCCCTCCACTCACCCTTTCCCCAAACCCCACGTATGACCTCTCAGTAGATCTACAGCCCTGGGCTTTAGCAACCTCTCCTCAGCACTTACAGGATGGTAGAGCTCCTACCATCCTGACCAGCTCCATGAAATAGGGGAAAACACTGGAAGGATAAACATAGATTAATATTTACTTAAATTATCTAGTCATGCCTGGATAATATGCTTATGGGGAGAACAGATTCTTATGTATCAAAGGGGAAAATATTTGAAAGCTTTGCTCAAGAGATTTAAATTGCTTCATGTTAAATAATGTTTTAGGATTATGTATTCAAAACAATAAACACTTCAGAAGAGTTTATGATGGGCATTTTTATACTTGCAATAAAAATAAGGCAAATTTTTTTTTTTTTTTTTTTTTTTTAGACGAAGTCTCGCTCTGTCGCCCAGGCTGGAGTGCAGTGGCCGGATCTCAGCTCACTGCAAGCTCCGCCTCCCGGGTTCACGCCATTCTTCTGCCTCAGCCTCCTGAGTAGCTGGGACCACAGGCGCCCGCCACCTCGCCCGGCTGGTTTTTTTTTGTATTTTTTTAGTAGAGACGGGGTTTCACCGTATTAGCCAGGATGGTCTCGATCTCCTGACCTCGTGATCCGCCTGTCTCAGCCTCCCAAAGTGCTGGGATTACAGGCTTGAGCCACCGCGCCCGGCCAAAAAAATAAGGCAAATTTTAAAAAATTTCTCACTTTATCAAAACACAGGATCTGTTCCCCTCCCTCTTACTTTAGTTTCTATTAGTTTCCTATGGCTTCTGTAACAAATTACCCCAAATTTAGTGGCTTAAAGCAACACATACTTATTATTTTACCATTCTGGAGGTCAGCACTCATAAAATCAAGGTGTCAGCAGAGCTGTGCTTTTTTGACTTGGGGGATCCTCAGGGAGAATCTCTTTCCTTGCGTTTTCTAGCTTGTAGAAGCTGCCCGCATTCTTTAGCTTCTGGCCCTTTCCTGGCATCTCTCCTCTTGCCATCTCGGCTTCCACCTTCCCATCTCCTTCTCTCACTGGATCTCTTGCCTCCTTCTTTCATTTATAAAAACCCTCGTGATTATATTGGCCCACTCTGATAGTCCAGGATAATCTCCCCATCTCAAGTCCTAACCACATCAGCAAAGTCCCTTCTGCCAGGTAAGGTAACACATTCCACATTCTGAGGATTACAATGTGGACATCTTGGAAGTCATTATTCAGCCCACCACACCCTTCGCCAATTTACCCGCATTTTGGCCTCCTTGACCCTGCAATCTCTCCTTTCTTGCCAACCTGGCTTCTGGCCCTTCAGCATCTCCCAGACACTAGAGTCCTTGCCCTGGCTGTTCCCTCTGTGAGGTGGCCCATCCCCTAGTGAGCTTTGACACTCACTCCTTCGCCTCCTCCAACCCTTTGCTCAAATATCGCCTACTCAAGGAACACTTTTCTGGCCACCTTATTTAAACGTTCAATTCCCTCCCTTATCCCTAGACACTTGTTTTCCCCTTCCCTAATTTATTTTTTCCCATAGTAATTATTATCATCTAGTATATCATCTATTTTACTCATTTACTTCTTTTATTTTCCACTTAACTCATCTTAAATGTAGGCTTTATGAGGGAAATAATTTTTTTTTTTTTTTTGAGACAAGGTCTCACTCTGTCACGCAGGCTGGAGTGCAGTGGTGTGATCACACCTCACTGCAGCCTCCACCTCCAAGGCTCAAGCGATCCTCCCACCTCACCCTCCTGAGTAACTGGAACTACATGCATGTGTCACCACACCTGGATAATGTTTTTATTTTTTATAGAGATGGCATCTCACTATGTTGCCCAGGCTGGTCTCAAACTCCTGGGCTCAAGTGATCCTCCTGCATTGGCCTCCCAAAGTGAAGAATTTCTTTTTTCTTTATTTTTTTTCTGCTGAAACCCTTGGACTTAGAAAGATCCTTGGTATATCATAGGCTTTCAGTAAATATTAGTTAGATAAATATGGCTGGGAAATTTATTAGAGAAGTTTCAAAGTTAATATCTGTAAGTTTTATATCTCTGGCTGGTTAGACTACCAATAAAACACTTTCCCTAATTCCAGCGGAGTGGTGAAGGCCTGGCTGTCCAGTGAGTTCTGGGAATCCACTGGAAAAAGAGGGCTGAGTCCTCACTACAAAGAACACATCATTCACTTAATTCTCAATTGTGCCAGATACCCTCTGTTTTACTCTCCCCAGAGACCCCCCATCTTTGGTTGGGTAGGAGAAGGACAGTATTCTGGCTGAGTGTGGCGGGAGAAGGAACACAGAGGTCAACGGCTTTTTAAACAGACTCTCAGCCAATCTTCCATGTTTTAGATGCATCGCACTCTCACTTCAGAGGTACCCTGTGTTGTCGGTTCCTAAGGCACTGGAGGACTCTGCAGTCTAGGTTTTGCCGATGCCTAGATTTCCCTGTTACCTATTAATATTCCCTTTTCTATAAATCCTTTACCACTCACTCAATTGCTTTCCATATTCCTAAGTTTTATTGTTGTTTTCTCCCCACTATTCTTCCCTTCCTTGTGATCACATGCCTTTAACAAATCCTTTTTTAAAATCTCAATTAAATGATAAAAACTGTTATTTAATTGAGGTTTCAGGAGGGGATAACACAGACGTGTGGTCATCCCATCATCACTACAAATGTCCCATGCTTACTATCATTTGAGGTCTTATGGATCAATACACTGATCCATTGTGTATTCTGTGTGTCTACTGAGTTTTTAACTTGAACTTTAGGAGAAACTATATTCCAAATTATACTTAAATTATGACTGGCCACATTTCCATTTATGAATCACTCCTCCCAATTGAAGATTGCTTTAAGTTGCATGGGCATTTTTTAATTCATCTAACTTAATCCTGTGAGATAAATGAAGATCTGAGACTCAGAAAAATTGCCACAATATGCCCAAGACCAACACAGCCAGTCAGTGGTGGGCCCAGTTCTCGAACATGTCTTCTGGCTTCTGACTAAACCATGTGGTCCCTCTTTGTCATGTTGCCTTTCTTCCTACAAAGAAGACAAATTAGGAAAATGTGTTTCTTTTCATAAATGTGACACAGCACAGAAAGCTTGCTGAAAAAATAGTCACATTCCTGAAACAATCTTGGAAGCCTCCCCACTCTGGTCTTGTGCAGGGAACACGTTTTGCTAGACCATCAGGCTGGCCACATCTTTCCAGGCTTGCTGGTCTAGAATGCATTGTTGGTACTGCCTCTCCCGCTTTGGGGCCTATTGATAATGTGTCTTAAGCTGAAAATCTTTCCTCTTGATCCCTGAGGTCCTTTCTAGGTCTCAGTACCTTCTGAAATCTCACAGAAAGCTTCTCCCCCCAGTCCCCGCAATGCTCTCACATCTTTGCTCCCGCAAGGAGATCTGCACATCTGTTTCCCATGATTGTGAACTATGAGAAGTTGTCAGGGCCTTTCAATCAGTATAACGGCCTATAAAAGCTTGCTGTATTTTCAGTTTTACTAAATATTTCTATAATTCAAAAATTATGGAAATGGATAATGTTTCTCTTCTTTGGGAATATATTTAACAGCTGTGTGTGCACCAGATGCAAATGAATATATAGAAATAAATTGTGCATTTTATGGACTGTACTTCATATTAACTTGCTTCCCCTTGAGATACCTCAGGCCATGCTCCCGCCAGAATGCCAAAGACACTGGAGCACTTTACAGGGGACTGTCTGCTTCTTAGTTCCAGGGAGAGAACAACAGGTAAGGTTCCATCCAAGCAATCTATGAGTAAGAGCACTACTCCTCCTGCCTAAGCCAGTGTTTCTTGAGCTGAGGAGAAAATTGCAAATTGGTTATCTAGCCCAGGACTTTACATCTGAAGAAGTGATAAAACAAACAAGCAAACAAACAAGGGCAGTTGCAGAATTCCGTTTGGTAGAGCAGTGGCCTGGGGTCTAGTGTCCTCCAGCAGTGGCTGTGGCTCCTGACCAGCCCATCTCTACGTGCATCCCTTTGTGCTTCCTTTTCCATTTCTGAGTCAGTTTTGCTGGCCTTCCCACCCTTCTGTGAACCACCCAGCAGCCCTCCAATAAGTTCATTTTTGGATTAGGATAACTTAAAATAGGCAAATTCTCATTTAGGATTGAGAACACTGATTGTTAGGAAATATAATTTTAATTGCTTTCTAGAGTTTTGGGACTCCTTCCATGTGCATCACAGAACATTACAGAGACCAGAGACATAGGCTCTATGAACTGGGTACACCTTCTCACAACCTCCCTACTGTTCTAGTCATGCTCCCAATTATACGGCTTATGAAGGCAAGATCCAGGCTGGGGAATGACCCCAAACAGTCAGGGGTCATCATAACAATTGGGGCTGCCTGGGTCCAACTGTAACTGGGGATATTTTAAGAATCCTGTGATTAATAAGGGTTGGAGGAATACTCAGGAGACCATTGGAGGGAAAAGCCACAGTTCCCATGGCCAGGTGTCCCAGAAAAACGGGGATACACAGAAGGGCTCCCACTATCAGCCCTGCATCATCAGCACCCACTCTGGTTCCCGAGAGAGATAAGCAAGAACTCAATTGGTGATTTCACTCTGCCAATTTCTAGAGCTATGCTTCACTGGAGGAAACAATACACACTTCAGTTCTACAACTGCCTTGAGTTAAATCCCAGCTCTGCCACTTACCACCAACGGCGCTTTGGCCAAATTATTCAAAGTCTCAGCGTTCTTATTTCCACATCAGTGAAATGGGGATAATAATGGCACCTACTTCATAAAGCCGTTGTGAGGAGTGAATAAGTCAAAACATTTCAAGGTCTTAAAACAGGGCCTGGCCCAGCATAGGCACTCAATATTTATTAATGGTACTTTTTTTTTTTTTTTTTAATGCTAGTAATAAATGGTGCTTGTAGTCTAAGGAGAATGAGTAAAGTAACTGAAGTTACCTTACAAGATTACTTTATAGTCATTACAAGAACTACTAACTGTTGTATAATGGCCTGCACCTCACAAAGAACTTTTTTTTACAAGACTCATAGTTAAGAGTGTCAGTCATGGCATCAGACGGACTCAGGCTCAAATCCAAATCTTTTACTTCGTAATCAGGTGAACCTAGGCAACCCCTAAGCCTCAGTTTACACATCTATGATACAAGGTTAATAATATTTATCTCTTGGGGCTATGTTGAGGACTAAATTAGATAATAGGCACAAACAGCTTTACTCAGTGTCTGACATGTGGGAAGCACCCACTAAATGATTGTCATCATTTTTACAACAATTATGTGAGGCCCTAGGTTTTTAATTCTTATTTTCAAGATGAGGACCTTAAGGCTCAGAAGAGAATAGTAACTTCTCCAAGATCATGTTGTCTGTAAAAGACGGAACACGAGCCACGCACGGTGGCTCACGCCTGTAATTTCATCACTTTGGGAGGCTGAGGCTGTTGGATCACTTGAAGTCAGGAGTTCAAGACCAGCCATTGCCAACATGGTGAAACCTCGTCTCTACCAAAAATATAAAAACTTAGCCGGGCGTGGTGGCACATGCCTGTAGTCCCAACTACTCAGGAGGCTGAGGCAGGAGAATCGCTTGAGCCTGGGAGGTGGAGGTTGCAATGAGCTGAGATCGTGCCGCTGCACTCCAGCCTGGGTGATAGAGGAGACTCTGTCTCAAAAAAAAAAAAAAAAAAAAAAAAAAAAAAAAAAAAGATGGAACAGGAACTTCAAAGCCCTGTGTTTTTTTGACAGAAACATATTTAGCCCTCCTAAAAAGCTCTCTGGTCAGCATGATATTGTAATTCTCATTTTGGGTGGGTGGACTCTCAGGCACCATTTGATTTTCTCTCAGCGAGGCAAAGGTGTTTCCGTGATCCTCAAAATTATTCCAGCTTTATTTCTATTTGTATCTGTGCCTTTTTCATGCTTAAAGTCAAGTGATCCCAACTCTAGGGTAGGTTATTGGAGTAGGGAGAACAGAAACTCATCTCATGTCCATATCAGCCCAAGAGACAGTCTTCATCCAAAACTGTATTTTGTTAAATTCAGGTGATTCTTCTCTCTTGCCTGTGAGCCTATGAACCCTATGGCTTTTGAAACCTCTGCCTGAGTATACCCTTGTTACCCTGTCACCCTTCATTATGTTAAACAGCATCACTCCAAGCCTAGGAACTTGTCAGTTTCCAGAGTGAAGAGCCATAGTTTCAAAACCTCAAATTAAAAACAGGGAGAAAATGTTCTATTCCATCCATCAGAAGGAACTTCGTCTCCTTGAACTTGCTTTCTCATACCTCATCTCTGTTCTTTGTCTGAATAGACTTGACAGAAAAATTATTTGGATGTGTCATGTGCTTGTCATCTCAGACCAAGAAATTGATGGTTTAATGCAAAATGACATGACAGTCCAGGAATTTCATACATAAACCTACCTCACACTGCTTTCAAGAAAGTTATTCCACCTGGGAATTCTAAGTAACAGTTTGACACTGCCCTAATCTCTTGGACACTGATTTCTTAGTGAACGCACTAGCCCTGCAAGGGAAAAGGAAGTAGGAAATATAATCTCATGTCTCCAAAGATGAGTCTCTTTCCATCAAAGGAAAAAGAATCTTTATCTTCTTCAATGGAAACAAAAATCTCCTTGTGTCTCTGTCTCTCTCTCTCCCTCTTCCCTTCCCCACTTGCTCCCTCCCTGTCCCCACAAAAATTCTCAAAAGTGCTCACAACATCCAACAACCCAAATACAAGACCAGGAGTTGACTTATCCTGCTTTTAGGATTACTGTGTGCCAAACGAAATGGTCCAACACTAAATAATTACAGCACAGCTGGCTAGCAGGAAGCCTCTCACCTGGGGCAGTAGGTCTAGTTCCTGACACTGTGTCAGTCACCTGACTTCTCTAGGCCTCAGTTTCTTCGCCTGTGAAAATGGGTGGTACGTGGTGGGGAAGGGGTGGGCAATTTGATATTTAATGATGCGCTTCGTGATCTCAGCTTGGGAAATTTTGGCTGCCTCCTGAGAACAAAGAACGAATAGAAAACTGTCTAAGTCTTTCCCAGAAAATGGATAATTATTAGTTTATATGTAGAAACTATATAAAAACTAGAGATCTGTATACATGACAACTAAAGAAGTAACAAAATAAATAAGATCCAAGTAAATGTAGAGCTGGAAGGGCTCACAGAGATCCTCTGAGCATTTCCTTATTCTACAGAGATGGAAGGTAAAGTCCAGATATATCAGGAGTCAGAAACCCACATCCCCCAGCTCACCGTCTCCAGCTCTTCTCACATGCAGGAGGCCTGATGCTGTCTCCCAGCCACTTGGGTTAGAATTATAGTACTCAGCTTGAGAACTAGTGTTCCCTGAACTTTTTGGCAAATGGAATCTTAGGAAGAGAATGATGAATGGATACCCCTAACTGCCTTGGAGATATTAGGTGGAAATCTCTCACTTATGCATTTTTATGGGTACAAAGGGAGAAACAAGAAGACAGAGCAACTGGACGTTTTTATTGGGGAAATGGCTCTGATAATTATCTCAAGATAATGAAGGCAGTGCTCTTAGGGAAAAACAAGGGAAATTACATGCTCATTTTGGGTGAAATGAGCTTTTTCTAGGACTTTTCTAAGACTCTTGTCGTTTATAAATGACATCCTTTCCTTGAAAATCAGAAAAAAAAATTGTGTCTCATAGGGTATTAGTTAATAATTATTTCTCCTATTGCGAGTGAAATTAATATGCTCAGATGTAAATATACTAATCTTTCCAGTTGCTGCTCTAACCTGATTTTGTCTTCAGGTCTGAGTGTGTCCAAAGCCTGTCATACATCAACATTAACTGTCCTCTGTTACATTTTATACATAATTGTTTATTTAACTGGTGGCTGCTTCGCTCACTAGGAGTGCTTATATTATAAAATGAATTAAAATCAAATAACTTCATGAACAAAACAGTGATACAGACACCAATTATTGTTTTGCCAGCTTTTACATATATGGCAGCCTTAACTGTTACCTAGAACCATCTATTAAATAAATCAACCATTGCACGTTGCACATTGACAGGCAACAAAGAATGGAAAAATTCTGTTGCAATTTGACATAAGTAGAAAACTAAATTCACAGTTGAGAACGTAAGGAAGGTGGAAAAGTCAGTGTGCTAATCCTCCCAACAGCTAACCATTCTTTTCCTATGTGGTTGGATGGGAGCCAAACTGTCAGCTAAACCATGAGCAACATGTTTTAATCATATAAACCTTTAGACAACACAATTATATAAGAGAACACTTGGGAGGAGAAGGATTTAATTCTTTCTTCACTGTTTCACCAGAAAGATATTAGATAGTTCTAAACTCCAATCACCCCTTTTGGTGCACTATTTTAATAACGACTGAATTTATCTAAGTACCTAGCTTTAAAAAATGTGGTTACATGTATTTTGAAAACCAAGCCAAGAAACACAAGACCCATAAAATCCTGAAGCATATTAAATGACGGTTCCTTTTTCCTTAATCCACCACCGCAAATATCAATTAAATGTAATTATATTAAATAGGATCCCCTGAGAGCAAATAAAGATTTGCCAGAACACAAATTGCTACCCAGGTGAACAATATATAATTTTCTCGCATACACAGACAAATACCGATGGTATACTCCAGAATGTAATGCAACAAATGTGTGTTTACTATAATATATACATTTATTTTTTTCTTCGCTACCAAAATGGCAAAGGGCCAAAAAACACAAATGAAATATATGTTTTTCTCTTTTCTTGGATGAGAGGATAAAGATTGCATTTTATATTAATAACGGCTAATTAAAAGGCTATTAATCTGACAATAGTAAATTAATGAACTCTGCTAGAAGCAAATGCCAGAAATAAACTTGTAAGTTTTGGCAAAAAAAAAAAAGTATTTAAGCAACTATTTTTCTTATTAAAAGCAAACGTTTTACTGAGCTAACTATGAAAGGAAGAAATGAATCCACAAATAGGAAAATGAAAACAGGTAGGATAAGATGGATTTGGTTAACCATTTTGGGAGCTAGCTATTTCATGCCTCTGGAAGTGAAAGAACAGGAAGTGGTGAGGCAGAGGACAGGGGTGAAAAACAACTTTCCCAATTATAAAAATGAGCTGCTCGCAGATGTTTGAATTCAAAGATCCCAAGGAATATATATACATACCTACACACACACATACACACACACATATATATATATAGAGAGAGAGAGAGTCAGCTCTGTAGCCCCAACTAAAATGCAGTGGCACGATCACAGCTCACGGCAGCCTCCACCTCCTTGGCTCAAGTTATCTCACCTCAGCCTCCTGAGTAGCTGGGACCACAGGTGCCCACCACCATGCCCAGCTAATTTTCTTTATTTCTTTTCTTTTCTTTTCTTTTCTTTTTTCTTTCTTTTCTTTCCTTTCCTTTCCTTTCTCTCTCTCTCTCTCTCCCTCCCTCCCTCCCTCCCTCTGTCTCTCTCTCTCTCTCTCTCTCTCTCTCTCTCTCTCTCTCTCTCTCCCCCCTCTCTCTCTCTTTCCTTCTTTCTTTCTTTTTTTTATTTGCCCAGGCTGGTCTCAAACTCCTGTACTCAAGCAATCTGCTCACTTCAGCCTCCCAAAGCGCTCCCCAGCCACCACACCTGGGTGAAATATTTCTTAAGAAAATTTTCTTTTTCTTCTTCAGGAAAAAGGAACACATGCCATGCTTATGTTCTTTTTCATTACATGATATGTCAGGTATGAATTTCTTCTGTCAGATGTTTTTAGGAATAGAAATTTAATTCATTTTTGGTGTTGTATGGAAAACCTTGAAAAATAATCAATTTAAGATTGAATGTGCTGATATGTCAAATATTTTTAGTGTTTGCTCTCTTAAAAGCAATAAAAATAATTTTCTATAAACAGAATCTTGGAAGCCCAGGCACTTTCCTTTTCCTACTGCTCACTCTCTTCAGATTGGAATCTCTCCTCTGCCCCTCAATATTGACTTTCATAGTAAGAATATCCCAATGTCAGGTCTAGGCAGTGCCAGAGGGAAACAGAAATTAGGGCTTTTGAATCTACTGATCCTCAGCTTTCTCAGCTAGAAAATGTCAGAAGTAGTCACTAACAACCCTTCTCATATTAGTGATTTGAGGATTTCTCATCAAATTGTCAAATAATATGACCTTCAGATAGGACTCACCCTGGTGAAACAGACACTGTCTATACACGCTGGTGTACAGAGCTGTCTGTTCCTCCCCTTCTTGGAGCCCAGGGAAAGTTCTTCATGAAACTTGGCTTGAGGGATCTTCTTCCATGGCAGAGATACCCCTCAAGCTGCTTAGAAAGACTCATGAGAAGATGGGGCATCCTGGTTTTGTTGAGCTGATGCTTGGGGAGTACAAGGACCAGAAAGACAGTGATTATTTACCCTGAATGATGGACACCACCACCCTTCTCCCCAGGCCAGCTCTCCTGGAATAGGGTGGTGAAGCGGATGGACTCCAGAAGGACCCCTTTTCCCTTCCCACACTGCTACCCTCTCCACTCCAC
Organism: Macaca mulatta; assembly: GCF_049350105.2. Classification (NCBI taxonomy): domain Eukaryota; kingdom Metazoa; phylum Chordata; class Mammalia; order Primates; family Cercopithecidae; genus Macaca; species Macaca mulatta. Next base: position 162,615,715 of record NC_133410.1, on the reverse strand, counting down.
TTCCCCCATTCTCAACACCCTTAACTCCTTATTCTCCCTAAAGTTTCTTCTTTTCTCTGTTAGGCGTACTAAACCCCAAGCTCCCTGTTCTGTCTTGTAAATCTTGACAGGCTCTTCAGTATTGGATAGTTAGTCTTAACTCTTCTCTACTGCCCTGCTCTGCAGCTGGGTGGGAACGTGGGGCAGCAGCTTCCTTCCTAGGATGGCAAAGGAGAGGGAGGTTGGAGAATGGCCTTGCACGTTGGGAGATGCCCTCTTTCCTTTCCACTCTTCCTGCTCCACCCACCTCCCTCCTTTCTTCCTTCCTTTTCTAGGGAACCTCAGAAAGACTAATTACACCTTTTAGTTTATGGTGCATTCTCTACACGGATCCAAGGAAGGCTGCTCTCTCAGTTAGTCAGTTAATTATTAGTTATCCCTTGTCTCCCATTCCCTTTTCCTTCTCCCCTACTCACCCCAGTTAACCATTCTAATGTTTAATACACATCTTGTTATGTACGTTCTTATAAATTTCATAAGGTACTTCTCTGTATATGTCTTTTAATTTATCTGAGTGATATTATAAACCTCATGTTACTTATAATTGTCACTCAGCATCTCAATTTTAATACCCTGTCTGCTGCTTCCACCAGCTGCATAGCACTTCATGGTGCACAGCCACCACATCGCACCCGGGTGGTGATGGAGCAGTGACTGCCTCCACCCACCTTCAACCACACATAGCACTGCACCTGTCTCTTTATGGACACTTGTGAGAATGTGTTAGGAACGCATCCTCAGGAGTGGAATGCGTTAATGTAACTGAGTCCTGCCAGGTTGCTCCCTGAAAAGGCTGTGCCAAGTGACACTCCCACTTATGGCACACAACTCTTCTTCTATCTTCACCTCCCTAACTGTATCTGGTACTTAGACACAAGTTCATTAAGAACAAATATCATATTTTATGAAGTAGAAGGAACCTTCTCTACATTCTTGGGTCCATTGCTTCCAAAATTCTTCCCAAATTTTAAAAACAATGATGTATATTTGAGCATATAGGACATATTTTCTTTTTAGAAAGAAAGGGATAATGTTATTAAATTGCAAAAGGCATAGAATGAAAATTGCACTAGCTCAGTCTAAATAGTTTCCAAATGTTCTATGCTAAGAAGAAATATAAGTGGTGTGCAAGGCTCTAGAAGAAATATATTAGGGTTTCTTCCAAAGATCTAGCTTGAAGATAGTCTCACCTGCCTACCCTCTCATCCATTCCATCTTAATTCAGTTTCTTCCTGAAAGCTTTCCCTAAACCCCTAGGCTGAATAGGTGCACATCCTGTATGTCAGATCTGCCTGTTGGCTTGTCTGTCTCTCACCCTAAATTCCATTAGGCAGACTCCATGAGAGCAATGCTTCCTGTCTTGTTCATAACTGAATCCCAGTGTCCAAAATAGCATCTGAAACATACTGGCAATTTAACAAATATATGTTGAATAAATGAATGTATAAACAAGTAAATTGATTTTGGATTGCCACACCTTAATGCAGGGTTTGCTATAGGACTTGGATTGAATTAATAAATGGAGGCATGAGCAAATGACCAATTCTACCCCCTTTGTTCTCTCTTCCCTTCTCTCCTTTGGGCTCCCCCATCAGATCTTCCTCCTTGAGTTTTCCCACATTCCAGGTGGGAGGACAGGGCTGTTGCTAGCCTAGCTTTAACTCACTTTACTGTCACTTACCCCTTTCTCACTCCAAGATGGGGGAACTAAAAGTTGTGCACTCCAGGGAAGGAGTGAGAAGGCACAGCCAAAAGGCACTGTTCCAACTCAGTGTGCATGAGTGGCTCCCTGCAGGGCAGGCCACCTAAGTGCACACACACCTTGTCTCCTTTACCCTCCCTCTTTTCCTCTTCTCTCCCCTTTCCCCTCCTCCCCCACAGGCTTTATTCTTCAAGACTGTCTAATGAAAGGCTGGTTTAGGGATGGAGTCCCCTGATTACACACAGATCTATACATGCACATACCAAAGAATGCATATAATCACATTTAGACAGTTTGTTTTCATATTCTATATAGTTTATGATGATACAAAGTTGACAGTTTCTCGGCATCATTTTCCCTAAATAAGCCCTCTATATTTTTCCTGGATGTGAAACACTGTTTTCACAGCCAGAAAAGAGCACTTGAGAAATTCTTGGGGACTGAGTGGTGCTTTGGGCCATCTTCCTTGGTTAACAATCAGTGAATAAATCATCTTAAATTCTGTTTCTACCTAATTAAAAGAAGCAAGGGAGCCTTTTGAATTAAAGCCATCCAACTTAAACTATTTGGACCGGAGAACTTGAACATTTGATAGTGCAAGCCTCAGCCAGTTGCATTCCAAGTATGATAATACATTTACTTGTGCTGCAGATAGAATCTGCTTGATGTTTTCACTGATGGTCTCTCACCTCACTATGTCAACCTCCGTATTCACCCGAATTTGCAACAGGACATTGACAGCGCAGATTTCAGAGTGCTAACTCACTATTTATTTACATAATTTTTAAAAAGAGAGCATTTATGCTAAATTTATGATCCTTGAGGACATGGTCTATCACCCACAGCTGTTAGCACAGAGTCTTACTCATGTAGTAAGATATCAAGATTGATTTTCTTATTGATATAACTTTTAAAAATTAAATTAGTATTATTGTTAATGCTGGCTCTACTTTATTAAGTTGAGGACAGTTGTTGAGACCTGTATGGACCCCCCTCTTGCCCTCAGACATTATTCAAGTAAGAGCCCTACCACCCCTGGCAAGAGTTCATCTTCCCAAACCCTTTAGGGTCCTTAGAAGAAAGGATCCATTTAGAGGCAAACTAAATAGCCTCCATTTTCAGTAAACCAGATTACCCAGACGGGCAGAGAGCATTTTATTTAAAAAGAAAAAATATATATATTAGGTAAGCAGATTTTTTAAGAAGACCTCCATCCTTGGAAAATAAATACAGTTTTATAGCTCTGTGCCACGGAATTTTCTCCAAGTGACCTGAGCCAGAGGACAATTCTGACTGTAATTGAGTAGTATGAAAACCCTCAATAACGCCACTGCATAAGAGTGGTCAGCTTCCCAGGCACTGCCTTCTAGATACTTAAACTCCTCAGAGAACAAAAGGATGGGTTGGTTTGGCCCATGATTTGGGTACACTGGGATGAGTCATCAGATCAGTCCTCCAACTCTAAATGATTATAGGTGCTTTATGGAAATGTATCCTTTAAGACAGGACATAAATGTCATCTTAAATTATTTCTGGAACAAAGTAGGGAATACATACATACTACATGCTACACGTCAATACACTAGGCACAAAAGGAAGACCTAAAGACCCCAGAACTTCAGTCTAAAGTCCAGTCTGAAGATTAAAAATAATAGCTAGCATTTACTCAGCAGTTTTCACTGTTCTGAAACACTGTTCTAAGCCCTTTATATATATTAACCCATTTAATGCTATCACTGTCCCTGTTTGACTAACGCAAAAACCAACCGAGGCACAGAGGAATTGAGTATCTTACTCAGAGCTACATAGCTCAACCAAGGCAATTTGGTTCCAGGGCTTTCTTCTGTGTTACTGCCCTAATTCTGCCTTCTCTAAGCACTGCCCAGTTTAGAACACAGCTTTGCAGTATACGCAACCTGTGCTTAATTCTGCTCAACAAATAGACTTTTTCTGACACTCCCCCTTGAACCCAGCACCGTGTTGAGTTCCAAGGGGACCTACGGTAGGCACATAAAGCACAGCCCCTGCCTCCCAGGACCTCGTAGTCTAGGGAAGAAAATGTGGCAGAGCTTCTGACCAGTAAGAGTGGTGGGTACCTACCCAGCTGTCTCATCCCCCTGGAAGGAGGCAGAAGAGATTCTGGGCAGGGCCTCTGCTTTCTCTCCCCAGCCCAACCTGATTCAAGCTGATGGCCTGCCCTTCTACCCTACTCAGGCCTATGCCCCTGGAGGCTGAGAAGCAGCAAGCTGGCTGAGCTTCCCACCCAAGCAGGACAGGTCCAGAGTGGCTGCTTTGCAGAATGGCTTCCATTCAGGAAGTATCCTGTGAAAAAAGTAAAGGCCAGAGCTAAAATGAATTAAGGGGATATCCTAGCCTCAATAAAAGAAAGAAGCCTGCTAACAACACATCTACAGAACCCCAGAATTGAGGGCACAACCACATGGGTGTGACGCCTCAGATGAGAAAAATGCCTCAGTGGTTATTATTCTGGCATTTCTCCATCTTTTTTTTTTTTTTTTTTTCTGAGACAAAGTCTCACTCTGTCACCCAGGCTAGAGTGCAATGGCACAATCTCAGCTCACTGCAGCCTCTGCCTCCTGGATTCAAGTGATTCATATGCCTCAGCCTCCCAAATAGTTGAGACTACAGGCGTGCGCCATCACACCCAGCTAATTTTTGTATTTTTATTAGAGATGGAGTTTCCCATGTAGGCCAGGCTGGTCCTGAACTCCTGGGCTCAAGTGATCCACTCACCTCAGCCTCCCAAAGTGCTGGGATTACAGGCGTGAGCCACCACACCCAGCCCATCATTCTAACAAGTAATTGCACTGATTTGAATGCCTTGATTCACGAGAGCCACACCACCTGCCTTCTCACAGCTTCTTCAGAGAACCCACACAACTGGCCTAAGAACCAGGCCTGGAGCCCACTCCCTGCCTCCATAGCTTCCTCTTAAAAGCTACTCAGGACAGTTTGAGCCCTGGGCAATATATCAAGATCCCATCTATCAATAAAAAAAAAAAGAAAATCAAATTTGAGCCTTTTTCAGGAATTTTGAAGTAAATGTTTTTAATCTACCAGAGCTCATTTACAAATGTGAAGCTATCATTTAAATTGCACCTGACATCATATTGCACAACTTCAAACTATATTACAGGTCTACAGTGACCAAAACAGCACAGTACTGGTACATAAATAGAAACTTAGACCAATGGAACAGAATAGTGAACCCATAAATAAAGTCACACACCTACAGTCATTTGATCTTCGACAAAGTTGGCAGAAATGAGCAATGGCAAGGGGATTCCTGATTCAATAAATTGTGCTGAGATAGCTGGCTAGCCACATGCAGAAGAATGAAACTGGACCCTACCTTTCACCATATATAAAAATTAACTCAAGATGGATTAAAGACTTAAATGTAAGACTTAAACTGTAAAAATCCTAAAAGAAAACCTAGAAAATATCATTCTAAACATTGACCTTGGCGAAGAATTTATGACTAAGTCCTCAAAAGCAATTGCAACAAAAACAAAACTTGACTAATGGTATTTAATTAAACTAATGGGCTCTGTGCAGCAAAGGAAACTGTCAACAGAGCAAACAGACAACCTACAGAATGGGGGAAAATATTTGCATATTCTGCATTCAACAAAGGTCTAACATCCAGAATCTATAAGGAACTTAATTCAACAAGCCAAAAACAACCCCATTTAAAAAGTGGGCAAAGGACACGAACAGACACTTCTCAAAAGGCGACATACAAGCAACCAACAAACATATCAAAAAATGCTCAACATCACTAATCATCAGAGAAATGCAAATCAAAACCACAATGAGATACCATCTCACACCAGTCAGAATGGTTATTATTAAAAAGTAAAAAAAATAAGATTCTGGTGAGGTTGCAGAGAAAAGCAACCTTTGTACGCTGTTGGTGGGAGTGTAAATTAGTTTGGCTACTGTGGAAAGCAGTTTGGAAATTTCTCAAAGGACTTAAAAAAACTACCATTTGACCCAGCAATCCCATTACCAGGTATATACCCAAAGGAAAATAAATCGTTCTACCAAAAAGACCCTCATATGCTCACCACTGCACTATTTGCAATAGCACAGACATGGAATCAACCTAGGTGCCCATCAGCAGTGGATCAGATAAAGAAAATGTGGTACATATACACCATGGAATACTAGAGCCATAAAATAAAATTATCTCCTTTGCAGCAACATGGATGCAGCTAGAGGCCATTATCTTAAGCAAATTAATGCAGGAACAGAAAACCAAATACTGCATATTCTTTCCAATAAGTGGGCGCTAAATATTGGGTATTCACGGACATAAAGATGACAACAATAGACACTGAAGACTACTAGATGGGGGAGGGAAGGAGAGAACTAAGGATGGAAAAACTACCTTTCAGGTACTATGTTCACTACCTGGGTGACAGGATCAATTGTACCCCAAACCTCAGCATCACACAAACCCACACATGTATTCCCTGAATCTAAAATACAATTTGAAATAAAAAAAAGAAAAAGAGTGTGCCTGAGATAACATGTGATGAGCAAGACTTACATAATGTATGCATCAAAAGACGAATATTGACTATGAAGCAAGCTTTCTTTGTGGGTTTGAAAACACAATTCAACCTCCAACCCCATTCCTCCCTCAACCATACACACTCCATCTTGTTTCATTTTAAGTCAAGATTATTTTTCCCAAGGAAAACATTTATTGTGTGTTTACTGCATACGCTTATCTGGGAGCTTATTAGCAGAATTCTCTCCAACAACTAAAAATCTGTAGGGCTAATCTGAAGTTGAACAAAAAGTGGTTTTATAAACATTTGGGATCCCCATCACCTCCTTGGTCTTGGCACTCCATGAATCACTGATCCACATCTCCCTGGGGCTTCCGATGCTGCTGACAAGAAGAAATTGCTACTTAAATTATATCAGGGCTGAAATGAGCTCCAACCCACACAGGAATATCAGCTCCAAGGAGGCACATCAGAGCTGACAGTTACCTTAAGGTAAACAGTTCGACTGTAAAGTGCAGTTTTATGGCCCCAGTAAGTGATTTCCACTCAGCCTCACAGGTGTATGTGCATATTTTTTCTTTGTTGAGGAAACTGTAATATCTTACTCTTAGCACCACAGAATCTCCTCTCCCAGAGAGCGTATTAAATGTCCCTCCAGTTTCCAAGGCTTAGTTAAGAGCTTTGTAAAATCAACTACATATTTTTACACAGGTGGTTGCTAAGCATGTTGAATGATTCTCTGCCTACAGACACTTCCAGTCAAGAACCCATTCAATTGTGCATAAAAGGGGATAAAAAGGACTTTTCTTTCTTGATTTTTTTTACCATGTCTTATCTAAGGTAGTGAAAATTAGATCATCATTAGCTGGCATGTTGGGAGTATCGAGATATCTAAAATAACTTACATGTTATCCCTACCAAATGCCCAGGTCCTGATGTTTTAGGACTCTTGTTAGAAGGTGCACTTCTACCTTCAAGTATCACGTTTAGTTTACCCTCTAGATTGTGACCAGATAAATCTCAGGAAAGGAAAGGAAACAATTTCCTCTGATCATTAACAGAACCACAGAAAAGCAAACACAAGAACCACAATTGCCCATGATTCAGTACTTTGGGTGTTACCTTCCACTTACTATCTTTAATGAACTGTGCTAATTCCCAGTAAATGTTCTTATTTTCTATAAAAGGGCATATTCCTAATATCTACATTGTATACTATAGATATTCAAAATATTCAAGAAATATTATTTAAATGAATGTTTAACAACTCAGGTGGGGGTGGAAGGAATTTTCTAAATAATTTTTTGAAAAGCAGCCAGTCCATGAATAGACACAGTCCTTATTATAATCAAGGCAGATGTTTGGCCCCGTCTTTCTCTTCCCTTCCCCAGATATTCTGCCTAAAAGGTCTCTGTCTGATTCCCCTGTGAAGCTGCCTTCACTCTTAGGAAGAGAAAAAGCAAAATAGGAAGGACGAGATTCAAGAAGCCCCTATTCTTCAAATGCTCACAACAAATTTTCTTAATAATGACTTTTTAAATATGTAGATGCTATAACTGCTTTCTTAAAAGTCTGATGGACACAATTGTTCTGAAGCCTTTGCTTATTAGGGAAGATTTATTGAAAGGAAAAAGAATAATCAGTCCAAACTTTTCTGGATGACTTTTAAATAGATGTGAGTCTTAAAAGTTAACCCAGGGTTCCTCCCGAAGACTAAAAATGCAAACACATTTTTAAAACTAATTAAATGCTTCTGGTTGCTAGCATAGTCCTTTTAAATGAGTCTCATTTTAGATATACTAAACCTTAGCTTCTCTACTTTTGACATTGCTAAGCAAAGTTTTCAACCCTCTGGTTATAGTCAGCATGTGCCTACGTTTCTACTTATTTGAAAAGGAAGACTGTGAAATGTTGAGCCCTTCTGCTTTTAGCTCCTTGATCTTGAGCCTCAGTTTCCTCATTTGTGAGTTGGAAGAGTTGGACAACCTCCTCAAGGCTTCAGCGGTGAGGTGGGGCTATAGGATAAGCACAGAAGAGCTAGCCAAGGCAGTTCTATTTTAATCGGACATGTTCATTCTGTAAGATTTTCTTTGGTCAAAGAGGGATTTTGACTTAAAAAAGAAAAAGTTCACAAACACCAGGATTAAATGAATGATGACTGAGGTCCCTTGGGATTCAAAGTTCCCATGGTGGAGATTAGCTTTACAAATTTACCAGTTAAGTAAAATGTGCAATTTGGTGCTTGTTGAATCTTTGGTTTGGTTTGAAAAGCAGGTGATAGCTATGCCTTTTCCAAGGATGAGCTTTTGGTGAGGAATGCAATGCCCTCACTGACAGCCGTTCCTCTGGAAAGTTCTGGATGCATATTCAGAAGGTCTACTTTAGATCATATAATAGTTCTATTTTTAATTTTTTTAGGAACCTTCATAATGTTTTTCAGAGTGGCTGTGCCATTTTACATTCCCACCAACAGTGGACAAGGGTTCTAAAATCCTAACAGGTATGAGGGGATATCTCATTTCAGTTTTAATTTGCATTTCCTTGATGATTATTGATGTTGAGCACCTTTTCATATACCTGTTGGCTATTTGTATCTGTTCTTTGGGAAATGTCTATTCAAATCCTTTATCCATTTTTAAAAACTGGTTATTTGGATTTTGATGGGTTTTCTCCTCTCCTTTCTTTCTTTCTCTCTCTCTTTTTTTTTTTTTTTTTTTTTTTTTTTTTTTTTTTTTTTTGCTATTTTGTTGAGGAAGTTCCTTATATATTTCAGAGACTAACCCCTTATCAGATATACGGTTTTCAAATATTTTCTCCCATTCTTTGAGTTTCCTTCTCAGCCTGTGGATAGTTTTCCTTGCTGTGCAGAAGCTTTTCACTCCTGGGTCTATAACTCCAAAATCTGAAATCAGGATCTCAAAGAGATATTTGCACTCCTAGAGTCATTGCAGCATAATTCACAATAGCCTAGATGTGGAGTCAACCCAAATATCCATCAACAGATGAGTGAATAAAGAATATGTGGTATATGCATAAAATGGAATATTACTTAGGCTTTAAAAAAGAAGGAAATCCTGCCATATGCTACAATATGGATGAACCAGGAAGACATGAAATAAACCAGACATGAACGACGAATACTGCATGATTCCACTGAAATGATATATCTAAAATTGTCAAACTCATAGAATCCGAGAGTAAAATGGTTGTTCAGGGGCTGGGGGAAGGGGGAAATAGGGAGTTGCCCCTCAATGGGTATAAAATTTCAGGTTATGCAAAATGAATAAGATCTAGAAGTCTGTTGCACAATGTAGTACCTGTAGTTAACAGTACAAATCTGCGTACTTAAAAATGTGTTAACACGGTAGATCTCATGTTAAGCATTTTTACCACACACATACCCCCACATCCAAAGCAAAGGGACACAAGAAAATTTTTGGTGGTGATGTATATATACATTACTTTGATTTTGGTGATGGTATGATGGGTGTATGCACATGTCTGAACTCATCAAATTATATACATTAAATATGCAAAGTATTTTTGTATATCAAATATACTCAACACTACAACATGAATGAACCTGGAGGACATTATGCTAACTGAAATAAGCCAGACACAGAAAGACCACTACTATACTATTCCACTTAAGTAATATATCTATAATAGTCAAAGCGAGGGGTAGAATGGCATAATAAAACAGCCTTATTTTGCAGTAAAAATCCTAGAAGTACATGGTAGAGACAAAGAACAATGGATTGTACTTCTGTGGCTGAGGGAGGAGATGGTTGAGGGTAAGAAAACAGCAGCAAATGAAGCTCATCAATAGAGGTTATGCAGAGAGAATGGCTCTGGAATGAAAGCATGCAAGAAGAAAAAGCAGTTACTTACCTTGAAGAGAAGAGAGTTGTGACGAGACTTTCACTGGTAGGAGCCTACAAAACTGAAAAGAAGAAAATGAGTTAGAAGTAGCAAAAGGAACAGAATAAGGAGGAGATGGTGACAGCTTGACATGATTTGTGAAGACTTTCTACGGAGTGATTGCCAGTCCAAGAGAAATCGTGAAAATAAGAAGGTAAAGATGAACCAAATATAAAAGTTGCAGTGAAAGAGGAAATGAACAGTAGGAATGACAACAACAGTAGGAATGACAACAACAATAACACCACCAGACAGATAATGAGAAGAAAAATGGAACATGGAGGATTCATTCAAGGAAGAGGTTGCTTTAAGCCACAAGTCCAGGAAAAGGATGAGTGCTTGATAAAAACTCCCAACCCTTAAGATTAGCTTCTGAGTCAAACTATCACTGAAGGTTCTTATTACTGCCTCATAAATGGCCATATTCATTTCACAGTTCTCGAAGGGCTCAGAACACATTCTTAAAGCATCTTAGAGCTATAATCTGAGGGTTAACCATGACCAGCTTTTATTCACAAAGCTTCTATACTTACCATCTGCACAGCACTGCTCTCAACTCTGCAAAAGCCAAAAGAGAAACAAAGCTCTATGATTAAACAGTTTTTACTGAGCTAAGTGCCCACAACTCCCTCTCCCTCTTAGATTTTTATCACACGTTTAAAAGTCAGCAAGGCAAAGGCAAATGAAGATTTCTACAGAGAAAGGGGGAATAAAACTACTTAAAGAAAGCAGCTTGCATTAGGATCTACAGAACCTCATTTTGCAAATTTAAAATATTAAGTGACTTAAATATTATGACAAGTTGTTTCTGGGAAAAGAAAACCAACTCTATTTTTTAATCCATATTCACTGTAAGTTCTCTGTGCCCACCAAGGTAGACATAGTGAGAATTCATTGGTTGTACGAAGCTAATTCAGTGCTCCCTTCAGATTTGAATCTTTCCACAGACTTCTGCTGATGCTGTCATGAAATCTGCCACTTTCTCTCTTTTAAAATAGTGACACTAGTCCCCTTTATAGATAATAATGATGATTCTTATATTTATTTGCCTTAGCCAAAGGAGCAAAATGGCTTTATGATTGAGAAGAAAGCATAATGGTAAAGGGTATGCATTGAGCTACCCAATAATGGCTTTAGATGTTTAATGCAAAATGATAGGCTTGTGCCAAGCCCATGATGGAGTGCTTATCGGGCTCTTTCCTTCTTGTGGTGGGGGAGACAGGATCTATCGCTGTTTCTTTCTGGAATGTGACTGATTTAGATGATTTACAAACTTTGTTCCACAGAAATGCCCCTCTCTCTGTGGGCGAGGCTCTTCCTCTCTCCCCCATAATAGAAGGGACAAAACAAAACCAAGGAAGCAGCCGGGCACAATGGCTCACGCTTGTAATCCCAGCACTTTGGGAGGCCGAGGCGGGTGGATCACGAGGTCATGAGTTTGAGACCAGCCTGGGCAACATGGTGAAACCCTGTCTCTACTAAAAATACAAAAATTAGCCGGGTGTGGTGTTGGGCACCTGTAATCCCAGCCACTCGAGAGGCTGAGGCAGGAGAATTGCTTGAACCCAGGAGGCAGAGGTTGCAGTGAGCCGAGACTGCACCACTGTACTCCAGCCTGGGTGACAGAGACAGACTCTGTCTCAAAGAAAACAAAACAAAACAAAACAACAACAAAACAGCCTGGTAGGGAGCATTGCTGAAAGGAGGGAGAGAAGAATGGGGTTCCTACAGAGGTAGAAGTCAAAAAAGCCTTTGGGTTTCTGCAACTCCTCTCCCTCAGCACGAGTACACAGAACTCCAGCACCCATCCCAATGCCCCTCTCACCGACCCCAGCCTGGCCCCTCCCCAGCACAGGCCTTCTCATCTTTGCTTTGCTTTGCTTTCCCGGACACTGCCCAAGCCCCATCTCCTCAGCACAGCATTTCCTGACCTTCCAAAGCACCATTCTCTCTTCCTCCCCTGAATTCCTTCTGCATCAAGTCTGATTTGAGTGCTTGGCTCTAAGTCTCATTGCCTTTTCTTCAACTCTAGTTCGGACACATGTTTTGCTGTCCCACTGAGATAGCAAGCTAGAAAGACAAGGAGGCATCTCATACTTTTGTTTTCTTCATGGCCTTAGCATAACCCTCACTCAGGGATTCCTTGCTGAGTTGAATTGATTCAAACTGAACCATGAAGAGTAAAAGTACAGAAAATCAAACCCCTTCTGAGACAAAGATCTGACCTCTTCCGCTTTCCTGAGCATACAAAGAGGGTGGGAGGCTTTCCCACCAAAGTCCCCTCTGCTCAGATTTGGGGTCAAACTGTAGCACCTGAGAAAGTGAGAAGTGGTTGAGAGAATGAGTAGGTCCATACTGTTTCACGCCTACCAAATAAGGACTTTTTTTTTTTTTTTTTTCACAGAATCTCACTTACTCTGCCACCCAGACTGGAGTACAGTGGCACAATCTTGGCTCACTGCAACCCCTGTCTCCCAGGTTCAAGTGATTCTCCTGCCTCAGCCTCCCGAGTAGCTGGGATTACAGCCGCCCACCACCACACCTGGCTAATTTTTGTATTTTTAGTAGAGACGGGGTTTTGCCATGTTGCCCAGGCTGGTCCCAACCTCAAGTGATCCACCCGCCTTGGCCTCCCAAAGTACTGGGATTACAGGTGTGAACCACCGCGCCTGGCCAGGACTTTCTTCTTTGTTTGTTACCTTTTGATTTTTAAAACGGCCTGTTAGCCAGGCATGTCAGCAAGGGCCTGTGGGCCCAGCTATGCGGGAAGTGGAAAGATTCCATGAGCCCAAGGCTTGGAGTTCAGCCTGGGCTCCACACTAAGGTCCCATCTCTTTAAAACATATTGCCTATAATTTTGGAGGAAAACACAAAAACGTGAGGTTTATTAAAGCCAATTTCTGAGCCTTAGACATCGTGTTCTTGTCTATTCATTAATTATGAATTTACTAAAAATATATTGTTACTGAAATGGCAAAAGTTCCCTTGTCCCCCTCGTAGGGCACGTGACGAGGGTGTGGCTCACTTCTTCAATGCCCTGCTGCTCAAACCTCTAAGGGGAGCATACAGACCGGCAGGGAGCCCCAGGGCTGTGTCTAGGGGTGAATGTTTACAGCTGAAGCCACAGCGGGCATGCATTACAGGGTGCTCTTTTAGTTTAGCCATCAGTAGGTGGCTTGTGATAGCTCATTTAGACGCCCCCTGCCTTATCATAAGGAGAGAGGGCTTTCTGTATCCCGGGGTTCTTGACTTGGTGTACAGGAAGAATCAGATCACACGTGGGCTTGGAGAATGAGCGCAAGGCTTCATTGAGTGGAAGTAGCTCTCAGCAGATGGGGGAGCCAGAAGGGAGATGGTTTTTCCCTGGAGTCAGGATGCTTGGCCGCCAGGGCTCTCCTCCAACTGCCCCGAACTCCAGGCCGTTCTGCCAGTGAGTGGCCTGCTGGTGTGCCAGTGCCTGTCAGAGCTCCTCTAGATGTCCAGCCACCCACATGTGCCTCCGCTGAAATGCTCCTCTCCACGTCCAGCCGCCTGTGTGTTTGCCTGCTAGGGTCTCGGGGATTTTATAGGCAAAGGATGGGGGCGTGGCAGGCCAGGGTGGTCTTGGGAAATGCAACACTGGGGCAGGAAAACAAAAATGTCTGTCTTCACCTAGGTCCATGGGCACAGGCCTGGGGGTGGAGCCCTAGCTATGAACCATGCCCTTCCCCGCTTCCCTATCATTTAAAGAGACCATGCCCTTCCCTTCCCAGCACTTCCCTTCCCCATTCCGCATCATTACTGAGTGGCTGCATTGTGCATTATGATAGCTGCTGGGTGTCCACTGATGAACAAAAGACACCTGGTTTTTATCTTCATGGAGCCTGTATTTTAAATAAGTTAACACATAAATATAACAAAATAGAAGTGGTTAGATTGTATAATGTGTGAGTTGTATGTCAATACGACCATTACAAAAATAAATAGAGACTACAGAGAGCAGCCCTTTTAAGTAGAGTGGTCAGGGACACCTATTTTCACTCTGTGTTCTAACTGTGTGTGTGTGCACAACAGTTATCACCTGCATATCCTCACATGATACCCTGCACGCATTAGGTGCTTTTTAACACGTCTGCGGTCCAGATGAAGAATGCTGAGGCAGGACTGGACTTTCTTGCTTGAAGATTCTGGAGAACACAAAGAGACACGAAGCATTTAGCTGCCACCTCCCATCACAGATGTTCCAGTGGCATGTTAACTTGTAACTGGATTGGCTTCTCCAGAGACCATCCCTTTCCCCCTCTTTTTGGGAGTAACTGTAATCTCCAAGTGCTTTATTTTCCACTTTGGTGAGTCACCCAGCCAGAGGATGGAGAATGTAAGTCATTACTTTCTTCATCTTTGTGATAATTTGATACCGTCCTTTTGAATGTTTCTTCTGTATTTAAATCTTGGCAAGGGCCTGCTACATTGTTTGCGATTCTTCTATTCTCATTGCCAGTTTTTTTCTGGAAAAATCAAAAAGAATAAGATGCAGGACACATCAAGCCACAGCTACTTGGCTCCCTGGTAGGATAGGGTTTTTCCCATTCTCCTGCCGCCCTCATTGGCTCCTGGCTCTCGGTCTTTGCTTCTGAGGATGCTCCCTGGAGACTCTCCCCGGGTACATAGTCTCTTGCTGAGGCTGATTGAGAACATGCTAATCCCTTTCCTCTTTCACACCCCCAAAATTAAACATTCCACAAAAATTCTTCTTCAAGGTGAGACTGACTGGCTTAATCTCTGACAGGTTTTCTACTTGTGTTGACGTGAGCGACAGAGAAAAATTAGGTGTTCTCCAACAGGCTCTCTGAGAACACAAAGAAAGGAAGCCCCTTAATCTAAACCAGTCCAGAATTCCAATGGTCCTGCACGCCACACATTGTTACAGCTAGCTCCTCTAATAACAAGGGGGAGTTGTTGAACTTCCAAAAGATAAATTAAGTTACCATTCGCTGCCCAGTGCAGCAGTTAGGGGAGTTTTCCCAACTGATCCAAGCCAATCCTTATGAAAAACGAGAGTTATTTACCAACATTCGACAGTAACTACATTAAAATATAAGCCTTGGCCCTTGAGTCAGAGTAAAATTGTTTCCTTGACATTTGGGTTTGAATGTTTTCAATATATTAAACAAGACTCCACAGTAAAATATTGACACTGTATTTGTCAGCTTCATGTCAGTCCCTGAACTATTTCCTCAAATAAACAGTTTGTCACAGATTTATTTGTAGGTGGCACTAGATCTTTATTCTCTAGTGCATCCATCGAACATCAGGGAACATTTCCCAGATATAAGAAACTAATATGTTGTGAAAACAGAGAACTAAATGGGGAGTTTAGACTATCCCTAAATCAAATGCCAAACATGTAATTGAATAGCATATTTGATTCAATTACTGCAAAAAGGGTTGCATCAACAATTCAGCAATTCAGTCATGGGTTTGGTAATGAACTTGAAAATGTTCAGTTTTTTAATACCTCCCAGGCATAACCAAAAGATACGTCTTTTCAGTATAGATTTATGAAGACCCAGCAGCTATGATATTAATATAAGCACAGTAGGGAGCCATATCAGGGAGTTAAGTACCCAAGTGGATTTTCTTTTTCCTATCAGTTTTGGAATTCGACATAATAATCAGGTTAGGTGATTTGATCAGTTACGTAAGTTTGTCTCCCTGACTGTTCTTTCCAGTCCTAACCCCAGGAACATGGTACTGCTGTAGGTAGTGACTTGACTGAAGGTTACCTGTTTTGTTGCCTAAAGGTATGCCTTGAATTTTCTGAAAACCAAGTATGTAGCAATGATAATCGAGCCAGTACAGGCTTGGTTATTGCTTTCAGTCTCAGGTCAACAGAATCTTTATCCTTGCCTCACCTACAATTCAGAGCAAGCAAATAAAAGACTGAACTGCAGGTGCCAAAGCACAAATGGAGAATATACCAATGGCAGTCGTTGCTCTCTGGAATTTAGGTCCTATTTTCTCTAAATACAACTTGGGTCATATTTTTTTCTCTGTTAAAATGTTGGATTGTGTGAGTCAGGTGGTGTGGCTCACACTTGTAATCCCAGCACTTCGGGAGGCTGAGGCGGGTGGATCACGAGGTCAGCCTAACCAACATGGTGAAACCCCGTCTCTACTAAAAATACAAAAACATTAGCCAGGTGTGGTGGCACATGTCTTTAATCCCAGCTACTCAGGAGGCTGAGGCAGGAGAATTGCTTGAATCCAGGAGGTGGAGTTTGCAGTGAGCCGAGATCGTGCCACTGCACTCCAGCCTGGGTGACAGAGCGAGACTCCATCTCAAAAAAAAAAAAAAGTGTGTGTATATATATGTATGTCTGTATATATATATGTGTGTGTGTGTGTATAGGATTGTGTCTTGGGTTGAATTGCATTCCCTCAAAAGCTATGTTGAAGACTGAATCCCTGGTACCTGTGAATGTGACCTCATTTGGAAATAGGGACTCTGCAGCTGTAATCTCATTAAGGTGAGGGCATACTGGATTGGGATGGGCCTTAATCTAATGAGTAGTGTGCTTACAAGGAAAGGAAAATGCAGACACACAGACATAAAAGAAAGAAGCCCACGTGAAGGCAGAAGCAGACACTGGAGTGATCATCTACAAGCCAAGGAATACCAAGGATTGTCTAAAACCATGAGAAGGAAAAAGAAGCAAGGAAGGATCCGGGAGCCTTCAGAGAGAACGTGGCCCTGCCCATACCTTGAGTGTAGGCTTCTAGCCACCAGAACTGTGAGAGTATACATTTCTGTTGTTACAAGTTACCCAGTTTATGGTACTTTGTACTGGCAGCCCTAGGAAACTAATACACTTTTTCATTTTTTCTTCCATTTCAATTACTTACTGTCTAAATTTCCCATTTTTTACTTCTACAGCGTCTGTCCATCAAGATTTGAAGGTTACATGTTTATTTTAAAATGTATTTTGGGGCCGGGCACAGTGGCTCACACCTGTAATCCCAGCACTTTGGGAGGCCAAGGTGGACAGATTACTTGTGGTCGGGAGTTCAAGACCAGCCTGACCAACAGGGAGAAACCCCGTCGCTACTAAAAATAAAAAATTAGCTGGGCGTGGTAATCCCAGCTACTCGGGAGACTGAGGCAGGAGAATCACTTGAACCAGGGAGGCAGAGGTTGTGGTGAGCCGAGATGGCGCCATTGCACTCCAGCTTGGGCAACAAGAGCGAAACTCCATCTCAAAGAAAAAAACAAAATGTATTTTGGGAAATGGCAGGATTAGTTGATGACTTTGCAGTGGAATGTTTGCACACCAAGGGAAAAGAAAAGAAACACTTATTTATGTGTTGTAATGCACTGCTCTTGCCAAAATAAAATGAATCTCCATGCATGATATGACAGTTAAACAGGGAGTAAGTCTGCAGCAGGAAACCTGCAGCGAACGAGCTCTGTATCAATGTCACTCCCATAAGTAAGTGGACACAGTTCTAATGTGCAGAAGAAGTCTCTGGGCTCCACCAGTGGGCTTCTCCATGACTTGCTTCTAGTGGGCTGCTCTGAACATAGTTAAGTGTCGATTGGTTGACAAACAGAGAGCATTGGATTTGAATCTTCTTCATAAAATGACCCTATCTCTTAGGGTGACCGAGATAATTAAACAGTATAAGAGTGCCTGCTATATACTGGGAGCTCGATAAAGAGAAACAACTATTATTATTAACTGCCAAGATACCTAACATTGTCTTATTGTAAATCACTTTGAATCCCTTGTGAAAGGAAGCAAACTAGAAAAACAGTATATTTCAGGAGGTGAAATTTACTAGCTATTTTTCAAGAACACTTGAAAAATCTCTTGATACCCAAAATCCTCCCTCACATTCCTGTTCCCTGGGCTACAAATCTACCCCTGCCCCAACAAATGATTACAGCTGATGTTCAGCCTGACTTACACTGATTACAATATTAGCAACTGACCTGTTGACACTGATCTAGACTGTGATTCTTGTTTCTGCTCAACAAAAATAAGACATTAATATGTTGTGAAAACATCAGAAAATCTGTTATTGCAGGGTCTAAGGTCAAACTAATATTACATTTTAGCTATGCACATTCTCTTTGATCAATAGACTAATCCCTGAATTAAGTGATACCTATAGGTGCTAAATTTTAAGTAAGATAATGTAATTTTGTGAAACAGCTGTTTGAATTATGGCACAAATGCTGTTTGAGTATCACTGGTTTTAGAGGCAACATCTGCAAGAATGGGTCATGTGTCCATGTGTGACATTGCCTGGCGAATGCCTGTTCGCCTTTGCCAAAACAGCACTCAGCACTGTAGATAAAGACCCCTCACGTCCTCTCTGGAGAGTGTACAGCGTCTGTGGTTGCAATAGCCACGATTTCTGTGCCTCCCCTGTCCAGGCGAGTTAGACCCAACCCTTCTCCAAAGCCCACAGACCACCAGAGGGTGCCCATCGCCTCCTCTCTGCCATCCGTGTTTGACACCCTGCCTGGAGCAGTGAGAACTCTTTCCCACCCCTGAGTTAGGGGTCTTCTCCTTCCTCGCTGCTGGGACTGAGAATGACCAAACCTGTCAAGGATGCTTCCTTTTGTTTTACTTATTTTTATTTGGGAACATCTGACAAACATTGAAAATGGACTGAAGATAATAGAATTGCAACAAAATTAAATAGCTATGATTTGAGGAAATGAATCTGCACTCTAGCTATAATTGCTAAGCAGACAGAGACAAGAATAGCCAGTAGGGTCATGTAGAACACAAGTATGGAATAATATTGAGTCTCCCAAGTGTTTGGTGATACCAAGTTTAACCAAGTTTAATCTTATGAATGTTTTTTGTCACTTTTTTACTTTGAAATGATGTCAAACATACAGAGAGGTTACGAAAATGGTACAAGGTCTACCCAATATACCCTTTACTATGGGAGTTATCAGTTGTTTATTTTATCCCATTTTGTCCTATTTCCACTGTCATTTTGTCTCTCTCTATCTCTCCATATATATATATAAAAAATATATATATATGTATCTCTCCATATATAAACATACATAGTGATGTGCGTGTATACATAACTCTATGTGTGTGTATACATAGCTCTATGTATGTTTATATATATGTGCATGTATACATATCTATGTATGTTTATATATATATCTATAGACATATGTATATGAATATATTAATATTATTTTTTATTTGAGAGTAACTTGAGTTATCATGTGCCTTTACCCCTTAATACTTTAGTGTGTATGTAGAAGCCAAGGACATTTCCTTATATAACTGCAACATAATTTTAAAAATCAGGATATTTAATTTTGTTGCAAATCTATTATCAAATCCACAGTCCATTTTCAATGTTTGTCAAAAGTCCCCAAAATATAATGTAGAGCCAATTGTTTTCCAGTCCGGGATTTCATCCAGGAAGACACATTGCATTTGGTGGTCATGCCTCTTTAGTCTCCTTCAATCAGAAACATCTCCTTAGCCTTTGCTTTTGTTGACTCTTTCAACCTGGGAGATTACAGGTCAGTTACTTTATAGATGTTCCTCCATTTGGCATTGATGACTGTTTCTTCATGATTAGATTCAGATTATGCACTTTTTGGCAGAAATGTCACAGAGTGATACCATGCCCTTCATATCAGAAGGCATATGCTACCAGTTTGCTTCATTTTGAGTGATAATTGACCTTTATCACTTGGATAAGGTGATATCTACCAAATTTGTCCACTGTAATTATTTTTCCCTGCGTAATTAATAAGTAATTTGTAAGGAGGCACTGAGATCACGAATGCATCTTGTTCCTCATCAAACTTTCACTTACTTGTTTTAGCAACCATTGTTGATTTTCTAAGTCCACCATTCCTTCTATGGTTACGGCATGTTATTCTATTTTACTGTTTGCATTATTACTGATTCTATAATTATTATTAGCATTTTAATTTCATTTATGTATATTTGTATTTTGCTGATTTATATGCTTATTGTGGTTTTCCTTTTTTTTTTGTCCTAACAATTGTAATTTATAAGGTAATCCAGGGATCATTTATATTGTTTTTGTTTTTCTAAGACCATTTTTTGAGGTATGATTGACATACAACAAGCTGTACATATTTAATGTACACAACTTAATGAGTTAGGAGTTTAAGTATATACTGATGTGACCATCACCACAATCAAGGCCATAAACATACCCACCACCTCCAAAAGTTCCTTCTGCCCCTCTATTTTGTTTAAGATATTTTTCTTTCATGGTAAGAGCATTTACCATAAGATCTACTCCCTTAGCAAATTTTTAAGTATACACTGCAACATTGTTAACTATAGGCTTTATAACTATAGATCTAGTAGATCTCTAAAATCTATTCCATTTATTTTTTACTTTTGCTGATAAGAATCCATATATATATAGTTTCTTTGTTTTGTTTTGGTTTGGTTTGGTTTTTTGAGACGGAGTCTCACTCTGTCTCCCAGGCTGGAGTGCAGTGGCGCAATCTCGGCTCACTGCAAGCTCCGCCTCCCAGGTTCACACCATTCTCCTGCCTCAGCCTCCCCAGCAGCTGGGACTACAGGCGTCTACCACCATGTCCAGCTAATTTTTTTTGTATTTTTAGTAGAGACGGGGTTTCACCGTGTTAGCCAGGATGGTCTCAATCTCCTGACCTCATGATCTGCCTGCTTTGGCCTCCCAAAGTTCTGGGATTACAGGCGTTAGCCACTGTGCCTGGCTGCCCATAGATTTATATTTTATGTAATGTGTTATGATCCATTATGATAATTTATTACTATGTTTAAATTGACCCACATTGGCCAGTAGGAGCGTCTTTAAGCTGATTTCTATGTCCTTTCCATAGGTCTTCACTAACTTTTGAGTACTTCCTTAATTTGTAGCAGAAAAAGAGGTTTGTGAGTATTTTCAGCAAAATAATTACGTTTGCATTAGCTATAGCCACAAAAAATACCATTGGGGTCAGCCTCCCAATTGCATGCCCCTGCCCTAGAAGGCTTGTGGATGTGAGGGGAGGGGCTACACCAGGTAGGGAGGCTGACTTTGGCACCTCGGGTCCTACAAATGATACACATTTGATACACAGAAGCCTCTGCATGGGCTTAGGGATTTGGAGTCCCTGAGTAAAAGGAAAATGTACCTATTCTATTTATTCCTTCTTCAGGTATCTTTGAATGTCCTTTGTCATACTGTTATAACAATTTCTCTACTCCTGGCATTCAGGATTGATGTGGAAGAGAAATCAGATTCAAAAAGAATCAAGGATCCTAGACACATGTTGTCCATGCCTGGGCCACCAGTGTGCACACACTGTATTTACATCAAGCGTCTCTGCACCAGGAGACAAGCCCAAGAGACAGTAGCCAGGCACCCGAGGCAGCAACACAATACAGGGGTGGGTTTCAGAGTGGATTGTACGTGTGGCCTCAGATACTTCTCAGTCAGCCCACAAGTGTGATGGAAGGAAGAAGACATGACCCCAAAGAAAATGTGGAGGAAAGTGTGCATTTCAAGCTTAAAACCTAAATTCCCATTCTGCCACCACAAAGAGATAAAGTGGCTAAATTAATTATTCTCCTCATAAGAAAGAATGCTAAAAGATTTATTTTAACCTCCAATTGCTCCTCAGACCTTAAGAGAAGATTTATGGTGTGAGTAGAGGATTTAATTGTATTACAATTTTTTTGTCTTAAGATCACATTTTCCTAACAGATTACATGATTATAGTGTATTCATCATGATGCAGATGAATTACACGTTCTCTTGTTTGTAGGCAGCAACACAACGGAGTGCTCGATTCTGGAAAGTTGACTTCTCCATAATGCTTATTGAAAAGAAAAGGGAGTAGTCAATTAGTCACAGATTCAGCTAGAAAATCATATTCTGTGAAACTATAAGCAAAATGCCTCAGGGACTTTTCATAGAAGGTCTTAAATCTGTGTTTGCCAGATATGGACCTTACCCCTGAAAGTGAGAAAACATAATATCCCAAATCTACACACATGATGACAGACTTGGAAGAGAAATAAATTATACCCATAATAGCCTTGATTTAATCTTTAGGGCATGGTTAGGCTGAGCAAATGAAATAAGGCCAAAACATTTCCTCACCTAACTCATAAGAAAGTGAGCCTTTTTATTTCTGCAACAGACATTCATGTTACGGTTTGGTTAGGCACCATCACCCTCACCTCGCCACTTACAGAGGAATTTTCCTTTCACTAAAATCCAGAGAAGAAGGCTGGAGGGTGCAGTACAGGGAGCCCACAAGAACGACATAGTCCAAACTCACCACACTCTACCTTCTGCTATTTGGAAATATGGTGACTTTAAAAGCAATTTAGAAATAAATGTGTTAGCATGTGGAAAGTTAGTCTTAACAGAATATAAGGGGTCTTTTGGCACACAAGAGGTGTCTGATAAAGTGTGTTCCAGACCAAAGCTCCAAATTAAGTATTTGAGAATGTCATCCAAGAGAGAGAAAAAAAAAGCCAAATAGTTGGCAAAAACACAGCTGAATCGTGAAACTGTACACCAGGCTGCCAACTCTCAAAGAATACTCTTAGGTACAATTTACTAAACCAACTAAATAAGAGGCAGCCATAAAGTACAGATGAATGCAGATGTTGGTGGACTCTAGAGTCACCTTTAAGCCTATTAAAACTTTAAACACTCTGGTGCCTGATAGCCCAAAAGGCTGAAAATAGTGCTGTGGTGAGCTGCTTATAGGAGACGTGTGTGTGTGTGCGTGTGTGTGTGCGTGTGTGTCTGTGAGGAGAGAAAGAAAGGGAGACAGAGGTCTGCTGCTACTGGGTGCCCACTTCTGCCCTGCTGGTCTTGAGAATGTACCTCAAAAAATATAATAAAATGTCTGCGAAAATCACCACATCAGCCTAGTGGAAAATGTAAACTGCTCCAAGACGAAAACTTCCAACAAAGCTGTTGAAGTCACAAAACTTTCCTGGATTTTTAGAAACAAAATGCCTGCATCAAGTGCTTATGTGAAACACAATTCCATTAAGCTAATATATGAAAGGAAGCAAGCATGAACTTTAACTTAGGAAACCAGCTTCTACACTTCCATCCTAGAGATAAGACTGTACCACAGGGCTGAGAGGAAGATGCTGTCTTTGGAGCTGGAGGACCCTCCCTCAGCTTGGGTCTCCTCAGATGCCAAGGCATGGCTCCATTTCCTGGAGCAGTGCTGTTTCCTTAGGAATAGAAGATTGATTCCCTAGGAATAGAAGAATATGGTTTTGACCCAAGTTTGCACTGTGCTGTACAATGTACAGAGAGCAAGCACATATGTGTATATCTTTCAAGATCCAACTCTTCTAAAATTTTGAACATCTTTTGTCCCAAAATATGTCTTTTGGGATTCCAAGATGTAACCCTAAAATTCTGACTAAAATTTTGTCCAGTGGTAAAATTATGGGCTTTTACTCATTTGTCTCAAGACAATAATCAGATTGAAAGGAAGATGTTGAGGAGTTGACAATCTGGAATATTAACTACCTTTACAGTAAGCACCATTTATGTGTCATCCAATTATATTTTTCTTCTTTATCTTAAAAAAGAATTTTTTAAGATAAAAAATTTGTGCATTGCCCAAATTCCTCATATAGAATGAAAAACAATCAAGCTAAATGCACAGAAGAATTGAGGGACCCAATAACCAAATGTTGCAATTTATCACTTTCGATGTATTAAAGGATGTACTGAATGTAACTATTATAGGAATGCTGAATACAATGAAATCTAATTTCAACTGATAAACTCACTTGTTAATCCAGCTCCCCGGAGAAAGCAGATGCCAAGATGGGATTCACATGAGAGGATTTCATCAAGGGAGACACCTGGGAGAACCATTTAGATGGATAGAGTTCCAACCACAGTGCAGGAGAGAGAGACAGGAGGTTGGGCAGTAGCACCCTACACTACAATAGATAATGCTGGGATAAGTAGATAGCCATATGCAAAAGAATGAGGTTAGACCCCTTCCTCACACCATACACAAAAATTAACTCTAACTGAACCATGGGCTTACATATAACAGATACAATTATAAAAATCTTAGAAGAATACACAGGAGTCAATCTCATCAGACACTTTTCTAAACTTCCTTTCAAAAGTCTAGGCTAGGCCTCTCCATGGTACATTGGCCAGATGGGCAGATTCTGTCTTCTCAAAACTGACAACTTAAAACATAAAATAACCCAGCAAAAATGATATGTGAGGCAGACCAATGAACAAATAAGTCTGAACATAAGTATGTATTTAATCTTGTGGTTAAGAACACAGACTCAGGAGTCACACAGAATCCCAACTGCACTACTTACTAGTACTGATAATGACCTTGGACAAGTTACCTAACATCTCTGTGCCCAGTTATCACATCTGTAAAGTGGGATAATCATAAAAATACCCAACTGTATTAGTCAGGGTTCTCCAGAGAATCAGAAAGAATAAGGTGTGTGTGTGGGGGGGGGGGGGGGATGTAAAGGGATTTAAGGAATTGGTTCATGTGATTATGGAGCCAAAATTGGCAAGTCCAAAATCTGCAGGGTGGACTGGAAGACTGGAGACCGGGGAAGAGCTGATGCTTTGGTTCAAATCCAAAGGCCATCTCCTGGCAGAATTTCCTTTTGCCTGAGGGAAATCAGTCTTGTGTTCTATTCAGGGTTTCAACTGATTGGATGAGGTCCACCTGCATTATGAAGGGCAATCTGCTTTGCTCAGTCTACCCAGATGAATGTTAATCTCAACCAAAACACCCTCACAGAAACATTCAGTAAAATGTTCAACCACATATCTGGGCACTGTGGCCAAGTTAATTGAACACAAAAAATTAACCATCACATCACTTAAAAGGGCTTTTGCCAGGATTAAATCAGTAGACATATAAAATTCTTAGGACTGTGACTGGCACATAATGGGTGCTACGTAAGTGTTAGCCATTGAGACAATTATTGTCATTTTTATTACACAAGGGGCAATGGAGTGGCAAAGGGGCCATGTTGCTTACCTTCCAGAAGCAAGACCCATTCTCTTACAAAGCAGTTGGGAAGGGCCTCATTAAAAACAGGGAATTTCTGTATATTGTGGGAATGAGGAAAGAATGACTAGAACACCAAGACACTAGGGTGTGGCTTTGGGGGAAAATGTGACTAGGAGCAGAGGACATTGTGCAGCATTAGTAAGAAAAGGGTTAGACTTTGGAGCAAAAGATGAGACCCCGAGCCTTCTTTTGCAGAGCCACTGGAAGACCCTCTGAGGCTTGGGGATCAGGTTGAATGCACTGAGCAAACACAGGTGTGAAATAACTTTGGCAGTAGAGTTGAAGGAAGGGCTGAGTAGGAAGTGGAGGCTTTCAAGAAGAGGAGATTGTGGCACTCCACATACTGAGTGAAGAAAGGCCATTTTATCCACTGTCCCTAAGAACTACAGAAATGAAAAGTAAGGTCTATAATACAGTGGAAAATATAATAGAGTTTCTTGCTTAGGACTTTGAAAATTGCCTGTAGGTAGATTCCTATAAAGGGGATGACTGGCCTAATGAGAGAGTGGCAGAAAATTAAGCAACTTCTTTCTACAAGTGGCATTTTCGGTTTTCCCTTGCTATGCAGCTTATCTCTCACTTTAAATAAATCTACTACTATGAATTTATAGCATTAATAAAACAGGACACTAATTTATGCTGCTCAGTCAAAAGGCTCAAACATAACACTGTATGTTAGACAATGACAAATGATGTTATTGCAGCTTAACTACAGCAGACATTCATAATCCAAAAGAAAAAGAGAGGACAAAAATTAAGTTATGGGATCAGGGCACCAGTAAATCCTCACACGCGGGAGATTAAGAGGGGAGTCATTCAGAACCAGGAATTAAGAATGGGTTGCAAAACCACTTGTAGTTCAAGACCAAGAAAAGTCCATCCATGAATATCATTTCCATCCCTTGTTTGCCTGCCATCTTTTGATTCAACGGAACACTTTTTCCCCTAAATGGTATATTTTTGTGGCTATAGCTAACATAACATGTAATTATGCCCTAAAACATGACAGCAGCACAAATAGGCCAGCCAATTGAATTAAGCCAGATCATCTGGCCAGCCATCTCCAGGTTCCTTGCCTGCTTTTGTGCTTGATGTGTTTTTATCATTGTTTTGTTTCTTTTTAAGATGGAGTCTCGCTCTGTCGCCCAGGCTGGAGCGCAGTGGCCTGATCTCGGCTCACTGCAAGCTCCGCCTCCCGGGTTCACGCCATTCTCCCGAGGAGCTGGGACTACAGGCGCCCGCCACCACGCCGGGCTAATTTTTTGTATTTTTAGTAGAGACGGGGTTTCACCGTGTTAGCCAGGATGATCTTGATCTCCTGACCTCGTGATCCGCCCACCTCAGCCTCCCAAAGTGCTGCGATTACAGGCATGAGCCATCGCGCCCAGCCGTGTTATCATTGTTTAAGCATCCCAAGTGATTCTCAGGACGCAGGAATAGGTAGCACTGCCTAAAGGGAAGACAAATATGGAGGAACAAAAATGGAAACTTTGTGCTCCATCAGCTCCTCTCATGTAGAGACCGTTCCCACACCAAAAACCATGAGGGATCCTGCTTGACTTTTCCCTGGGATAGGGTGATCCCCCGCAGCCCCCTAGCTTCCACGTTGTGCTGGCGACAATGCCATCATCCTGGAGAGGATTGGGGTCTGTGGAAGGAGAGGAGCGGCACTCCTAGGCCCACCATCCCGTTTCTTTTGAACTGTGCTGTGCTGACACCTAGCTCCAGCGCAATATGTGAGAGAAAGCTTCTTGGGAACTTGGGAACGCTCCTCTTAGGGAGAAATTTAAGAGAATCCCTGACTTCTGCATTTCATTTTGGATGACAAGTTGGCTTTTCAGATCAGTCAGGGAAGGCAGGGAGGTGGGGAAGCCGTGGGAGGGAGAGGAAGCTCCGCTCTTGGAGCTAAAGCCCAAGAACTGCAGCCAGGTTATAAACATTTCCGTGGCTCATCACGGCAAAAGCAGAGGATGTGACCGCAGGGCCATGAGGATTGGACATATCCTGTCCCTCAACTTTATAGCTGTTTTATTTCCTTTCAGACTCAGAAAACTTGGATTGGAGTTGAGCCAGGGTGGAGAAATCAAGATCCTCACGTACAAGAAGAACTTAGAACCCTGAGCAGGCTGTTTGGGGAGAGGTGCTGATTCCAGTCTTCAGTGACCACATAGCCATCCAGCCATGGGCTCAGCTCCTGAGAGGGGAGTCCTCAAATGGAGGCCTTGCCTGGGCAGGGAGCCCCTGCCCTTCTCCACAGAGAAGAAACCAAATGGCCACCTTTCAACCTCCCAGGGCTTACAGGGTCTTCACAAGCTCTGTTCCCAGCAATCAAAATCAGAGGTAAATTCCCAGTGGTGATCTGGGAAGAGTGGGTGGGGGTCAATAGGAAAAAGGGGTTGGAAATTGACGAAGGTCTAGTTCCCTTGCCTTCAGATTCATGAACCAGCAGCACAGTGATTCCCAACAGGACTTGTCCTAACATGGTGCTTTTTTCTCCTTCTGAAAGTTAGTATAGCTGAGCCAAGCTTTCTGTCTTCTTTCCCTGGAGAAAACAGAAAAAAGGGCCTGTGTCCTGCATTTGAAAAACATCTGGTGGGACTATCAGGAGAGAAAAAGCAAAGACTATAATTTCACTTACCTTTTGGGATAGTTTTTATTACATTTACTTTCTTGGATACGCAAAAAACTTTGGCATTTCCCCATTAGTTAATGGGTTCGGAATTTTATTAATCAATGTCTAAATGTTCGTAAAATAATGCCACCTTTTAAAACCAGGGGCAAGGACTCCTTCCAAATGCTTCCAGTCATAAGGAATAATATTAAAATGCAGGTTGCATATGTGCCAAAACCAGTCTTCAGGGAGTGGGGCATAAGGCCTCAATTATCCCAGTCACCTCCAGAGCCAGAGATCAAGGGCAGAAATCCATGCCAGACCAAGGAATACACCTGAGGATTGGGCCTACCAGGCCCTTTCGCAGTTCAAGCTGATTCCTCACTTCCCTCCTCCCAATCTCCACACAAAATTCACCCTATCCCCGGTCTCCTGTGCCCTAAGGGCTACCAGAACAGTTGGGTATTAATCACACATCTCCAGGGAGCGTGTTGTTGCTCAAGCTGAGTGTGGTTCTCCCTGGCAGTTGCATGCTGTGCTTTAAGTACCGGGAAAGTTGAAAGTGTATCTTACATCCCCTTTTTTTCTGAGTACTCACTCCTGCTATCAGTTGATGTAACTGTTTTTTTATGTCAGATTCCCCACCTGGTTTGTAAAATCAATGAGAACAGAGACCGTATTTGTTTTATTCATATTCAATACCAAGTACCCAGCAGAGGACCTGGTACAAAGTAGGTACTTGGTAAATAGTTGAAAAAAAAATCCCAGGAATTCTCTCCCTGGTAAACACCAAAGAGATATGAATGCATTTGTCTTTTAAATATCACAGATGCAAATGTTCATAACAGATTTATTCATAATAGTCCAAAACTGAAAACAACCCAAATCTTCATCAAGTAGTAGAATCAACAAATAGAAGGTGGGGTATTTGCAGTGGAATAATAATCCCAAAAAAAGGAATATAAAAAAGAAGCTACAACTCTACTCAACCACACAATATTGAACAAATGAAGTTCCCCAAAATGTGTGATTACATTCATATGAAAGTTGAAGACCAGACAGAACAAATCTATGATGATAGAAGTCAGAATAGTAGAAACTCCTGAGCGGGGGTGGGTGGTGGTGTATGGGTGGCCAGGTGTCAGGGGATTGACAGGGAAGGGGCCAAGATTGCTTGAGGAGCTGGAAGCCCTTCCTTCAGGTTGTGATGGAGTGGATGCTGAATGTTTCCACATTGAGAATGACAAAAAGGAAAGCTACACTTTAGGGCTCTGCATAGGACTTGGGTCCTATCAATTGCTGTATAAGAAGGAAAGCTCCATGAGAAGAGCGACTCATCCTTGTTCATATGAATCTCAGGATTTAGAATAGTGGCTGCACACAGGAAAATGTTTTTGAATGAGACAGATTTGGAGTCCTTTTGCCTCCCTGTGACCATGGGTCTCTCCTTGATTCTCCCATCAGCACCCTCTCATGCTCACTGAATGCTCTCCCCACATGAGGCCCTGCTGTGCCTGCAGGCCAGCGGCTACCTCCAGTCAACATGTCTAAATTGGCATACCTCCTATTCCCACCCTCAGCAGTTCTTTCTCCTGGGCTTCCTCTTAATCTTCCACACCTTCAACTTACCCAGACTTGACACTTGGCCACCTTTAACATCTCCCTCTCCCTTATATACCACAACTACTCTTAAACAAGAGCCCATCTGCTATCATCTCACTCCAGTTAAAATGACTATTATCAAAAAGACAAAAAAATAAACCAATGATGGTGAGGACATGGGGAAAGGAGAATTTTTATATACTGTTGGTGGAAATGTAAATTAATACAGTCATTACAGAAAACAGTACAGCATTCCCTCAAAAAAATAAGAATATAACTACTATAAGATCCAGCAATCCACTACTGTGTATAAAGCCAAAGGAAAGGAAGTCAGATATTTTGAAGAAATATCTGCACTCCCATGTTTGCCACAGCACTCTTCACAATAGCCAAGATATGGAATCAACTGAAGTGTCCATCAAAGGATGAATAGATAAAGAAAATCTCAGATATATACACAATGGAATACTATTTAGCTGTAAAAAAAGAACAAAATCCTGCCATTTGCAACAACATGGATGGAACTTGAGGACACTGTGTTAAGTAAAATAAGCCAAGCACAGAAAGACAAATGTCACATGTTCTCACTTACATATGGAGTCTAAATAAATGAATCACATGGAGATAGCAAATAGAATGATGGTTATCAGAGGCTCAGAGGGTAGTGAGGAGGGGGAATGGGAATGAAAACACTTAGATATTATAGAAGGAATATAATCTAGTGTTCAGTAGTATAATAGGTTGGTTATAGTTAACAATAATTGACTGTATATTTTTAAACAGCTAGAAAAGAAGATTTGGAATGTTCTCACCATAAGAAACAGTAAATATTTGAAGTGGTGGATATCCCAATTGTGCTGATTTGATCATTGCACATTGTATACACATAACAAAACATCACACTGTACCCCATAAATATTTACAATTATTGTATATCAAAAATAAAGCTTAAAGAGAAAAAATGTAGAAGAAAAAAACAAAGAGATGCAAAATTAAAAACAACAACAAAAAAAGAGCCCATCTGTTGTCATTATCTGTTTCTACTCACAACACCCTGACACCAAAATACGTAAGTTTTTTGCCACGCCCACCACCAGTTCTCCAGCTTTCCAGACACCAACTGGGTGTCCAATGATTAAATTCCATTCTGACACTAGGTACCCAGAGTTAGTTCAGACCCTAGATTACGGCCTCAGTCCCACATGACTGTCCCACTTCAGACACCAATCACAAGTCCCAGCCACCCATACTTCTGATAAACCAGTCATAAAGTCAGAGGTTCCCACAACCCTTTCCTCAGTTTTGATGGTTTGCTAGAACAGCTCACAGAACTCAGAAAACCAGTTTACTTCCCATTGATTATGTATTATAAAAGCTAAAACTCAGGAAGCACCAAATGGAAAAGATGCATAGGGCCAGGGATGGGGGTGAGAACACTGAGCTTGTGTGCCCTCTTCACACCTCCATGTGTTTGCTGACCAAGAAGCCCTTCGAATCCCATTGTTTGGGGATTTTATGGAGGTTTCATTACATAGGCATGACTGATTAAATCATTGGCCACAGTTGATTGACTCAATCTGTATCTCTTCTTCTTTCTTCAGAGGTTGAGGGGTGAAAGTAGGGTTGAAAGTTCCAACTCTTCTAACCTGCCTGGGTCTTCCTGGGAACCAGCCCCCAGCCAGAGCTATCCAGGGTCCCCCAACCCCCAGCCATCTCACTAGCATCCACTCAGGCATGGTTGAAAGGGGATTCTGAATAAAAAAACACATTCCTCTCATCCCATCATTCAGGGAATTCCAAAGGTTTTAAGAGCTCTGTGTAAGGAACTAGAGCCAGGGCCGAAGACCAAGGATATCTTTTTGTATTATATCACAATATCAGGCTATCTCCTGAACCATTCCCTCCTGGCAGTTCTTACCACTACTGTTTAAACTCAGGCCTTGATTATTTCAGGCTGAAATAAACATTCTCCAGGAACCTCTGACCCATC
Organism: Macaca mulatta; assembly: GCF_049350105.2. Taxonomy (NCBI): domain Eukaryota; kingdom Metazoa; phylum Chordata; class Mammalia; order Primates; family Cercopithecidae; genus Macaca; species Macaca mulatta. The sequence goes on along the minus strand of NC_133410.1, from coordinate 162,584,224 downwards.
ATTCCTAGCACACAGTTGGAGTCATGGTGCTTTACTGTTCACACACTTTCAAAGACTCCCACTGCCGACCAGGTAAGACACGATACGCCTTATCCTGGCACTGACAGTCTTCTAAAAATAGGCCTCAAAACACCTTTTATCTTTATCCCCTGTTACTCCCCTCCACATACCCTATACTTAAGTTAAAGGGAACCATGTGAATACCCCAAACAAACATGTCAGTTTCTCACCCCATGCCTTTACTCCTTGCCTTCCCTCTGGCAATGCCTTACTCTCCCTTCTCTGCCTGCCCTCTGTAACACTACAGGTTCTAGTTGAAATCATGACCACCCTTCACAAAGACTCATCCCACATGTTGGTTCCCTAAACACCTCAGTTCCTGCTCTCAATTGATTGTTTCTATTTGTGCTGTTCTCATGTCACTTACTGTATGCTGCTTTATGGTGATTTCAGTTCCCTTTTAACCTGTAAGCCCATTTACGGCAGAGTGCATGTCTTACTCCTCCTTGAACTTATATAGTATCTTATCCTCAGATGCTCATTAAATGCATACCGATTGTAAAAATAAATGCACGAAGGAAAATAAAATCAAGTCTCAGCTAGCTGTTACACTGACTAAGACAACAAATTAATTCACACTTAGATGGAAATGACTGCTTAAATGATTATATACACAAAGATATTTTCATTGTAATTGCAGACAATTCATTAACCAAAGAATGACACTAAATTGTGGAACCTCACATGGGTAGTGTTGGAGTTTCCTGGTGCCACCTAAAATCAGATCACCAACTATCCTACTTTGGGTGTGAACTGCCTTAAGGATTGCCTAGGCCTAGATGTTTCAGGGTCCCCAGGATAGTCAGCTCTCCCATGTGACCAGTGCATCTTTATAATGCCACTCAGTTCAAAGTCAAACAAGGCTGACTGTCACATCCACCCTGCCATCCACTATAATATGTTCCTTCAGGAAACTGACTACCTACCTGAGGCTTGGTTTCTTCGTCTGTCAAGCAAGCATGATAGTCCTGCTTTTCCAGGTTCTCATGAGGAACAGTGATCCAGTCAGGCAAGTAGAAGCTGCCAATGCAACCGTGAGCATTCAAGTTTCTACTTGGGCCTCCAAGCACCACAGGTATGCTTGTGGTTCTGTCTGGCTCCACGTGGCTTTGGCAGGAGAAAGGGAGTCTGCCTCACTCTCTTGCTGGACACTGCGGGAAGATGTTCTAAGCCTCCCCTCCAGTCTTTGTGGAAAATTATAATAGGAAGTGATTTGGGGCAGGCTCCCTGATTCTTATGACTTTCTCCACCTCTGAGTTCACTGAGACCAAAGGAGCTTTTCCCAGTGAGAAGAGAAACATTCCAATCTATTGACATAAAAATGCCCATGGGATAGTCCAGGGGAAATCATCAGACAGGAAGAAGATGGAAGAAATTGCGTGGCAGAGGCTTCAGGAGAACACAAGGTCTCAGGGTCAAGCATGCAAAGTGAGAGAGGGAGCTCATGCTCCTGCCAGTTCCTTCTGCTGAACACGTACCCTTAGCACAAAGAGCAAACATGCACACACAAGCTTTAAAAATACAAAAAACAAATGGGAAGTTTTCCCTTGGAAAAAAATTACAGCCTCTGGCAGAAAACCACGAAGGTAATTGCGAGAGACTGGGCCCATCTCGGCCCATCGATGCTAAAGCACGGCCTCTCCATACATGAAAGCTCCTGCTTGCTGGTCAGGCCAGAACCCCAGGCCAGGCCTTCCGCTCTCTCTGGTTCTCCTCTGGGAGGATTTAATCTTACTGCCAGCTGGCAGTGAATCCGGACAAATTGGCAGGGTCCCACCTTGCTTTAAGTGAATGCATGTGCACCTCTCAAGCTCACAGAGGATATTCATTAGCCTGCTCCCCTGCCCCTTTGAGGGAGGTTAAGGTGGCCCTGTCTACCAACACCGACAGAGCCCACCTCTTGAAACTGTCACACGCCCCAACCTTGAGGAGGAGAAAGGAGGCCTTTGCTCCCCAAATCCCTGTACCTAGAAAGACCTTCTATTCAGAGTTACATGCTGGCTCCTTCTCATGCACCAGTCTCCCTACATATTACTGTGGCTATGTGCTATGTCCAAGTGGAAAGAAGCTGGTAGAGCTGACAACTCCCCAAAAAGTTAGCCATTGAGTATGACTCTAAATATGCCCCAGGGAACACAGCTCAGAAAAATTGTTAATTAATTCTCAGTGGAAAACTAAGTCTGACCACAGTCAACTTGAGTTTAACATGGATCAGCTAAGAAGTAATGGAGATCCATCCTGTGATCACGCTAGCCGGAACTTTGTCACCTCCCCGGGCCACCATCTGCTGAGGAGGCCTGGAATCAGGGCGGATGCACAAGACTTTGAGGGAAGGATGGATAAAGGGAAGCCTGAGCAGTTGGAGAATTTCTATTTCGCCCCTGCCCCTTCCCCTTCTCCTCTGAGGGGTCTGCTTTTTCTACTTTGTCACATTCTCTCTCTGACCCCATTTTAGATGAACTCTTTAAAATAATGAATTTCCTATTTGATGACTCAGTTTATCTCTTTGATAAATGGAGAGGGCATCGATTGCCGAAGCTGCCATCAACTGCCTGTATGGGTTGGGCCGGTCGGGGGCAGTAATTAGCAAATGTTTAAGGACAGAAGAGTCAGTTCCATAGTTCCGGTTATTCACAATCTCTACAGTTCTTATATATCCACCAATTCCACCTCTAGGAATTCCTCCTAGAGAAATATGCAATGATTTATGACTCAAACTAGTAACAGAAGTGTTATTTATAAAGGCAGAAAAAACAAATGTTAAAAAGTAGAAATGTACTTGAATGAGTTATAGCACAAAGGAATACTTCTAAACCAATAATAATTATACATCATTATGTATTTATCACAAAAATGTGTTCATAATACATGAAGTAAATAAAAGGGGATCACAAGCAGTATGATCTCATTTTGGTGAAATGAAATAGCAAAAAAATAGGAAGAGAGAAAAATAAAGACAGAGGAGGGAGAAAAGGAAAGAAATAATCTAAGGATATGTCTTTTAAAATGCTTCTTGCCTGTAATCCCAGCACTTTGGGAGGCCAAGGCGGGCAGATCACAAGGTCAGGAGATCAAGACCATCCTGGCTGACACGGTGAAACCCTGTCTCCTACTAAAAATACAAAAAATTAGCCAGGTGTGGTGGTGGGCACATGTAGGGAGGCTGAGGCAGAATGGCGTGAACCCAGGAGGCGGAGCTTGCAGTGAGCTGAGATCACGCCACTGCACTTCAGCCTGGGCGACAGAGTGAGACTCCCAATCAAAAAACAAAAAAATGCTTCTCTATGTAGTGACGTTTTCTTTATGCTTATCATGTGGTATAAATTTTCCTTATAAATTTCGTTTTTTTTTAATTAGAGAGGAAAATCATGCTATTTAAGCAAGGGCATGCGCGCGCACACACACACACACACACACACACACACACACACACGAATCTGTCGACTTCACTGTCCTGTCTCTGAGATGAAATGCCTGTTTGCCAGCTTCCTGCAGAGGGGCCGGGACCGGCAGGCTCCACCACCCGGTGACTTGGAGCATGTTCTTGCAGTACTTGCCCACCATTCCACCAGGCTAGGCGGCACCTGGCAAAGGTGAGGAAGAAGGGGTGTGGAGGAGCAAGACAGTAGGATGCCTGGCTATCCAAGTTCTCCTATTACGAGCACAGGCTTGTGAAGCAAACCAGAGCTCCTGTTACAGAATATTTTTGTTTTCCAAACCTAAAATACTGAATTGACTGGAAAAGGAGAACGCCCTGAAGGGCTCTGCTAAGTAGATTATTTCACTCCATGGCTTTACATTCGAAGTCAAACTAGTTTAAATGTTTGCTTCCTGTTGGGGAGCAGGGTGCACTGCTGTCCCAACAGTGGCTGCCTTGCTAAGGGTCACAGAGTATGACACTTAGTGCTCTACAGGAGGTGGCAGGTCCCAGCAGCAGCACCAACTCCAACAGTTTGGCATCACACTTCATTTTCCAGGCCTCAGTTCCCCCTCTGTAGTAATGGGTACTATGTATTCACTAATAACCAGCATAACAGTCAGTACTCTTCATGCTCTGTTAGAGGAGCTCCATGGGGAGCTTGTGGGGAGGGGGAGTAGTGACTTAAGTGGGAGCCAAGGAAGAAGCTAAATGGGCAATGCCTTGGACCCCCAATCCCCAATATAACCAGAGCAGCGCTGCACCTTCTCTCTTTTATATATTTAGGTTCAAGGGAAGGATTTATTGGAAAACAGAGTTTTACAATTATGACTTAGCCACCAAACTAATAATGTAGCTCTGATACACACACACACACACACACACACACACACGTTTTTTTGTTTTTTTTTTTTTTTTGAGGTGGAGTCTCACACTGTCACCAGACTGGAGTGCAATGGCGCAATCTCGGCTCACTGCGACCTCTGCCTCCCGGATTCAAGCGATTCTCCTGCCTCAGCCTCCCAAGCAGCTGGAATTACAGGCACCCACCACCACACCCAGTTAATTTTTTGTATTTTTAGTAGAGACAGGGTTTCACTATATTGGCCAGGCTGGTCTCAAACTCCTGACCTCATGATCTGCCCACATCGGCCTCCCAAAGTGCTGGGATTACAGGCATGAGTCACTGCACCCAGCCCTGATATTCATTATAATAAAGTATTACCTCGAAGCACAGTGGACTTATAATTATGTTTCAGCTGAGACAAGCATTGATTTCTGGACTCTTTTTCCTATTTTTCAATGTGATTCACTCATGCAGAGGAGGGGTGCCATCTTTGGGTATAATCTCAGAAATAAGATTCAAACATTCAGCAAACAAAGATGGGTTATTAAGTCATCCTCCCATAAAGAGAGTGAGAAATCCATGAACCTGGCATCTCTACAAGGCACCTGGCACCAATTATTCCTGGCCCTGGCTAAATGGCTCTGCATAAGAGTGCTCAAAAATAAAGTGGAGCTATTTTGGGCTCTTTACTTGGGTTTTATTAGGTATTTTCTTTCCATATGAGGAAATAGTTCATTGCTCTGTTCTCCATGGTACCTGCTATTTAGCAATGGTGATGTCTATGTTTGTGCATATGCACCTACATGCAATGCCCTTTGGTGGTGGGCATCTGCATTTTAGAAGTACTTTGAGTGAGGGGAATATATGCCAGCTTTATTTCTTAAAATAACAGCCATCTCAGTCTGTTTTCTGTTCCTATGACAGAATACCTTAGACTGGGTGATTTTTAAAGAAGAATTATTTATTCCGGTTCTGGAGGCTGGGAAGTTTAAGGGACTTCTCACTGCATCATAACACAGTGGAGGGCATCGCGTGGTGATAGCAAGAATGTGCGGGTCAGCTAGGGTCTTTCTTCCTCTTCTTATAAAGCCACCCATCCCAATTTGGGGACCTCCCACCCTCATGATCTTATCTAAACCTAATTTCCTCCAGAAGGCCTCATGTCCAATCAACATATGAATTCGGGGATTAGGTTTCCAATACAGTCAAACCATCGTAACAGCACCAAAGCAGAACTTTCACAGCTATCTGATTGAGCAAACCCCAAAATTCCTTCCTTTCCTGGAAATAAGAAGGAGAAAGAAGAGAGGAAACAGAAAGAGGAAAGGAAGGGATGGGAAGGTAGGAGAGATGAGAAGGAAGAGTAGAAGATAAAGAAATTAAAATTCATTTTACAGCAAGCTTTTTAATATCAAGTATGCTAGATTTTGGTTCTGGGTTTGGGAATTCTTAGCCTGTGCCATTTTCATGATCTTGAAAAACAAAACCATCTATGGGAAAGGCTGCCATGTGGACCTGGATTTGATTTTATTGCATTTTGCTCTCATCTCTTCTGGAGTGTTGGTGGAGTCCATGATTAGCATGAATGTCATTTTGACAGAATCCAGAGCAACCTAGCCAAAAAAAAAAAAAATATTCCTCTCTCTCTCTCTCACGCGCGCGCGCACACACACACACACACACACACACACACTTGATAAAGATTGTCAACTGCTCATGACTTCATGCTGAGCCCCCTTTCTCTGGGACAGCCCACATCTGCCCAGGCAGTGATGAAGCTCTTGGTAACCTCCTTAAGAGGTGTGACTGCTGCCTGCATATTGTTGTCCACGAAAAGTTGACATTTTCTTATTCTGAAGCATTTGTGTGTATATATGTGTATATATATATGAAAAGGCTTGGAAGGTTGATAAATTTTTCCACCTCTGGCACGTTTTTATAATATAGTGCTGAAAAAAAAGGTGACTTCAATGGTAGGTTTGAGTTTGTATTTTAGCAGATATACTAAGAAGAGAATGTCTCTGAATTTCACAAAACATCTGTATCCTGATGTGTGCTGGCAGTGACCATAAAACTAACATGTATTGGGTGACACCATATTTAGAATCCTCTCTGGGCCCTTTGCCTGAGGTAACTCATTTAATCCTCACAACTCCCCAGTACAGTAAGTCCTGTGGTTCTCCTCATTTTAGGCAGGAGTTTGAAACTGGTCCAGTCATGCAGCTAAGAAATGCTAAGCAAGACTGGAACGCAGTCCTCTAGCACCAGAGATTGAAGAAATACACAAACAGGTGGAGGAAGGAGGCGAAAGGTAAAATCTAGGTGTAGGATTGCTAAGTCTTATGATAAGTGTATTTAACCTTATAAGAAACTTAGCAAGCTGTTTTTAAAGTTTTTATTTCAATTTTGAATTATTCTTTGCTAGTATACAGAAGTACAGTTGATTTTAATATAATGAATTTGTATGCTGCAATCCAGTTAAATTCACTTATTGGATCTAATAGCATTTTTCTAGATTGAGATTTTCAATGTAAGTAATCATGCCATCTGAAAGAGTTTTATTGCTTACTTTCCAAATTGTATTTCTTTTATTTCCTCTTCTTGCCTTGTCGCACTGACTAGACCCTCCAGGACAATGTTGAATAGAAATGGAGAGAGACATTTACAGAACAGTCCATCTAACAGCCACTGAACACACATTCCTCTCAATTGCCCATGGAACTTTCTCGAGGACAGATCATATGTTAGGTCACAAACTTAATCTTAACAAATTAAAGAAGATTTGAATCATACCAAAATGGTATAAAACTGGAAATCAATGACAGGAGGAAATTTGGAAAATTTACAAATACATGGAAATGAGACAACGCACTATTGAATACCCAATGGGTAGAAGAAGAATTTAAAAGAGAAATTTTAAAATTCCTTGTGACGAATTAAAATGGAAATGAATCATATGAAAAACTATAGGATATGGCAAAAACAGTCCTAAGAGGGAAGTTTATAGTAACAAACACCTACATCAAGAAAGAAGAAAGATCTCAAGTAAACAATCTAATACTGTACCTCAAGGAACCAGAACAAACTCAACCCAAGATTAGTAGAAAGAAAAATTAATAAAAATCAGAGCAGAAATAGAGATTTAAAAAGCAATATAAAGATCAATGAAACAAAGGGTTGGCTTTGTGGAAAGATAAAATTGACAAACCTTTAGCCAGACTAAGAAGACTGGCTAAAGAAAAGACTCAATAAAATCAAAGATGAAAAAGAAGACATTACAGCTGATACCACAGAAATGCAAAAAGTCATGAGACTATTATAAACAATTATATACCGACAAACTCGATAATCTAGAAGAAACTAATAAATACACATACAATATACCAAAATTGAATAATGAAGAAATAAAAAATCTGAAAAGATCAATAGTTAGTAAGGAGATTGAGCTAGTAATAATACTATAAAATGTCTTCCATCAAAGGTTCCACCCAGAACCTGACAGCTTCACTGCTGGATTATACAAAACATGTAAAGAAGAACTAATACCAATTCTTCTTAAACTATTTCAAAAAATTGAAGAGGATGGAATACTTCCAAATTTATCCTATGAATAAGTTTGATGCCAAACCTGACAAAAATACACACACACAAAAGAAAACTACAAATGAATATTTCTGATAAACTTAGATGCAAAAATTCTCAACAAAATCCTAACAAGCCAAATTCAATGGTACATCAAAAAGGTTTCCCACAGACCATCATGGCGGATGGGAGGCAGGACTAGATTGCAGCTCTGACTTGGACAGACAGAGCAGCGTGCGGAGGCTCAAATCATGAATTTTAGCTCCAGAATGACTGCAAGAACAAAACAGGAATCCTGAGAGGACCCACAGACCCTCTGAAGGAAGTAGACTGCTCCTGCAGGACCCTGGAAATGTCCCAACTACTGTGAGTGCCCCAAACTTTGGAAGTAGGAAAGGCAGACCCTCCACTCCCAAACACAGGCGCCCACTGGGGAAAATAAAGGTCTAGTTTGCGGGATAAGTTTCCAACCTTACCTGAAGCTGAGTCAAATTAGAGAACTTCCTCTACAGGGGTAGAGAAAGCAGCAGGAAAGACCGTGAAAGCTCACTGGGTCCCCAAGCAGGCCATTCCTGCCTGGCACCACAGGGACCCTTCAGGAGGACAGCCAGAGGCATGGGGGAAAATGCTACAGGAAAAACAAAGTCTCCAGCTGAACTCTGTAATAATTTGAACCAGGTGAGAAGCCTCCTTGCCAAAACTTGGTTGGGGGGAGGGAGCGAATCCGGTGTGCAGACTCCACAGGTCAGGGAAAAACCAAAGTTCTGTTCTTTCGCAGTGGGAGGTGGGTAGCCTGGGGCAAGCTCTCAAGCCTGGCTCACCCACTGCCTGGAAACAGACTCAGGGCTTTTATGGGGGGTATGGTGGGAGTGAGACCGGACCTTCAGATTGCATGGGAGCTGGGTAAGGCCTGTAACTGCCCACTTTTCCCCACTTCCCTGACAACCTGCATGACTCAGCAGAGGCAGCCATAATCCTCCTAGGTACACAACTCCATTGACTTGGGAACCCCATACCCCACAGCAGCCACAGCAAGACCCACCGAAGGAGAGTCTGAGCTCAGACACACCTAGCCCTGCCCCCACATGACGAGCTTTCCCTATCCACCGTGGTAGCTGAAAACAAAGGGCATATAATCTTGGGAGTTCTAGGGCCCTGCCTACGGCCAGTTCCTCCCCATACTACCACAGCTGATGCTCTCTGGAAAGCACCATCTCCCAGCAGAAGGCCAACCAGCACAAAAATAGAACATTAAACCACCAAAGCTAAGAACACTCATAGAGTCAATTTCATCCCCCTGCCACCTCCACCAGAACAGGTGTTGGGATCCATGGCTGAGAGACCCATAAATGGTTCACAGCACACGACTCTGTGCAGATGACCCCCGGTACCAGCCTGGAGCCAGGTAGACTTGCTGGGTAGCTAGACCCAGAAAAGAGATAACCATCACTGCAGCTCGGTTCACAGGAAGCCACATCCATAGGAAAAGGGGGAAAGTACTATATCGAGGGAACACCCCGTGGGACAAGAGCCTTCAGCCCTAGACCTTCCCTCTGACAGAGTCTACACAAATAAGAAGGAACCAGAAAACCAACTCTCATAATATGACAAAACAAGGCTCTTTAGCACCCCGCAAAAAAATCTCACTAGCTAACCAGCACTGGAACCAAACCAAGAAGAAAACCCAGATTTACCTGAAAAAAGAAATCAGGAGGTTAGTTATTAAGCTAATCAGGGAGGCACCAGAGGAGGGTGAAGCCCAATGCAAGGAAATCCAAAAAAAATGATACAAGAAGTGAAGGGAGAAATATTCAAGGAAATAGGTAGCATAAAGAAAAACCAATCAAAACTTCAGGAAATATTGGAGACACTTATAGAAATACAAAATGCTCTAGAAAGTCTTGGCAATAGAATTGAACAAGGAGAAGAAAGAAATTTAGAGCTCGAAGACATGATCTCTGAATTAACTCAAACCAACGAAGACCAAAAAAAAAAAAAAGAATAAGAAAATATGAATGAAGTCTCCAAGAAGTCTAGGATTATGATAAATGACCAAACCTAAGAATAATTGGTGTTTCTGAGGAAGAAGAGAAATCTAAAACTTTGGAAAACATATTTGGGAGAATAACTGAGGAAAATTTCCCCAGCCTTGCTACAGACCTAGCCATCCAAATACAAGAAGCACAAAGAACACCTGGGAAATTCATTGCAAAAAGATCACCACCTAGGCACATATGTAAAGTTAAGATGAAGGAAAGAATCTTAAGAGCTGTGAGACAAAAGCACCAGGTAACCTATAAAGGAAAACCTATCAGATTAACGCCAGATTTCTCAGGAGAAACCCTATAAGCTAGAAAGGATTGAGACCCCATCTTCAGCCTCCTCAAACAAAACAATTATCAGTCAAGAATTTTGTATCAAGCAAAACTAAGCATCATATATGAAGGAAAGATACACTCTTTTTCAGACAAACAAATGCTGAGAGAATTTGCCACTACCAAGCCACCACTACAAGAACTGCTAGAAGGAGCTCTAAATCTTGAAACAAATTCTGGAAATACATCAAAATAGAACCTCTTTGAAGCATAAATCTCACAGGACCTATAAAACAAAAATACAGTTTAAAAAGCAGAAACAAAAAAAGCAAGTAACACAGGCAACAAATAGCATGATGAATGCAATGGTATCTCACATCTCAATACTAACATTGAATATAAATGGCCTAAATGCCCCACTTAAAAGATATAGAACTGCAGAATACATAAGAACTCACCAACCAAATATTTGCTGCCTTCAGGAAATTCACCTAACACATAAGGACTCACATAAACTTAAGGAAGGGGTGGAAAAAGATATTCCATGCAAATGGAGACCAAAAGCAATCGATCAGGGGTAGCTATTCTTATATTAGACAAAACAAACTTTAAAGCAATAGCTGTTATAAAAAAGACAAAGAAGGACACTATATAATGATAAAATGACTAGTCCAACAGAAAAATATTACAATCCTAAGTATATACATGCCTAACACTGGAACAATTACTACTAGACCTAAGAAATGAGATAGACAGCAACATAACAATAGCAGGGGACTTCAATACTCCACTGACAGCACTAGACAGGCCATCAAGACAGAAAATCAACAAAAAAACAATGGACTTAAAATATATCCTAGAACAAATGGACTTAACAGATATTTATAGGACATTCTACCCAACAATTGCAGAACATACATTCTATTCATCAGCACATGGAACAGTCTCCAAAATAGACCATATGATAGGCCACAAAGCAAGTCTCAAAAAAATTAAGAAAATCAAAATTATACCAAGTACTCTTTCAGACCACAGTAGAATAAAATTGAAAATCAACTCCAAAAGGAACCCTCAAAACCATGCAAATACGTGTAAATTACATAACCTGCTCCTGAACAATCACTGGGTCAACAATAAAATCAAGATGGAAATTTAAAAATTCTTTGAACTGAATGATAATAGTGGCACAACCTATCAAAACCTCTAGGATTCAGCAAAAGCAGTGCGAAGAGGAAAGTTCATAGGATCAAATACCTTCGTCAAAAAGTGTGAAAGAGGACAAATAGACAATCTAAGGTCATACCTCAAGGAACTGGAGAAACAAGAACAAACCAAACCCAAACCTAGCAGAATAAAAGAAGTAATGAAGATCAGAGCAGAACTAAATGAACTTGAAACAAACAAAAAATGCAAAAGATAAATGAAACAAAAAGCTGGTTCTTTGAAAAGTAAATAAAATTGATAGACCAATAGCAAGATTAATCAAGAAAAGGAGAGAAAAAAACCCAAATAACCTCATTAAGAAATGAAATGGGAGATATTACAACTGACACCACAGAAATATAAAAGATCATTCGAGGCTACTATGAACACCTTTACGCACAGAAACTAGAAAATCTAGAAGAGATGGATAAATTCCTTGAAAAATACAACCCTCCTAGCTTACATCAAGAAGAATTAGACAAATAACAAGTAGTGAGATTGAAATGGTAATTTTAAAATTACCAACAAGAAAAGTCCAGGACCAGAGGGATTCACAACAGAATTCTACCAGACATTCAAAGAAAAAATGGTATACATCCTTTTGACACTATTCCACAAGATAGAGAAAGAGGGAACCCTCTCTAATTTATTCTACAAAGCCATCATTACCCTAACACCAAAACCACGAAACGACATAACCAAAAAAGGAAACTACAGAATGATTTCCCTGATGAAGATTGATGCTAAAATCCTTAACAAAATACTAGCTGACCAAATCCAACAACATATCAAAAAGATCATCCACATGATCAAGTAGGTTTCATATCAGGAATGCAGGAATGGTTTAACATATACAAGTCAATAAATGTGATATACCACATAAACAGAATTAAAAACAAAAATCATATGACCATCTCAACAGATGCAGAAAAAGCATTCAACAAAATCCAGCATCCGTTTATGATTAAAACTCTTAGCAAAATTGGCATACAAGGGACATACCTCAATGTAATAAAAGCCATATATGACAAACCCACAGCCAACATAATACTGAATGGGGAAAAGTTGAAAGCATTCCCTCTGAGAACTGGAGCAAGGCAAGGATGCCCATTCTCACACTCCTCTTCAACACAGTACTGGAAGTCTTAGCCAGAGCAATCAGACAAGAGAAAGAAATAAAGGGAACCCAAATCAGTATAGGCGAAGTCAAACTGTCACTGTTAGATTATGATATGATCATTTACCTCAAAAACCCTAAAAACTCCTCCATAGAGCTTCTAGAACTGATAAAAAAAAATTCATCCAAGTTTCAGGATACAAGATTACTTTACACAAATCAGTAGCTCTTCTATGCACCAACAGTGACGAAGCTGAGAATCAAATCAAGAACTCAACTCTTTTACAATAGCTGAAAAAATAAAATAAAATACTTAAGAATATACCTAACCATGGAGGTAAAAAGCCTCTACCAGGAAACTACAAAACACTGTTGAAAGAAATTGTAGATGACACAAACAAATGCAAACACATCCCATGCTCATGGATGGGTAGAATCAATATTGCGAAAATGACCACACTGCCAAAAACAATCTATGAATTCAGTGCAATCCCCATCAAAATACCACCACCATTCTTCAGAGAATTAGAAAAAAAATCCTAAAATTCATATGGAAACAAAAAGGAGCCCACATAACCAAAGCAAGACTTAGCAAAAAGAACAAATCTGGAGGCATTACATTACCTGACTTCAAATATACTATAAGCCCATTGTCACCAAACCAGCATGGTACTGGTATTAAAACAGGCATATAGATGAATGGAACAGAATAGACAACCCAGGAATCAAGCCAAATAGTTACAGTCAACTGATTTTTGACAACGCAAACAAAAATATAAAGTGGAGGAAGGACACCTTATTCAAAAAATGGTGCTGGGATAGTTGGCAAACCACATGTAGAAGAATGAAACTGGATCCTCATCTCTCGCCCTATACAAAAATCAACTCAAGATGGATCAAAGACCTAAATCTAAGACCTGAAACTATAAAAATTCTAGCGGATAACATTGGAAAAACCCTTCTAGACATTGGCTTATGCAAAGACTTCATGACCAAGAACCCAAAGCAAATGCAACAAAACAAAGATAAATAGACAGGACCATTAAACTAAAAAGCTTCGGCACAACAAAAGAAATAATCAACAGTAAACAGACAGCCCACAGAGTGGGAGAAAATCTTCACAATCTATAAATCTGACTAGAGGACTAATATCCAGAATCTACAGCAGACTCAAACAAATCAGTAAGAAAAAACAATCCCATCAAAAAGTGTGCTAAGGACATGAATAGGCAACTCTCAAAAGAAGATATACAAATAGCCAACAAACATACGAAAAAATCCTCAGCATCACTAATGATCAGGGAAAATGCAAATGAAAATGACAATGCAATACCACCTTAATCCTGCAAGAATGGCCATAATCAAAAAATCAAAAAACAGTAGACATTGGCATGGATGCAGTGATCAGGGAACACTTCTAATCTGCTGGTGGGAATGTAAACTAGTGCAGCCACTATAGAAACCAGTGTGGAGATTCCTTAAAGAGCTAAAAGTAGAACTACCATTTGATCCAGCAATCCCACTACTGAGTATCTACCCATAGGAAAAGAAGTCGTTATACGAAAAAGATACTTGCACACACATGTTTATAGCAGCACCATTCACAATTGCAAAATCGTGGAACCAACTCAAATGTCCATCAATCAATGAGTGGATAAAGAAACTGTGGTATATATCTACACAATGGGATACTACTCAGCTATAAAAAGGAACGAATTAATGGCATTTGCAGCCACCTGAATGAGGTTGGAGACTATTACTCTAAGTGAGGTAACACAGGAATGGAAAACCAAACATCATATGTTCTCAGCAATGTATGGAAGCTAAGCTATGAGAACACAAAGGCATAGAAATAATACAATGAACTTTGGGGACTTGGGGAGAAGGGTGGGAAGGGACTGAGGGATAAAAAACTACAAATAGGGTACAGTGTGTACTGCTTGGGTGATGGGTGCACCAAACTCTCACAAATCACCACTAAAAAATTTACTCGTGTAACCAAATACCACCTGTACTCCAATAACCTATGGGAAAAAAACTCTGAAAGCAAATTAAAAATAAAACATTAATAAAAATAAAGCTATATGTCTTCTGAAAAAAAGAACTAAATGCGATCTTACTTCTTAATTAAAAGACAAAGAATTACAAGTCCTTAAGGTAGTAAATTTATTCCTGTGAATATGTGAGCAGAGATTCAACTTTATCTAATTAAATTACAGAAAGAGACCCCTCCTTGATCAGATTGACAAAGAATGAAAATAAATGCTAATTACCAGTGCTGCTAAGAGTGCAATAAAACTTTCACTCTTTAAAAAAAGTGGGGGACTGGGGGGATCCAGGCACGGTGGCTCACGCCTGTAATCCCAGCACTTTGGGAAGTCAAGGCAGGTGACTCACCTGAGGTCAGTGGTTTTAGAACAGCCTGGCCAACACAGCAAAACCCCACCTCTACCAAAAAATAAAAAATAAAAAAATAGCCAGGCATGGTGTTGTATGCTTCTAATCCCAGCTACTCGGGAGGCTGAGGCAGGAGAATCGCTTGAACCTGGGAGACGGAGTTTGCAGTGAGCCAAGAACATGCCACTGCACTCCAGCCTGGGCAACAGAGCAAGACTCCATCTCAAAAAAAAAAGGTATTCCATGATCAAGTAGGATTAACAGGGATGAGAGGATGGTCCAACATACACATATCAATAAATACGATGCATCACATCAACAGAATAAAGAACAAAACCCATGTGGTCATTTCTGTAGATACAGAAAAACATATGACAAATTCA
Source organism: Macaca mulatta (assembly GCF_049350105.2). Taxonomy (NCBI): domain Eukaryota; kingdom Metazoa; phylum Chordata; class Mammalia; order Primates; family Cercopithecidae; genus Macaca; species Macaca mulatta. The sequence continues at coordinate 162,568,902 of NC_133410.1, read as the reverse complement.
ACATCCTTTTGTAATTAAAAACTCTCAACAAATTAGTTCTAGAAGGAATGTACCTCAACACAATAGAGGCTTTATATGACAAACCAACAGCTAACATCATAATGAATGGGAAAAAGTTGAAAGCTTTTCCCTTAAGAACTGGACCAAGACAAGGATTCCCACTCTCCCCACTTATACTCAAGATAGTACTAGAAGAGTCCTAGCAAGAGGAATCATACAAGAGAAAGAAACAAAAGACATCCAAATTAGAAAGGAAAAAGTTATATTGTCTCTCTTTGTGAAAAGTATGATGTTATATGTGGAAAACCCTAAAAACTCCACCAAAAAACTGAGAGACCAAAAAATAAATTTAGCAAAGTAGCAATATACAAAATCGACATACAAAAATCAATAGCATTTCTATACAGTAATGGCACATTTTCTGGAAAAAAAAAAGAAGTCAAGGAAACAATCCCATTTACGGCAACTACAAAAAATAAAGCACCTTGTAATAAAATTGACTAAGGAGATGACAGACTGCAACACTGAAAACTATAAAACATTGATTGAATACATTGAAAAAGACACAAATAAATGGAAAGATAGTCCATGTTCATGGATAGAAGAATAAATATTGTTATAATGTCCGTATTACCCAAAGCAATCTGCAGATTCAATGCCACCCCCTATCAAAATACCAATGACATTTTTCATAGAAATAGAAAAAACAATCATAAAGTTTGCACGGAACCAAAAAAAGACTCCAAATAACCATAGCAGTCTTGCATCAAAAAAAAAGAAAAGAAAAACAATGCTCATGACATCACACAACCTGACTTCAAATTGTACTACAAAACCTATAATAACCAAAACAACATGGTACTGCTATAAAAACAGACACATAGACCAATGGAACAGAAAAGAGACCTCAGAAATAAAACCATGCATGTACAGCCAATTGATTTTCAACAGAGGTGCCAAGAGCACACAATAAGGAAAGGACAGTCTCTTTAATAAATGGGCTTGGGAAAACTGGATATCCACATACAGAAGAATAAAATTAGACTATTAGTTCTCACCATATACAAAAACAAACTCAAGATGGATTAAAGACTTAAATGTAAGGCCCAATACTATGAAACTAATAGAAGAAAAAATAAGCAAAAATCTCCATGACATTGGTCTAAGCAATGATTTTTTGAATAAGACCTCAAAAGCACAGCCAGCAAAAGCAATAATAGACAAATGGAATTGCATAAAACTGAAAAGCTTCTGCACAGCAAGAGAAACAATCAACAGAGTGAAGAGATACCCTATGACATGCAAAAACATATTTGCAAAGTGTACATCCAATAAGGGACCAATATCTAAAACATATAAGGAGCTCAAACAACTCAATAGCAGAATAATAAATAACTCAATTAAAAAATGGGCAAAAGACCTGAATAAACATTTCTCAGAAAAAGACATAAAACTGTCAACAAGTGTATGAAAAAATGCTCAACATCACTAATCATCAGGGACATGCAAATCAAAACCATGAGCTAACACTGCACTCAAGTTTGAATGGCTATTATCAAAAAAGTTGAGAAATAACAAGTGTTGGCAAAGATGTGGAGAAAAGGAACTATTTTTGATAATGTAAATTAGAAATTAGTACAGACATTATGGAAAACAGTAGGAGGTTCCCCCAAAAATTAAAAATAGAACTATCACATGATCATGATCCAGCAATCTCACTACTAGGTATATGTCCAAAGAAAATGAAATCAGTATATTGAAGAGCTATCTGCACTCCTGTGTTTATCGCAACACTGTTCACAATAATCAAGATATGGAATCAACCTAAGTGTTCATCAGTGGATGAATGAATAAAGAAAATGCGGTATAGCCCAGGCACAGTGGTTCATGACTGTAATTCTAGCACTGTGGGAAGCTGAGGCAAGTGGATTCATTAAGCCCAGGAGTTTGAGACAAGCCTTGGCAACATGGTGAAATCCCATCTCTACTAAAAGTACAAAAAATTAGCTGGGTATGGTAACCCATGTCTGTAGTCCCAACTATTTGGGAGGCTAAAGTGAGAGAATCACCTGTGCCCAGGAAGTTGAGGCTACAGTGAGCCATGATGGTGCCACTGCACTCCAGCCTGGGCAACAGAGTGAGACCCTGTCTAAAAAAAAAAAAAAAAAAAAAAAAAAAGAAAGAAAATGTCGTGCGCTGTGTTGAAGGGGTGTGTGTGTGTGTATATATAATGAAATACTATTCAGTCATAAAAAAGAATGAAATCCTCCCATTTACAATAAGTGATTTCTCCCATCATTCATGCAACATGATAGAAGAAATAAGTTCTGGTATTTTAATGCACAGTGTGGTGACTATAGTTAATAATAATGTATTGTATATTTCAAAATAGTGAGAAGACAGGAATTTGAATATTCCTTACTACAAAGAACTGATAAATGTTTGAGGTGATAGAAATGCTAATTTCCCTGATTTGATCATTACATAATGTATCCATGTATTGAAGTGTCACATTATGCCTCAAAAATATGTACAATTATTGTGTGTCAAATAAAAATAAACCTTTTAAAATAATTTTTTAAAGAGCCAAGGAAATAAAATGGCACAGCCATGGGGGTCTTTTCTTCTAAGTAGCAGAAAGGCCATGCCATTTATCCAATGGTGAGGGATTTTTGTTGTTGTTGCTTGTGTCCTTGGTTACCATTAACTAAAGATTATGGGAGAAGCCATCCTTATTCATTGATGACCTCTCTCTAAAAAGGAAAGTAAAACGAAGTGTCAATATGCTCATTAGATTTCCACTTTAGGGATTTAGATGACAACATGCTTCTCCTATGGTAAGGAACTACATTTCAAAGACCCACTTTCTATAAACAAGGCTACAGATCAGTACTGTCCAATAGAACTTTCTATGAAAATAGAAATGCTCTATATCTGTAACTTTCTTTTTTTTTTTTTTTTTTTTTTTTTTGAGACAGAGTCTTGCTCTGTCGCCCAGGCAGTTTTTTGTATTTTTTAGTAGAGACAGGGTTTCACCGTGTTAGCCAGGATGGTCTCGATCTCCTGACCTCGTGATCCGCCCGTCTCGGCCTCCCAAAGTGCTGGGATTACAGGCTTGAGCCACCGCGCCCGGCCTGTAACTTTCAATAAGGTAGCCACTCCACATGCAGCTACTGAGCACTTGAATGGTGACTAGTATGACTAAGAAACTAAGTTTTAATTTTATTTAAATACGTAAATTTAAATTTAAATAACCACGCATAGCTAGTGATTATCTAAATAGCCAGTGCACCTAAACAGTGCCAATTTTACTTCTCAAAAACTCTTAGAAACCAAAGTCCTCACTAAAGAAAGGGAGAGAAAGACCTAGAAACAAGTTGTAAAGGTAAGGTTTCCTGGACAGCCTGTGGGTAGAACTTCCATCAAATTGCAGACTAATGGATTCTCAATGCTTCTTTGGTATTACTACCATCACACTGAAAAAAACGCAAAGTTGTCAGTGGATGGCAACATTATACTTTTTATTTGGAACTGATGTTCTTATGGTGCTCTGTATTGTTAAATATACACTCTCACGGGAGGCATCAAATTGAATATTCAACATGACTTCTCTGAGATTTGATTCCCACACACTGAATGAATGTTTTGGCTCTTGGGGGATGGTAGCATAAATATCTGAGCTTTGTATCACCAACAGAGGATTCAGAAAGAAATCAAACTTCATTTTTGTGTCTTGCTTCTTTTAATTTCATTTTATTTTCTCCCTTCTCTCTTTCTTAATAGCTGAGATGGATGGGGGGAACAATTGAAAATAAATGGCATGCTTTGGAGCAGCATTGAGCCTGACTCAATTTTTATGCATTTCTTTCAAAGGACCTTCTATGTTAAATTGCTTACTTGCTATCAGAGATACTCACAGTGAACACAACTTAGAGATTCATCAAAATGACAAAACTGAGAATCTCCAGGGCAGGAAAAGGTCATCAGACTCTGCGCAGTGCTGGGTCTGTATGAGTCCTTCACAAACACTCTCAGGATGGTGATGCCTTTGTTCCCCTCTGTTCTGGTGGAAATGATTTAGTGAATGCTCTACACCTTTCTCTCCCTTCAATGCCACCCTTGACCCCTCGCCCCCACCCTTTCACATTAGATCTTTTTGCTTCACTGGCCTTTCCGGATGAGGAAGAGTCTCACCAAATCAAGAATGTACCTTTTCAGAAGAGGTCAATTAGTCCTGGGGAGTAATGAGGACTAAGCTGACCTCTTCACTTTGACCATTGATTTAAACACTATTCACAGGCTCCAGTGTGCTAGTGAGGCAACTCTCTGGGAACCGATGAGGGACATCATCCTCCATTCCCATAACCCATGCCCAGTCACCCCAAAGAATCAGCCACCAGCCGAAGCTCCCTCCCACCCTGCTACATGGTAACCAAAACAAACCCCTTCTGTGTACATTTTCTGTAGCGTGTAATTGCCAACTGGTGACAAAGAAGAATGGAAAGGAAATGCATTAAGACAGCGCCGAGAAAATTATGGTAAGAAGGATTCTAAGGCCACAACCCTGCATGCCAAGAGCAAATTTTGTGGCATGGCTCATGCCTGAAGGTTGGACCATGCCCAGAGCTGCTTCCTAAGAACTCAGCACCTTTGCCCATGCCACACACACCATGTGGGCCAGCTGTGCTCCTAAAACCATAGACTCTCAAGTCAAGAGACCTTGGAGGTTCTTGGAGTCTCACTCTTTCTCACGTGAGAACTCTCTTTTCAAATCCCCCAGAAGTGGCCACCCAGAGGTAAAGACATCACTATTTCCCCAGAATAGACCTAAATTGAACCAAATATTTTATGACGGCTATCATATAGTCCTTGATTTTTATCATTTCTGTTCCAAATGAAATTTCCCCGTTTTTCTCCACTGTGAATTCAATCCTCATATGATATGATTTTGAGGTTCTTCCCTATCCTGGTCACTCTTACAGTCAAGGTCAGTAAGAAATTTCAAGCCGAGCCACATATGTACAGATGCCATCATCTGTCTCTAAATGTTTTGAGTTAGCAGAGACGAGTCGAGGCATGTGAAGAGTGTGAAGGTAGGAGGTGGGGGGAGGGGAGGTAGTAGTAGCTTTATCCTTTCTCTGAAGCAGCACTGAGAGCATATTAGGTTACAGTAGAAGCACATAGAGAGAGGAACAAGGTTTCCTGATGTGAAAGAGCTTCAGTCTTAGAAATAATCATATAATTTTTGAGCACCTATCAATCAAGATCTATTCCAGACATTTTGCATATATTAATCCTTACAAGAAGATAAGCCTTACTATTCTCACTTTATAATGAAAGGAAGGGGCGCATAGAGATTCAATGATTTGTCCAAGGTCATATAGCGAATAAGTGGTAAATAATGTATTTCTCTAAAACTTCCAACTTAGAATCATTTCTCCTGGCAATGCCACATCCTGGAATTATACAACCTCTTGAAGCCCAGATGTGTTCTGTTTTAACTTTTCAGAGCCTTCCAGTCACTCCAGTTTGATCTGATTTTTCTGGGCTCAGATCATTATCTGCTGTGACCTTTAATTCCTTCCTGATTTTTCCAGACTTGCCTCCTCTGACCTTGGATATCTTCCTGATACCACAAGTCAGTCTGGGTCCCTAGTTTTCCCCTCATTGTTATGTATGCACATAACCCTTAGTGCTCTCAAGAGAAAGGGAGATTCCACACCCCTGAGTCACTGAGTCTATGTGTTCTCTTCCTTGCAAGTTCTTTGAAATGATCTGGGTGATCTAAGATGAAAGTAAGCTTTTATGGAGGTCTAGGCTTCTAGATGTCATTAGACGACTTTTAAATTCTCTAGATTTTTCTTCTAAATGTTTACATCTTCCTTCTTTTCTTGGTGATCTTTCCCAAAGAATCCAGTGTCCTCTGGATGGCTCCTGAATTGTTAGAAGGGGAAAAAAATAGAATAAGCATAAGCATCCAATTGCTTAAAGGCTGATTAAATGACTTTCAATGTAGCTCATTTTCAAATAATACAGCCTGAGTCAAATCTCCAGAGACCATTTTTAAGTTGTCCTGCTTGTGATACAATTCAGGTGTTTGAGAGCTGTTAGAAAATTCATATCAGAAATCCACTGAGGCTGACAATGGGTGTATTCTTACTGAAGAACCTCGTTCTCACTAACTGAAGAGTACTTTGTACTTTTAACAACTGTTTATAAACTAGAGCTCCATGTGGTCCAGTCTCTACAAGTTATAGCATTCAAGTAAATACAGTCCTAGAACTGTAAGTAATTAAAAGTAATTCCAATATTTTCTTGAATTTCTTAAAGGATGTCAAAGGAAAATCCATTTATAACCCACAATAATATTTCTTAAAGCCCTCTCTCTCCATTATTTTCCCTCTCAATATCAGTCTTATTTGCAACTTCCCCAAAGCTCTATATATTTCATTCCCAACCTTCAATCATAAACTCTTCCTTTAAAAACAATTAGCACAGACTTTCCTTTAGGTCTCCCCTACCTAAAGCTTTCCTGAGAACCACAGGAATCCATTCTGCCCTCACCTACATGCAATCCTGTAGTGCAAGATAGTTAACACTCCATAGTCAAACCTTCACTATGGGAACTAGGAGCTGATAGATAAATGTTTCCTTGTTTCTTCCCCTGCACATTTCATAAGCTTTTCACATTGTCCTAGAGACATAATTTGCAAGATACTTAGTATCCTTCAATAAAATCTTTTTTTCTTTTTGCTTGCAGTAGTTACAGTGAATTATGTTGTTTGCAACCAAGAACTGTTTCCAATAAAGCTTCCAATAGCAGCTATTAGAGTTCCAGTTTCCAGGTGCTTCCCAACATTGGCTATTATCAATTAAAATAAGCAAATAGCATGAAATAAAACACCTTTTAGGGTCCAACCTTATAGGACAAGAAAAGCAAATAAGTTTCTCCAGAGTCCCCCTAGTTGAGCTAGCTTTTAACTGTGAGCTATAAACTGGGTGAGGATTCTCATATGAACCAGGGCTCATAGGAGTTTAGCTGGATGGCTATTTCCCTCTTTTAATTACTCTGATCATTTTGTATTATGACCCTCAAGTCTTATGGGATGTTTGGTGGAAAACATGATTTTGTAAAGCTTGACTGTTTCTGGTTAAATTAACTAGAGGAGGGATTTTTCTGACATGCTGATTCCTTCTCAGTGATAACCTGTATCCAAAAGCATTTATCTAAATTTATTTGCCTCATAGCGGATTCTCAAATATGTGTACCAGAGTACCCCTAATAGCAGAGTAAATTCATTCTCTTGGGGGTCTGATGGTAGAAGAAGTGGCACAACTCAACTTTAAAGTATCTCTGAAATTTTGCTTTTATCAAAACATTAGTTTAAACCTTAAATTTTACTTTTGTTCCCTAAAATGCCAATGTCTACTTTTACATAAAAATAATAAATAGAATTACTCTCTAAGAGACTTCCAATTACATAAAATAGATGAAATAATACATTTGTCTTTGCTCCATCTCAAAATGCCATGAAAAATGTTAGGTAATATCAACCTAAAAAGAAAAAGAGATCAAAGAGATGCCAACCAAACTGCAGAAGATGGAAATCAATTGATTAAAACTAACCTAGGCCGGGCACAGTGGCTCACACCTGTAATCCTAGCACTTTTGGAGGCCAAGGCAGGAGGATTGCTTGAGTCCAGGAGTTCAAAAGCAGCCTGGGAAACATGGCAAAACCCCATCTCTACAAAAAATACAGAAATTAGCTAAGTGAGGTGGCACACGCCTCTAGTCTCAGCCACTCAGGAGGCTGAGGTGGGAGCAACGCTTGAGCCCAGGATGTCAAGGCTTCAGTGAGCTGAGATTATACCACTACACTCCAACTTGGGCAACAGCAAGACCCTGTCTCAAAATACAAACAACAACAACAACAAAAAAAACCAAAATAACCTAGCAGAGTAGAAAAGTTAAGATTTCAAATGACAACAGAGGAGAATGCCAAGCAAACAAAAATTCAGATTTGGTACACAAAATTCTAGGTATGGCCAGGAATGGATGCACCTGTATCTCTAAAAGCAGAGTTGAAGACTGGGAAGAAAAGCAGAAGAAAGTGGTTGAAAGTCCATTTAGGGAGCACTTAGATCCCACTCCACCTGTGCTTCCAGGTAGCCCTCAATCCCTAATCTTAGAAGCAGATGGAAGGTTTACTTTATGAAAAAAACTAAAACAGAACGACTGAGCAACGGTTGACTGAGCAGACTGTGGGACGGAAGCCACCTACTGAAAAGAGAGGGATAAGTAAGACTCTACATGTTGAACATAACTACCTAGCCTTGTTCCTTCATGCAGCTCCCAAAATGCTGGCAGCCATATACTCCCCAGAAAATCTGACCCTAGAGGAAAGGCCTAAAGAAATGACATCTGTGAAACACCAAGTGAAAAATCCAGGTGACTGACCCTTGTTGTACAGCAAGGGCAGGATGGGAGCTATAAGCCTAGGGTGTGAGCAATGAAGAATTGTTTATAGATAATTTAAAACCAATAATTATATTGATTAAAAGTTGGTTTGCTTTTTATTATTACTCTGTGTGGCAGTTCTGAGTAACATGGCTCAACTTCAGTGAGAGAGTACTCCTCCAAAAAAAAAATCTTTTCTGGATCTAAGTTTTGCAAGTGCTGTGACTATAATTGAGTATTAGCAACATAAATGTAAACTTCAACGTGGCACATTTTAGTGTTCTACCTGAAAGTTCATTCAGAAAACTCCCCATTATTCAGTCAATTTCCAACTAACACAAACTCAGCTGTATATGGTCCCTTTCGGAGTAAGTTCAAAGGGCCAAATTCTTCCACTTTGATTTAGCTCAGTCCATGTCTCCAATCCCTGTGGCACTACATATTCCTGTGTTTAAGCAGTAGATTAAAAAATAAACACCACCACCAAGTAATTGTGAAGAAAAAGAGTCCTTGAATTACTTAAGTTTGTCATTCTACATAATCACTTGGAGTTTTTATTTATGTTTACAAATTAAAGTAGTGACACAGAGAACTGTGAAGAATAATACTTTTGTTTAGCAATTGCAAAATTTATTTTATACGTAAAATATTTCACTTAATTTGAATAAAATCTTTAAAACAGAAATTTATTCTCCTTTCTATTAATTATATTTTTCAACTAAAGAACTAACCAAAAAATAATAAATGATTTTATCATTACTGACAATAATTTTGTGATATATGTACATATATAAACACATATATGTATTATAATAAATAAATGTATTCACACATGTGCACAAATTGATCTGTTCCAGATATCAAATATGCTAGGTACATCCCTGATTTGAACCCTACCTTACTCCTGTATCAGCACAGTCAGCAATGATCATCAGATACGTGAAATACAAAGACCAAAATTAACCAAAAAGAAACTTGGATGAAACAGAGACCATGAAGAGATAGAAAGAAACTTAAACCTCAATCTAAAATTCTCAGAGACAAAAGAAAATATTGCCTTCTTGTTGAGGGATGATAAGAATAGCATATTATTTTAGAAAGAAAAGAAAGGAACTTTCTGAGCATAAGAAAGAATTGTTGGAATAAAAAATATGGAGACAAAAATCTTAAACAGACTAAACAGAGGGTAAAGTTGAGAAAATCTTAAAGGAAATGGGACCAAAAAATAACACAATGGAAAATAGGAGAGAAAAGGTTTTTTAAAATAGAGGATTGATTCGGATGGTCTGGCCTCCAATGGGCATTCCAGAAAGAACACCAAGTAAACAGATGGAAGTAAAAATCCGATAATATAGAGAACTTTCCCAGAACTAAAGGCCATGAGTTTCCAAATTGAAATGGCCTACCAAGTGCTCAGAACAATAAATGAAAAACAAACCACACCAAAGCAAACCACTGTGAAATTTCTAAATATTAGGAATAAAAAGAAATCCTAAGAAATTTCAGACAGAAAAACCAGGCATATACCAAGGGTCAGGAATCAGTAAGACACTGAACTTTTCAAAAGCACTCTGAAATGAAGAAGATGCTGGAGCAATGCTAGCAATATTCTAACTTTTTAAAACATTTTAATCTAAAATTCTATCAGCAGCAAAATCAAGTATAAATGTACAATAAAAATATTTTCTGATGGCCAAGATCTCAGAAATATTACCTCCCATGTAACCCTATGTCAGAAAACTACTGATACATGGCTTCACAAAAATAAGACAGTAAACAGAGGCATGTAGAAAATGAGAAATATAGTCTCAGAAGAGCTGTAAAGAGACATCTAACAATCATGGGAATACTAAGATCTGCACCTATGCAGCTGGCCTGGAAATTCCCCCAGTTCAGATTATAACAGGAAAATGAAATACTATCACCAAGGAAAGAAGTGGAATCAATTTCTAAAACCATCTTCTCCTAGAGAATGTGGAAACTAATTAGTATAGGTGCATAATACTAGACAGATTTATTTAGAGAAAGATAATTTAAACTCCAAGAAAAAACACAGAGCTGGTACAAGAAAGAATTGTAGTCATGGTGAGCTGTGAGCAATATTTACATCAACCTAATAATGTAAATATTGAGTGCTAATTTAACAAATAATTATGACATAACTGCCATGGGTGAATGAGGCTGGAGAGAAGTTGGTGTGTTTATGAGTTGTATGAGTCCATTCTTGCATTGCCATAAAAAAACTAACTAAGTTTCGTTAATTTATAAAGCAAAGAGGCTTAATTGGCTCACAGTTCTGTGGGTTGTACAAGCTTTGGCTTACGGGGAGGCCTCAAGGAATTTACTGTATTAGTCCATTTTTACCCTGCTAATAAAAGACATGCCTGAGTCTGTGCAGTTTACAAAAGAAAGAGATTTAATTGACTTACAGTGCCATGTGACTGGGAAGGCATCACAATCATAGCAGAAGGTGAAAGGCACATCTCACATGGTGGCAAACAAAAGAAGAGAGCTTGTGCAGGGAGACTCCCATTTTTAAAACCGTCAGATGTTGTGAGACTTATTCACTATCATGAGAACAGCACAGAAAAGACCTGACCTCATGATTCAATTACCTCCCACCTGCTTCCTCCCACCTACGAGCCTGTAAAATCAAAAACAAGTTAGTTGCTTCCAAGATACAGTGATGGTATATGCATTGGGTAGATAGTCCCTTTAAAAGGGAGAAATCGGCCAAAACAAAGGGGCCTCAGGCCCCATGCAATTCTGAAATCCAGCAGGGTAGTAATTAAATCTTAAAGCTCCAAAAAAATCTCCTTTGACTCATGGCTCACATCCAGATCATACTGATACAAAGTGTGAGTTTTCCAAGGCTTCAAGTAGCTCTGCCCCTGTGGCTCTGCAAGGTACAGTCCCCATGGCTGTTTTCATGGGCTGGCATTGAGTGCCTGCAGCTTTACTAGGCACACACTGCAAGCTGTTGGTGGATCTACTATTCTGGGTTCTGGATGACAGTGATCCTCTTCTCACAGCTCCACTGGGTGGTGCCCCAGTAAGGACTCTGTGTGGGGGCTTCAGCCCCACATTTCCCCCCTGCACTGCCCTAGTAGAGGTTCTTCATGAGGGCTCTGCCTCTGCAGCACACTTCTGCTTGGACATACAGGCATTTCCATACATCTTCTGAAATCATAGCGGAGGCTCCCAAAACTCAACTCTTGCCCTCTGTGCACCCACAGGCTTAACACCATGTGGAAGCCTTGGCAGCTTCCAGCTTGTCCCCTCTGGAGAAGTGGCCTGAGATGTATCTGGGACACTTTAGCCAAAGCTGGAGCTGGAAGAGCTGGGATGCAGGGAGCAGTATCCCAAGGTTGCGCCAGGCAGCAGGGCCCTGGGCCCAGCCCACAAAACCATTCTTTCCTCCTAGGCCTCTGGGCCTGTGATGGGAAAGGCTGCTGCAAAGCTCTCTGAAATCCCTTCCAGAAAATTTCCCCATTGTCTTGGCTATTAATATTCAGCTCTTCTTTACTTATGCAAATTTCAGCAGCTGTCTTGAATTCCTCCCCAGAAAATGGGTTATTCTTTTCTACCACATGGCCAGGCTGCAAATTTTCCAAACTTTTATGGTCTGTTTTCTTTTTAAATATAAGTTCCAATTTAGGTCATTTTTTGGCATATGCATATGATTACAGGCTTTTCAAAGCAGCAAGGCCACATTGGAACCCTTTGCTGCTTAGAAATTTCTTCCACCAGATACCATAAATCATCTCTCTCAGGGTAAAAGTTCCTCAGATCTCTAGAACAAGGCACAATGCTGCCAGTTGTTTTTGTTTTTTGTTTTGTTTTGTTTTGTTTTTTGTTTTTTCTTGCTAAAGCATAGTAAGAGTGACCTTTACTCCATTTCCCAATCAGTATCTCATCTCTATCTGAGACCACCGCAGCCTGGACTTCACTGTCCCTATCACTATCAGCATTTTGGTCACAACCATTCAACAAGTCTCTAGGAAGTTCCAAACTTTCTCACATCTTCCTGTCTTCTTCTGAACCCTCCAGATTGTTCCAAACTCTGCCCATTACCCAGTTCCAAAGTCACTTTCACATTTTCAGATTTCTTTACAGCAATACCCAATTTCTCTGGTACCAATTTTCTGTATTAGTCTGTTCTCACACTGCTACCTGAGACTGGGCAATTTATAAAGAAAAGAAGTTTAATTGGCTCACAGGTCTGCAGGCTGTACAGGTTTCTGCTTATGGGGAGGCCTCAGAAAACTTACAATCATGGCAGATGGTGAAGAGGAAGTAGGCACTGTCCTCATATGATGAAACAAGAGAGAGAGAGAGAAACAGGGGAGGTGCCACACTTTTAAACAACCAAATCTTCAAGCACTCACTTACTATCACGAGAACAGCATTGAGGGGGAAATCTGTCCCCATGATCCAACCACCTCCCACCAGGCCCCTTCTCCAACACTGGGGATGACAATTCAACATAAGATTTGGGTGGGGACATAGAGTCAAGCCATATCATGAGTTATTTAAGGGATTTAAATTTTTATCTTTTATAAGAAAAGTCAATAATTATAACAAGAAGTAGCAGTATCATATTATCTAGAAATATAGAACTACATATTAAGGAATAAAGCTAAAATAAGCAAAAACAGGGGAGTCTGACTTAGAATGGGAAGGTAGGAAACTGATATTTCTAATTCGTATCTACTATTTGGCTTTTTACAATTCTGTATATGTATTGCTTTTGGCAACATATTTAAAAGGGAGAAGAAGGAAACAAGAATTTTATTGGAAACTCCCAAGTTTAATATGTGTTGAAAATTAATACAAAATTAACAGATAGAAAGGTAAGCGGACACCTCAGGGTTCAAACAACATACCTCCCTAACTAACTTCTCTATGCCAGATCAGGCATCTGGGCCACAGGAAGGTTTTGAAGGGTAGAAAAGTAACACTTACGGAGCACCTAGTGCATGCTAGCACCATTATAGAAGATGTTCAGAGATCATTTTGCTTGATCTTCACCATGACCCTGAGGAGTACAGAAATTATTTTACAGATGAAGGACTAAGTCTCTGAAGGATGAAGAACATAATTGCAAGCACTCATTTATATTTCCGATTGTGAACCTTAGGGGACTGTGGACAGCATCTGACAACTGATTCTCATCACAACTCAGATATGTGGAGCTATTTTACACATGAGAAAATTGAGATCCACCAAGGTCAAGTAACTGACTTTGTCATACAATGAGTAAGCAGCAGAGCTGCAATGTGGCCCCAGCCTCCAATTACAACTCCCCACTCAGAGCCTTTGGAAGACACAAAGTGTCTTCTCCCTGTTTGTAACCCCAGTACCTCATACACTGTGCATGGCACATAGGAAATGCTCAAAGTCTACTGACTGAAGCAGGCAAGCCTCTGAAGGGGTCTCACCTAGTTCATTAGCCCATTAGGACAGGTTGATTCCAGTAGAATCAAGCTCCCAACCTTCCTCTTTCTAGGCACCATGCATGTGACTTGTACAAGGGCTGTCTGGATGCAGATTCTGCAGGGGTAGGCCCTTTCTCCAGAACAAGAGAGAACAATTTAGCTCACCTTCAAGTGGCCCAAAAAGTCAATTTACAGCTCTCCAGTCCTGGACTTAACACTGAAATGTCACACACTTTAAATTACAGGACAAGAGCATTTTCACTCTCACAAAATAGCAAAATTAAATCTTTAATGCCAAAAATAAAATAAAACTGTGGAAACAATTTTGAAGCCCACAGAACTTTTGAAAATGTTATTAACAAACTGTGAAATCGGGGAGATAAAAATCAGACACCCTGAGGGGGAACAGCAGGGCCCCCAGTCCAACGCCTTCACCCTGAGTCATGGAGAGACCAGTTTCCACACTATGGGTCCAGGAAGCGGGGGCTATGGAGCTAATGCATGTCTCCTGCTCCACGCTGGCTCTTAGGGCACCATTTGGAACATGGAATGAGTAAATTCTCCAACATATGAAATTGTTGAGAAGTTGGGTTCATTCTCGCAGTTTCCCTTGGTCGAGTTTCCCTTGGTCCTACCTCTGGGCAGGAATTGGAATTACAGAGCTTATCGCTAGGGCTTCCACAATAATAAATTTAAAATGATTCCCAAGAAAAAAGTACTTGTATGGATTAAGTACTGTAGAGCATTCACAAAGAGCAGCGTGGATTACAAAATATTTCCAAAAGATCCTCTTTCTTGTCTAAGAACTTTACAGTAATGGTGATGTTAACAGGATATCTGTTCTGCTCTTAATCAGAAAAATTTGGAGTCAGTTAACTTTATTGCTCACAGAGATGCTTCCTAAGACTAGAGAGATGATGGAATAACATCTAGAGAAGTGTCTCTACCCCTAACCATGTGGCAGGGTGTTTACCTATCTAAATTCTCTTGCCAGGTTTAAGAGGACTAGCATGTGCGAGTTTGAGGAGGCTATGGCCCTGTGTCCAGGAAACACAGATCTAATACCACCCTGACCCTAGGATTCTCAGGAGAAAAAAACAACACCAAAGTCCCCAAGCAATAGAATAGGGATAAAGGAAAAGGATACAATTCCATGGACATTCATAGCTTTCCTGTAACAGTCTTCCTTGTTCTCCTGACACTGGCTCATAGGAATTTCTGAAGAACCTACTGCAGGCCCTCTGGAATACCACATTTTTCTAGCCCTGCTCCCTGAACACAAGTTGCATAAAACTGCAAGGGTAGTTTTATATTTCTAACCTTAAGTATTAAACCAGGTAGCTACTAGGCCTCCCTAGGGCAGAGTGATCCACTTCCCTTCCCACTTCTGTTAAAAGTCTATTAAAGACCAATAGATAAAGCGCCACAAAAATGCACATTTATTTAACTAATTCATACTTGGCATGGGAATCTGATTTTAACCAACATTACAAGGGAAACATTGGATCATGGGGGCTGGTATGTCTTAGAGAAAGTCATGCAAGCAAGACTTAACCGATTATACATATCTTCACGAATGTTCTCAGGCAATCTTTGCTCAATCATCCTTGAAATCATGCAGTATTTCCTGGAAAATCTCTCTTTCCTCCTTACTCAACCTTGAGGTGATGTAACCATCCTGTGTTAGGGCAGAATTATCAGCTTTAGAAATAGTTTGTCTTACAGGCTTTTTCGGTTGGGAGAAGAGTGGTTGCTGTGCTTGCCTGGCTTTGAGGACCGTCAGTCCTTTCACTGTTCTGCAAATCAACAGTCCCAAAGTGCATTAATGCTTCAAATCAAAATTATCTATATCTGATTTCTCCTATTTGCCACCCCAAAAACATCTGAAATGCTGCTGAGTACATTTGACCTTTTCTGGTGCAATTCAAGCTCAATAAATAAAACTCTGCCTCCGGAATCTTTCTTTCTGGAGAAAGAAAGTTGGGATCTCACTCTGTCACAAGCTTTATAATAAAGGTTGTCTCTATATTGATGGTGGAATCAAATTTGGCACAACTACTGTAAAAGATAATCTGGGACTCTGTAGTGTAGTAAAAGCCTGCAAATAATTATATCTGAGGTCACACTTCACTTCAACAACTTATCCTGTGGTAATTAGGAGTGTTCCTAAAGATGCTTACTCCAGCAGTTTTTATGACAGGAAACATTTGAAATCAGTCCAAAGGTTCATTAATAAGACATTGTTTCAATTAATTATTAATCTTTGTATGATGCATGGGTATATATTAAAGGTAAAATCAACAGGATTATCTAATGTACTGGATACACAGTGAGAGACACAGAAACACTGAAGTTTCGGCCTGAATACCTTTAAAACATGAGAGTGCCACTTACTGAGATAGGAAACGCTGGAGGAGGAGCAGCTGTAGGGGGAATCAAAAGGATGTTTGCCCAAGTACATGATCGTGATCCCAGTTTACACTCAGATGTGCTTACTGACTCTGGGCCAGGCGCAATTGTACTGTTTGACAGTTCTACGCACTCATTTAATTATCAGAGTAACTCTTAGAGATAGATTACTATGATTGTATCTGGGATTATGATTTACTTTTTATATCTAAATATTCCAAATATCTAAATATTCCTTTACAGTGAGTATGTGTACCTTATATTATAAAGGCAAGTTGAATGCGTGTGTGTGTGATCACCCCAGTGACAAATGATGATACATCTATCAATTTTAGTACTCACTGAGTCCCTAGTGATTGCTCAGTCTAGGTTGCCATGAGATCGTTTCACAAGTGTTTTTTTAGATCAGCAGTTTTCGACTTTCTTTTCCTGCCAGGCAAGATGAGTTCATATCCAAGACTCAGTCCCATGGAAATCCCCTGAGTAATATATAGTTCCCTCCTATACCCTAGTTGTAATTAAACCCCCTTTTCCTCTCACTTTTAAAAACACTGGGATGCAAATGAAAGAAATAAAAATATTAAAGGGATAACCTTGAATCTGTTCTAATTGTTTTCATATGAAATTTTACAACTAGATTACTTTATCTATTATACCTAATACATCTGAACACATTATTTGCAACACATCCCAAACAAATGGAGACTCACCAATGGGTCCTTACATCAAGCTGAGATCCTCTGGTTTAGATGATTGTATGAATCAGATTCCTGGATGGTTCTCATTTTTTTTAAGTTGGGATCTCACTCTGTCACCCAGGCTGGAGTGCAGTAGTGCAATCATAGCTCACTACAACCTCAAACTCCTAGGCTCAAGCAATCCTCATGCTTCAGCCTCCCAAAGCCCTGTGATTACAGGCCTGAACCACTGCACCCAGCCTGATTTCCTTTTCAACATTTTATAAATGAGAGCCCTTGTTTAGTTCTGTCTTTTCTCTCCAATCACTAGTATTCAACCACAAGTTTGGCTGTTTAGTCCAACAATATTCATCTATGTGAATATATGCAATGAAGTACAGAGAGCTGGAGTGATTATAGCTCCCTACACTAATTAGGGAGACATTTGAGACAGGGGTCCCCCCTAACTACCATGATACTCTCTCTTCTAGAACTTGTGCAACTCTACCTGCCATGAGCATAACAGATTTGCATGGAATTCTGACCATGCTCTGTTGCTATCTGGTATTTTCAGGGTACATAAGTGAGAGATGAAACAATCATATCCAATTTAAAATGAAAAATCAGACTGAGACCTCAGCTCATTATGCTCCTCCGTTAATGCTCAGTAAGCTCCCTGATTCTGGAATTTCACCAAAAGCAGTCACATTCAATTACTATAACTCCCAAATAAATATCTATTTTTATTTTCTTTTGAGAATGTAGAGAGGAATCCCATCATAACATGACTCTTATTAAATAGAACTGGATATGCCTTGGATCAAATTGAGTCTCCTGAATTATGAACATTGGAAATGGAAAGGAATTAGAGATTACATCGTCCAACAGTGTCACTTAATAGATGAGGAAAAAGATTCTCAGAGAAATTGAGTGATCTGCCCAGGACCACACAGAAGCGAGGACCAGAACCTTACACTGAGTACAGGGCTCTTTCCACCCACTAGACTATGTGACCGGCCACTGCCACTGCCGCTGCTGATGGTCTCAGTTGGCCACACAATCATTCCCAGGAGACGACTAGGGAAACATCCACCACAACTGTACCGTATGCCTCATGTCCCCCATAGCAGCAGGGTTGGGCTGTCCAGGACAGAAGAAAACCCACCCAGGCAGCAGAACCAATACCTAGTGCCTCATGGCGAGGGGTCACACGGGCATTTGGCTCTACCCTAGATTCCCAGCTAGAGATTGTGAAAGGAAATTTGGAAGGACTAAAGAAAAAGAAAGAAAAGGCTAGCAAGAAAACAAATCGTGCTCATGGATGTGTAGAAAATTAAGGAAATACAGGTTAGAAGCATTTAAGAATCAAGCCTTTGTCTTTTAAAAGTTACTTTCAATAACAACTATATCAGAGAATTTCTCTCCTTACAAATATTTGCTCAACTTCTAAATAAAATAACGTGTAAATCACAATTATTTTCTTGCCTTACACCTTCTCTTGCACCCCAGCTCCAATTTCTTCAACAGGTCAGCTAGCAAGAAAACCTCAGCTTGCATAGCAGTCAAGAATCAAAAAGCTTATAATAGGAATGGTTTTAAAAATCTAAACTTGGCAGTGCTATCAGCTCTGCAGTAATCACGAGCAACATGTTATTACCTTTGAGAGTAAATTTAGATGTGGAAATATCATTTAAACTTTATGTCAACCATATAGGATAGCATTTTCCTGCCTATAACTATTTGCCACAAGCTAGTAACCAACCACTGACTTTCATATACACTGTAGAATACTATAAACAGGCTGGGTTTACCTAATCAAATGCTTTTACCCTCTGTTTTGATGACAAGCATGACAGTTCCCAGGTAGCCATCCTTTGGAAAGCCTTCCTTTAGGGGTGACAAGTCAGAATGCCATGTCGGTGACAGGGCTGGCTTCAAAGCTTCAGCCACAGTGGCATGTCTGCCCTGGAGTTGCATTTTGGATTGTCCCTGCTGGCTCAAATTCCTGGTTAGCTATTCCTTGGACTTACTGATTCAGTAGGATCTGCAAATAATGCTAGTAGGTCACATGCAAAGCAAATCACAGAGAAAACTGCCCCTCTGTTTTAATTACTCATAATGATTGGCCACCTTTCAGGGAACTGGTCATGATCTTCTTCCTGAGGCTGCCATTTGCTCCACCATCTTGGACAGGTTCTTCCTCTCTAAGTCTCCGTTCCCTCATCTGTAAAATAATGCAGGGAGTGAAGAGTATCGCTCCAGTTGTCTCAGGCTCTGACATTCTGCAGATTGGTTTTGGAAAAAAGTTGAAGTAATTGAAAACAACTAGGTGTGAGAATATTACAAGAGACTCTCGTTGGAGTTCAGGGCAGTCCCTTACTAATGATAAGGCAGACGTTGCCTGAGCCAGGGCAAAGAGGTTGTTCATTTAGATGTTTGTATGAGGGTCTGCAATTCTTTGCTGAAGCATTAACACTTAAGTGTACATTTCTGGGCTATCTTTCCCTTGCTGAGTCTTGAGAGCTTTACACATATTTAACCAAGAGCTGGTGTTCCTTCTCAACATGCACTCAGATTATGTTTAATTCCAGGACATATCACACAGTTGACATCCTCCTCAATGAGATTCAGAAAGTGTCAGTTGGCCAGATACAGATTTTATTAATGTGACCTAATTCTTAATATCTCCTCACTGGAGTCCAGCTCTTTTACTGATTTGGAATCCTGATACTTCATAATTTCTGAAGCTCTGCTCACTGTCTGCAGAGTCAGCTGCCTTCATGATTCTCAATTCACCAGGCCTGCAATTGTGAAAGTACCAGCTATGGCCTGTAACACTCCTCTACCCTAGCTTTCCAAATAAGCCTCCAGAAAATATTGCTGAGAGAAAAGGTAATGGCAATGATAAAATAGCTTGCAAAAGCTGCATTCCATCCATAATACTGGATTTATGTGGATACTTTTATAGCAAAATAAAACCATGCCATATTTTATCAGGGAAACTGTGCCATATTTTAATTCTAAGTATATGGATTTATCTTGTATGAAGCAACCCCAATATATTAAAATCTGGCAATATTCAGTTGGTAAATTCTAGAGTAGTTACTTAAAAATATTTTTAAATTACCAATAAAGTTTTATAAAGTAACTAATTAATGGTTATTAATTTTTCCATGAACAGAAGAGTGAAATTAATTTAAACCTCTGCCTGCACTGAAAGCCCCCAAAACAGATCTTAGTAATTTATACAAGTATCTTGTAAAGTATTATAGCTGATGTGATCCAAGCACTATTTTAACTTGTACTGATATTAATTCCTTTAATCCTCAGAACAATCCTATGAGGTAGAGTGGTTAGCATCTCTCTGAGACACTGACAGATGAAGTAGTTTGCCAGAATCATCCTCTAATTAAGTGAAAGGACTCAGATTTGCACCAAGGTGCCCTGGCACCACACTACATGCTCCTAACCTCATGGCTAAGCCTACATTTTAAAATGATAAATCTGCTTAGTACATTTACAGATGATAGATTTTTAGTTTTTTAAAAAAAATGTTAGTTTTAAAACTAAAGTACTTTAACTTAGCCCAGACTCAGAGCTAGGTCTATGAGCAGTGCTTCCCATGAGTTTTGAACTAGAGGCATAAATTTGTCTTGAGTCAATCAGTTGCAATGACAGAAACTCAACTCACATTGAAGCAAAACACAGACTTGTTGGAGATATCAAACTGAGATATCGGGGTGGAGTTGGCCTCAAGGACTACAAAGGACTCAAAAATTATTAAAACTCACTCTTACTATCCGTAGTTCTCAGATCTCACTTCCTCTGTCTATTGGCCACATTCTCTTCTATTCCTTTACTGAAGATGGGAAATGAGATGAGGGGCTAGGATGAGGGAGAAACAAAAGAGCAGTTACCCAGGTCCCCCAGGACTCATGAGCAGAACGATCATCTGTACTGTCTGCTGCAGACTTCTACTACAGAGAAATCAATTGATTCCTATCTAGTTTAAGCTGCTGACATTTGGGGCCTCTATGACCTACAGCCAAACCAAATCTTACCTAAGTCTAGAAATAAAGTAATATTTAAGCATGCCAGCATATAAGGAACTGAAGTGAGGAACCGGGGGATGCTCACTCAGTGAGAGAATGGAGAGGTAAGAATTTGTTGTTGCACTTTCATGGCGAGGACCACCCTAGGGCCAAGCACCTGCTGGGTATCTGGACACACTAACTGGTTTCAACGCCCAGCATCGACTCTGAATTCTCCATAGCTATGACCATTTCACAACTGAAAGAACAGAGTCAGGTGACTTAAGTCTTTTTTCTAAGGTCACACAGCTAGGAAGAGAGAGAGGTAGGATTTGAGCCCACGTGAAGCTCTCTCTCTACTATGCAGCCTGCCTCCTTGGCCTCCTGATCCAGGGGCTTTATTGTGCGTGAAAACATAATGCAAAAGGTAGTTATTTCACCCACAGGTTAAACACAGAAGATGCCTCAATACCAAGCTTGCCAATCTATTGAAAACCTCATTTGTTTCAAGTTCCTTTACACCCAGCTTTAGGAACACGTGCATAGCATCTCTCAAGCTTCTCCTCCACTGTGGGCTGCTTCACTGCAAGACAGTCCCCATTCCTTTGGGTTAGGGGAGAAGGCAGTTTCACTTTGGGAAATATCCTAACAGATAAATTAAATTCAGAGATGAAATCTTTCTTCCCTGACTGCAGAGCACATTAGCAACAGAGTCAAGCCCAGATCTTGTCGCCCCAGGTTTGCTTCCTTGTAAGGCTTATTTCCACTCCAAAAGTCCTCTCGCCCTGCAGAAATCTTGCGAGAGTTCAACGCCAGAGCTTGGTCAACCGCTATTATGGAGCTGACAGATTCTTGGCTCTTCCAAGTTTTTTTTTCTTTTTTTTTTTTTCCAAATGAATAAGTAGGTCTAATTAGGTTTATTATAGGAACAAAAGTTCTTCTGGAAAGTTAATTCTTTAAAATTGTTGAAATGAAAAATAATACCTCTTCCCACCCTTCAGAGTCCTCTCTGATTTAGGCAGATGAAAACACTAGCATTTCTAAACCGAAGGCTCTATTTGGGATGTGGAATATAAAGTGCCTTTTCTAGCCATTGTGACAGGAAAGGAATGTACAGGTTTCTCAAAAGAAGATTGAAGGACCCATGCTGATCTAATTTATTTATCTTCCTGCCAGGAAAAAAAAAAGAAAAAAAAACCCTCATGGATGTGGCACTTATTCAATGATTATTTGATATTTTAGATATTCAGGGTATATTTGGAAATATTTTTAAATTGAGTTTTAAAACTTCTATAAAGACAAAATATACTCCTTTCCAGTCTTAACTTCTGGACAGCCACATTGAAAAGTACTCCTCACATGCAGAAAGAGATTAATGATTAGAAGACAACACATGGAAATATGACAATTATTAAGTCCATGGACAGATTACAATGTTAGTCAAGAATGACTCATGGGATTGTATCTGGCTTTGGGTTTGTGTGTTAGCAATAATCATTTGGAATAGCTCCTTTAGCAAACCAGTCACCTCATTTTGCTCTTTCTTTACCTCAAAGGAGGGGAACAATGAAAGAGGATCCTTGCCTGGAGTGCATGAGCACACTCAAGCCAATGTGTGCTACGCGGAGGAGAGGCGGGGGTGTATGGCGATAACTGAGGCTCTGAACAAAAGGAAAAAGCCCTTCGTGTCAGAAATCTGCTTTGTAGGAGTTCGGTGGTTTTTAAAGGGTCTTGTGCAGAGCTTCTCAAATGTGAATCCACGTAGGAGAGACATTACTTTTAAAAATTCTGTAAGTAAATAAATTATTTATTAATAAGCAAGCGTATTAGTGTTTCATCAGTTCTAGGGATGAGCTCTGTTTATCTCAATATCCCACTGCTGTATTAGCTTCCTAGGGCAGTAATTACCACAAATGTGGTAGCTTAGCACCATAAAAACGTATGCCCTTACAGTTCCAGGGGCCAGAAGTCTGAAGTGAAGGCGTCATCAGGGTTGGTTCCTTCTGGAGGCTCTGAGGGAGGACCTGCTTCCCGCCTCTCCTCCAGCATCTGGTGGCTGCCCACAGTTCTTGGTGCTTCTGAGCTTGTAAATGCATCAGTCCAACCTCTGCTTTCTTCTTCTCGTGGCCTTCCTCTCTGTGTCTCTGTATGTCTCTTCCTTTTCTCTTATGAGGATACCCATCATTGAATTTAGTGCCCTTCCTCATCCAGGATTTGATCTCTAGATCCTTGCCTTAATCACAATGGCAAAAATTCTTACTCCAAATAAGGTCACCTTCACAGTTCTGGTTTCACATTCTTTTTTGCGGGGGGGGAAATATTTAACCCACTACAGTAGCAATGGTGTCAGTCCCTGAAAACTCCTAGGTTCATAGTCTTGGCTTCATGTCTAAGCTCTCTCTTTTTCTCTTTCCTTTGTTTCACTTTCTACTTCTCTTCCCCTCTAACACACACAAAACAGAGTTTGTAACTTGATTACTCCTCCTCCATTGCAGTGCTTGACAAACTAGAGTAAGATATAGACACCAATAAAAATAAACACTTTCACAGACTCTGGTTGAATTTAACTATCTTAATTTCATTTCAATGTGCACAATGTAGAACTAGGTTTAAAGTTCTTAAGCATGAAGTTCTTATGCAATTGTAAAACAAAAACAAATCTATGAACTAAAACAATGAAAGTATAAAACCAATAAAATTTAAATTTATTCATTCCAAAAGGTTTTTATTGAGTATCTATTATGTACCAGATACTGTCGAAAGTGCTAGAGATACAATGATAAAACAGACAAAAGTAGCTGACCGCATGGATTACACTTACACACTTCAATATATTGGTAATTCTGAAAGAACCAGGTAATATTAACATGCCCAAACCAAACACAATGCACAATGGACTCTCTGAAACTAACTGCTACTAACCAACGTCATTTGAGTTCAGCCTATCTATGCCACCATTTACCACATGATAACCCAATTCTACAACCTTTTGTCTGTATTCCAGTAACTGCAAACATTTCCTCCATATAATGAACTATAATATCATATGGTACAATCACATCATTTACATATTAAACTCACCATTTTATTTTCTCATTCAGCTTCAACATTTTAACAACAGATCACTCTGCCACACCATCCCATTTTCTTGCAAACCAAATCAACAAGTCCATATATCAAATAACCAAGGAACCAAAATCTTGCTCTATGAAAGGTCCTTCTGAGGGCAAATTTCATGGCAAAGGAGAAATTATGCCTTTGGAACCAATTTTTAAAATTTGACCTGCACACTCTGGCATTTTTTTTTTTTTTTTTTTTGCATGTCCTGGTTTATAGCTTCATCAGGATTCCCTATATTTCTAGAGCCTTAATTCCAAAAGCACACAAGGATGGAAAACACTGCTCCACCCCAATATTTCATATACTCATCCCCTTATTCTTTCTTTCCAGCATTTGGAAGAAACAATGGGATATGTAAAATATATTTGCCAAATTTCAACTGAACATTTTAGCACTTGCTTAGCTGTTACCTGCCAAAATAACGAATATCCCAGAAGCACCACAACACATCTTATCAGAGAAAGACAGAAAGCCAGAGACAAGGGGGTTGTAGGGAAACTGCTGTTATTCTGTAGTGACCATTTATGGTCATTCATACCTCCTTGATGCCTTATGCTGCCGGGACACGTAAATCCCAGGCATCCACAGGAGCAAATGCACCAGAGCTTATCATTGTTACATAAATAGTTTAAAATACATATTTTAAAGTCATTTAGGACAATTTTGTTCTTTGAGCATCGCTAGTGTTTAGACTCCTGGGTAAACAGTCATCTGCTGAACAGCGGCAGCCAAGGAATGGTTACTGTGATTTTGACTTTAGGAGCAACCAACCCAATGACAACCAGACGTGCCTAACAGCACATTAAAAGTTAAATGCTGTCATTTTGGCAATTACATGGTGCCAATTCTCAACTACAAATACGAAGAAAATACAGCATCTAAATCATACAGCAGGGTTAGTTATAATATGGTTTATTCAGATGATCAAAAAGAAAAGCAGCCTTTTCAAAATCTTAGGGAGCACTTGCTGGGCCTTGAGAATGTATCTATAGATCCTGATTGGGAAACACAGATCCATACATGTGTTAGACTTCCTTTGTCCGTTCCTGGTGTCCTAGCTATGGCCTCTCTAGACCTCTTATCCTTGGCTCACGGTCACATCTCTCTTTGCCTTTGTCTCCATCTACTCCAACCCATCCCCTACGCAGTAGCCTGAGTGATTGCCATCAGTTCAACCTACATTTTTTGAGACCTACCATGTACCAAATGCTATGCAAAGTTCTAGGGATACCAAAGTGACAGATATATGATTTCTGCATGGAGTTGACTCTTAAGCAAGACAAGTTTTAACTGCACGGGTCCATTTATACACGGATGTTTTTTAATAAAAGTTACACCGGGAGTGCCTGCCTCTCCTGTCTCCACTTCCACCTCCTCCATCTCCCCACCTCTGCCACCCCTGAGACAGCAAAATAAAAATAAAAAATTCTCCTACTCCTCAGTCTACTCAACATAAATGATGAGGATAAAGAAACTTACCATGATCCTCTCTCACTTAGTGAATAGTAAATGTGTTTTACCTTTCTTATGATTTTAATAACATTTTCTTTTCTTCAGCTTACTTTATGGTAAGGATCCAATAAATAATACATATAACATACTAAATACGTGTTAATCCACTGTTCACATCATTAGTAAGGCTTCTGGTCAATAGTAGGCTATTAGTAGTTCAGTTCTGGGGGAGTCAAAAGTTATCCATGAATTGTTTACTGTGGGGGGGGGGGTCAGTACCCCTAACACTGGTGTTGTTCAAGGTTCAGCTGTATAAGGAACTCACAAACATGCATTCTTAAGGGGGTCTCTTTTTCAACAAGTCATTATCTCTTTCCCTCCTTCAAAGCATTCTTCAAAATGTTTACTTTACTCATAGTCTTCCCAGACTCCTCTCTTCAGAGCCTCCTCTCAAAAACACCTTCAGAACTCACCTAGCCATGAAGTAGACCCCATTCTCTCAGTGTTCACATGTAAGTTCATATTTTTACATACACATTTTTGTCAGTTTGTGCTCCCCTTTCTTCAGACTGTGAGCTCCTCCAAAATCATAACTTTTATTCGCAGCTTCATTCTTTAAATGAATATATCCTAGTACCAACCACTGTGCCCCAGGAAGCAAACATCTTCTGTTCTTTGTCAACAAGAGTGAGTCCTTTGTTACCCAATTCAATCTGAAAAGTAACCTCAGACAGTTTCAAAGGGTTAAGTTCTTTGCTCCTTGAGCATACAGCATTTGAGACAAGTCCAGGTAAAGCTTGAACCAGAGTCTGGAATTTCAAAAGCCAGCCAATCTACAGAGCTAGGCTGGGCCTTCTGTGTACCTGAACCACCAGGCTTCTTGATCTAAGTCAGCCCTACAGAGCCCCCTGCTCTCCCAGAGTCTGAATTGAGGATTCAGTGCACAGAAGTTTGTTTGTTTCCTTTTACAATTTGTTCAACCTTCCCTAGGAGCCCCAACCTAAGTCACATCCTTCCTTAGTTCTGCTTGGCTCCTACTGTTCGCATTTTGTCATCTAGTAGGAAAAACGGGCCAAGGTTTATATCATGACTGCCCAGAGTGATTCAAAAGATTTGTAACACTCACAATGTCCAGAAGACTAACAAGTCAGACCACCTGAATTGCATAACAAAGTAATGCATAAAATAACCCATGAGCTTCTAGCAGCAGAATTTGCAATAACAGAGAGAGAGAGCAAACGAGATGTGGAAACACTCACTTTAGTTCACTACATTCTAGAAATCATTCTCTAAGATTCCGGTGATGGAGCAGAAACATTGCCTACATTCACTTGCACACACATACGCACACACAATAATAGCAGCAAAAGCTATTTGGTTCTTAGCAAAAGCTAAGAACTCTTCAGATAATAGCTCACTTAATCCTCATCATAACCCTATGGAGGTAGGTATTATTATTACTTGCTTTTTTGATAGGCATGGAGATTTTGTCACCAAGATCCCACTCCAAAAAAGGACTCACTTCTCAGCTGCTGGGGAGAGTGGTCAGCAGGTAGCCTCCAGCTCCTTCAGCGTCTGTCTCAACTGCAGAGCTGTCCTATCCAGAGTCATGTTCTTCACACAGGAACCCTGTGTCAGCAGAATGAGTTGGGGAAAGAAAGACCTGGCCACAGAAGCCTGACCTGGGGTAACACTGATGGACAATATTCACTCCAGGACTCCCCACTGAACTATTCCCTATACTGTCAGGCCTGAATCACTGTTTGAATTCTCCCTCTGCCCTATTCCCTTCCTCCCTTTTCCTTTTACAGGTCCTGATCTCTAATCAATGCCCTGCACACCAAACTCCATCTTTTCATCTGCTTCCACACAGCCCAGCCTGGAACATGCATTTTACCCACGAAAACGTTGAAGAACAGGGTTACATAACCAGTAGTATCAGGAGCCAGATTCTAACCAGGTAGTCTAGCTCCCGATTCCATACGTTTTAGATATTTTGCTAGTCTACCTTACAATATGTGAGAGACTTTAGGTTCTTCCCATCCAAAATTTCAAGTAGCCTTAAATCCTTCTGTTTCAGGGCTGTGAACAAGAACTGAGGACATCTCTACTGCCTCTTCCACTGTCTGTATTAAAGTTGTTCCACTTGGATTGACTACCAGATAGCCCTGTGGGTTTTCTTTGAAGAGTCATCTCAGTGGCTCCACTAACTCAGAGAAGATATGCCGCCACAGTTGTGAAACCAACTACTCACTGAATTAGAAAACCAAGGAATAATCAAGAACTAGTCTTGCAAAGATCACTCAGTGAGCATCAATAAGGAATATACAAAAACAAAGTGAATGGCAGGGTGTATGGGGAAGTTTTCAGAATACTATTACTTTCATTTTTTTCACCTTGGATAAAAGAGAAGTAAAAATTATATTCTATATATTTAGGTCCAGAACAGGATACGTTTATGTGTGTGAAAATACATTAGAAATTAACAAAATTTACTGTAAAAATGTTTTTTCATTGGTGTTGCTAAATTCGCTTTTCTGAATAAGCTAAAGCTTATTTTGAGCAGAGGTAGGGTGAGGGTGTCTAATTATTATCTCAATAATAACAATAGACAAAATAATAGACAAGAGACGATAACAATATTATTGTCTCAGTATGTCTCTTATTGAGACAATAATAATTGGACTCCCTCGCTCTACCTCCACTCAAAATAAGCCAATGAGAGCTAAGATATCACTTTCCATATGGCAGTCTTAGGAGAGAAGGACCAGTGAAAAGCTGAGCCCAGTAAAAATGAAAGGAACAAAGGGTAACTGCACTAAGTGCAGAAGCACTCCCAGTAAAGGAACCCAGCCCTGCTCGTGGGGAGCTGCCACCATGAGTGTAATGGAGTGTCCTTGTGGTGTGCTGAGACCCACTTCAGATCCATTTACCTTCCCTCAGAGAAATGGACCAACCACAAAATAGGTACCACCCAAGTTGTAGTCCAGTAGGGACCATGCATATTCCAATCGATCACCTAACACATACATCCTAAAAAGAAACACCTGGACTGTGAGAACATTGAGAACTGGTACTGGAAAAGACTAAGGGTATGTTTTGCAGGATGGGAGGGGAACGGGAGGAGTTGGGTCTGGTGTCCCACTGCCATAATGCCCAGACAGCCATGAATACACCTATTTTCCTTTTCAGGGGACTTGTGGTAAATGCCCCATATGATCATACCAGGTGAACGAGCTAAGGAGAATTGTTCACAATCTGTGTCCTGATACACAAACTCCTCAGCTAACTCAGAGGAGATATGCTGCCACAGTTGTGAAGTCAACTACTTGCCCAATTAGAAAACCATGGAACAATCAGGAACTAATATTTCCAAGATCACTCAATGAGGCTACAGTTGTCCTCCTTCTAAATAATCACACGACTTCACCCTTGCCTTTCATTGGCCTTTTCTCCTTCTGCCTCCTCCTTCAGTTGTGTGTGTGTTCTCACTCTTCTGACAGTCTTTGAGTGAAAAATGAAAAATAACTGTTTTCTTTTTTGTTTTTTTTTTGTTTGTTTTTGGTTTTTTTGTTTTTGGTTTTTTTTTCTTTTGTTTTGTTTTGTGAGACTGAGTCTAGCTCTGTCACCAGGCTGGAGTGCAGTGGCGCAATCTCAGTTCACTGCAACCTCCGCCTCTCAGGTTCAAGCAATTGTCCTGCCTCAGCCTCCCAAGTAGCTGGAATGACAGACAAGCGCTGCCACACCCAGCTAATTTTTGTATTTTTAGTAGAGACGGGGTTTCACCATGTTGGCCAGGACCTCGTGATCTGCCCACCTTGGCCTCCCAAAGTGCTGGGATTACAGGCATGAGCCACCAGGCCCGGCCAAAAAATAACTGTTTTCTAAGTTTTTTCTCGTACCACTTCTAAGGTAGCTCTGGAGATAAAACAGAGGTGATATTCTAGAAACATATGGTGGCCATTTTTGTGATCTGTCTTAAAGTGGGGCATTGTCTTTATAAACAAAATGACCCCTTAAACACTTATGGTGCCTTTGAGGTTCAAATGAAGGTAATAAATGCCCCTGGGTGTGACTCTGAACAATAGGCCACGAGGATCATGAACATCAGTACAGAGGCTGGGTAATGCCTCTTTTATTGTTTGGTATTGCGTGAATTACATTTATCAGTATTGTACCAACTCCACACTAGATGTTCTGCATACATTGTCTCGTTTGACTCTCACCACTGCTGTGAATGCCACCGCTAGATTTCCCCCCACAGTCTGGCCTTCTGTCCAGCTCTCTGCCTGGGATTCCTTCCTCTCCACTTGTCTAGGCTAAAGCTTCAAGGCCCAACTCACATCTCCCTCTTCCATGTAGCTGTACCCACTTCTCCTCACCTTGAGTGATCTCTCCTGTGAAACTCCGCAAGCCTTACATGCTATGGCACTAATTTGACACCTTGTCTTAGTCTCCTCCTTATCTGTACATCTTGACTCTCCAACTAAAATGAAGGCCTCTTTGGCACAGGAATCAGTGTCCTTCATATATATTCCTGCTTATCATATTTTTAGAAATTTAGCCAGCCATGGTGGCTGTCATCTGTAACCCTAGCTACTCAAGATGCTGAGGAGGGAGGATTGCTTGAGGTCAGGAGTTTGAGACCAGCCTGAGTAATATAGTGAGACTCTATCTCTAAAAAAAATTGTAATAGAAATTTAAGAAATACAAAAAGTCCAGAGAACAACAGTCATTTCACTCAGAATTAACGACTGTCCCTATTTCAAGTTATTGCTTCTAGACTCACCACCAACCCCTCCATTCCCCTCCTCATGGACCAGAAAGCCCTACTTTCATGAAGTTGATATGGCTTTTACAAACACCCATATGTGATATGAACATTCTATGGCGTTTTAAGTATGGAAATTTAAATTTTACACAGGGGGCATCATATTCTACTATTGTTCTGAACCTTGTTTTTTCCACTCAACATTATAATTTTTCCACTACTAATTAATTGCATTCTTAGGACACATACCAAACACCCAAAAAGGATTTTGATAATGATGACAATGCGGAAAGACACCAAGCAAGGAGTGTAGTTACAAATTCATTTGTAATGTTTTCATGAGCTTAAGAGTTCATTAAGAGCTCATAGCTAGATATATATTTTTTCTTTCCAGGTTCTCAACTTCCTAGTTCTGAGACCTAAGGCAAGTCACCTCACTGGTCTGTCTCTCAGTTTTCTCAGCTATAAAATGAAGGATAATACCAGTAGCTAATTTACATAGTGAGAAGTAAATTAACTAATGCATTTCAAGTTCTTAGAATGGTGCCTGACACATAATAAGCACTCAAATCATTATTATATTTAATAGTAATCATAATTAATATTATTATTATGACTCTAAAGACATAAGCAGGAGAAAATTTGAATGATATGAATTTTGAACCTTAAGAAAGTAGATAAGAGAAAGGGTTCACTGGGAAATGCATTACATTATCAATAGTAATTAATTCTATCTTTAGTATTTTCCCAGAAAGCCTGACTCTTAGAGTCAAGGCATTTTGCTTTTTTATCCAGTTAGCTTTAGGCCTGTGGCCAATCAGTTGTCAATCATTTTAACCTCTAAACCTAACTCCATAGAACAGAATATTCTCAGAGCAATCTGAAAAGTGAATTTGTTGGCTGCAATTATACTGCAGTTTTTCAGCCTGCACTTTACAGAGTTCTTAGCTGGTAAGGAGAAATCCCCTCTAAAACCACTGTGACAAAGTTATTTTAGAGCTTCAGTAGTTTTTCTTTCTTTAAGCCAGGTTTTTTTTTTTTTAATGTTACTTTTACACTCTCTCTATTTATTTATTTTGGCCTCGGTGGACTAGACCACAGCTAAAACTTTATGGACCTAATAAAATTCCCAACATTCTCAGACACGGGTCGTGATGTTTGTGCACTGGGCAGAAAACAAAGGTGCTTTATGAAGAGAATGGGCACGCTCAGAGATCAATGAACTGAGGTCAGGCACGCAGGACTGGGCTGCAGCTGAACTGTGGCACAGGCAGTGTAGGCCCTGGGTGTGTCCTTCACTTGCAAACTTCCTCTCCTCTATCTTCTTTTCCAGACAAGTGACACAGTGCTCTCACGCTGTCCCTAGATTACCAGAACCTCCAACCAGGATACTGCTGAGGGCTTGTCCTCCCCAGAATAAACTTTCCATCTTAACCTGCATGCATGGAACTATCCATCTTAATCTCACATTCATGCCTTCAAAAATTATCTGTCCTGTGCTTCCCTCCCTCATAGGCTTTCTTTAGGTGAGAGTTGGTTAGTCTGATAAAGTCAGTTCATTTGTTTTCTCTACCTTGTAGGAAAGTCCTTTCAACAGAGGCTTTCTGGAGCCAACATCTCAGTCCAAAGCTGTGGTTCTATTGTTGAGGAAGTAGGTAGAGCTTAAGGAAATCTTGAAATTATACCACATCGGAGGCTGTCTCATTTACCCACCTACAGGACTAGCTTCCAAAACTTGTGGGTTATACAACACTGCATTTTGCTGCAGCTGTGCACGAGTCATCAGACAGCATAATTTCATCTTGCATTTCGTTATGTGCTTTATAATCTTTCAATATACTTTTTTCTCACTTGATCCTCATGATACCTCTTCCTCGTTAGGTAAAACAAATCTGCCTTCTGATTAGTTTTCTATTTCCTGTCCCAAACAGAAGGTGTCTTACCAAAACGACTGGATGATATTGTTCACTTAAGGGGCTACATTATATCAGCTGATAAACACAAACCTCCTTTAGATGAGTAAAGTGGGAAATAAGTAAGCAGTGGTTCTTAGTCACTTGTAAGGGATTAATCATTTTAATAATTCAGGTAAGAATGACTATTCCTGAAAGAAAATTTCAATCCTCAAATAGTCAGTGAATATGGCCTTTCCATCTATTAAAATCTGAAAACTCAGTGGGAATCTATTAAAAGATTAATTATGCCTTGAGCAAATAAACACTGCTGTCAATCTTCAGATAAGATTCAGAATGAGTTCTTTATTCCAAAAATATTTCATCTATGTACTTGCCATCAGCCATGATGTTTTTAAAAATTATTTTTAACACTAACATCTTGTCATACTTCCTGCCCCTATATTTTGTCCCTTCGTCCTTATGTCTACACAAATTTTTAATTTAGATTCTATTTCCAGCAGATGTTATATCTTTTAGTGTTTGCTTTCTCTTTCATTAAAAAGGACATGTAATACATTTTATCATTTTGACATAAAATTGCCTAAATAAAGGTGTTCAGAAATCCTGAATTATTATTCCTTTTTAATGGTATGTGTGTGTGTGTGTGTGTGTGTGTGTGTGTGTGTGTGCACGCATGCACATGCACAGGTTCTAGGAATAGGAGAACTCTAGAGAAGAAAGCTGTGTTTCACAAATGTCAGAAAAGAACATGACTATCATCCACTAATTCCTAAATAGGGAATAGAGATGAGCATTTCAAATCACAATAAAAATTGCCATTGCAGAGCATTTTTAATATTCAAACCCATTCCCTTAAATATTAGCTCACTATTCTAACAAGCAACTCTCTGGGTAGTTTAAGTATGTAAAGATCTGCATTTAGCTGTATTAACACAAGTTTAACTATAATTCTGTTTAACAGGCTACTAGCTCATGAATAAAACTGACTTCATCCAAATTTTTCACTTTCCCTTCTGAGTGGAAACCCTTCACCCAAATTATCTGTGCCCTCCAGTCCTTTCTCTTCCCTCACTTTTCCAAAAAGGGAAAGATTTCAGTTAACACCCCTGTTAGCTTTAAGTCTATTTAAGCATCCCTAAAATATGCAATGACCTAAGTTTCTATTTGAGAAATCCGTAAGTTTGGGGGGAAAGGAAAGGACTCTTGAGCTCACCTGGTCACTTGTTCATTTCCCAGCAAGGTTGATCTTGTTAACTGTAATACAAATAGAAAAAAAAAGCATAAACGACAACAGAATCTCCGTGGCACTTTAAGCCTATAAAATTCTCAGAGTCTGGGAAATTGGCACATGGAGTTATTCTTGGCTTCTCACCTCTCTTGAGCAGAGAAGCTATTTTTTCATGCATGATGAGATATTTTATCCTGATTTTCTTGCTTTTCACTGGATGATCTCTAAGGTCTCCACCGATTATGGAATTCTGAGGTTTTACTCAACTTAGTACCCTGAGGGTTTAGCACAGCAACAAGAGCTGACACCCAATAAATATTAAATGCTTGAACTGAGTGAATGAATGAATAAATAGATGAATGTCCAAATTTGGGATTAAGCTAGGATTGCAGCTCCAGGAGACAAGAGGAGCAGGGTAAATGGACTAGTGCAAATAATTGAAGGAACATTTTCAAGACTTATGTCATTGGACAGCCTTTAATGATATTACAACTCTGGGATGGTGAGTCAGCCTCAATTAATAAATATGTCTTAGAAACTGCACTAGGAGATTGAATTTCCTTAGCAAAGTATTGGTGCACCACCTGAGCAAGTAGTGCGTAGTCTATGAGACAAATAAGACAGTGAAACAGGTCATCAGGAAACACTGTGTTGAGATTTTCGGTTTTGCAACAGGAAAGTTCCAATTAACTGTCAACTCAGCTCATCTAGCACCTCCACCAGAAACGCCTGAGCACCTAAAGATCACATTTTAAAAATTCACAACTCATACACAAACTTTCGGGATTACATCCTCACTCTAAAGTCAACTTTTCTCTTAAATAGATTAGATGAACCAATTTCTCTCCCAAATACCTACTACTAATTTGGTTAGTAGCAAGCAAAGGCTCTCTCACAATGGGATCTAAGTCTTAAATAAAAGAACTACCCACCCCCATCCCAACCCCATAAAAGGCAAATGGTTGATGTTAGATTGTTTCCTGAGGTTCCATAGACTGAGCGTTAAGATAAGGACCCAAGCCCTAAGAGTTGTGAAAAGAAGTGTTGAAAGGAGACTGAGACCAATAAGAAAGCAAGAGACTTGGGCACAAAGAAGAAGGCCTGCTTACCCGTGAGCAAACCAGGAGTTACATAGTCAGGACTCCTCAATATCTGAGCACTCCTTCTTCCCTAAAGTTTTAGCAAATGATGGTCACAACCCATAGCTAGGAAACTAGACAAGAACCACCTACTGGAGACTCAGCAAGAGCTTCCTCCCTGGTGTCTGCATCAAGACTCGATCCCTAGTCTCACTGACAGCCACACCTCTCCCTGACTCCCTGCGACAAACAAGAAGGTGGAAGAGCTCAAGGTGCAAGAGCTCTCAAGGGAAACCAAAGTATTCCCCATAAGGTCTCCAGGGGATCTAAACTCCTCTCTTGGCTCCACTTCCCAAAACTCCCCATTTCAGAGGTCAGCACTCCCAGGAGTGGGAAAGAGAGGCCCTTTTCAGGACTAAGCCCCACGTCAGGAGATCCAGGACTCCACCTGCAGGCTTAATGTCTGTAAGACGGTCACACTCCCAGGGGCTTCCCTGCCCCTCAGATGCTTTCATTTGCTCACAAATAAAGCAACAAGTGAAGGATCAATGCTACTCTCAAATAAAGGAGGAAAATGTGTTTTTCAAATGGAGTTTGATGGTTGGCTTGATTTGAGAAAAACTGTTCCTGATTAGTTTATCTTGAAATTCTTAAATTTAAATTGAGCATTAATGGATTGGGGGTAGAGGACAGCTTTATTTACATTTATGCTATAACCAATTTACTCTACTACATTAAAAATTAATATGTTTTAACAAAAAAAGTTTCAAAACGTATAGCAACATCTTTCCCTTGAGATAAATGCCCTTGTGTACATGAGTGTATCAAGCTAGCCCTATTTGGGTCAGTGTTTGGATATGAGTATTATTAGAGAGTTATTTGAGCTTTGTCTTCAAATATTTTAAAGCATCCATACTCTGCCTTTAACCAAATACACATGAACAAAGCCATGATGATGAAACAGGATTTATAGAATTTTAAAGGAGAAGAGGAAATCTAGAAGGATTATTTAAAAACTGATTAAGTAGAGAAATAACAATTTTAAAAACTGATGAAGTTGAGAACAGTTATATAATTTCTAATTATGGAATTACATATACATAAAATCCTGAGAATAACTTTTGACTTCTACAGAAAAGTTATCGTCTTTCCATACTGCTTTTACTTTTCTGTTCCCAGGTTAGCAAGACTGGAGCCTCCTAGTTTACCTCCCTTTGATTTTTCTGAGTTATGTGACAATCTCCAAACTTGCTTCCATCTCTCCTGCCTCAGCACATTTCCATTCTAATACACTGTACTAACCAAAACCTTCCTCAATAAAAAGTATATCACAACTTAAATAGATGGGGTAGTAGTGGGAAGAGAACTCACAAATGAATGCTATACTAGTAGGTGTTCTTACAAAATGGAAATTAGATTTCTTCCCCTAACTTCTCAATAAAACTTATTTAATATGCTATTCGTTGTGTGTTCGTTCATATTTCTGCCAATTACAATAAATATTTTATCTGGGAGATGGAAAAATTCAATGGGCTCATTGATAAGACTACCCTCTCCTCATATATCTGTATATCTTTTTCCTTATTGCCACACTTACATAACTATTCATTACTCTAGCACACATTGTTTCCTATTTGCAATTACACATATACTTACTTAGAGCATTTCTGGATTTGTAATCCAATGGGCACATAGAGCAATGTGGGGGAAAGATTGGGGGAAAAAAATGAACAGAGCTTCCGGCACCTGTTAAACCTAATTGCATGCATGAATTATAGTCCCAGAAACAGGAGAATCAAGAAAAAATGGGGAGAAAACTATTTGAAAAAGTGACAGCCAAACATTTTCCAAATTTGATGAAAGACATAAATTTACAGATCCAAAGTGCTCCATGAATACCAAGAAGGATAACCACATGAGACACATCAGAGTCAGACTTGGAAGTTAGGAGTCAGAGTCAGAAGCCAAATATAAATAGTAAAGCTGGAAAACAGCAAGAGAAAAATGGGGCATTATATATAGGAGGACAGTGCTTCAATTATGAGTCAACTCCTCACTATGAAATTATGAAGGCCAGAAGAGAGTGGAGCAACATTTTTAAGTGATTTTTAAAAAAAGACTGTCAATCCAGAAATCCATACCCCACAAAATATCCTTCAATAATAAGACAAAGTAAAGACATTTTAAGTTAAAAAAAAAAAAAAAAACACAAGATAATTTTTCATTAGAAAATTGGCAGAGAAAATTAGACTCCATACTACAAGGAATCTAAAGAAAGTTCTTCAGGCTGAATGGAAATGATACAAAATGGAAATTAAATACTCAAGGAGGAATAAAGAGCAATGAAAATTATAACGGAAAATATTAAATCAAAACATTATAATAGACACCCGTTTCAGGCTATGATTGATAAGCTTGTATCAAGCTAACCTTCTCCCATTAAAAAATAAAACAAACAAACAAACTTAAGAAAAGAAACACAGAAGGGTAAGCCAGACATTTGGTGCACATATGCCCTCAAGGCATTTGTTCATTCAGAAGTAATGGCTAAAACACTAAGAAGTTGAACAGGATTTTCAGAACTTTCACAGGGCTAGAGCCAAAAATGGAGTTCAAGATTGCATTAAGTTGAATAGTGTTCCCCCCAAAAAAGTTAATGATGGCGGGTGCCTGTAATCCCAGTAACTAGGGAGGCTGAGGCATGAGAATCGTTTGAATCTGGGAGATGAAGGCTGGAGTGAGCTGAGATGGCACCACTGCACTCCAGCCTAGGCAACAGAGTGAGACTCTGTCTCAAAAAAAAAAAATAAAATAAAATAATTCATGTCTACCTAGAACCTCAGAATGTTAACTTTTTGAAAATAGGGTTTTTACAGTTGTAATTATTAGGTTGATGCAAAAGATAATTTGTAGTTTTTGCCATTACTTATAAGGTGGGGCCCTGGTGGGAGGTGTTTAGGTCATGGGGGCAGATCCCTCATGAATGACTTGGTGCCATCCTTGTGATAGTGATAGTGAGTGAGTTCTCATGAGATCCGGTTGTTTAAAAGATCTTTAAAAACTAAGATGAGGCCATTGTAGAGTAGGGTGTGCCGTGAATTCAATATGATTGGAATCCTTGTAAGAGAAGAGACATGAAGACAGACACTCGGGGCAGAAGGTCATGTAACAATGGAAGCAGAGACTGCAGTGATTCAGCTCCAAGCCAAGGAATGCCAAGGATTTCTGCAACCACCAGAAATTAGAAAGAGGCAAAGAATTCTTCTTCCCTGGAGCCTTCAGAGGGAGCACGATCATGCCAACACTTCGATTTTGGACTTCTAGCCTCTAGAACTGTGACAGAATAAATTTCTGTTGCTCTAAGCCACCTTCATGGTAAATATTTTATGGCGGCTAATATAGTTTGGATGTTTGTCCTCTCCAAATCTCATGTTGAAATGTAATCCCTAATGTTGGAGGTGGGATCTAGTGCGAGGTGTTCAGGTCATGGGCAGATCCCTCATGCATGGCTTGGTGCTGCCCTTGTGATAATGAATGAGTGAGTTCTCATGAGAGCTAGCAGTTTAAAAGTGTGTGGCACCTCCCCTTCTCTTTTGCTCCTGCTTTTGTCACGTGATATGCCTGCTCCTCCTTTACCTTCTGCCATGATTGTAAGCTTCCTGGGGCCCTCACCAGAAGCAGATGCTGGAGCCATGCTTGTACAGACTGCTAAAACATCAGCCAATTAAATCTCTTTTCCTTATAAATTACCCAGCCTCAGGTATTTCTTTATAGCAATGCAAGAACAGCCTAACACAGAAGCCCTAGGACACTACTACAAAGGTCAACCAAGGAAGAAGAATCTAAGAATCAGGGTGAATCATAAGTAGACCAGTCATCACAAAGAATAAAACCTAGTTTCAAAGCAGCTCAATCCTGAATTGAATTAAGGTGAATTCTCTGTAACCTAAATGCCTGTCAAAAGCAAAAAAAAAAAACTCTCTTAGAAAAAACATAACATTATCTATCTATCCAAATTATCTCTAAAATTTCTATACACATTGCCTATAACTCAATCTAAAATAATCAAACATTGCCACAAACAAGGTCTCAGGGCACAGCTTTGTTCAAGAGAGTTTCTACCACTGGCCCCGGGCTTCTGAACTCCCCACATTGTTCTTGCTTGTCACACCATTTTGGAAGTCATATTTTGCAATTGCTGTCTAAGAATTGCCACCTGTGGACTCCCAGGGCCCCAGGGTGTGCTCTGAATCTTCCCTCTCTAAATTCTTTTTTTTTTTTTTTTTTTTTTTTTTTGAGATTTAGTCTTGCTCTGTTACCCATGCTAGGGTGCAGTGGCACAATCTCAGCTCCCTGCAACCTCCACCTCCTGGGTTCAAGCGATTCTCCCACCTCAGCCTCCTGAGTAGCTGGGACTACAGGCATGTGCCACCCCATCCAGCTAATTTTTATATTTTTAGTGGAGACTAGGTTTCACCACGTTAACCAGGCTAGCCTTGAACTCCTGACCTCAGGTGATCCCAAAGTGCTGGGATTACAGGCGTGAGCCACCGCACCCAGCCTCTGCCTCCTTCAGCAAAACAACTTGCTCTGCTCTATCTTGTCCCTTTCAGAGTGGAGACCTCTTGTTCAAAAGGAATATTCACTGGACAGCTCTGAGAACTTCAAGCCCTTACAGCCCCTTGAAACCTCTGGTCTTACCTGAAGAAACAACATGGGCTTCCTGTTCAGCTCTGCTTTTGGCAGCACTTAAAAGAAATCTGGGATTTTCTTGGGTTTCTTTTTTCTCTTACTTTTGATTAAATGTATTTTGAGGTTTACTTTCTTGTTGTTGTTTTTAGTTCTCCTATTGTTTGAGTATTTTCTAGAAAAAAAAAAAAGAGAAAATTTAGAACTAGACTTTTCAAATGCTCTTGGAACTCTCCAAAACACAAAATTGTATATTCAATATGATCTCTGCTAATACAAACATTATCTATTGAAAAATGAAAACAAAAA
This sequence comes from Macaca mulatta, assembly GCF_049350105.2. NCBI lineage: Eukaryota > Metazoa > Chordata > Mammalia > Primates > Cercopithecidae > Macaca > Macaca mulatta. The sequence continues at coordinate 162,529,325 of NC_133410.1, read as the reverse complement.
GAGACACAATAGAATGCTAAGAAATGATGATTGGCCGGTGATGCAATTGCAGTTTATTTCTTATTCTCTGATATTTTATGTCTCTCCTGTCTTCCATAATATATATATTATTTTATATTCATAAAAATAAAGTGGTAATTATATTAAAGTATTATTTACAAATAAAAGTAACATTTTAAAAATAAAAATGTAAGAGTAAGAAGGCATATTCTCAGTGCTGTAGAGGCCATAAAAGACGTATAAAAGAGTCCCTGTCATGAAGGATCATAGATTTTGGTAAAGTTAAGAAAAGGCAAGTAAACAATCATTTTAATATAAAGTAAGTTTGAAAGTGCCTTAAATCTCAAACAATGGGCCATGGGATTTTAGAGTAAAATCTGGCACATTAATTTAGAATGATGAGGAAGAATTTCCACTGGGAGGGTCCACATAGGTTTTGACTCAAAAACATAGTGAGATGGAAGAGGGATGGGGAGAAAAAGTCAGGTGATCAATCTAGCATAGCCCAAGATGTGGCGAGAAGAAAGCCCAGAATGTGCTTGGTGACTGGTGATTGTCCAGTTTGACTTGAGCGAGAGACCATCATAGGGAGATGAGGCTAGAAAGAGAGACCTTGTGGCTTCCTTGAGTGCCAGGTTGAGACATCTGTACCTAAGTCACGAGGAATGGGAACTCCTTGGTGGCTTTTTGAGCAGAAATGAACACTAAAAGGGGCTATACTCAGGGAAGACTAATCTAGCTGTCGTGAATAGTAAGACTGTTAAGGACATTACAGCAATGAACAGACAAGAGGTAAGAATGGTGTCAGTGAACATGAAAGAGGGGACTATTCACTCACAAAATAGATCTTTACTATCTGTTTTGTCCCAGGTCCTGTGCTAAGTGCTAAGTCTACAGTGGTGAATGAAACGAATATAATCTCTGCTTGCTACCTAGTGGGAAAGAGACAAATAATTGCAAAATATCATTTTGGAAATAAAAACAACCAGCTGCTGTGTTACCACATAAAAAAGCTGCAGAACGGGAGTGATCAGAGAAAAGCATCCCTGAAGAGATGATACAAGAGATGTAAAGATGAGGAGTTGGCTCTATAAAGACTGGGAGAAGAGGGTTCCTGGAAGAGCGGCCAGCACAGAAAAACTCTCAAGAAGGAAAGAGCTTAGTTCATTTGAGAAGCTAAAAGGAGGGCTATGAGGCTGAGCTATATTTACTGATGGGGTGAGGATGACGTTGGACAGTAAGGAGGTACCTGGTCATACAGGACTTTGTAGGACAAACTAAGGATAATGAGAATGGTGCGCTAAGAAAGCATCCAGCCTGAACAGATGGCAGGACTACGAGAAGCTCAAGGGAGCAAAGGAATGATTAGAAAACACTGGTGTCATTTTGAGCTCTCCAGGAAGCAGACACACCATCATGGAATCAGAAATGCAAGAGATCTGTTGCAGAGAAATCCCATGGAAAGGAAAGCAGAGATGAAGCAAGAGTAGTCAGGGAAATCCTTCAGACCATGACACAGATCTGACATCTGTGAAAGGAGACGTGGAAATGAAGAAGGATTGGAAAGGAAGACCCTGAGGCAGCAGTGCATCTCTGAGAGTCTCAGGCCAGTGCAGGAAGGCAGAGCAAAGCAGCCTGTGAAGGAGTCCCATGTCAGGCAGCAATGATCGGTTTGCATGCTCCTCCTAAGCTCAGCCACTGGCTGGAGACGGCCCACGCAGAGCAGAGCTTCGGCATGAACACTGCCATGGATCCTGAAGGTACAGCAAATGCAGGCTGCCAGCTCACTACACTCCTTGCCACAAGTTCTCACTTAAAGGGACATCTGAGCAGGGCACCTCCCAGGCTCTCGCATTTGGTAAATCTAAATGATCTCTTTGGGGAAGTTATAAAACTAAGTTCAACTAAAATTTCAAATAATAGTTAACAGAGAAGACAGGAAGAAGGAGTTTGGGTTAAAGCATTTTATGATTTGACCTTCTTTCAGAAAAGGATAGAGACATGGATTAATGTTAGGTCACATGAAACATGCATATTAAAATTTTAAGGGTAACCTTTAAAAAGAATATAAAGTGTATGTATAACTTTTCAAATCAGTAAAAAGATCCGAGGAACAGAGAAAACTTGATCACCATAATCAAAGGTAGGAAAACGGGGAAAGAATTAAGGAAAGCAAAGTGAATAGAAAGCAATGCATAGCTCAGAGAAGCTACATGGAGGAAATAAAGTGGAAAAAGTACAGGCACGATTATTTCCTGGTCTTTCATAGTAAGGCAAGCAATATCTTCTAAAATTGATAATTTCTCTAGAAGAAGTTTAAGTATTTTATAAAGAGAAGCAATAGAACAAATATAAATAGCACAAAACAAAAAATGTGGAGGGTAAAAGTTGGGTAGTATAAGCAAGTTAATTATTATTCTTTCATTGTAAGGAATGAATAGATGCTATATCTAAGGTCAACACATTAATTAGCAGAGGTATGAATATATTACTCAGAGTATTGGGGGTAAAGCATAAGAATTAAAAATACAAATGGTTAAAAGTAATTGAGTTTAAAGACCTACTGAGGATGGAGAAGTGAAGGTAAACGTTCACATTTATTTTTTGTACTTCTGAGTTTTAAAATTTTCTGCCAGTGGATTATGGGAGCAAAGAAAGAAGAGTGTTCATAGATGGCTCCATGCTGATAGGCCAAAGAATGAGTAGTGCCTTTCGGAAAAACAGAAAAGCCAGAAGGGGCAGGTAGGATATAGAAGAAGATGTATTTCTATCTCACTTGTTAAACCACTGTGTTCAAATTTCTGTTTATAAATCCATTCAGCAAAGAGCTCTTTAACCCATCGAATGCAGAGGCACAGGTTCACAGGCAGGCTAAGAGAGATGGAAACTACAGAAAATGGATTTGATTTTTATGATAAATAAATATTGTCTTGACAAAATATTTGATAAAAGGTTCTGGATTCCGAGCCCTCATTCGGGCAGGATCATTCCCTCACAGGGCCTGTGGTTACCCTTTTTGCTCTGAGACTCAAAAAAAAATTCAGAAGGAAAAGATTGAGAAACCTGCTTTGAATTACAGCACAGCTAGGCAATATTTTTCTTAGCCAGTGGGTTTTTCTCTTTATTGCACTTTGGAACACATTGGAAGAGGACATTGGAACGTTGGAAGGGAAGGAGGTCTCTCAAGTTCCCAGCTCTAAGTTTAATAACTTGAATATATTCTGGTTAAGTCATCTTCAATAACTTGTATCCATTTTGATTGTGATTTTTATTTTCTGTAAAGCTATTTTCCAAATTTTAAACTTCTCATAATAGCATGATCCTGAGAACAATGGATTTTGTTATTGTCAGCAAGCCTTCATCACCTCCAGGTTCCAACATCACTAAGTTGGAACCACAGATAAAAAATTAATCCATGGAACACTGAAATCTTGGGAAGGCTGTGATCTCTCTCTTCGTTGATTGTAGAAGGCATTTATTTAGAAGTCCTAGGTAAGTTCTGGGCCCTCAATTAATAAATAAATGGATGAATAGGTAAAAAAAGAATGAATGAACATGGAAAACCACCCATCATGTACAAAGGCTCAATGATGTGCATGAATAATGGATGTGCTGGCAGCTCATGCACCGCATGTTAGACCGAGTGCTATGGCATGAGCTCCATGACAGCAGAAACCTCTCCTATTTATCTCTGTGTCCCCAGAGCCTAAAACACTGTAGCTCAATCAACTAAAAAGCAAAATGAAAATGTGACTGTCAGTGGATATTTTAGGGGGCAAATGTTATGAAACAAAAATGAAACAAAACAAAAATTCCACCCTAACTCACAAAATGCTATTTCCCCCTCTATCTGGAAAGCTCAGGATAGATCTTTAACAAAAATCAAAACTTTTAAAAATTGGTTTTGAAAACCTTAAGAGGAAGGTCTGTGAACAGAAAGCAGTAACTGATTTCTTTTTTTTTCTAGCTTTATTGAGGTGCAATTACACATAAAAATTGCGTATGTTTACAGTGTATACATATATATATATATATACACACACGCGCACACTGTGAAATGAGCACCTCAATCAAGTTCAGTGACATATCCATCACCTCGCATAGCTATTTTCTTTTTTGTTGTGGTGAACATTAAAGATCTATTCTTTTAGCAAATTGCAAATATACAACACAGTATTGTTAACTATAGTTGCCATGCTGAACATTAGGTCTCTGGAACTTATTCATCCTGAATAACTATGACTTTGCCCAACATTTCCCATTTTCCTCACCCTAAACCCACCAACCACCATTTTACTTTCTATTTCTTTGAGTCTCACTTTTCTAGATTTTACATATAAGTGAGATCACACAGCATTTCTTGTTCTGTACCCAGCTTATTTCACTTAACATAATGTCCTCTGAGTTCATACATGTTGTCACAAATGACAGGATTTCCTTCTTTTTTATGGCTGAATAATATTCTGTTGTGTATATATGCCACATTTTCTTTGTCCATTCTACCCTCAAAGGACACAGGTTGATTCCATATTTTGGCTGTTGTGAATAATTCTGCAATGAACATGGGAGTAGATATACCTCCTTGAGATATTGCTTTTATTTCTATTAAATATATACCCACTCTGTGATTTACAGTAACCAGTTTACCTCCAGTTCATACCACACTTCACCAAGGAAACCTCCTTGACTATCGCATCCAGACTGCTCTAAGAAGCAGCATGATAAGACCCTGGAACAAATTGCCCAAAGCATCTTAGGTATTTTCTATCTGCTTTTGGCAATTTCTATGAAAATTCATTCTGGAAGATGCCAAATTTTAACTTCTGTGCAATTCTCATAATTCTGTTTTCACTGTTCACTTTATAACAAAACAAGCCAAGGTGACCACACCACTCCAAAGGAAGAAGGGTAAAGTTAAAACCCCTTCCCAATAGGGACTTGATTAAACTTAAGACCTGGACTTTGAGAATGTTCAACTCAGGGAAATCTGATAGTATATGTATCTCTCTGCTGGATTCCACATGTCAACATATACATTTTCCATACAACTATGAGGATATTCTGCCACGATATGCTTAATATCTAATACTGCTTTTACTGCTCAAGAAAACTAGAAGATGTTTATCCTCATGTGATAATGGCTTTGGGACACAGGGGGCATTGGTGATGACCTCCAAATGAAACACACCCAACGCTCCACTGCCACCCTTCCCCAGCCCAGCCCTGATGTTTCCCAGAGCATCTTCTGGTTACGCCAACTGACAGCAACTTCAGACTCGCACACAGAAACTTAATCGCTGTTGCAGTTAGACTTTATCATCCCATTGTTTCTTCCTGTGTAATACAGATAATCATCCACATGAAAACATGGGCTATGCAGAGCAAATACTACCAGATGGTCCATCAAAACCTACACTCATCAACTCCAAGAAATATAGATCAGCCTGTATTTCATCAATCTAACCTCGCAGACCCAGCCAGTGGCTATATATCTGGATTTCTTTCATCAATTCACATTGCTTTTTTATTGCTGGCTTGGGCAGTTTTTCCACTGGGTATTTGTATTTATATATATTTTTTAATTTGATGAAATTTCTTTGCATTAAGTCTGATTTTGCATTTCATCGTCTAATTCTAAGATATCTTGCTTCATGAACTTGAACATGCTGCTTTTTAAGGGATTAAAAAAAATAACATTATCTACTATTTCCAGGGACTTTATAAATATTAACTTGTTTATAACTTTTAAAAGCCTACATGATATTGTTGTCTCTATTACATAAATGAAGGGAATGAAAATAATAGAAGTTAAATAACTTGCTCACCACTGGTAAGTACTAATACAGGAATGTGAATAGAGATCTATCTGGCACCAAAGCCAATGGTCTTTCCACTCTACCACACTGCCCCATCACAGATCTGGTTACATTGGGAGAACAGGAAACATAACAAGCCTACAAAGTACTAAGTCTTATCATTAAAGTAGAATCCCACATAATACTTATAACAGGAATAATCAGGGTTCTCCTTATATTTTCTCCTAAATGTGCACAAACACAACTGTCTCAATGTCTTCAGGATTAAACGAGAGTCTACATGATTTAGTAAACTATTATTAGATATTATTAGATTATGTAGAGAGACACTATTGTATATGTTCATTGGAACTGGGGTTAAAAGACCTTTGTAAAAACCCAGCTTCTCCATTTGATATCTGTGTGACTTTGCACATGTTACTGATTATTTAGAGTTCTCTTATTTGTAAAATTGTGTTTGACAGAGAAGGACAATGCTTTCCAGATATACCACTCCACCTCCCTGCAGTCAGGGTGAGACCATGTGACTAACTCAAGCTGGTGAAATGTGAAAGGACACAACTTGAATCTCTCCAGGTCAAGGCAGGTGCAAACCAGTGTATCTCCTCTAGCCCTCCCTCAGTTGAAGCAACCTCAGAGGCCACATGTGTCAGATGTTCAATTTGGTATAGCTGCAAGATTGAGGCAGTCCGTCCAATTACCATCACACTTTTCCTGAGGGAGAAAGAAACCTCTGTTGTGTTAAACCACTGACATTTCAGGGTTTCTCTGCTATGGCAGCCACAGTTAATTAACCCAACTAGCGCATGGGGATAATAGCTTCTGTCATACTACTTTAGATTATTTTAAGACTAAAACAAGATTATTAAAATAAATATTTGTTAACTTTATCTTTACACAGATTTATGTAAGCCTTTATATAAATCTTTACATAGGCCTATGATTGTTATTACTCACATTTTAAAAATCTGACTTTATTACTGTGAGTTTTTTATGGTGTAATGATAATGTAAAAATTGTTTTAATTATCTTAACAATTATTTGTAAAAGAAGGTATGCTTCTGACCTGCTTAATATGTTCTTTTAAGCAAAATAAATGTTTTCTTTACCTTGTGGACACTATTTTCTTGTTGAACAAGCTTCCACAGAAGATAGTATAAACACAAACTTCAGCTCAATTCTTACTGAACTACTACAAATACGCATGATCTTCCTTCTTAATTAATGAGGCCTCAATGGAGTTTACTTCCTAGGAAATTGCTCTCTTTTTCCTGATCATGTAGACAGCAGAAGAGGGGACATCTGGCATGCCCATTGGATTTCACAAGATTGATGCCCACAGGATAAAAGCCTTTCATGCATGTTAACATGGTACAGGACCTGGCCTTCAATCCCACTAACTATTGGCCTTGTTTGAAACAATGCCAGTTCATTCACTAGGTATCAGAAAAACAAGCCACGGCAAATGATTGATGTCATGTTCCCTTTCTCTCTGCCCTTATGTATTTTTACTTGAATTTAGTATTGAGAATAGAACTAAAGTCAGAGACCAAGGTACGACAATGACCTAAATTCACACACAAAAAGATGCTACTTAGAGCTACAGAAAGGACTTGTCTGGAGTTTGGGGAGGAGGTCGCCGCATTGAGAAAGAAGATAAACACAAAGAGAGTGAAGATAAAATATACAAAAATACGTAGCAAATATTCCCTGTGAGACTGGGTGTGGTGGCTCATGCCTGTAATCCCAGTACTTTGGAGGGCCAAGGCAGGCAGATTGCTTGAGCTCAGGAGTTTGAGACCAGCCTGGGCAACATACCAAAATCCTGTCTCTACAAAAAATACCAAAAAATTAGCTTCTCTTGAGAGGCTGAGGTGGGAAGATGGCTTGAACCCAGGAGGTCAAGGCTGCAGTGAGCCGTGATCATGCCACTGCACTCCAGCATGGGTGACAAAGTGAGACACTGTCTCAAAAAACAAACAAACAAACAAACAAAATACACACACACACACACACACACACACACACACACACACACACACGTATTTATTTCCTGTGAAACTTCTCCTCTTAAAGGCTTCCTTGTTTCATTTTGAAGAGGCAGGAGGATTCCAATATGAGACAACAGGCCCACCTGTCAGACATGAAATTTGCTTCTTTCTCGTGTTTCAGTTATTGGTTCATATAATTGAGCAAGTAAGGGAGACGGCACACATATGACACTAAGTTGTTATTAAACACACACAAAGTACCAGAAAACAGACTAGATGCTTGCTTTCAATGACTCGGTTTTAAAACTATCAACAGCCACATTAAATCACAATAAAAGGCGGCAGAACCAGTGGGAACTGAAGAGAAAAGAGCCAAGGAAAAGGGGGAAGACAGGGCAGGGAAGAGAAGGGGAAGGACAGCAGGGCAGGGAAGGGGCAGAATCTGCCGCAGCACAGGCTGGGCTCTGCCAGCACCGAGGCTGAACCTCATTCACAGCAGAGTTAATAGGAAGGTAGGAAGGTAAAAGCTTCTCTGAAAAACCATGTTTTCTCTCAACAAGAATATCTGAATTAGGAATAAAAACATTCTCTGCTTCCTAGAATATTTTGCAATTACAAAAGAAAGAAAAAAGAAAAAGAAGAAGCTTCTATAAGCCTGCCAGAAATCTAGCTGACAAAAGTTCAAGGGTTTTTTTTTTCTGAATTATTGTGCATACACAGTTTTTTTTTTTTTTTTGGAAAAATAAAGCAACCCATTAAAATTAAAAGGGTTTTAAAATGTTGGCAGAAGAAACATTTCATTGTCGCAACAAAGAGAACGCTGTTGAGAAATGCTTTACAAAGTGGGAGCTAAGGCAGTTAAAAATTGATTTTCAAAGTGGTTTGGTTTTGGTCTATGTCACAAGCTGGCCCTGACATCCCACTTCCTGCTTTCCAATGTTCAGGCCTGGCCAGAGAAGCCAGGTCTCCTAGGATGCATGTGGTGCAGAGGTTGAAAGCTCAGGTTCTCCGGACCATTAGCCTAGCAAGGAGCCTAGGAGCAGACAGCACCCACAGGAGAGGCTCATTCAGGGCTCATGTCTGATCCTGAACTGATAACCTTTGTCTTGTGCCCAGCGCTGACCCCTCACATCCAGAAGCAGCTGGGGCTCCCTTCAGTAGCTCCTGCATAATACCACTGGACAAATTCCAGCAGAAAACTCAGACACAGGAAAAGGATAGAGCAGCTTAACCTGGATTTTAAAACTAACTGTCGTTTTAGGAGTGGCTACGTGTTCTACTAGCTAACAAAGTGGGAAGCTTCCATTGCAGAGCCCTCTTAGGCCACCTAATCCCTGAGGAATTTGTCTAGTTTTTCCTCTACCTCCTTCAGATCCCTGTGCGATAGCCCAGCTTTGAATCTGAAATGAAGCCCACAAGCGAGAGCCCTCGCCCATCTTTGTATGAGAAGGTGATTGCTTAGTACACACAAAACCGCTACAGCTGGCCACCTGCTCAGCCCTGTCCTGCCCTGAAACACATCCAAGCCTAAACAGTGGACGGTGACACGTGATACCATTGATTGACTGGCCTCTAATCACCTGCTGTCTTATTTCAGCCCAGTTATGGCCACATTCACAGCCATAAAGCAGCGATGGCAAATAGGTTTCCTCTTGTGGGACAATTCTAGTTGTTAGTCTCTTACATCTAAAATTCTGTGTTGAAAAGTGTTTTGAGGACATATCTGCATTCATGGAAAAGCATAACAAATAGGGGGAAATATATCACTTCACTTGAAAACTAGGGATTGCAATTTTGTGAAGAAACATCAAACTAAAAGGGAGAATCAGCAAACCAGCTGCAGGTGAAATGAAGGAAAGGCAAGGAGGAGACGGCTGGTGGGGGCTGTCACTTGGTACAGCTTTTCAGGAGGGAAATTTGACAACACACATGAAAAGACTTAATAATGTTCTCTAACAAAATTGTTTTACCTTTACGAGCTTATTCTAAAGAAATCAGTATGAATGCACTCAAAGGTTTGTCTACAAATATGTTCATCAGAGCATTGTTTATCACAGCTGAAAATTAGAATCTACCTAAATGTTTAAAAAGAGAGTATTGACTAAATTATGGAACATATATACAATAAAATACTATGCAATCTTTGAAACTATACTATGGAGAACTACTTAAAAGATATGGAAAATATTCACAACATATTTTCATGAAAAAGCATTCAAAAATAGTAAGCACAGTGTGATTCAAATTTATTTTGAAATATAAAGCTATATATGTATATATGCTCCAAAATGCTAGCTGTGAATAGCCTAAATTTTCTACAATGATTAAGGGTTACTTTTGTGATAAGAAAGTAAATCTTACTTGTTTTAAAGACAATAATAGACAACCTATAGAAGTCCTGCATATGATCATCCCACTTTATTGCCCAAAACTGTAACTTAGGTGGCTGTAAAGTGGAAAATGTATACAAACTAAATAGAAAAATAGGTAAGTTATTTAACGTATGCTACTAAAAATACAAAACTTAGCCGGGCGTGGTGTTGGGCACCTGTAATCCCAACTACTCGGGAGGCTGAGGCAGGAGAATCACTTGAACCTAGGAGGTGGAGGTTGCAGTGAGCCAAGATAGCACCATTGCACTCCAGCTTGGGCAACAGAGCAAGACTCCGTCTCAAAAAAAGAAGAAGATGAAGAAGCCTGAAAGTATCCCAGAAGCATATCCAGGCTCCAGCTGGCTGTCTCAGTACACGTAAGCACCTAAATGGACCAAGACCAGTTTCATTAGTGTCAGCATTAATCTTTTCTTTTCTTTTCTTTTCTTTTTTTTGGTGCTTAACTGGCTGAAATAACCATACTTAGAATTATGACTTTATCAGGATCACTGCTAAGTGACTTACTAAAAAATAAATTGTCCACAACACTGAAGGACTCTTAGTACACATTACTCAGAAGTGGTTATGCAATCACTCAAATGTGAACTGCAAGGTTTTCCTTGAGGAGACTGTCCTGCCTTTTTTAAATGAGTGAAAGGACATCATACAATCTAACAGACTAATAGCATTGCTCACTATATAAGATGGGGAATTTGCGTTCCATCTTGAGCACCGCTGAGCCTCAGGCTGCTTGGTGGCATGCAGTTCCTACCTCAGCCCCAGCAGTGTGATTTCCAAAGTGCGGCAGATAATTCTTGATCACCTACTTATTTTGCCCCTGAAAGATTAATATGGTTGAGATCACGTCTGGAAAAATGCTATTTATCAACAGTAGGTGCCTTTTTATCAATCAGAAAATTCTCTTTTCCTCCTGTTGTAGTTTGTACAATAAGTTCAATTAACAAAATTCTTCTTCTAGTTTACTATTATCTCATTTTCCAGGAAGATTTAACCCTTAAGTAATTGATGCGAGCGTATTTGTACGTACCTATTAAAAGTTGTATTGAGTCTACTTATGAAAAAGCATGAGCTAGCTTCACCTATATTTTCCCATAAAGGGGGAAAAACAGGCACATTGATTTAAGATCAGATTCCCACTAGATTATCTGCAAGTGAATGGCTAGTACAAGAATATGACCCTGAGGTTAAAGTGAACAATCATTTTTCTAATTAAAATATTCAGATATCCAAAATGAAAGGTAAATTAAAGAGGGAGGAGACTTCTAGTCCCACAATCCCAATTAGAAGAAAAGAATAGAATTTCCAGACTTAAAGAACTGCAAGAATCTTAATTTTCAGAATGGGGAATTTGAAAGTCAAATAAATGAAGTTAACTTTGTGGGCTACCAATTTATTCTTGGCAAAATAAAATGTCTTGAGTGACCCATTCATAACAGATTTCTTAAAGCTGACATTTTTTCTGAATTGGGTGTTCTAGAAGAGAAGAGAAAATTGTAACCCCAAACCCTGAGACTTGATATCGGGTATCCCTATAGGGAAGGACCTCCAACAACCCAACAAGTACCTATCTCTCCTTCCAAAGACCTGAATGCACTACTAAGTGTCTTCAGGATGATGCTCCTGCAGCCCTGCCAATATATTTACTTCCAATGTCTTTATTGGAAGGAGGCTCTTCTGGTCACAAGTTTGTTGGATGCATCCAATGATATTATTTATTCTTAATGCCAGACTGCCTGGAATCAACAGCTTAAGTGCAGCAATAGGGTGCAGATCATAATATTTGGGAGCAGAGGTGCTACCTAGAATCCAAACCAAATCTAAACCCTTTATTTTACTTCTATGCCAAGCACCAGGTCATACTACTCAGACATTTAAATGCTTCTTTTCCATAATAATACATATGATGGGATTTTCATGCTTGTGTCCACATGTACATTTACTGTCATGTTATAAGAGAGAAGTCTACTTATTTGTATATTTATACTTGACTTCTTGATTACTAAATCTAGAAGCAAATCTGTATACATGGCATATAGTTCAGCCTGTAATCATTTCTAAAGTTAAATTCAGCTTTAGCTCCATTGATTGCCTTGTAATCATGCTTTTGTTTTGTTTTAAAATAGCATTGATAATTTTTAAGTATCTGATATTAGTGTTTCATGAAACTGTTTTCCCTAATCTTCCTTAAAAACATGAATTTCAAGTGTAACAGACAAAAATAATAGAATTTACGCACAACAAACAGAAAAGCATATGAGTATGTGTTTTTGTGTGTAAGTGGGTGGGTCGTGACAGAGAGAGAGAGAGAGTGCTACAGGGTAGAGAAACACTCTCAGACAAGTATCTCAGCCAAGTGCTTGCTCCAAAATATCTCACGTGAAGAATTTAGTGAGCAGTGTGTCATATGTTTCAACAGGTTAACATGGAATTCTACTGCTGCTATGGAAAAATACCTAAGTCCATGTTGCTTGGTTTTCATACAAAATAATAAACAGGGCTTCTCCTCAAAGGAGCATCAAAAAGAACATGAAGAAACATTCAATTCTCCTTCTGTAAGATAAATCCCTATGAAAGCGATAGGTTCTCCTTGCGGATGCTTGCCGCTTGTGCTGGTTCAGAAACTGTCATCACTTCAGCAGAGGTCCAGCCCTCCCTAAAAGGGAATAAATCAGAAGGCATCAGTCTTTTCTCTTTGGCAGCCTGACCCTTGACCCCCTTTCCTTCTCCCAGGCAGAGGTCTTTTAAAATTTCTTTTCATTTTTGTTGTGGATCACTGCCTCCATTTCTTCTGACTCCAGAGTGACTGAGCTTGTCGCCAAATCCAAAGGCTCCAGGAGAAAGCCTGAAATTTCTCTAGCCTTAGAGGATTTCCCCCAGGCATCGCTTTGTAAAGAGATCAACACTTCAAAATTATGGTAATTGCTAGTCCTGTTGCTAGACATTGTTATAGGATGCCTTGACAAAGAAGAAAAATGTTAACATAGCACAAGTTTGTTTTCTTAATATTTTAATAATTCCCTTCCAACCTATCTTGTTTCTTTTATCATATGCATTTTAAAAAGTCGTTCTAAAAGGGGTCTGCTCAACTGCCAAAGAGGTCCATGCCACACACGAGAAAAGCAAGGAACCCTGGCAGTGGAAGATTTCTGACCAGAGTTTGCTCATGGTTTAAATGGAGGCTGATATGGTTGGAAGAGTCTATTGTTTTACTTAATTTCTTTTTCTCCAAGTCGTTTTCAATATTGTCCAATGGATGTTCCCTTTTCTATTCAAATATGAAACTTCCATCTTTTTTCTGGTGAGCTACAGCAACAAAAGCAGAAGTTTGTTTCCTGAGTTTGGAGTGAGAAATAGGTTTTTTAAAGCAAGTGCTTCAAGATGCACCTGAGAACTACCCCCATGACCCTTGCTGTCACTTTAAACAAGGCATGCTTTCTCTGTGCCTCCAGGTTGAGAGGTTACAGCTAGGTGTCCTCATGGTCTTCTGAGCTCTCCTATTCTGCACAGCATCACACAAAGATGGGCTAGATCCCCTCTGAGAGGGGAACAGACATGTCTTCATTTACTGGGACAGGCTTCAGTTAGACCATGCTGCTACATTTCATGGCAACTTTTAGGTTAAATTAACTGTTTACTACCATCCTTTTACAGGCTTATAAATATGGTCAGTATGGATTTTTTTCCACAACACTTGGATACAGGAAATCTCCGATTCATTTGTTTTTCTAAATCAAATTAAATCTGCTCTAAGCTCGTACCCAAAGAGCCTAGTGACAAACTGGGCACTCAGTATTAAGAATCTCTCCCCACCCTCAAAGGAATCGTACTCAAATATGCGGCGCTGTTAGTGCCAGCAAACTCTGAGCAAGCTGTCAACTTTAGGGTTGCCGTCATTCCCGCTGTTCCTTCCCCTAGCTGATGCCCCTTGGCTCCCAGGAGGCCCAGAGATGGCCCCGCAGTGGGCACTCCTCTGACCACAAAGAGCCTCCTCGACCTCAGAGAGCCTCACCACCGAGGCTGAAGGGCACAAAGTACCCCCTTGTCAGGCCTCTCATGCCCCCACAGAGGGGCTGCTGCACAAACACAGACAGCCTCCCACCCAGTCCATCCTCACTCTCCTCTCAGAAAATCTACCCTCCGCGCAGTGCGCCTGCTATGGCCTCTGCCTCCTAAAGTACCATCCTCCACCCTCTCTCCCCCAAGAAGAGCCAAAGATATCCTCTCAGTGAGCCCAGGCTTTCAAACACCAGTGATGACGAGGGTGGTTGCCTTTTGGGTGACTGGAAACTTCTCCTTCCGGCCTGTAACCCCAAGGCCCCTGAGCTATGGGAACATAAATGCCTGGATTACATGGATAAAAGTAAAACCCTACAGCAATAGAAATGAAACCCAAATTAATATTCCAATATGCAGATAGCCTGCATATGAAAGAAAGCACACGGGCTAGAGATGCACTTCTAGAGAAAATTAATTAGGTATGAATGTTTAGTTATAGAAATAGAGCTATTTTAGGTGAAAATTGTAAATTATATTTTGGATTTGAATTGATTCATTATCTGTTAAGCATGTACACACACACACACAAAATACACTTTGGTTTTTACCAATCTCAGAGTAGAGACCCAGTGAAAGCCAGTTAGCAGACAAAGGTTATCGTCACTTTGAATGAAGCATCTTGGAGAGTCTATGCAACCAATGACACATCAGGACATCATACTAGGTAACACAACGATTGTTTAAAGATAGCAACAACAACAACCCTCTTCATGCCCATTCACAGATCTCTGCTATTCTAATCAGGTCACGATGAATTCCTAACTGCATTCCCACTCACAGAGGAAAAATATTTCAACTCTATGGTCATTACTCACTCTTAAAAGATTAATTTAACAAAAATGAAAACCCACCACAGTAATGAATGTAATTCACTGGAAGAATGGTTTGAGAAAGCTAGCCACACTGGAAAACCTTACTTTTTAAATTAATGACAGAACTGAAGATTATTTTCAGATTTGGTCAGCATTTTTGAAAAGTAATGATTAGCTGGGGTGGGAAAAATTCAGATTAGTATTAAGTGTTTGCATGTTATGAGGCAGCATAAGCTCAACCCAAGGCTGGGACTTATTATTCAGCCTCTCACCGACCGCTTTACTAGCCAATAGGGACACACAAGGTCAGACTATGCTGTAAAACTTGGGGGATTAATAGAGCTGCTACATTAAGGTCCCAGTTACATAGATCCATCACAAATAAGAGCTAGTAATAACAGCTAACCTTCACTGAGTGCTGACTACCCCAAGCCACTAGGAAAAGCACTTTATTGCATTTATGCCACATAACCACACAATGAAGGAGGTATTATTATTATGGTGGTGGTTGTTATTAATCCCACTTTACAAACAAGGATATTTAGGAACAGAGAGATGGAGTAATTTCCCAGTGGATACACAGCTGGTACATAGTGGATTCAGGATTAGATTCTAGACTATATGTCTAACAGCCTATTCATTTTAACCACCATTCAATGCTGTGGCAAGGATGAAAAATGCACACACTTACACATACTCACTTGAAACTCCTCACAGATACACACATGCATACATTTGTGTAACATGATAAATCACTTTTCAAAGGCTTTATACTTAATCTTTGCCTAGTAATAGGTCGGTGAGTTCATTATCATAGTTCATTCTCACCTAGTGATGGTGACAGCTAACCTTTATATAGCACTATATGCCAGCCTCTGCTCTAACACTTCACATATATTCATTCATTGATTTTTTTTTTTTTTTGAGACAGAGTCTTACTCTGTTGCCCAGGCTGGAGTACAGTGGTGCCATCTCAGCTCACTGCAGCCTTCACCTCCCAGATTCAAATGATTCTCATGCCTCAGCCTCCCAAGTTGCTGGGATTACAGGCACAGGCCACCAAACCTGGCTAATTTTTGTATTTTTAGTAGAGACAGGGTCTTACTGTGTTGCCCAGGCTGGTCTCGAATACCTGAACTCATGATCTGCCCACCTCATCCTCCTAAAGTTCTGGGATTAAAGGTGTGAGCCACCGTGCCCAGCCTGAATTCTTAAAGCAATCTTATGAAGCACTTATTATCATCCCCATTTCACATATAAGGAAATTGAAGCATAGAGAGGCTAAATGACTTGTCCAAGGTCATACAGTTAGAAAGTAGCAGAGTCAGAATTTGAAACCACTAGGTTATACTGACTGTTATACCACCAACCTGAGGAAACAGGCACTATTATGCCTCCTATTTTATAGTTGCAGAAGCAAATTCAGTAATATTGGAGGTGACTTGTCTCAAAAAGGTACTGTCAATTTATTATTAGTTTTAGAAAGTTACAGAACATTTAATAAAATAATATTCTATTCTGCGAGAGAGAGAGAGAGAGAGAGTGTGTGTGTGTGTATTCTCTGTGTTTGTAGTAGGACTAAACAGTGGCTAAATGTGTATGTGAATACATGCAAACATCTCCATACATATTCTCTCAAAACCCTGGTTTTCTCTCCACTATGTGTCCCATCTCACACTGTGCTGCTACTAAACCCTGGCCATTCTTTAAAGACTGGCTCAAAATTCTCTTCTTCACAGAAGCTGTGCCTGAGCTCCCCATGTTCCATTCCTAACTCTACAAAGAAAAATTATCAATGTGTCACGTATATTTGAGCAGTGCTATCAACCTAACAAAAAGGTCTTTGAGAGGAGAGCCTTAAATGTTTTTTAAACTCACTCTCATCCCCTGCACACTCTCGCAGAGCCTGTCTGGCACATACAATTCTAGGGCCACAGACGAGAGCTGTAAGACCCTGATAATGCATTACCGATTTCAGGTAGGCTTGCCAATAGCACCAAGTATAAAATTCAGTCAGTCACTCAGTGATTTGACAAGCAGAGAACCAAAAAATCCCTGCCTCATGAAGTGTACAATGATTCCAGTGAATGAAACATATAAGAAAATAAACAAGTAAATGTATCCCATGAATGATGATGACAGGATTAGGGGAAAACACACAGTAAAGAGGATAGGGAGATGAAGGAGGTAGATGGGGAGGGGTTTATACACACACACAAACTTATATACAAACTATATATAGAATATATATAAACTATATACATATAGAATATATAGTTTATATATATATACACTCTATATATAGAATATATAGTTTTTATATATGTATATATACACATATACATATAGTAGTCAGAGAAGGCATTTCTCGGAACACTGAGCAAAGATCTGAAGGAAGTCAAGGCATGAGACATGCAGATCAAATGTGTTCTTACCTGCAAAGTGCTTAGAACAGACTTGGCCCACAGTTAGCACAGTACAAGTGCTATCTCTCCTTAAAGATACGAGTATGCTCCCATCTTGGGGCCCTTGCACCTACTAACCCCTCTTTCTGGGATTAGTAGGTGCAAGAAAGAGGGGTTAGTAGGTGCAAGGGCCCCAAGGTGGGAGCATGCTCGTATCTTTAAGAAATTGCAGGGCAATCAGCATGGCTGGTGCTGAGTGAATGAGGGTGAAGTAAGGCAAGTGATGTGTTCACAAAGGTAATGGATTCAGGGGATGGAGGAGCAGATTTTAATTGTTGACTTCTTCTAGTCCTTCTAGAGTAAGGACTCTGGCTTTACTCTAAGTGAGACAGAGAGCTGTTGGAGAGATCTAAGGCAAGCAGTTACATGATTGACTTATATTTCTAAAGGCTCACTCTGCTTGCTATATGGAGGTTAAAATGAAGGACTAGTAGAAGCAAGGACTGAAGCAGGGAAATGTGTTGGGTACCAATTGCAATAATGCTGATGAGAGATGGTGGAGGTTTAGACCAGAGTGGTGGTGGTAGAGGTGGTAAGTGTCAGACTCTAGATATATTTGTAAGATAATTCAGCAAGATTTGCTGATAGATTAGATGACCAGTATGAGACAATGGTAGCATTCAAGGATAACTCCAAAGTTATTTTGTTTTGTTTTGTCTGTCTTTGTGTGGACAAATAGAAAGAGGGCATGGCCATCCAAGAGAGAGAAGATGGCAAAGAGAGCAGAATTTGGGGCTTTAGGGGGATGGGAAATGGAAATCAGAAGTTTAGTTTGGGACGTATTAACTTGAAGTTGGCAATTAGGCCTCCAAGTAGAGGTCTTGAGTGAGCAGTTGTATACACACCCAATGGGCAAGGGAGAGATGAACTAAGCTGTTGCCAGCTGATGAGTAGTATTTAAAGCCATGAGACTAAATTAAGTCACACAGGAAGTAATTATGGGGAAAGAAATGGAGAGGTTCAAAGACTAATCTATGGGACACTCCAGTACTCAGAGATCTGAAAATGAGATGGAAGAAAAACTGAGAGGAGAGGAAGTGGACACAGCCAATATAGAAAGCTCAAGGTCTTTCTGGAAAGGAGCATAGGAAAGGAGATGAGGAATCAAGAAAGGGTTAGAGCCTGGCCAACATGGCAAAACCCTGTCTCTACTAAAAATACAAAAATTAGCTGGGCATGGTGGTGCATGCCTGTAATCCCAGCTATTTGGAAGGCTGAGGCAAGAGAATCAACTGATCCCAGGAGGCAGAGGTTGCAGTGAGTCAAGATTGTGTCACTACACTCCCTGGGCAACAGAGTGAGACCTTGTCTCAAAAAAAAAAAAAAAAAAAAAAAAAAAAAAAAAAGACAGGGTCAGGCTGCTGAAGATGAGAGAAATGGCAGCACACTTATAGGCTTGTCTCAGTCTGCTAGAGCTGGCATGACAAAGGACCACAGACTGAGTGACTTAAACAACAGACATTTATTTTCTCACAGTCCTGGAGAGTAGAAGTACAAGATCAAGGTGGCATCAGGGTTGGTTTCTCCCGAGGCCTCTCCTCTCGGCTTGCAGATGGCCATCATCTTTTGGTGTCTTCACATGGTCTTCCCTCTGTGTGCGTCTGCATCCTGATCTCTTTATTAAGGACATCAGTCATACTGGATTAGGGCCTACTCCAATGACCTCCTTTAAACTTAATTACCTGTTGTAGAGACCCTATCTCCAAATACAGTCACCTTCTGAGGTACTGGGGGTTAGGACTTTACATATGAATTTTTGGGGAACACATATGAGCATATAACAAGGCTATTGAGAAAAATTCCAGAGAAAATTGCTGAAATGATGTATTTTTTTCAATGTTTATTTTAGGTTCAGGGGTACAAGTGCCGGTTTGTCACATGGGTAACTTGTACGTCACTGAGGTTTGGGGTATGAGTGATCTCATCACCCAGGTACTGAGCATGGTACCTGATAGGTAGTTTTTCAACAATATTCTGGAATAGGCAAGGAGGGATAGGATCAGATGCAAAAGAGAGAAGCAGGCTGAAGACAGGACATGGGTGGTTCCTCATAATAATAAGAGAGAAGGCAGAAAACCTTGATACAGAAACGGGAGTGTGGATGTGCATAGTGGGGGAGCACACAGAAGTTCTCTCCCAATTACTTCCATTTTCTCCATGAGCTGGGCAGCAGAGTCACCACTGGAGCAGGCAGGTGGGAAGGATGTGCTGAAAGGTTGAAGACAAAGAAGGTCTATAATGGTCGTGTCAGATGGCAGGAGAGAGAGCTGACTCTAGGGAGAGGTAGCATGGTAGCTGGGCAACACCAAGAGCCCACTTGAGGTTGCCAGCCTGGGCAACCTCAAGGTAAGCAAGACCAGTTTGCAGGGATATGTTTCCTTCCCATGATGTTCTGTTGCACAAGTTCAGCCCCGGAGTATGCAAATAAATGGGTCTCACCAGTATGCTACAGGAGGGAATGCCAGGCAAGTACGACAAAAGTGGTTATGGGATTTGTGGGGTGGTTATGATGTCAGACCATGGCATCTGTGCTGAACGAAAGGTGTATCTGTCTCCCGGGGCTGCTATGACAAAGTATGGTGAACTGAGTGGCTTAAACAATAGCACTGCGTTGTCTCACCAATCTGGAGGCCAGAGGTCTGAAATCAAGATGGGGCAGGGTAGGTTCCTTTTAAAGGCTGTGAGGAAATGGGGAAGTGGATAGGGCCAAGAAATTGGAAGTTTGGGGTGTCTTTTTCACAGAGGAATTATTTAATAAAGTATACTAACAGAACTTCGGTTAGGAAAGACTTACATAGAAAGAGATGGAAAAATTGGTGACAGAAGTCAGAGGGAAAGTTAAAGGACAGGAAGAACTTGAGGGACAGATAACATCAATAATGTCACAAGCAGAAAAGATACAGATGCAAATGAGAGCAAAGTACTGAATGGGAAAATGAGGAAACCTCAAGACTTTAATAGACAATCCTGTACCTTCAATCGTAGTCTGTGCCAGCCCAAAATGGGCCAGCCAGTCTTGCTATATTTCAACGAGAGGCTGTCAGCCTCTGATTAAGAACGTGGAATCTGTCCATAGGCTGTGTGGATTCAAATCCCTCTCTAGTGCTTAAATGCTCTTGGCCAAGAAAGTCAAGCTCCCTTTGTTTTATAAGGAACACTTACCTAAGACAAGTCTTATCTTCCCCATGTATAAAAATGCAGGATTTGTTCTATGGTCTTAGAGAGTTCCCAGAGCTGCCTGTATCCAAGAGAACTTTCCTGTAACCATCACCAACCCACACAGGACCATTGCTGGTAATCTCTATATCCTGTACACGTAAGAATCACAGACCCTGATCCAGTTCCTCCAAGCATCTTGACTGAAGATCGGTGTTCCCAGAGGATAGCAACCTCATCTGAACCTGGCATTTGTGGTCCTTAACTTTGCAGGGGGAGGCATCAGACCACCTCCTACCTGATTTCCATCCCTCTGTAGGGTCAGAGCACCCTCCATGAAGCACAGAGGCCAAGCTGGACATGTTCTGGGTTTAATGTAATCGGAGAGAGAGGGCCCTGTAGCGGGGTCATTCATAAGGCACCCAATCCAGTTTCTAGGTCAGACGTTCTGTACACTGGTAACATCCTGTGAATATATTCAGGCTGAAACAGTTATCTGTTTGTGTATCCATTTCCTTCACTCAGTTGTGAGTTCCTTGAAGGAAGGCACTGTACCATTCATCCTTCCAGCCCCAGCCCCTAGCCTGCCTGCAATCGATGCTTACTGAATGGTGAGGTATAGTAGCTTCATGGTTCAGTGACAGACTGGATTCTACTTCCACCACTACCACCCAATAATCAATGATATCGGCTTTATTTCCTAACTTTTCCAAGCTTTATTTCCTTATCTGTAGAATGGGGATAATAATAGCATCTTCCCCATGAGGTTGTTCTAAGAAATTGTTTTAAAGTAGATGACATAAAGGAAGAATTCAGCACAAAGCTGGCATGTTGTAGACATCAGAATGTCGTGTATTATTGATAATGTTCATTGTGCTGAATACGCTGAACAGCTGGACCTTATATGTAGTTTATTATATCAAGTAGATTTAAAAATAATATTAGAGAAAAACTACCTAACACAAAGGGAACCCACATATATTTCTTACAGATTAAATACACATTTCATTCAGTGTGTGTGGCATCCTCTCATCTCTCTACTTGCTCACAATCCCAAATCATGGATTTTTTAAAAAGCAAACCACAAAGGCAAGAAATTCTAATTTACTAGAAAAAAAAAAAAACAATAGATCACCTTTTAAAGGAGTTATAGGCTATATGGTTACTATGAAAATAAGAACAGTCCAGACCTAGGAAGATGGTACTAACATAACAACTACAAATAAGCATTTCAGAATACAACAAGGAGACAAATACATCTTTTCCTTTTCTATTCAGGTATGTGGGAAAGGATGAATATGCTCCAATCATCAGCTAAACGTGGACAATGTGCAACTTAGAAATTAGGCAAAGCTGTTTGATGTTCTTCTTTTATAGTAAACTAGGTGGTCATAAAATGCAAAATCCTTTATACTAAATATGCTACAGTTTAACAGGCTTAAGACAAGGAGAAGAAAGAAGTCTCTTTCTTTCTCTTTTTTGTTTGTTTTTAAAGACTGAAAGGCTAGTGATCATGCAGGCTGACTCTGGTATATTTGTGGGAGGTGAGAGAAGGATAAGGGTTCAGCCATTTTCTTTGGCTTTTTAAGTAATTCTTAGGTCATGCTTTTTGAAGTTACAAAGTGTGCTCAATTTCAGTGTTTGTAAAATGCCAGTAGAGGACCTAACCTCGCAGGAGGATGTTTTGAAGAGTCAGGAGGAGACAGAGGGCTTGCCCAGTACCACCTTCTATGATCTATAAAACTATCTTTTGAAGAACATTGAAAAGATGGGTTTGGCATGTGCTGGCCTTCAACCATGGATGGTGGATAAATTAGAGTTACCCGGCCATCGCAAATTATGCAAACTGTTAATATCCTATGAAACAATAAAAAATTATGAAAGGCTTCTCAACCTCAAAAATACTGACATTTAGGACACATAATACTTTTTTAGGGCGCAGTGTTACTTGTACATGTATGATGTTTAGCAACATTCCTGTCCTCGATCCACTAGATGCCAATAGCATCCTCCACCCCAGTCATGACTACCAAAAATGCCTCTACACGTTGCCAAATATTCCCTCGGGGGCAACTTTGCCCCTAGATGAGAACCACCGAAATATAGATATAAACTCACAAATGATCAATAGAAATTTTCCTTTTTTGAAGGTATTTTGCAAAAAAAAAAAAAAAAAAAAAAAACCGTTACTTCTTTTTTTACTAAGAGATTTCATAAACTATGAAAATCCACATTTCTCAATACTTGCCATACTGGAGAAAGTCTTATAGTGTTTAATCACCAAGTAGAAGCAATATTCTTGGCAGATTTCCCAATCCCAATATTGTCAAGAGATTCACCAAAGTTTGCATCATTCCATAACAAAACCCAGATACTTATATTAAGTTTTGAACCCTATCCCATCCCGCTTAAACATCAAATGTCCATGATCAAAATAACCCAAACTTCATAACTTTAAGATTTGAATTGTGGGGTAGGCAGTATGAGGCAGGGATTATAGAAATAAATCTTATGAAATTTATTGAAGTCTATAACGTACTTGCCACAGGAACAACCTTGCATATTTTTTCCAAAGAACAGCACAGAGTTATTAATTAGATAATCATTTGCATTATTAGCTCTTGAGATGATGCCCTTAGATATCTGTGGAGTACTGGGATAAACAGAGATTATGGATCACTGACCCTTATTTCCTTTCCCTCTTGGAGTAATCGTTATCCTTTGGATTCATCCACAAAAATCCCTAACCAAACAAGAACACTAGGAGAGTTTGTGAAACAAATCATTAGGCTTCTTCGTTCTAGACTCAAACATCTCTGGATCTTTGAGTCTAGAACCAAGAAGTCTAATGATTTGCTTACAATTAAATAATTAAAACAATTAATGATTCCTCACCATTAATTGTTGGAGGTTAGATTGCCTTATATCTATGGTCCCTTCCCACACTTATATCATGTGTATTTTATTTTTGAAATCAAGTCACCAAATACAAAATAATGGGAATGGTAAGAATTCTTGAGACTATATGTTCCACTTTGACACTCTTATCGTTACTCATATTCAGATTTGCCCAGGCCGTGAAGAGGTACTATATTCATTTCAGACAAGACAAAAAAAATCTCTCTGGAACGACTCAGGTCACAATGTCATCTATCACAGTACAGAGGAAAGTCCTCTTAGTCTATTGTCACAGGGTCATGAGTTTATAACCCTGCAGAGAAAGAGAATTTAGTGTAGAGAAAGGGCAATCCCAAAACTCTGGCCTGGAGAATTGTGAGAAGATGTGAAATAGAGACAGAATTCTGTTTTCACCAAAAACTTTTATTTGTGTTGTTTCTGTTACATGTATAAGAATTTAATAAGCAACTATATTTTTGAAAATGTGAAAGGAGACTATGTACCTGATAACCTAACTTTTCACATGAGTTGGCACATAAAAACATTTGCCCTTTTAAAGAGGAAACCTCCAAAATCGAAAAAACTAGAAGACTCAATTCAGATTCCTCCTTCTCAAGATGTAAGTCTTTGTACATTGTGCCAGTACTATTAGAAATACCTAGAATATGACTTTATCCCAATGAACAGCCACAATATCATTTTGACCATAATTTTGGCCAAATTCATCAGTGTCTTTCTTTATAATGAAATGATATAATGAAATAAAGAGAGATTATTTCTCAGATTCCTTGGAAACAGACTTGATTGGAGAAAAACTCTGCTTGTAAAAATAGAAATGTGACCCAAGCTAACAAAAGCACAGACACTGTGCTTTTCACCACATGGCATTACAGAAACTTTTAGTTTTGATTACCCTATACAAGAGGGTCACACATGCTCCCAAATAAGTTCTTAGCTTGTAGCAGACTACTGATAAGCCCCAAAGGTAAAGAAACCAAAAGTGGCTAAGTGTCTTCATATATGGTATGGGATTCAGAGACCCTGCCTCTAAGGTTTCTCCCAGAGATTTAAGGAAACTCCTTATGATTACAATAGGGCCTTCCTCTTTTCTACCTTTTTATACTCTTTCCTCACCTGGCCAGATGTCCCACAGCTTTCAAAACATCCTGTTACTTTATATATATCCATATATATATATATATATAGTACTACATATTTTTATTGGGATCTTTCAGTGTACTAGGTCTTATTTAGAGCTCTTGGGTTTTCATTGTTTCGGTTGGGATTTTACTTTTATGAGGTGTTAGGGTAGAGGGGGAGTGTGTTCTGTTTTCATTTTGTTTCTGTTTTGATTGCCGCACACTCTTCTAACCCTTCCCCTGGTGTTGACCCCTCTGAAAAGATGATAATCTCATTTCCTGCATCTTAAGAGAAATTCTTAACAGGTCAAGAATCTTTAGTCAGGGGTTTAGACAGCTATTTTTACCTTCCCTTTCCTACCAATGACATTAAACTCATGATGAGACAAAATGTGATACAAGCTTTTTCAAATATGCTTTAAATAGGCACATGGTTTCAGTTCTGTTCTGGAATATTCTGTTCCAAAGAATTGCAGCCTTCCAGTCCTCTTTATTTGATAGCATTGTATTTCTAGAAAGTAGACCAAATAAAGCTTTTCACTGGGCACAGTTTTAAAAATATAAATTTAACTTGAAAGTAGATGAACTGAATTGTATCTTCATTAAACATTAACATCTTCCTCCTGAAAACACATGAGTTAAAGAAAGGGACAAGGACAAAGTATAACAAAAAGTATTGTCCAAACCACTTGATTTCAGATCCAAAATGGGAATCTCCTTTCTGTTCTGATTCTGAAGCTCAAGAAAAGGACCAATTTAATCGTGTAATCCCCTATTCTACCCTTGTGGCTGAATCTGGATCTGTGTGTCAGGTAAGATGTCTCCAAGGAGAGCAGAACAGTAGTTTTCTTTATTCTTGGAACACCTGTTAAGAGGTTATAGGGAGTTTTATATACAGCAAGTAGAACTCCAGTCTTCTCTCTCAAGGGGAAAAAAAAAGCCTCATTAAAACATATCCTTTGCCAAAGTTTCATTGCTCAAAAGAGTCAATGAAATTTCAACCCTTAGGCACTCTGCAAATTTTGCTTTCAACCTTTCTAAGAGCCTTCTTGTAAATTCTAAGCTTAAATATATTTCACATTATTTTCTAGGCTAATGTGGTTTCTGAATTAATATCTGTTTAACTACATAGTTAAATAAGTTATTTCTTAATGAGCCAGCACATTATAGACATAGTTTTCTATCAAAGTACATATACAGTCATCTCACAAGTGTAACCAAGGTTAGAATAACAAAATGTTCAGGAAAATCAACAGGTAACTATAAATAGAATAAAAATATCACGATTTCAGTAATGGGAAACCTCGAATCAATATGGTAGACTGCATTGACAAAATACATTCTACTCCAAAACACATAGAAATGCTGAATAAAAGATAAAATAACCAAAAAATAAGCTGAGGGTGAAAACAAGAAAGAAATTTCCATGTGCCAGAAATAGAAAAGAACTCAAAACACGAGCGAGGAGCTGAAGGCCATGACTCACAGGGTTTCAGTCTCAGATATAGACCCCAGAGGCTGGCATCTGAGGTAACACACTCAGAGAGACAGAACATGAGAAATCAAGCCTGAGAAAAAAAGGAGGGCGTGAAATGAACCTTCTGAAAACTCCCAAGAGCATAAGGACCACACATATTTGAGATGGGAAATAGAACAACTCCGTGCACTGGCCTGGACAAGCATCACAAATCTTACCTTCTCCCTGAGCCAGTAGATAAAAGAAGTGATCTCTGAGTCATTAAAGCCTGAACTCCAGCCCATGCTCAGATGTGTGGTCTAACTTCTACTGCTAAGTGAAACAGAAATTCAAGATGACACATTAACATAAAAAGTGCCCTGAAACACTGAGATCTGTAGGGTCCTGACTGACAGCAACCCCACACCAACCTACAAGACCACTTCAATGGCCCAGGTTTCCTAGGGCTCAGGAAGCACCCTCTGCTGCGATGAGCTAATAAGAAAACATGACAAACCACGGAGAGAAAACAAACCACCAAACAATGGGAGAATTGGCACCTCAGGAATTAGAGATAGTAGATCTATCTGGAAAAGAAATTAAGATAAATCTTTATAATATTCCAAAAAATAAGGAAAGGAAAAGAAACCATAGGCAGTGACAATGTCTTTTGATTCTGAGCAGATTTTTGTCCATCAAAAGACAGAGGAGAGGGAAGAGAAGAATCAATCATTCAGCTTTGAGGGAGTACATTGCATGGCGCTTCAGAAGAGCTCATTTGTCTGGCCTGAATAAGCAGTTTGCTTTCAGACAATGGAATATCCACTTCAGGAAGTACTCTCAGTTCTTATGAGTGACACAAGGAATTATGTGGTTACACAGTTGTTTTCCTTAAGCTGGAGAGACTGCACTGACAAGAGTAGAAAGACAATGAAATCTTCTCTGACATTTTGGCAAGCCCCAGGCTGAAAGTTTTATTTTCCATATACCAGCTTGACTCCTTTTCCAAAGGTGAGGCCAAGGCCTCAGAGAGAACTTTCTATTCTTTTCTCTTCCTTTCTAGTTAAACTGCTCATTTGTTATCTTTTTTTTTTTCAGTACTGATAAACTCTATAAATTTTTTTTCAAATCATGATGACCAAGTGGTTTCCTCTTTCCCTTGTTTCTGGTAATCTTCAAAGTAGAAATTCCCTAAGCAGAGCCAAGATTGCTATTCCTAAACAAGTCAGCTGTCTTAATCAGCTCAGGCTACTGTAACAAAATGCCATTGACTGAGTTGCTTAAGCAACAGAAATGTATTTCTGACAATTCTGGAGGCTGGAAAGTCCAAGATCAAGATGTCAGCCAATTCGGTTTCTGGTGAGGGCTTTCTTGCAGACAGCTGCCTTCTTGCTGTATCCTCACAAGGGGGATGGAGGAGAGACATTCTCTCTCTGATCTTTTCTTATAAGGATATTAATCCCATTGTGGGGGCTCCACCCTAATAGCCCCCTGTAAACCTAATCACCTCCCAAAGGCCCCACCTCCTAATACCACCACATTGGGGATTTAAGGTTTCAACATATGCACGTAACGGAGACACATTCAGTTCATTGCAGCATGCCATAAGCCTATATTATAATCTTACTCTTGTTTCTAACTCAATGCCTAATAGTGAGAAAGTTATCATCAGTTTATCATCAGTGACACAGGAAAAAAATAACATTTTTCCTTAGAAGGTTGTTGAAAGATAAAATGATACGATGATCTCAGAAAATGCTGGTTTGCTGCCTACTTGCACACTTTCAATTAACAATCTTGAATTGGTTTGGTTCATCTATTAATTATAAACTACTTTTCACCTGAAGAACAGTCAAAAATACATGATAGAGTAGATGACTTTGCAAAATCTCCTTGGACCACCTCAATCCAGTTATTTTATTTATCACCTGCTCTCAAAGGCTGGGTAATTTGCTGTTTGGCCATAGCTTAACAAGACACGTAGGAAAAAGTGAAGCCTCCAGAAAAAGCCTTAAGGACTATTACATAAACTGCTTCTGGAATAAAAATTGAATGTTTCAGAGGGTAGGTGATTTTCACTTCATCTTATGAATAAAATATGTAACAGGGGATTAAATTGCGTTATCTACCTAGGAAAGTAACTCACCTAAGAAAAGGTTATGTTCCTGTCATTATAAATATAATTATTTCCTTCAATACAGAGAATAATCTAACCCCCCCAAAAAAAGCCAAAAATGAAACCTCTGTGGAAGTGGTAAGTATATTCAGCAGAACAGGCAATGTTGATAGACAATACTCCATTAAATAACTAGTATGGTGTTATTTCATAAATACAAATTTCCATTTAGGAGAAAAAACCCTTGAGACAGGATGAAGCCTAATAATCATTAGGAACCTGTGTATAGAAATAATTAGCAGTCAAGAACTAGACATATTCAGTTGAATCTCACAAAATGTACAGAGTAACAGTGCTTCAGGTTTCAACCTAAAACGTTTCAGAAAATTCACAGAGGAACCCTGGAATTAACAACCAAACAGAACAAGAAAACAATGGAATTAACTTAGAAGAAATTATTTTATAAATATTTTCAATATTATTCCCCTGAGAGATACATTGTATCATGCCATATATTCACAATGTCTTATGTCATACCACATCATTCATAACACCCAAGGTCCAAAATAATCACATATCTATGGAAATTCTTCAAGAGTTCAGCTTAATTTCTATTGTTGATCTTGTTTAAATATTGTTATGCTACCTTGATAGACCCTGAAGACTTTCTTTGAAACTTTGCAGATTAAATATCAAAGAAATTCCATGTTCTTCCATGACACAAAGTAAGATTAATCAAGGGATTTACTGAATATGTGATGTTCCAAGGAAAACTAGGCCTACAACTTCCAACCAAATATCTGAGGCGTCAGTGCAGAACCAAAAAAGAAAAAAAAAACACTGAAACTATTCACCTATTCACAAAATGTCTCCATCAAGAGTTCTTAAATGATCAGGCTTTACCATCTGGAAACAACTGCCTTGTGATGGAGAAAACAATGTTCTAGAAAGGTTGCTTTGAGATCAAGTGGATCAAGAAGAAAGGTAGAACCAACTCTTAAAACAGGTAGAGTACTATACAGAAATGAGAAAGGGGAAGGAAGATAAGAAAGCAGATAGTCTTTGGCCGGAAATGAAGTGAACAAAAACTCATTCATGAGCCATCTAACCTGTGGTAGACCAAAAACTACCACATTTATTCCTTGGGTTTCTGATACATAAGAGAAAGATAAGCATATTATTATTGCTATGAGTAAGCCTTTTAGAATATACATTCCAGGAGGGCAGCAGCTTCTTTTCTCTTGTGCCTTTCACAAGGTAGATCCTCAGCTATTTATTACACTGCTGAACGGCTGGAGAGAGGAAGGAGGGAAGGAAGGGGGGAGTTGCTTTCCATTGAGCTGCACCCCTGATTTGGACACCTCTCCCATCTCTTTTTAGGTTGACACCAGCCACATCCAAAGAGGTCCTCAGGCCCCATCACCTTGGCTTGGACAGATGTAGGAGCTCACCTACTGCAGGCTGAATGTGGATGTGCAGCAAAGGAAAAATGCATTCTGTGGGTGTGTACAGTATGGATGACAGATCCATTCCTGATCCAGTTGAGGTCAAATCTGACCCCTACCATGTGAGCAATTAGGATTTTTATAAATTTCACACTTTCTGCCTTTTATAAAAAATTAAGTATAATCTTTACTTATAAAGAAACTAACCTAATCTTTAAACAGAGTTTTAAACTATAGAGTTTGTCTTTATTTTTGTTTTCCTTTTTTATTAAAAAAAGTGAGACACAGTTTTTAAAGGGCAATGCTTTATCATAAATTCACATATATGTAAAGAAAAGCACATAAAGACAAATTTGCATTTATGAAAATGATCATTTGAATTTTCTCCTTTATTTTGTTAATATGGTGTATTACATTGATTGATTTTTAAATATTAAATCAATCTTGCATTTCTGGGATAACTGCCACATTGTTATTATGTAATATTCTTTTACGTGCTATTGATTTAATTTGTTGATATTTCATTGAGAATCTGGTACCTATGTTCATGAGAAATATTGGTCTGCAATTTTCCTTTCTTTTCTTTTCTTTTTCTTTTTTTTTTTTTTTTTTTTTGGTAATATCTTTGACAGGTTTTGGCATCAGGGCTATGTTGGCTCTTAAGGCAAGTTGGGACACATTTTCTCCTCCTCTATTTTCTGAAAGAATTTGCATAAGATTGGCATCGCTCCCTTAAATATTTGCTAGAAGTTACCACTGAATCCATCTGTACCTCGAGTTTTCTTAGGGACAAAAACCAGTTTTGATATCACACTTTATTCTGTCTCAATTACCCAAGAGAATATACAATAAACACTTTCTCCTAGTATCCCACTTAGGACCTTTGAACCACTATTATTCAACAGACAGAGATAGTAACTGTGCACCATAACTGATGAATTACCAAGACCAAAAATTCAACTGATTTTCATAGGAAAAATGTTCAATCTCTTAATTTGGATGAAAGATAGCCTAATCGTGCCAGAGAAGTAGAAGCCCTATTAGGTAATCCATACCCCTGTCCAGCAAATCAAGGCTTGTACAACAATGCTCTCAATGTTTTCCAGATCACACTCAGGATAATTTGTCTTTTCTGTCCCTGGCAGTCATGACTACTGCCCATGCTCCTATTTTCCAGCAAAAATAAAACATCACTGAACCTGCCAAGGCACTGAAACTAGTTCAAGGAAATAAAAACTGTCAAGAGCAGGCAGATTTGGATTATTACAGATGTCCAAAATTTTTGTTTTTAATCTCCAATTCCCAAATCCAGGTGAAATTTTCAAGATTCTATTTCACTCATGTGCATAGTTAATTTATGGAGATGACTGCACAAACACACCAAACACACACTTTTGATTTGTCATTTTGTAGTTTTCCATTCTCTATTAAAAGTCTTCACCAAAAATATATATATATATGTTTCACCTAAAGAACGAT
Organism: Macaca mulatta; assembly: GCF_049350105.2. NCBI lineage: Eukaryota > Metazoa > Chordata > Mammalia > Primates > Cercopithecidae > Macaca > Macaca mulatta. The sequence continues at coordinate 162,498,103 of NC_133410.1, read as the reverse complement.
GAAAATGTCTTAGTTTGAATTTATTAAAAGCCATTCACATATGTTCCTGTCAAAAGTTAAGACATGGCTGTAAAGGAATAAGGTAAAGGAATATGGCTGAATCATAATGAATGAACTAAAACATACTCATTTCCCCTGTTGGCTGCATGTTTATTCCAGTGAGTTTCCATTTTCCGTTTATGTAAGGGATGCTTCTCTTAGAACTGCCTTCCACAGCTACATCTGTCCTCCTGACAGTCGGTGGAGTGATGAGGATCACTGGGAACAGGTGAGCCAGGAATGGCTGTGCTGGGTATTCTCCATTCGCCCCTCCAGATCACCCTCCATGCTTCTCTACTCTGCTCTGTGTCCCAGAAGATTGATCTGTATGGGCTGAAGGAAGGGGGCTCGCTGGCTCTCCAGTTTTCCATCAAGAATGGACAAAAGGAAGCACCATCAGAATTTTGAAGGTAAACAGGAGAGTGAGCTCAGAGGTGTGGCTGCCTTCCTCCTCTGTAGTCCCCAGGTGCAGTGGGAAAACTCTCACCTACATCTGACTCAACATGCCAATAGCATCTCCCTCCTTTTATCCTATACAAACCTAGGAAAAGTAAAGGCTCCCCCATCCCTTGTTGGTTTCCCATTATCCTTTGCACATCTTTTATAAATAGACCTTTGTTAAAAAGTCCTCAATTAAATACACACACACACACATGCACACACATTATGTAAGTGAGCAATATATTTCTTGCTTGAACCCTGACTGGTAAAGAAGTCAAGTCTGCATGTGGGTGATTATGCTGGGTAACATGTCTTCTCATACAAAAGATAGTTCGTCGACACAATCTTAGAAATAATTTTTGACATTGCCCATTCCTTACTCGCAAGTTCTTTCCAAAAGAAAAGTTCCAACATTGTTTAGTGCAGGGGCATGCTCATCCAAGCATCTCATCTCCAAAGGTGACTACTTTAATGGAAGCATTATTCAGTTAGCGATTAAAGTTCTGGATGCTTATTGTTTTTAATGTCTCATGACATTAGCATTGCATTTTATGACATCTATTTATCACTTCCCACAAGAAAATAGGTACCTTGGAAATTTTGAGTGGATAATCAAATTTTTTAACTACCCAGGCCCCAGTAGGAAAAACAAGAAATGTCTGTTATACTAAAAAGGAGAGAAAGAAAGAGATTGATTTGAGGAGAGATTTGGCTTCATGGGATACAGGGAAATAAATAAGATTGCTTCCAAAATCATATTTCATTAAGTAGACACATGTAAAATTAGTTTCATGTTGTGAGGAACAAGTTGCCTATGATTTTAGTCATAAAATATGCTAATGCTTGAAGAATCATTTATTTCCTTAGACTCCCCAAGAATCAGCTTTCTTTTTTAGAATATTGACATTTAAGAATATCTTGAAACCTGATCTGGCTCATTCTCTACTTAGAGTCAGTAAATTTCATAAAGCTGGTATTAAGCTATCCTCTTTCTTTTATCTGCACATAGTGTACTATATTGAACCATTATTTGCTTAAAAATACATGATGAACATTTTGAATGTTCTCGGTGTTTTTAATTTAGATTTGCCCAATCATAGAAATTAAAGATGGAAAAATAAGATTCTTCCTCTTACTATGAACTGTAGTCCTCAGTCCAGACTTGATTCTCCTTTTCTGATTAATTAAGCTAAAAGAAGGGAAAATAAGCCTTCTCGGCAATTGCTTCCATTATCTCAGGATTTCTGGACTAGCATTATCTTTTTAATGAAATGTCATTACTCCACTGATTTACCCCTAACAAATCATGTCTCTTGCTCTTGGCATTACACTTCAAACTTATTGGTCAAAAGAGGCTGTGTCTCTATCAGCTGCAGTTTATTGGAACAAAAGACGTCATTGCAATTAACTATATCAAGATTGGCTTAGAAAAGACAGAGATGTGGAACTCCCCAGTCCACTCTGTTTGAGACCATAGAAACAAGGAAATTCAACCTGACTTTTAGTCATATTTAATTTATACGATAGAATTATTAGTACAAATATGATTTTCAATAACTTAATGTTTCTAGTTCTTTTTGTTTGCTTGCTTTTACCCAAAAGACAAAATGGATTTTTAAATCTAATATTATTTTGGAGATCCCCTTAATTTTGCTTTCCTCTCTTACCTACAGCTCCATATTAAACTCAGGGAGCTAAGAGTAAGAGAGATGGTGTAAATCATATAGTTGCTAACCACATTTGACACATGAGTAAACTAAACCCAAAGGCTGATTCATCATTATCCCTTCCAAACTTTCGTCTAATATTTACTAATAAGATATAATAGACTGTGCTTTTGAGAACAACATTTGAAAAATATATAATCTGTCTCCCAGGAGTTAGGCCAAATATTTTTTAAACAATTCAGAATTCTACTAAAATGTCTCATTTGTTTCAAATCAGAGTTATTTCAAAACCACACTCATTGATGAGGCTTCCCCAGTCCAATGTAAATAAACTGAGAACAATGCAAGGCTAATTTGGCCCTTATCATATGCCATGTTAGCTAGCTATATTTTCATATATTTCTCTTTTCCTCCTAACCAAATTTTAAACTCTTTATTCTTTCTTTCTCCCAATATACCTTGCTCCTGGCTTTCCATGTAATCAGCTAGACTGCTTGAAGAAAGTTATTGGCAACCTATAATCCACAGCTCTTTATTCCAGTTCATTAAATGGTGATGCCAGCATTGGTTTTGGGGGAAAAAATGCATTTAATTTGCTTTAGAAATACACAGAGGGATGAGGTGATTGATCTTAGCAGAAAGAAGCCAACACATGCCTGATGAAAATGTAACAGCGCTTAAAAGCAAACATGTGATTTGAACATGGAAGAACTCTAGTGAACCCCAACTATCCTCCTTGAGTGGTCAGAATTGTCTTGTTGAGTGTTCAGCCTAAGACTAGCATTTAGGATCAATCAGTACAACAAAGAAGGTAAAATCCTTTCACTTCAACTTAACCTATAAACTCACAAGCTGAGAATGTTTTCTCATTTTGGCTAGAAAAACTACATAAGGATGGTTTTGAAGGAATATATTTATTATTAATTATAAATGCCTCATATATAGGTCCTGTGACATTTATTTTTCTGCTTCTTTGTTTAAATAAACAGTGGAGTCTCCATAAGAATTTTAATTTGTCTAAAATATTAATTAGTTAGACCTAAAAATGTTTCCCTCTTTATTACTTTCTGACATCCCTTGGAAAGAATTTTTAACCAATAGGAAAAAATTAAAGTTTATATTGGAGAACATTTTCTCAAGTCCATTTGGCTAGGTCAGTAGGTTTGGAATTTGGGAGTGCTTGTAATTTTTAATTTCACTGCACTTTGAAATTTTGCTGACTGAATAGAACTATCTAAAGGAATCAGAGAATGATTGATTATAGGAATTTTTCAAATATTGCCTAAAATATGGAGAAAAAGACATCAGAGAGTAATAGTAAGTTGAAAGACAAGGGAACCATTCAGCAGATTAAACAGAATTTTAGAAAGACAGGTACTGACAAAATAGTATGAAAAGAGAGACCCAAAGAGAATTATTTTATTCCTTATGGTTATAACTGTTACTTCTTTCTTATAGAACAAAGTTAATATTTAGATGGACTAAGGGATATTTTAGTAATAAAAGTATAAATCAGGATTAAAAGTGTAAGATGAAAAGTTTGAATGATTTACAGAAATTTTTCCATGCCCTGACTACAAATGAATACAATTTTTTGCATTACCTGAAATATGAGACCATTTTCTCTCTCAATAGACATCTTCATTTCCAAGGTGGGCTTCTCAGGGGGTTCATGAACCTCATAATTTTTCACAAACTGAGAATGTCTAAGCACAATGTGACATCCTGGAGAAAGAAGATCAACCATATAGAAGTGTCAAGGGTCACATCAACATGGACTAAATCACTGTTCTAACATGTAGAATATTTTGGTAAGAAAAGATTTTGGGAGAATGATTGATTTGAATCTGAATTTCCCTGTAGACATCTTTGGAGCAAGTGCCGTTTGGCTCTGGGGAATGAGCTTCCTGTTACAAATCAAGTCTGGTCAGAAGAGTGAGCCTTCCGATAAGCATGGGATACCTACAATGTCAGAGACCACAGCAAGTGGCCAAGGAACCTACAGGTTCTCTTCAACCCCCTTCAATCACAAGCTCAAATACAAAAGTAAAGGATAAATACCATTTCCAAGGAATTTTTCTATAGGCATATTTACATGAGAAAGAAGCCTTATAGGGTAGAGAACACAAAGTAAGAATTTGCCATTGTTAAGAACTAGCCTTCACATAGCTTAAAAATTCATTCCAATTTAGCTCAACAGATCTTTTTTTCAGCCTCTACTATGTGACAAGCTTTACAGCACAATTTGAGGCTCAGAGAAGGAAGGAAATCAACAACAAAAGAGCAAGAGGAAGGGCAGTTTGCACCAGGAAATGGAGATAAAGTCAGACAAAATACAACCTGTACGGTTTGAGTCTTCCAATGGAAGATCATTGGTAGGGGTACAATGTCGTGGTCTTGAATAATTAGCTCAGAAATGCCTAATCTACCCTTTGGTTGGGACCCCTGGGCCCAGACTCCAACAATAGTCCCCTGGTGCCCACTAAGCATGGTTGTCCTCTCAAGGGAGTTAATGAGACCAAGAACAGCTTTCTCATAGCTGTGTCTGGAAACTTCATGGAGAAAAACAGGGATAATTTAAATGTGTAATAGGAAAAAGGAGGCATGAAATCAGCAATACTCTCTCAAAAGTAATTGTAACTCTGAACTACGGAAAGGGTATTTGACAATGTAACTCATGAAATGTATTAGTCAAATTAATTCAATGTGGCTCAGATATGAGTGTAGCCACATGAATGAAAATAACTAATAAGCAGGAAGAGGAAGAAAGAGGGATGTCTACTGCAAATTTGAAATAATAGCTACTAGGGTGCCAAAAAGTCTTAAGATTTGTTGGATTTTCTTTATGTCATAGGAATTACATACCCTGACTCTGTAGTATTGCCTACTGAGTATTTCTTCATGGATGTGCCTCAAGCATCTAAAACACATGTCCAAAACCAGATCCATTATTTTAAAATTCCAAAATAGAGTGATATAATTTATGTTTGCTCAAAGGTCTCTAGAAGCTCAAAGGTAGGAGAACTGACTACAGTGTAGGTGTCAAGGAAGGCTTCACAGAAGAGGCAAACCTTGAGCCACGTGTTGAATAGTGAGCAGGAGCTCACAAGGCGAATGGGTGCAGGAACAGGATTGCAGGCAGAGTAGAGCACACAGAAAGGCAAGCAGGCAGGAAGGGCATGGGGTGTTTTAAGAATTTCAAAGAATGTAGCTGGTATATGGGTGGTGATAGAAGATGCAACAGGAGAGGAAGCAGGAGTCATATTATAAAAGGCCTTTATTAAATTGAAATTGTATCCAGCAGTCAATGGAAAGTTACTGAAAGATATAAAGAAGGAGAGTTATATGGTCATATTTGTGTTCCTAAGAGATCCTTCTGGGAGCACTGTGGAGAGTGGCTCAGAGGCATGCAAGACTGACAGCCACACTCAATAAGAACTGGAATAGAGCCATGTAACTGACACTTGAGAGGCATAGGCATATGGGAGCAAGAGCACAAAGGCCGACCCTGTGGAACTTCACAAGATAGCAGAAGCTGGGAGTAAAGGAGAAGGAGCAATTAAGAATGATGCTCAAAATTCAAGCTTGTGTGAGTGGTTGGCAATGGCCCAAGGTGCCAAGGCCTCCAGCAGAAGAGAAGAAGGAGCAGGGTTTGGAATGGGGCTGGAGGCAATGAGAACTCTTTGGGACATATTGAGGTCCCAGTGGGTCTTTCTGGTAGAAACGTCAGGGAGGAAACTGGAGAGGGAGATCTGGAGAGCAGAAGAAAGGTCTTACCAGAGATAAGGATTTGGGAGTCATGGGCCTGGCTAGGGTCAGGCATGAGACTGAAAAGCACTCCTAAGTGAGACTCAAGTAAGAAGAGGGCTGAGAACAGAACTCTGGGGGCAAAAGCAGGTATGAAGCAGTCTCCTTGGGACAAGTTTGTATACAGACCCACCTCTTCACCCATAACAAACTGGCATAATCGGAAGGAGAAGAGTGTGAATAGTGGTTCCAAAAGAGGATTCCCACTCTGTGAAGTTCTGGGATTAGGAAGATGGAGCCTGGCTCTACTGTACGGGGTCTTTCAGCAACATAACTATTAGAAACTAGATGCACTTAGAAGAATGACTTTTAGGAAGCCTGTGTAAAGGCTCCCAGCATAACTGCACCACCAATGTAGGGTTGAAAGTGCTCCACATGGAACCAGAAGTGAAACCTAAAAATTAATGGATGAAATTATAATGTGGGGTGATGTGTGCAAGCTTGTGTGTACAGTCGATCCTCATTATTCACAAAGTCTGTATGTGCAAATTCACCAACTAAAAATGTATTTGTAACACCCAAAATCAACACTCGCAGCATTTTTGGTCACTCATAGGTAGGCATGGAGTGGCCAAAAAACTGAGTCCCTGACGTGCACGTTCCCAGCTGGGGTGGGACAAGCCAACGCTCTGCCTTCTTCTTTCAGCTCTCAGGCTATAAACACATCTCGTCTTCACAGTCTACGCAATGCCAAGCTTTTCACATGTCTGTGCTTGTTGGTGACTTCGCTGTGTAAAACAGCCCCTAGGCACAGTGCTGAAGTGCTGTCTGGTGTTCCTAAGCACAAGAAGGCTGTGCTGTGATGTGCTTTACAGAGAAAATGCATGTGCTAGATAAGGCTCATTCTGGCATGAGTTACAGTGATGTTGGCCATGAGTTAAATGTTAACGAATCAACAACATATATTAAATAAGGTGTCTTTAAGCAGAGACACATATAAGCAAGGTTATATATTGTTTGCTTAATGAAAATGTTGTGACCAGAGGCTCACGGGAACCTAACTGTTTCCTCTAGGAGCAATGATATTTATGGCAACCTTACAGAACATAACTACTACAAATAACAAGAATTGACAGTATAGGTATAAGGCTGGAATAAGCCAAGAACTCCTAATTTACTCAAAATGGTTTGTTATAAGCACAGAAATTTAGAGGATGGGCAGGGTGTTGAGGTTTTGTTTGGGTTTCTCAGGCCAAAACCAAAAAACAACAATGAAACAATTTGAACTGCCTGATCATTCATTGCAGTCGCATGAACTGAAGATGGAAAAGTCCATCATAGAGTCCTGGGTCCCAGCTTGCTTTATACTTGCTCTATGACCTTGGACAAGCATTTCCCCTCTCTGAATCCTCATGCCTCACCTGTGAAATGAGGCAATGACACCATATGAACTCTCAGATACCTGTCAGCTCTGCCAGTTCATGAGTCTGCAACCAGTCCCAACGCAAGAGATAGTTTGTCATGAATTATGGCTGCAGGACTCCATAAGGCTTAGGAAGAAGTATTTACTGGAAGTGCATTTCCTGCATTTTCCAGAGCAGCGTGAGGACAGAATCATTAGATTCTTGATTTAAGGATTCTGGAACTTTTATTTAGTTTTAACTTCAATGACAGAAATGAACCCAAAGGAAAACTGTAAAACTGACAGAGTAAAATAACCTCCATTATTTCAAACTTAATGTAATTAAAAATAGAAACAGCATAAAGAGAAGAGTGTCTACTTGTGATTATTTAAAGCAAATGGCTTGAGTGATCGAAGCTGGACCCAAATGATGTGCACGCCAGGCTGCTCTGAGTCCCCTGATTCTCTTTTAGGTTTTCCCAGAAGACCTCAGTATATCTCACCAACAATTGCGTGCTCCATTAAGCACTTGGCAAAGAACTGGATGGACATGTGTAACCCAGACGTTTCTGTGGAAGGTTAGTCCTCCCAGATGGAGTCTTCATCTTAAGAATGTGTGCAGGATTAAGATGTAATCCATTGCTTCAAAGAACACAATGATGCACAAAATAAAATGCTCAACTTAATTTTCCTCCAGAAGAATTCTTTAACTGTAGAGGATGCATTAATAAACAGAATCCTCTATTTAATGAAATGTCACCTCCCTTTCATCTACATTGTCAGAGGGTAACTCTAAGAAGTAATGGGAAAGTTTGAAAAGATTAAACACACACACACACACACACACACACGCATCACCTTGCTTTATCATTTTTTTTAACCAATGAGAAAATTTCCATAGCTACATGCAGGCCCATAGCTAACATCAGTGGTGGTCCCGCCACCTTCCCTTTTCCCATCTGCATCCTACTTGGAGGGGGCCTTGTATGCTTGTATCACCAGCACATAGTAATAGCAGCCAACACTCAAAACGGCAAACCTACAGACCTCACAGGCTCTGATCATGGACTTGGAGACCCTGGGCCAGGGAATCTGAAGTTCTGGGTGCTCAGAATATGGTCTGGAAGCAGACACGGGCTCTGGTTGAGCATCTCCCTTGGTTCCTCAAGCTCTTCACCCTGTGGGGTGGGACATGGCTAACCTGGCATATGTGCACCTCTCTCAAGATGCCATTTTATTCTCTCTCCACATATGATAACGCACATGCCTTTGCATCAATTTCCTAAGCAGCCTTCCAACCCTAAATGTCTCATCACATCAAAAGTGGCCCCTCTTGGAGGATCTGAAGCACAGAAATGTGTTGCAATGTCTGTGATATAGCTGTGATAAGCTCATGAAAACACACTGGAATGAACTTCTGGGGTTAAAATTAAAGTTTCTCTTATATAGAAGCAGCTGAAGTCCTAAAATAAAGAAAATCAACATTTCACTGAGAAACAACACGTTCATGAAATACAGAAAAGCATAATCACTGCTCTGTCTCCGTTTAATAAACTTCCCCAGAAGCACCATGAAAGCTCTATGACCCATGCTTGTCTTTGGCACCTGGCTCAGTGTCTGGCATGTTGTGGATGATCAATAAATATTTGTTGAATAAATAAATTTAATTCATTCTTTTAATCTACAGAACTTCAGCGCCTTTATTCTAAACAATTGGTTTAATTTCAAAACCCACATAATAAAATAGACTTGCGTTTCCTATCCCATGTCTGTTTCTGTGACTGCAAATGTTTTTAATCTTAAGAAATGCATGTAGCCACATGGTGTGGCATTGTTTACTCAGCTATTCTTCATTATGAGAACTCACTTTACTTATGCAGTACTCTTCAAAAGATTATGTGAGCTTTCAGCTTTTGGCTTCAGGCAACAAACTGGGCCCTGGTAGCAGCAGCAGTGAGGAGACAGTCACCAGTCAGAAGGACCCAGGAGAGTGAGGAGACCCTGTCACCACCTTTCCTTCAGAGCATCTTCACGACATGGCATCTGTTGGCATCAACCAAGATCCACGGCCTTTCATGTCTGTTTACTTTGCTCTTGTCATCTTTTCCTTTCTAAACTTCATGGCAGTCAGACATCTACACACCAAGCCAAGTAACTGCTGCAGCAGAGGCAAGAAGACTCTTAAGCCAGCTAGGATCTGGGGAACAGTGGAAAGGTAGGATCTGTTGGGTTGCTTTGCCCAAGATAAAAGGCATTAAAAGCATTTAGATATTTTTTAGTTGATACTTAGAGTGCCACAATGAAAGTTAACATCTATGAGAAAGGTATTTTTAAAATTACAAATTTTAGTTATGAGATTTGTAATCACACTGTGATTGTGTTTTGTGAGATGAAAAGAAGTAAGGTACAAAACTACATACCCTCAGGGCTGGTGGTCAGTCCAGATGTGCTGGTATGGCCAACCTGGCCTAGTACTAGTGAATAGTGTCCTCCTGCTGCACTGGCCCATCCTCAAGGGTCCCTCGACCATCCCCACCATCCAACCACTGAAGGGTTACAGTGGATCAGTGCCTCTGATACACAGGTCATTCAACATTTTAAATATTACTGAGTATGATCCTATTTTTTAACAAATATATACGTGTGTGTGTGTGTGTGTGTGTGTGTGTGTGTGTGTGTAAAGAGAGAAAATACACCAAAATGCATGGCAGTGATTATACTGAAAGCTGGAATTGTGAGTGATTTTTATTTTCTTCCTTCTGTTTGCAGGGTTTCCATGATTTTCTACAGTAAGCATATATTGCCATTATGGCAACAGGAAACAAGAACAGGACTGTTATTTTTTAAAAGAGAGAGAGGCTCTTCAAAGAAAATAAATCATCCCACTATTCACTCATACCTAATTCATTCCTGGTAGCAATTTACTAAATTGCATATGCACTAAGGTTAATAAATAAATCTGGGTGACTACTATGAACACAGCATACGGAATGCCAAGTAATATAAAACAGGACCTCTGTCGAGGAGTTCACGATCTAGTTTGGTGCTAAGACACATCACATCTCTCTCTCACACACACACACACACACACACACACATACACAGCTCTTCCAATCTTTCTTCAAATATCATGGTCCCCAGGGGCCTACCCTGACCATTGTGCTTAACACTGCAGCCCCACCTCCAACTGGGCACACTGGCTTCTCCTTACCCGGCTCTAATCTATCTTTCTCCATACCACATAGCACCTCCTGCAAGAGCCCTGAAGCAGCAGTACAAGCCAGTGTATTTTCAGCGCCCACTGAAGCTATAGGCTGTCAGGAGAGGCAAAAGGAACAGAGACCTAAATGCTGCCAAGAAAGTGCTATGGAGGAAGGTAGGACAAAGAGGTGAGGAGGAAACAGTCAGGCTTGAAAGAATTAGTTTACCTAATCCTCAAGTCCCTAATCTGGAGGGATACATGAAAGACCACAAACAGCAAGCCAATTTTTTTTTAATTGAAGGGCACTTTAGTCATCAGAGTAATGACCTCACTTCATTGCAATCTCAGGTATAGGGAAATTTAATCCTATAATTCTAGTGGATACAAGCTAAGGTTCTCTAACCAAAAATTTGACCTGGACTTGAATTTGGGCTTCACATATGTTATCTCTGTGACCTGGAGAAGGTTACTAACACCTCTAAGCATCAGTTTCCCCACCCACAGAATGAGGATAATAGCAGAGCCCACTGTAAGGGATTGAATGACAGGGTGATTGTGGAGCCCTTCACTCAGTGCAGTGAAGAAAGCCAGTGCCTGACTTGGTGAATGGGGCTTTATTGAGAGGGGAGGAGCACAGACCTGACGCTGGGCAAGTGCAGTTCTGCATGCTGGTCCTCTCCCTCCCTCTGCCTTAGAAGGGGCAGGTGTGTAGAAGTGGACTGAGCTGTCTCAGTGCAAAGCTGTAATGACACAGCATGCAGAGGCAGTCCCATTATCTGCTGCGGTATAACACATGCATCTTTACTAACTCCCACCTCCTCCCCTCCTGGGAGAGCCTTCCTTTGTTTTGCCAGTCCCTATAATCTCACTGTGCATGGTTGACACATGTTAGCAGGGCTAGCGACGAAGGTTGAGCAGACTCACACGCTCAGTGAGTAAAGACGTCCTCTGTGTCCCAGGGACATGGAGAAATCCAATTGCAAAAAGCTCTGCTTTCCTCCTACCCCCACATTTGCAGAATATCCCTGGAAGTGCTCAGTCTGTGGAAAGAATCACCAAAGTGACAACGTTCTCCTTCAGCTATTCAGGAGATCTTCAAAAGAGTCATTTTGCTCTGAAAGGGGGAAAAAGCCTCCTTAAGCATACCACGCTATGAGGGATGTGTCTGGGGTTGAGGGAGCTTCAAATGTCCTTAAGAGACAGTTTTAAGGTCACACAGAAGAAGGTAGTAGTCTTTTCAAGGGGTCAATTTGACCCTAACACCCAGGTCTCAGTGTTTTCCTAAGCAAGACACCACTGTTGGCAGTCCTCAGAGACATGATCAGAACACATGTTCCACAGATTTCTTGAAATCAGTTTCCCCTCTGTGGGACAACAAAGATCAACGATCTTCTCTGGCCCAAAGGGGAATGGTTGTTTGTGGCGTCATGCCACATGTGTTAGCATCTTCTCTGTCCTCCCTGTGCTTTGGATACAGGACTGTAATCTTGTGGAACATTTATATTACACAGTGCCACAGTCGATCATTTAGAAAATAAATTTTACTCCTACTTTTGCACGGCCCCTCAGGTGACACATCACCTAGTCACTACAGCCTGCATATTCATCTTGTCTATGTCTTTTTAATCCACGCAAAACCCCAAAAATATCATGAATCTAAAACTAAAAGAAACAATTCTCATTTCCTGGCCCTAGAACTAAATGCATTTTTTAACCCAATTTTGAACCAAGGCTCTTTTCTAAGCTCTCTTGAATCTATCTAAAGCAGAACCAAATCTAGTTTCCTGATTATTAATTTGGAACTAAACTAGAATTTTATTTTATCGTATTCTATGTATGTATGTATTTATTTATTTGAAATGGAGTCTTGCTCTGTCGCCCAGGCTCGAGTACAGTGGCATGATCTCAGCTCACTGCAACCTCCGTCTCCCAGGTTCAAGTGATTCTCCTGCCTCAGCCTCCCTCCTGCCCAGCTACTATTGGGATTACAGGCACGCACCACCACACCCGGCTAATTTTTGTATTTTTAGTAGAGACAGGGTTTCACCATTTTGGCCAGGCTGGTCTCAAACTCCTGACCTCAAGTGATTCACCTGCCTCAGCCTCTCAAAGTGCTGCGATTACAGGTGGGAGTCATTGTGCCTGGCCTTAAACCAGAATTTTTTAAACTCTTCTCTAGCCTGGGTGACACAATGAAACCTCATCTCTACCAAAAAAAAAAAAAAAAAATAGCCAGGCATAGTGGTGCACGCCTATAGTCCCAACTCCTTGGGAGACTGAGGTGGGAGGATCATTTGAGCCCAGGACACCAAAGTTGCATTGAGCTATGATGGCACCACTGCACTCCAGGCTGGTCAACAGAGCAAGACCCTATCTCAAACAAAACAAAACAAAACAGAACTCTTCTCTGAACAAAATGTGCCCCAAACCAACCCTTCATGCCATTTGATTAAAGCAGTTATGAAACATCCTGGTGTCACATGCTTCTTTTGGAGACAGTGGGGCATGGAGGCCTGAAAACAATTTGATATTACTGCAATAAAAAGTACAACAGTGGTGGAAGATGGAACTTTAATCCACTGCTCAAAGTTTAGTCAGTGATCTGCAATAAATCAGACTAGATATCCTCAGTAGTAATATGCCTCATTTGGGTAACATCAGAAATAGGTCATGAGTCAACACCAGGCAAGTCCATCAGAGGCCAGACACAGGCAAGAGTAAGGATCCAGTGGAAGTTGCGGGCTGGGTGGGCAGGAATGAGCCAGGCAGATTATGCAAGAGGCCAACTGAGGCAGGATTCAAGAGACTGGACCAGGAACCTGGAAGCTAGCAGGAAATTGAGGAAGAAAGAATACATGGTAAGAAAGTCATCAAAAAAGGATCAATGTCCAAAAAGACCTTAATAATGATGGGACATTCTCTGGTTACTGAGAAGATGAGAGCTGAATGGCCTAGCCAGGATAACTTAGGCTGAGGTTCCAGGAGATGACTGTCACAGTTTTCTAAAGTGTAGCCTAACCCACAACTGGGCTTCTGGAAAATATGTATACCCCATATATAGCATATGCACTTGCATGCTTTTGTATGAATGAGTTCCTGCAGATCTGAGGTATAGGTTTGCTATTATTTTCTTATATGTATGATGTACAGCTCACTCAGACAAGAATAAGTCTTGTAAGATAATGTCTCTAAGTGCTGCTCTATTCACCATAGCAAAGACATGGAATCAACCTAGGTTCCCATCAGCAAATAATTGGGTAAAGAAAATGTGGTACATATACACCATAGAATCCTACACAATCATAAAAAATAATGAAATCATGTCCTTTCCAGCAACATGAATGCAGTTGGAGGCCATTATCCTAAGCAAATTAATGCAGGTACAGAAAACCAAATACCACACGTTCTCACTCATAAGTGGGAGCTAAACAATGGGTACACATGGACAATAAAGATGGCAACAGTAGACACTGGGGACTCCAAAAGGGAGAGCAGAGGGAGGAGGGCAAGGGCTAAAAACCTACCCACAGGGTTTCCATCCTTCTACTTATGTGATGGGATCATTTGTACCCCAAACCTCAGCATCCCGCAATAAACCCATGTAACAAACCTGTACATGTACCCCTGAATCTAAAATAAAAGTTGAAATTTTAAAAAATAAAAGAAATGCTGCTGATTTGGGTTTTTCCCCCTTTTGACATTAGACTCTTGACTCTGATAATCAGAAAAATACCACCTGGTATTTCTCTTTAACACTACTGGAAGGGTTCTTTAATCCTAAACTTAATATAGGTAACCAAAGGATATTTTCAGACCAACATGAAATCTAATCTTCTTGCATCTCCATACCCAAGCATAACACACATGCAGAAGGTTCTGATACCAAGCTGGCTCAAATTCGCTGAGGAGCAGCTAAAGAAAAGTTGTGATGTCATTGGGATCCTTTTCTGGATGTCTCACATATTCTTGTCCCCAAAGAGGGGTTTGTCCTACACAATTATTTTTCTGGAATCACATTTCAGATCAAATCTCCTACCTGCTCAGAAAGAAGTCAATGATCGCCCACTATCAATTAGAGAAAACCCATACTCTGGTATACCTTTGGGTTTCTTTTCCACTATCACCTTCCATAGATCTTTCATATTAGCCATGCAGAGCTACTTGCTGTGTTCAGCCAGATCTCACTCACACTTTCCCACCTGTATGCTTTGCTCAGGCAGTTCCTCAGCCTGGAATATCCATTTCCCATTCTGTTCCCTGGGTTTAAGTCCTACCTATCCCAAATCATAAGCCCTTCGCTTGACTATTACTAGTTCCTAGCAGCTTAATCCCTTGAATTATAATTTGCAACACTACTCCAGTAACTTTTCTGCATGCCCTGCCTTTGGGTCAGATGATCATACTCAATTCACTCCCATTTAGTTTTGAGGAATTTGTCAATTGTATAGCACTCTCAGGGAGGAGCACTTAACGTGGACAAATGCCAAAATGAGAGTGAAAGAGATAATACACTTTTACAATCGTTTGAAAGTGTTGTGTTTTGAATGTGTCAAGTTAGGGACGTGTCTCAATGACACACACATCTCCACTCAAAAATTCAAAACTCAAAAAGCATTCTTGCAGATGGAGGAAGAATGTGACTTCAAGGGAAAAGTACCAGGAAGTTTTTAGGGGTGATGGAACTGTTCCATAACCTGATTATGGTAGTTGCAACCCAAATCCAAAAATGTGTTAAAATTCATATAACAGAACACAAAATGAATGAAAAAGCCCATTTTACCATATCATTTTTTTTTATTATTAAGTGTTTTGCCAGAGAAGTTAACTACACTTTATTAGCCATTATTTTTCCAAAAACAGGGTCAACCAGGGTCTGATTTTGCATTCACTCACTCCAAGGAGATAAACAGTATTTGTTGTGTGTTGGGGAGAAAGAAGAGGGGGCTGGGAGAAAGAAAATGTTTTATGCCAAACAATACTGTGCAGTTTTAAAACTTGGGCCCTTAGTATATGTAGCACCAGACTTAATTTGCAATTTCCTTTCTCACATACCTTAAAACAAGACCTTAATACAAATATAACATACAGATTTTATATACAGCTTTTCTTCACCTGACCTAGACCTTTATATTTATTTTCATTCATTATTTCTTATCTAATTAGTTTAGTTATTTCAACTAAACCTGCTGCAGGTGATGCAGGCAATTTGTTTCAGAGCCATAAAACTATACGTGCTTTTATTGTTACTACAGGTTTCCAAAGTATGCAGTAATTTCATTATTTGCCTGACATGTTTTATCAGGTTAATAATTCATTTCTATATTATTCATGGTTTGATGACTATGGTAAAATCTAGATATGTGAATGATACATTTTCTAACATAGTATCTTTTCTGTTGTTTCTTTACATTAATCTAATTTCCATCCTCACCTAATTCTATAACAATCCTAATTGAAACCCACAAGGGGTAGTTAAAATTCAGGCTCAACTGAAAAAGGATTTAAGTGAGTTCTTAATGGAACCCAGAGACCTGCCAAATTTAAAAGCTGCCTAATTCCTAGCCAGGTTATAAAAGACTTTCAACAGTAGAAAGGTGCAGCCCAGAATCTCCGCGGATCTTACCATGCTCCATGGTGGCCAGGCCAAGTTTTGAGATTTTTGTTGTTGGTTTTGTTCTTTTTCTCTTCAAAAAAGCAAAAACAAACACAGTGTAAAAACTTTCCTCATAACTTCCTAAAAAGCACTTTTTCTCAGCCAGGTTATATACATTGTATGTTTTATGATATGTCTCTATTTTGCATAACAGCCATTAAGGTGCAAAATCAACAACAAAAATGATGAAAATGTGGAGTTTGGAAAATTCTTAGCAAAATGCTCATGCAGAATTAATTTCTATACTTAATTAATATACCCTTTGCAAATGAAGTCACTGGGCTTTAGAAGGATAAGATTCTAACTTAAATCTCAAAAAAAAAAAGAAAAAAAGTTTCTGATAAAGATGAAATTATTACCTCAGTTCTCTGCTTCATTTAAAATTGCTTTAATGGAGGGAAATTTGACCTAGGGAAAATTTAACACTGGCCAGCCTAAAATCAAAAATCAATATACAAAAATGGGGGAAGGGCAGCTTTTTCCAATCACTCACATCCAAACTTTCGCAGCTTTAAAAGTACTTGACCATTTTCTCCAATTCTGGTACAGTACTTTTCTTTCTCGAGGAAAGAAATTTAATGGTTAGATACAAGAATCCTCTTCCGTGACAAATAATTGTGTCTTTCCCGGATTTCTTCTAACAATTTCTCACTGGAAATTTTTAGATAGAAAGTTTGAGGAAATTCCTGCCCAGAAAGGAATATAACTATGGAAACTTTAAAACTCAGTTTCACAGTATACCATGCAACTAATCACCACATACAAACAAGAGAGAACTTTCTTCAGTCAAGACATTGCAGTCGTATAAAGCACAATGATGAATCATCATGGTAAAGTAGAGGTTATATTTGGGGCCTCTTTTCTGTTGTTGCCACCTCAGATAGCTAGCATACTGCTCTGTTAGAGAATATGAGACTCAGTCATTGTCAGTTCAGAAACCAGCCATGAAGCGTGTCCCATGTCCATCACCTAGAAGGAACCAGACTAGGCAACAGAACTGAGAGGGGCTGTCTCGTTTGATTCTCTTTTCCAGCGTTCTGCGTGTGACTGTCACTGGGTGATATGGTTTGGCTGTGTCACCACCCAAATCTCAACTCAAATTTTAATCCCCATAATCCCCACATGTCAAGGGAGGGATCTGGTGGGAGGTGATTCGATCATTGGCAGTTTCCCCCATACTATTCTCCAGATAGTGAGTGAGTTCTCATGAAATCCGATGGTTTTATAAATGGCAGTTTCCCCTGGGCTCTTCTTTCCTTCCTACTGCCTTGTGAAGAAGGTACCTTGCTTCCCCTTTGCCTTCTACCATGATTGTAAGTTTCCTGAGGCCTCCCCAGTCCTGCAGAACCACGAGTCAATTAAACTTCTTTCCTTTATTAATTACTCAGTCTTGGGTAGTATCTTTGTAGCACTGTGAAAACAGACTAATACACTGTGGGGGTGCCAAAATGGTTTCTTCTGGCAGACTCTCATATTTTCTTAGCCTGACAACAATCATCTCATTATTACTGACCCATTATCATAAGAATAAAGCCCGCTTTAAACTGTTGTTTCCCACAGAGGTGATGGATTCGTGCAACTCCATGCAAATTCTCCTGGGCTTATTTGTGAGTAACTGGTAGATAAAAGGCATAAGCTATGGCCAAAGAACAGGGCAAAACAGGTGACCTGTGTGGAGATCAAACCCATAGTCTTGTTAGCACATTCTACACCTAACCCCTCTGAGAGGCCTCAGGGAACTGAATAGAAGATAACAGTACTAAGACTCGGTCATCAAGAAAGACAAGGAGCTCGGGAGATGAACACAAATGAATAGGTACTTGATGTGGAGAGTAACCAACTATGTCTTTGGGAGATAACATGGATATTAAACGGATGATTAAATCTTGTCAAGTATATAAAAGTTCTGTGAATGTTAAAATCTTTGTTTTTGAAATTAAGTCAAGAATTAATCATATAGCCATTTTAAATAAAACACACACACAAACTCTGAAAGTGTCTTTGCCTCAACTAACAGCAGTTAGAACACTTTTCTAATTACTTAATTAATAAGGAACTCAAAATTAACTTTTAAAACTAAACTGCTAGAGTTATTTTTATGCCTTGATGTTTATATTTCAAGCAAACAAGTCTTTGGACATAAATTTTCTTTTGGAATTGCCTCAGTTGTCTGCTTTGTTGTGTCGGCATGGTGTTGTTGAAAGGGAACTTGGTGATTCTCCACTTCAACCCTCAACTTTTTTCTTTTATAGAATGAGAGGACTTGGATGGCTATGCACTCTGGTGAAGGAGGACCAAAAGCTTGAGCACAGCATCTGACTTCCAAGCTGGTGCTCACTGCACTACAGCAAGCTGACTGCACTGATTTATAGTAAATTAACAAAAGAGAGGGAAAAGGAGACAAATCTATCCTTTGACTTGACTACTATGAGAATGTCATTTTATTCTTTCACGGTTTCTGTAACTCAGATCACAGATAGATCCATCCATGCCTGTTCAGCTTGAAGTCAAGAATATGTGGCAGTTTACTTGAGAAATAGAAGCAGCATCAAAATAGATATTGGAAGTGTTTACTTTACAAATAATATCTTAAGTTAAAAATTGAATAATAGCTGGGGATCCATGGTCCTTTAGCTCAGTCATCCCTTCAACGTTTCTGAGAGGAATGCATGTTCAGAAAGGAAGACCAAGAAAATTCACATTTATTACCCAGAGACTTTGCACCAAAGCCCATGATAGTTCCACTTATGTCAAGGCCAGAGAAGGATCAAGTGGCCTCTTACCCCTCTATTGCCCCAGCCTACACTGAAGTCTCCTCTTCATCTTATCACTCTGATGACAACCAAAGCTTAGTCCAAGGAAATGTGCTAAGGGAAATGAAGGGAAAGCAAGAATTTGCCTGTGGGGCCTAGGACTCGTCTAACTTCCTTCCACAAGGCCTCTTTAGGAAGGAAAAGTCTAAAACAAAGCCAACACAAGTTCAGACCCTCAACTCATTCTCCAATTACACCAAAGCTCCAAAGCCTTGTACCGCGGGACAATATCCTTGACCCTGATTCATTCTTATCAGATCTCCTCCCCTTGACTTGCCCTAGGGAAGAAAAAGCAAATGCAAAACCTTGTGCTCCCACTAAAATCAAATCCTGCATTGAACTCTGTATAGTGTAAACACATTCCAACGGAGACCAGATTTAAATAGAAGCCTACACGCTAGACACCCAGCATCACCTCCCCCCAATTGTAATTGATAGAAAGTATCCCTGATTGCCTTCAGACAGCCATTTTCTTTTGCTCAGGCATAGGAGATGAAGAGCATCTACCCTCTCTGCAAATATATAATAAAATCCTTTACCTGATCTGAGAACCCTGAATTTTTGTCCTAATTTTCTCAGCCCCCAGAACATCCATTTGAAAGTGGGAAAAGAAATTTAGTTCAAATCACTGGGGAAAAGAAATATAGTTTAAACCACTGAGGAAAAAAAAAAAGACAACAGCAACAACTACAACTGCAATAAAAAATAAAGCCCTCTTATTCCTTCTCCTGGATTGCAGTTTACTTTCAATCTTCCTTTGTTAGCCTTAGTGTATTTTGGCCTCTGTCTCCCACAGGAGTTCAAGCTCCCGTGATACCGTGAAAGACTAAACAAGGAGCAAGTCAATAGGGTCAACACGTGCCACTTGGTCCAGAGGGCATTTGGCCAGGTTCCGTCCTCCCCTCTCACACAAACCCACTCTTACTTCCTGAAACCTTTTTCCATTCATGCTTAGATCCATTTGGGGGAAATTTTCTGAGTAAAAACTGGATTGCATCTCGTTAGGTCTGGTGGTTCTTTGCTTGACAGGGAGGAAAGCCAATATATAAATAGTCTCTCTTTGCCCATTTTCTGTAAGAAAAGTTATTTTATGGCTGGGTGCAGTGGCTCACACCTGTAATCCCAGCACTTCAGGAGGCCAAGGTGGGTGGATCACCTGAGGTCAGGAGATTGAGACCAGCCTAGCCAACATGGTGAAACCCCGTCTCTACTAAAAACACAATAATTAGCCACGTGTGGTGGTGGGTGCCTGTAATCCCAGCTACTCAGGAGGCTGAGGAAGGAGAATCGCTTGAACCTCGGAGGTAGAGGTTGCAGTGACCTGAGATCGTGTCACTGCACTCCAGCCTAGGCAACAGAGCAAGACTCTGTCTCAGAAAAGAAAAAAGAAGAAAGAAAGGTGATTTCTCACTTTACAAGCTCCACCATTGTAGAGTAAAAGCCCATATGGTTTAGGTTCTGCGTTTGTATGGGTCATGTTGGCTCTGTGGCCCACCAACGGTTGCTGCCATCTGAGGGAAAGGGCAACTTCATTATTTGCCCTCAATATGTTGTTACAGGTGGACCAGATTTTGCCTCTTGCAGCCCCAGAAGAGCAAGAAAACTTCATTTAGATTTCACATTAATGATGGATAGCCACTGAGTCAAGTGTGGGACCAATCATATAATGCAATCTGGACATTATTTGGAAGAATTGAATCCTTGAATCCAGCCTATTCACATAAAGAATTGTCTATTTCCCTGTCTGATTCATTGGCTGCCATTATTCACATGTCTCAGAAGAGTTATAGTTTAACAAACTTTTTCGATCGTGAGATACAAGTACATTAAAATCACCAAGATGGCCATCTTTCCTAAGAGCTGAAATAACCCTTTTTACCCCATTGGTAGACTCTTACCCATTTTCAACTTAGGGGAAAATTTCTTACTGGCTGCCTTTTTCTAAGTGGTAGAGCTGAGAACAGGACCCCAATTTCCTGGCTCTTGTGTTCCTCTTGGTTTTAGAATTACATACACACTTTCGGTGTGCCTCTTTGGCTCCAGCTATGTTATTAAACTATTATTACCTAACAATACTCCCATTAATCACCATGACAGATGGAAACCAGCCCTGGTCGTGTTCTCTGAACTCAATGTCAAACAGTCCCAATGCTAATGGAGATGACGCCAGCCATGAATTAGCTCTAAAAGCTTCTGTTTATCCCTCCACCCCTTTTCTTATTACTTTTCATTGCAATGCCTTTTTCTTGTCACAAGACTCCATACTTCTATATGGAACGACTCCTCGTGGAATTCTGAGAAATGGTTTTCTGTTGACAGACACCATATAATGATGATAAACGATGGACAAGTCAGCAGTCTAAAAACTGTTATTCCCCTAGCAGCACACTTCCAAATACATGGTGTATTTCTACAGGCTTAAGCAGCAGAAAGCTGCAAACCTGGAAAAAATTCTCCATTCAGCCTCCTTTCACAGACTAAGGAAAAGAAGTGATACTAAACAGAAAATGTAAATCACCTGTAAGGTAATACGCCCCAAATGATGCCTTAAAGTGTTGAAGGTACATAAACAGTTTCTTTACAAAAGAGCTTTGTCCTGATTTAACTATGAATGGGAATGTTGGTTCTCCTTGCTTCCTCTGAATAAATTACAGTTTGTAGTAAGAGTGCTACATAATAGTGAATGTCTTCCTCTGGAAAGATGCATATACTTTTTAAACTTTTAGTTGAAAGCCATTTAACATCCTACCTCTTAAGAAACTACTAGATATGTAATTCCTCACAACTAACAGGTTATTAGAAGAAAAAAATGTATATGATAAAGATGCATTTTAGCAGCCCAGAAAAGCATAGGACAATTAATTAAACTTCCTCTACAGCTCACATTGAAGGATGCTAAAAACATTTCAAAAGATGGCATTTCATAGTCTTGTTGGATGAAAATTTTCTACTTCACTGATCCCACTGAGAGAGAAAAAGAGAAAGTATCATGAAAGAGGAAGAGGACACTCCAAAAGTCGCTGCTGCTGTTGCTATTGACATCACTATTGATATCTTGCTATTGATTGATTCAGTTACTAAGTACCATAGGCCAAACACAGCTTTGAGGTCCAGTACAGTAGCCACTAGCCACATGTAATGATTTAAAAATTAAATTAATTAAATTAAATAAAACGTCAACTTCAGTTTTTAGTACAGTAGCCACATTTCAAGTGTTCAGTAGGCACATATGACTAGGGGCTGCCATATTGAATAGTACAAATGAGAGAACATCATGAGTTCACTTGAACAGCACTGGCAGAGAGTAATCATTTATTTATCCACTCTGTAAACAGCTGTTGAATGCAGTGGTCACCAAAAGAAAGTTTGTGCACTCAAGGAATTTACATTCTACAAGAGGCAGACAGACAAGAAACAATGAGACAAATAAATGGACAAGATCATTTTACCTAGCATTAATTAAATACAATTAGGTGATAGGGTAGACAATTGACTGGACTGGAGGTGAGGTGGAGATGGGGGCTAGTTTTAATTTTTTAGTTTAGTTTTAATTAGGTAGCCACTGAAGCCCTCATTTAGGAGGTAACAATAAGCAGAATGTCAAATGACAAGAAAGAGGCAGCCACGGAAATCCAGGGACAGGGCATTCCATTCAAAAGCAAAAGAAAGTGCTCAGGCCTTAATGTAGGAAGCATCTGGAGCACTCAAGGCACAGGAAGAAGGCAAGCTGGCTGACATGTAGACAGATGCATGGTAGGAGGTGACATCAGACCTATCAGCATGAGCTGGGTCCAGTAGGGCCTTGCCAGTCATGAGAGAGGGTTCAGATTTTATCCTTCAAGGAACCAAATTATCACTCCCTTCAACCTCTAAGTTTAGAAAATATGCTTTGAAAAATAACTCATTCTGTTATTTCTCACCAAAAGAGATTGCCCACTGAACTATATACTTAAAAATTATAAAGATGGTAGAACTTATTTTAAAAAAAAAAAAAAAAAACCAATTACCATCAAAAGCATGGACCAGATTTGCAGGCAACTGCTGCTAGGAATAATCAAACCTTATACTTATTCAGCACTTGCTCTGTAAGTCATGCAGAATTTTATGAACATCTCATGACTTCCTCTAACATCTTTTAAGTATCAGTATAGTTCATAGAGAACGAGTAACTACAAAAAATAAAAAATAAAAGACAGAGTGAATGGCTTAGAAGCAAACTCCACACCAATAGCTCAGTGCTTGACATTGTACAACTCGCAAGACCACCCAGATAAATAGCAGAATCACCCTTCCCATTTACAAGAGAAAATACGATTATTTGCTTCAGTTAGTAACAAAATAAAAATAGACTCATATATTTCAGCGATGGAAGGAAACCTGTCAAATCCCTTTTTTACAGTTGAGGAAATTGAAGAGAAAAGGTAAGTTACTTTTCATTGGCACATTGCTAAGGGTTTTCTATTATTATGTAGATGAATTAATCATTTTTAAAATGAGGTAAAATGGTTTTATTCATGAACTAAGCAAGTACACGTGCATGTTAGGGATGAAATTGATTGTTCAAAACTCTTTCATGAGCACACTCTCTGTTTCACCTTTTGTTCTGAGTCTGTGAGCTCAGATAGTACTCTCATACTTCGGCAGACGTGAGGCTGCCAGACAAAGTGCTCTGAGAGTGCAGGTAAGTGTGAGAGGATAGAGTAGACACTAAAGGGACCCCTGGATTTCACCGAAATCTCGAGGAACAGAAGATTCACTGGGGACACAACTGCCTGTTGGTAAAGAGCTGATCACTTTGTCCCCAGTGAATCTTCTGTGTTTCTCACAGTTGGAGGTGTACACAGGCAAAGGCGATCCTTATTAAAATCTTCCCAAGATACACAGACGGGTCCTGCCTACCACTGATCTTGGCCTCCACAAAAAATGGGGGTTTAAAAAAAAAAAACATGCAAAAGTGAGTTTCTACCTTATTTCTCTTTTCTCCTTCTCTCCTGACAGTGTCTTGCACAATCAAACCTCAATGCTTCCTTCATTTTCCTTTTCAACAGAGGGGCTAATTACTGTTCAACTTTTAGCATACTTCTTACACTGGCTATTTCTTTTTTCAAGCATTTTATACAAAATGCCCAAGTTTGAAATTACAGAAACCTAAAGTAAATAAGAAATACTTTTTCTGCTTTTAAGAAACCTTGTTCTAATTAGGTGGTTCCTTTTGAGGTCCAGATGCTAAGTTGGAAAGTTTTTTGTTGTTTTTTTTCCCTGAAAGAGTAAGATGTAACAAAGTTACGATTTTTGGAACATTTTCTATGTCTGAGTCCTTGTAATGTTTGTTACCCGGCTACTGCTTGTGGAGAATGAGCTGAAAGAGATTGTGGAGGGTACATGGTTAATGACTAAAGTAACAAGACCTAAAAGACAGGAACCCTGACCCTTCCACAGGCTAAGTGGCTAGGCCGGGTCATGAGGTAAGACGATCATGTCTTCAGGCTTCTGGTCTCCCTGGCTAAAACAAAGATGACACTGACCATTAGTTAATGACTAGAGTGATGTTTGTGCACAAAACATAAATTAAGATCTTTAGAAATATTATGAAATAGATAAACACATCAACTGAATTAGCTCTTCCCACTTCTTTGCAAAATATAATTAATCTCTTCTAGAGAAGCCATTAGGAACCGTAAACATGATCTAAGTGAGAAATCATAGATTAGGGGTGAAAAAACATAAAGTGTTGATTGCTCAATATTTCTAGGGAAGGGTACTGGGCTGCAGAGAGCCAGATGGATTCCAGTTAGGACTGACTCTGGCAACTGAGGATTACTGCCTGTTGGTAAAGAGCAGACCAAAAGAGAAGCAGCACCTCAGTGCAAATCATACACATGTGTATGATGTCAGACCCAGAATTGGAGTGGCCAGAGACAGCAGACCCCCAAAATCTAAGTAGATTATATCCACAGACTCTGGACAAAAACAGAATAGCCCACATAAACAATCAACCCTCTAACATATCTAACATACTGAGAGCAATGCCACTGGAACTCTTGAAATGGTGAGAGAAACACAAGCTGTCTTGCTATACATAATTTTATCCACAACAATTTATTATTTTCAAAAAAAGATGGCCACAGAATGCACCTTACAATAAGTCCAGTAGAAATCATCCCTTTTTTTGCAAAGAGTACCTAGTGCTAATAATCCCAAATTAAAATGTATGAGCATAATGAACAGTCATCATCATCATAATATATCTTCCATCACAAAACATTTCACCAAAATCATTCTTGTCACAAGCCCTAAAATCCTGATGTCTGGACAAAGACATAAAATATAGTCTAGTCCCAAGTTTAATATTTTCTGCAGAGGATGTGGTTTTATTTGTTGTTAATCCCAAGTCTTGCTGGAACACACTTTTCTAATTCGTCCAGATAGTTGTCAACATGTTGCCCAAGTTGCCCTTTCCTTCCTGGGCTGCTGTTCCTTGTGGTATTTTGCAATAACTCATAAATGACTTGCCTTGCCACTATCTCTGCTCTAAAAAGCACACTGCATTTTTCTGTCTGTTTTGGAAAATATAAAAATTTTTCAAAATAACAGAGCCACCAGATCAAAGAGGCCTGATCATGTATACAAGCCCAAGAAAGCCACTCCTCACTGAGTCAGAGTTATGAATGAACAGCTTTGGCAAGTTCCCTTTGCAATGGATGTGACAGAACACAATGAGACATGTTCATCTCCTCAAGACTTTTGTGTGTGGGGGGTGTGTGTGTGTGTGAACACGGAGATATAAGATTCAGCCAAATGCATAACCCTCATACCTTATAAGATAATAACACTTGAGATTTCTAACTTCTACTTGGAAGATGTGTTTATTTACAGAGAAGACACAGAAAGATATTCTAGAGACAGAGAAATTCGGGCAACAAATATGTCCTTCCAGCTTTTATAATCCCCCCACCAGTCAGTACCTTTTCATGTATGCCAGAGAGGCTCTAGCATGGTATAGAAACGAAGAGAGAAAGAATACAGATCTGCCTGATGCTGGGACGGGTCAAGAGGAGAGTCTCTCAAAAACTGAGAGGAGTTTCCATGAATTCCAGTATGAGAATGACCTCTGGGGCCAAAAGTGTTTCAAACCTTCTACAGCTGAACTCCACTCCCTTCCTCACACAAACCTCTTCAGAATCCCTGCCTGTGCCCATCTGACCTTGACAGTCTGCCTCTGACAGTCCCAGGTTCTAAGTACTGTGCTTGGTCCCACTGGTGGATTCTCTTCCTACCTTACTTTCATATTCAGCCTCCTCCCTTGGTAAAGTGCTTCATTCTTGCCCCTGTATATTTTTTACTAAATATTTATTGAGTACCTACCATGGTCAGTTACTATTATGTTAGACGCTACTGTCAGAGCCATAAAAATAAAACTCCTTAAGAAGCCAACTATCTATTAGGGGAGGAAAATAAGTTAATAATTACTTAAATGAAAGACAGAAAAAAGTGCAATTGAAGTGGGGAAAAGTGATTTATTCCTACTGGGTTAATTTGAGCATTTCTTGGGTAGTGATTGGCTGAACTTTGACAGATAAAGAGAATTTTCATTGGAAAAAAACATGAAGAATGAAGGACATTCCAGACTGAGGAAGGAGCATCGGCTCTTAGCAAAATAAAGTGCCAAGAAATGTCTACAAGTCCAGGAAGGGTGGAAAATAGTGAAATGAATGGATAAATGTAGACCAGGAGATTTAGGGACAGAAGATGGAGAGCCTCAGATGTAGGCTCAAGAGATGTGGAGTCAGAAGAATGAACACCAGGGTGCTGGTGCCTATATGTAAGAATAGTTTGGTGAATGATGTCAAGTTCTGTAATGGAAATGTTGAATTTGAGCACAGGGTTTCTATTTTTTAAAAGTTCCAGGAGGTAGCTGAAATTCTGGAAGTCACCTTCATGGAGATAGCACTATCTGAAGGCAACTGGATGAAATCAGAGAAGCACACTTGACCTGTTCACTGTTGGGTCACAAGTAACCAGCATAATTCCTAATGCAGATTAAGTAATCATTAAATATTTATTTAATCAATAAATGTAATATAAAAGAAGTAAGTAAGCAGAGGTTGAATATTGAGGAAGGCTTCAATTTATCGAGGAAAGGTCAATGAAAATAGAGGGGAGAAATTAGTAAAAGAAATACATGAAGACTACAATATCTCAAAAACCAATGAAAGAGCAAATCTTAAGAACAAGCAAATGTATTCAATCATTTATTCAACAACATTTTTTGAAAAAACAGGGTCTCACTGTCACCGAGGCTGTGGTGCAGTGACACAAACTCAGCTCACTGCAACCTCCACCTCCCAGGTCCAAGTGATTCTCATGCCCCAGCCTCCTAAGTAGCTGGGATCACAGGCACAGGCCACCACATCTGGCTAATTTCTGTATTTTTAGCAGAGATGGGCTGGTCTCAAACTCCTGACCTCAAGTGATCTGCCTGCCTCGGTCTCCTGAAGTGCTAGGATTACAGGCATAAGCCACCATGCCCAGCCTTATTCAACCAGTATCAACTCCTCCTCTGCATGCCAGGTATTATTTTGTGTGCTGGGGACACAGCAGAAAACAAGACAAAAAAGAACCCTGCTCTTAGAGAGCTCACTTTCTAGACAATAGTTAGCAATGCTCAATGCTCATTGCTTCTGGAGATGTTAAATGGGATAAGAATAAACAACTAGTTACTGGATTGGGCACTTAGAGGACTTTCAATAGTCAATCTTCAGTAACCTTGAATGAGTAGTTTAGTGGAACAGTGGCAGTAAAAGTCACATTTACCATATCTGTTTTTGTGTTTGTTTTTGTCTTTTTCCATTAGCTTTTGAAGAAAGGAACCAACCCTATTCATTGTTGGACTCACACAATAACTGGCAAACAATGCTTGGATGCATATATGAATTAGCAATAAGTGATTAGAAAATATGTGTTTGGTAGTGAAGAATAAGCCCAGAATGAACTTTTAACTCTATCTATTAAATGAACTAGAAAGATAGGCCATTACCTTTTAAGTTTTATTGGTCAGAGTTTGGTTCAAAAAAACCAGAATTCATTTATTTTAGTCCAGGTTTTAGCAGAAAAGCAATGCCAGTATAAGTGATATGGAATAAGGGAATTATTAAAGCGACTGACCTTACGCAATTGTAAAAACTGCTAAAGAATTCAGTGGAAGACTGTTACTGTCCTGTGGGTCTGGTGCAGGCCACCTGAAGTTATAAATCTGTGGAATGGAAAACAAAGAAAAGGTGAGTGAAGTCGGGGAACCAAGAAAGACAAACTGTAACCTGTATCTGTCTCTCAGCATCCCCAGTCTCAATGGGGATGTGCAGAATGCTGGCACACTTCACCACAAAGCTGTAAACACACTGACCTAAGATTCAGAGAAACTGAAGGAAGAGGTCTGACAGGAGCTAGGAGAATTTGGGCCCAGTGGCTGCCTCATGTGGAGGAGCAGCAG
Source organism: Macaca mulatta (assembly GCF_049350105.2). Classification (NCBI taxonomy): domain Eukaryota; kingdom Metazoa; phylum Chordata; class Mammalia; order Primates; family Cercopithecidae; genus Macaca; species Macaca mulatta. The sequence goes on along the minus strand of NC_133410.1, from coordinate 162,469,649 downwards.
GTCCCTTGTACCCTCCACCAGGCTTCAGAGTGTAATACCTGCTACTACACATCCACCTTCCAAATCTTACAAATTTCTTTTGTAGCCAGCCCCAGCTTTATCCTACCAAAACCCATACAGGAAATAAATTCTGGGAAACATAGTTCCAGCTTAGTCAACACATAACAAAGGCATTGCAGTCTGCCCCTTTTCTACATACCTCTTTTAACTATACTTACCTCCCAAATAAAAATAATAACAATGTCATGCCTCTACCTGACATCATACAACTCTCCTCCAACCTGAAACACTGATCCTGTTTGTATCAGAAATATTTGAAGCCCCTTTATCTGTCATTTGGTGATGCTCATTCCTTTTCTACTTGAGTCATACTTCCCCCTTTGATATTCTGTAACTTAGTAAGATACAAGGTTAGGCCAGACACAGTGGCTCACTCTTGTAATCCCAGCACCTTAGGAGGCTGAGGCAGAAGGATCACTTGAGCTTAGGAGTTCAAGACCAGCCTGGGCAACACAGGGAGATGTGCCTATGGTCCCAGCTACTTGGGAGGCTGAGGTGGGAGGACTGCTTGAGCCCAGGAAGTCAAGCCATGACTGTGCCACTGCACTTCAGCCTGGGCAACAAAGTGAGACCCTGTCTCCAAAAAAGAGAGAGGTATGAGGACAGGTGGTAGGGAAATGGAGGAGGGCAAGAAAAGAATTTGTTTATGTGTGTGTTCATATCAAAATAAGAAAGAAACACTCATTATGATGCTTTTATTGCAACTAGTCATATGGTCTTAGCTGATATTTATACTTTTCTTCTTCCATTATCCATTCCATATTCCTTTTGCCTCAGCAGACATCTCAGCTCAGACATATTTCTCCTTGCTGTATGGTTTAGCAGCAACCCTCAACAAGCCAGAATCAATCACTCCAGTCAGTATAGCATCCTCTCTCCTCCCCCAACCACTGCTTATTCATTTGATGGTATGAGGAGCCCAAGTGAACAGAGGGCAAATTCAACTCCCAGTTTAAGGGAACCATGGGTGTATCCCCTGGAGGAAATCTTCCTCCTTTGGGAACTAAGTCTTCTATGTTAGCGGAATACAAAGTCACTGAGATGGGAAGCAAAATTTTCACTAGTAAAACTCTAAGGTTAATAGTAAGTGGAGCTACTCTTATTTCCAATCCTTGATTTCCTGGATATATAAATCCTGGTTTTGGAGAGAAAACACCATATAGATTAGGTGCTGCTTTATAGCAGCCACATAAGGTGTTCCCACCCAACTGGCATGGTAACTGAATCTTCTTAAGGCCACTCTACCATTCTATCTGGCCAACTGCTTGAGGGTGTTGGGAATTTTCTAAGGCCAGTGAATTGCATGAGCAGGAACTCATTGCTGCACTTTACTGGCAATAAAGTGAGTCTGGTGGTCAGAAGTAATATTGCATCAAATACTATGATGATGAATAAGGCATTCTGAAAGTTCACAGAGAGTCATTTGGGCAGAAGTAGGAAAGGTAAATCTGTATCCAGAATGTATTAGTTCATTCTCATGCTGTTATGAAGAAATACCCAAGACTGGTTAATTTATAAAGAAAAGAGGTTTAATTGGTTCACAGTTCTGCATTGCTAGGGAGGCCTTGGGAAACTTACAACCATGGCAGAAAGCAAAGGACAAGCAGGCAACTTCTTCACAGGGTGGCAGGACAGAGCAAGCACAAGCAGGAGAAAAGCCAGATGTTTATAAAACCATCAGATCTCATGAGAACTCACTCACTATCATGAGAACAGCATAGGGGAAACTTCCCCCATGACTCAATTACCTCCTCCTGGTCTTGCCCTTGATATGTAGAGACCATGGGAATTGCAATTCAATAAGAGATTTGGGTGGAGACACAAACCTAACCATGGAGACACAAACCTAACCATATCATTCTGCCCATGGCCCCTCCTAAATCTCGTGTCTTTCACATTTCAAAATCAATCATGTCTTCCCAATAGTTACTCAAAGTCTTAATTCATTCCAGTATTAACCCAAAAGTCTAAGTCCAAAGTCTGATCTGAAACAAGGCAAGTCCCTTCTGCCTATGAGCCTGTAAAATCAAAAGCAAGTTAGTTACTTCCCAGATACAATGGGGTCACAGGCATTGGGTAAATATACCCATTCCAAATGGGAGAAATTGGCCAAGATGAAGGGGCTACAGGCCCCATCCAAGTCTGGAATCCAATAGGGTAGTCATTAAACCTTAAAGTTGCAAAATGATCTCTTTTGACTCCATGTCTCATATCCAGGGCACACTGATGCAAGAAGTGGGCTCCCATGGCCTTCAGCAGCTCCACCCCTCTGGCTTTGCAGGGTACAGACCCCATCTTCTCTGCTTTCACAGCTAGTGCTAGGTGTCTGTGGCTTTTCCAGGTACTTGGTGCAAGCTGTGAGTGGATCTACCATTCTGGGGTCTGGAAGACCGTGGCCCTCTTTTCACAGCTTCACTAGGCAGTGTCCCAGTTGGGACTCTATGTGGAAGCTCCTAACCCACATTTCCCTTCTGCACTGTCCTAGCAGTTCTCCATGAGGGCTCTACCTCTGCATCAGACTTCTGCCTGGACATCCAGGCATTTCCATACATCTTCTGAAACCTAGGCAAAGGTTTCCAAACCTCATTTATTGACTTCTGTGCACCTACAGGCCCAACACCATGTGTAAAGTGCCAAGGCTTGGGGTTTGCACCCTCTGAAGCAATGGCCTGAGCTGTACCTTGGCTGCTTGTAGCCACAGCTGGGATGCAGAGCACCAAGTCCTGAGACTGCACAAAGCAGCAAGGCCTGGCCCATGAAACCATTTTTTCCTCGTAGGTCTCCAGGCCTGTGATGGGAGGGGCTGCCATAAAGACCTATGACATGTCCTGGAGATATTTTTCCCATTGTCTTGGTGATTAACATTTGGTTCCTGATCACTTATGCAAATTTCTGCTGCCAGCTTGAATTTCTCCTCAGAAAATGGGTTTGTCTTTTCTATTGGATCGTCAGGCTGCAAATTTTTTGAACTTTTATATTCTGCTTCCCTTTTAAACATAAGCTCCAATTCCAAAACATATCTTTGTGAAAACATAAAACTGAATGCTTTTAAGAGCACCAAAGTCAACTCTTGAATATTTTGTTGCTTAGAATTTCATTCTGCCAGAAACCCTAAATCATCTCTCTCAAGTTCAAAGTTCCACAGATCTAGGGCAGAGGCAAAATGAGCCAGTCCCTCTGCTGAAGCATAGCAAGAGTCACCTTTATTCCAGTTCCCAACAAGCTCCTCATCTCCCTCTGAGGCCACCTCAGCCTGGACTTTATTGTCCATATCACTATCAGCATTTTGGTCAAAACCATTCAACAAGTCTCCAGGAAGTTCCAAACTTTCCCACATCTTCCTGTCTTCTTCTGAGCCCTCCAAACTGTTCCAACCTCTGCCTGTTATCCACTTCCAAAGTTGCTTCCACATTTTCAGTTATCTTTACAGCAGAATCCCCCCACCTTGGTACCAGTTTACTTTATTAGTCCATTTTCATACTGCTATAAAGAACTTCCTGAGGCTGAGTAATTTATAAAAGAAAGAGGTTTAATAGACTAACACTTCAGCATGGCTGGGGAGGCCTTAAGGAACCTTACAATCATAGTGGAAGGCAAAGGGAAAGCAAGACACCTTCTTCACAAGGTGGTGGGAAGCAGAAGTACAACCAGGGGAAGTTACAGATGCTTTTAAAACCATCAAAGCTCATGAGAACTCACTCACTCTCATGAGAACAGCATGGGGGAAACCACCCCCGTGATTCAATTACCTCCACCTGATCCCACCCTTGACACATGGGGATTATGGGATTACAATTCAAGATGAGATATGGGTGGGGACACAAAGCCTAACCATATCACAGAGTAAGTGTATATTCAAGTGAGAATGAGTGCTGCCCCTTCCACAGTTGAAGTAGTCCAGTGTAGTCAAATTGCCAATAGCCAGATGGTCCCTGGAGAATTCTGCCATATTGAAGGCTAGATGTTGTTCTCTACTGTTGCCGGCTGGAAAATCTGCTATTCTATAGTTGCATTCCCTTTAGTGCATGGAAATCTGTGTTGCTGAGACTATACCTAACCTCTATCCTTGCTGCTCTGGCCACTTTATCCATGAGCACACTGAGCAAGGACAAAGGTGGCTGGGGAGAACCAAATGGAAGTTCACCAAACTTGTCTACCCGATTACTGAGTTCACCCTGACTAAGGCTGCTCTTTGGTGAGCATTCATACAGGACACAAATATATTAATGTTCTGCCTACTTGGAAAGATCTATCCACATATCTCTTCCCCAGATTGCCAATTGTGTTCCTTCTGAGTTTTTGAGAGTCTAATCAAACCATTAATCCTCATTCATTAATCAGGACATCTCTTTGTCCAGGCCAAATGAGCAAGTGTGTACAATAATCGGTGTTCAACTGGGAGGCCTTCCCTTCACTGCTGTCCTTCAAAGCCAGCCAGAAATAGGGTTATAGAACTGTCAATATCCACATTCAGGTGATGCCAACATATCATAAAAAACCTTCTAAAAACTAGGCCCAAATTTTCTAGCCAGCTTAAGTAGAAAGGGAATTTTATAAGAAGTTATAAAATGGCTTGCCAAGTAAATGGGAAACTTGAAAAGACAGACTCAAGGCTAAGCTTCCAGGAATGACAGAACCAGGCCACCAAGGAAGCCAATACCTCTGCCATGACCAAAATGCTATAAAATCAGGAAGCCTCCAGGTGAAATTGGAAATCATCACTTTAGTTAGTGGACACAGAACCACGCCACCTTTGTCACAATCCATTCCAGCAAAATGTATCTTCTATCCTCTGCCTCCCAATAGCCATGAAGCCAGGAATAAGACACTGGAACCTCTACTACAGTTACTACAGAAAAATCAAATACCTCTGTGGCTGTTCCTTGCCATGAAAGAAACAGAAATGTGAGTCTGGTCTCATGAGATTTCATTTTATTTCCATTTTCCAAATCTCATACAGGTACCTCTAATTGACTGAACCTAAATTACATCCAGAACCCTGGAAAATGGAAAATGTAGGCACACTGAGTTTATGCTAATGAGGTGACTCAGGGTGAGGCCCCCTAGATAGCCTCAGAATGGGGCTGGTCACCAGAATGACCAAGTAATTAGAGGGTTGGAACTTTCAGCCCCACCTCCCAATCTCCAGGAAGGCAAAGGATGGGCATGTGCTTAAACTCCATACAAACTCTTGAATAACACGATTAGATGAGCTTCTGGTCCACCAAAGAAGCCCATGGAGTTGCTGCGAGGTAGCACATCCTGGAGAGTGCCTGGAAGCTCTACTGCCCTATCCATACTTTGCCCTCTGCATCCTTTATAATTAACCAGTAAATGTGAGTGAAGTGTTTCCCTGAGTCTCGTGAGTCATGCTAGCAAATTATTGAAGCAAGGAAGGGGTCATGGAAATCCCCAATATGTAGCCGGTCGATCAGAAGTACCTGGATTTGCAATTGGCATCTGAAGTGAGAGAAGTCCTGTGACACTGAGCCCTTAAGCTGTGAGGTCTGCACTAATTCCTGACAGATAATGTCAGAATTGAATTGAACTGTGGGACACTCAGCTGGTGTTGGTGAGGGAAAAACTTGCACATCTGGTGTCAGAAGTGTTCTGTGAGAGAATATGGAGAAACACTCTACAGTATGCAGTTTTCTCAGAGGATGTAAGCCACTCCTTAACTTAGAAAAATCCTAAGCAACATGACCCTCCTGCTTTCTCTTCCTCCTTAGATGTGGGGTGGGAGTTATGAGTTGAGGTCCAGGGCCAGAAGAGAGAAGCAATTTCGATCCTGTGGCACCATATGAAGAAAGCTTTCTTGGAGGGTTTCTTGGAGAATTCTGTGTTCTGCCTAACACAGAATTTTGTGTAATCAAGAAACAATTCTTTGTGTGTTAAGCCTCTGAGGTTAGTAAATACAAAACGTTGTAATTTTGTCTATTTTGACACAGATACGGATACGCAGTTGTAAAATGCTGATGTTTAAAAAAAATTAAAATAGGTGACACTGGTGGTCAGGCAGCAGGCAGTGAGAAAATTGATATGAGAAGGTTTAAAGATAGTCACTGTTGTCACCTTTGGTAACTGTTGCCTGCAGTAAACAGGGAAGTAGACCATGTACTTAATGAACTTGGTGGCCTAAGGTGGAAGGGGTTAGAAAACAGAAACTTAGTAATATGTGTTAGTTGTTATTGATTGTGATTGACAAGAAATTACAAGAAATAAATGTATTCATGAAGGAATTGCCTGGTTTGCAAACAAATATTTCAGAAATGCAGGTGGTGTTGCAAAGTTGGAAAAGTCTACAGTTTTTTCGACCCCAGATTTTTTTTTCCCAGAAATATAGAAGGATTTTGAGAGTCCAGGGCCCAAAGTGACACAAAGCAAAGACCAGCCTAAGAGTATGGTACTTTGTAGAACCTTTCAGGAAAAAAAAAAAAAAAAAGGAAAAGAAAAGAAACTCAGAGCAAAAATTAGTGCCTTAAGGATGTGGCCTTCTCATCCATTTCCCAGCTGGTGACCACCATCACACAGAGAGAGAGAGAGATGGGGTATTTGTGAAAAGCAAAAAAGTCAAGTACATTTGAAAGTCATGGCTCAAAAAAAACTTAGGTAGGGTTACTCTCCTATACAACTGACTAAAAGTAAATAGATGCTAATTAAGTAAGTGATAGGTGCTGAATGAGGGTGAGAATGTATTTTTTAATGTTCTAAATAGGAAGCACAATAATTAACCTAACATTTTCATGGATTCTACGTCCAGAGCACCAGTTCTCTATTTAACCCAGGTTGAACGTTTAAGTGATTACAATTTCCCCTTTTATGCAGATAATGAATATCATCAGTGTGCAGTTACCCACCCTCCCCTCCCCTATGACAAGGACTGAGTTACTATGTCTCCTGCACCTCTGATTAGCATGTGTGAAATAGAAATGTAAATACTATACTTCAGATATATTATGAGTAAAATAGGCCTCATCAACTGGCCAAAGACCTCAGCCGCAATGCATAACATTGCTTCTGCTGGGTGCAGTGGCTCATGCCTGTAATCTCAGCACTTTGGGAGGCCGAGGTGGGCAGATCACTTGAGGTCAGAAGTTTGAGACCAGCCTGGACAACATGGTGACACCCTGTCTCTACTAAAAAAAAAAAAATAGCTGGGCATGGTGGTGGGTGCCTGTAATCCCAGCTACTCAGGAGGCTGAGGCAGGAGAATCACTTGAACCTGGGAGGCAGAGGTTGCAGTGAGCCGAAATCATGCCATTGTACTGCAGCCTGGGCAACAGGAGCGAAACTCCGTCTCAAAAAATAAAAAAATAAAAAAACAAACAAAAACATTGCTTCCAAGTGAAAATGTACACTGGGAACCAAATATCAATCTGCAACAAATTTTGCAAATTAAATCTTTTGGAATCCGTGCCTATTCTAGCTTTCCAGCTAGAAAAGAGGGCAGAGAGAAGAGGTCCGGGACACGTGCAACCTGATGGTTCAGATAGAAGAGAGTCCCTTCCTACTGATAGGAGCCACAGGAAGCTAGACAGGAGTCAGGACAAACATGGCATATGCAGAAACTGGTGATTAAACTGACGCATTTATAAAGCAACTTGGTTTTGAAAATGTGGCAAAATACATAGGAAGGCGAGTGAGTCTCCATCTCATCCAAATCTGGGAACTATAGACATATTGCCTTTTGCAAGACCCTTTCTCAGGGGCAAGTTAAAAAGTTTGATGGTCTCATAGAGAGGATGTTACTTGGAATCTTTACTGTTCAACTCACTAAGTCTCTCTTAGTCCTGCTGACACTTTAAATCAATGCTTCTAGCAGAAATATAGTGCAAATCTCAAAGGTAACTTTAATTTCCTAGTCGCCATATTTTAAAAAGTGAAAATAATCAAATAAAATTAATTTTAATAATATGTTTTATTTAACCCAATATATCCAAAATATTATTTCAAGATGTAAGTAACATAAACATTAATATTTTATATTCTAGTTTTCATATCTCTCCTCTCTCACTGGCTATGACCCTCTAGAGTTTAGAGAAAAGCCCTAAAAGAATTGTGAGCTTTTGAGAAGCAGAAATTGGAATATGTATCTTAAATGTGTCTCAAACAACATGTTTTCATCATTTGAAAACGTCTTCTCATAGTTTTATTCAAACATTGACTGACATGAGTCAATGTATACATCCAAATCAAAGTGATTGAACAAAATATAACCAAAATAATGCATACCATATGATTGAACAAAATATAACCAAAATAATGCATACCATATGATTCCATATACAAAAGATAACACAGGTAAAACTAATCTATGCTATTAGGAAGAGGACAATGGCTACCCTCAGGGGAGGGGTATGACTTAAAGGAACATAAAGGGCCTTCTAGGGTATTGGTGATAATCTGTGCCTTTATCCAAATGCTGGTTAGATGAGTGAGTTCAGCTATTAAAAATTTATCAAGGCCGGGTACAGTGGCTCACGCCTGTAATCCCAGCACTTTGGGAGGCCGAGGCAGGCGGATCGTGAGGTCAGGAGATCGAGACCATCCTATCTAACATGGTAAAACTTCGTCTCTACTAAAAATACAAAAAATTAGCCGGGTGTGGTGGCAGGCACCCGTAGTCCCAGCTACTCGGGAGGTTGAGGCAGGAGAATGGCATGAACCCAGGAGGCGGAGCTTGCAGTGAGCCGAGATCACGCCACTGCACTCCAGTCTGGGTGACAGAGCCAGACTCCATCTCGAAAAGAAAAAAAAAACATATATCAAGCTGTTCACTTGTGATATGTGATAACTTTGCATATATATGTGTGTGGACACATATGTATAAACACATATGTATGTATAGACATATATATACACATATATATATATTTATAACATACAAGTATACCTTGGAGATATTGCAGGTTAAGTTCCAGATCACTGCAAAAAAGTGAATACTGCAAATATTTTGGGTCACACAAACATTTTGGTTTCCCAGTGCATATAAAAGTTATGTTTATACTGTATACTGTAGCCTAAGCGTGCAATAGCATTATGCCTGAAAAAAACAAAGTACATACCTTAATTTTAAAATACTGTATTGCTAAAAAATAAAAGCCAATGATCATCCGAGCCTTCAGTGAATCATAATCATTTTGCCAGTTTCACTTCAATAGTAAAGACTGATGACTGATCAGGGTAGTAGTTGAAGGTTGGAGTGGTTGTGGCAATTTCTTAAAATAAGGTAACAATAAAGTTTGCTTCAATTGACTCTCACAAAAGATTTCTTCGCAAATGTGGTACTGTTTGATCGTATTTTACCTATAGTAGAACTTCTTTCAAAATTGGAGTCAATCTTCTCTTCTCAAACCCCGCTGCTGCTTTATCAATTAAGTTTATGTAATATTCTAAATCCTTTATCAACTAAGTTTACATAGTATTCTAAATCCTTTGTTGTCATTTCAACAATGTTCACAGCATCTTCGCCAGAAGTAGATTCCATCTCAAGAAACCCCGTTTTTTGCTCATCTATTCAAGTTTTATCATGAGATTGCAGCAATTCAGCCACATCTTTAGGCTTCACTTCTAATTCTATCTCTCTTGCTATCTCACCACATCTGCAGTGACTATCTCCACTGAAGTATTGAAGCCCTCAAAGTCATGAAGGTTGGAATCAATTTCTTCCAAGCTCCTGCTAATGTTGATATTTTGATCTCCTCCCGTGAATCACGAATGTTCTCAATGGCATCTCAAATGGTGAATCCTTTTCAGAGGTTTTCCATTTACTTTGCCCAGATCCATTGAGAAGTCACTGTCTATGGCAGCTATAGCCTGACAAAATGTATTTCCTAGGCAATAAGATTTTGAAGTTGGAATTACTCCTTGATCTGCGGGCTGCAGAATGGATGCTGTGTTAGCAAGCATTAAAACAACATGAATTTCCTTTACATCATTATCAGTGCCCTTGGGTGACCTTGTGCCTTGTCAATGAATGGGATTACTTTGAAAGGAATATTTTCTTTTTTTTCTGAGCAGCAGGTTGTGTGCTTAAAATCTTCAATAAAACATACTGTAAATAGATGTGCTTAATCCAGGCTTTGTTGTTCCATTCGTAGAGCACAGACAGAGTAGATACAGCATAATTCTGAAGGCGCATAAGATTTTTTAGAATGGTGAATGAGCACTGAATGCAACTTGAAATCATCAGCAGCATTAGCCCCCAGCAGGAGAGTCAGCCTGTCCTTTGAGCCTTTGAAGCCAGGCTTTTACTCCTTTCTAGCTATGAAAGTCCTATCTTCTTAAAACAGAAGGCTGTCTTATCTACACTGAAAATCTGTTGTTTAATGCAGCCACCTTTATCAATTATCTTAGGTACATCTTGCAGATAACTTGCTACAACTTCTCTATCAGCACTTGCTGCTTCACCTTGCACTTTTATAGTATGTTATAGAGATGGCTTCTTTCTTTAAACCCCATGAACCAATCTCTGCTAGTTTCCAACTTTTCCTCTGCAACTTTCTCACCTTCCTCAGCTTTCATAGAGTTGAGTTAGGGCCTTGCTCTAGATTAGGTTTTGGCCTAAGGGAATGTTGTGGCTGGTTTGATCTTCTATCCAGACCACTCAAGCTTTCTCCATATCAGCAACAAAACTGTTTTGCTTTCTTAGCATTCATGTGTTCACTGAAGTAGCACTTTTAATTTCCTTCAAGAACTTTTAATTGCATCCACCACTTAGCTAATTGTTTAGTACAAGAGACCTAGGTTTTGGCCTATCTCAGCTTTTGACATGCTGTCCTCACTAGGCTTTATCCTTTCTAGTTTTTGATTTAAAGTGAGAGATATGTGACTTTTCCTTTTGTGTGAACACACAGCTGCCGCTGTAGAGTTATTAACAGCCTAATTTCAATTTTTCTGTGTCTCAGGGAACAGGGAGGCCCATAGAGAGGGAGAGAGATGAGGGAACAGCCAGTTGGTGGAGCATTCAGAACACACACAACATTTATTGATTAAGCCCACCATCTTATATGGGTGCAGCTCATGTTACCCCAAAACAATTACAACAGTAACACCAAACATCTGTGATCACAGATCACCATTTAAAAAAATGAAAAAGTTTGAAGTACTGTGTGAATTACCAAAATGTGACACATACACACAAAGTGATCACATGCTGTTGGGAAAATGACGCCAACAGACTTGTTCAATGCAAGGTTACCACAAACCTTCAATTTGTAACAAAACATGATATCTGTGAATTGCAATAAACAAGTTTATATATAACTGCAATAAATAGTTAAAATATAAAATGATAAGGACTTAAACTCCTTTAATAAAATGTGATTATTTAAGATTTTTTAAATGGATACTAACAGCATGCCTTTTCTGGTATCATCCTCATAAAGGACGACTAACTCAAATATTGTGGCACAAGACATTTCTGATGCATAAATTCTCTGGTTTTCATTAGTGAATAAATCAAACATTAAACTTTTCTTTCACTTTCCTTAATTTGAACATCAACCATGTGATTTCAAAAAATTATATTTAAATATATATTTTGAAGTAGGATATAGTAACTTAAAATTGTGTTTAAACGTGTGAATGAAACATCTGTGCTTCAGGATGCATGTATTCCTTGGATACTAGCCTATTCCAGCTCTTCCTTATCTACACATGAAATATGCAGCACACCCCTTCAAAAATCACCTAGAAGGTTTACGAGAAACTTGGAACCTAGCACTTAACTAGAAACCACATTCGAAGAAAACATGCCATCTTATCAATAAGAATCATTATTACCTAACCTTTTTATATATGGTGCTTAAAAGTTATCGTAAATGTATAAAAGAAAGAGGCAAAAGGAAACCAAGAGGATAATGGATAATCAGAAAACATGGGATCAAGACTCAATGTTATTGTCCTCGAACGACTTCATTTTCAATACCTCCCTCTTCCCCTCCCCACCACTCCCCTCTCAGCAATGAGTCTGACACCATATAAAGCAAGAACAACAGAAATCAAATTTAGAACCTATCTTGCAGGGTGAAATAAGAGGGTACCTTGTGGCTCAATTCTGCAGTTCTTATACAAAGCAATATAACTCATCATTCAAGAGAAGTCTTATTTCAAATCATGTTCATTCGATAGAGAAGATGCCTTCTACTACCGACTTCAGGATGGAGTTCTCCTCATCCTCTCAGGATACCACATACATGCCTCTAGAACACCTCTGCTCTGTTTTAATAGTTAGTTTATAATCAATCTTTTCCTACATAAACTACGAACTCTTAGAGAGAAAGGTATTTAACATAACACCTGGCACATAGTAAGTACTTCTTAAATTTAAAGTAATTTTACTAAAATGAGAGAAAACCTCTACTCTAAGAAATAAATGCCAAGAGACCTAACTCTAAGGCTAAAGATATATTCATAAAGTATGGAGTCACCAGGAAGGTATATTTATAATGGCTAGAGTCAAAACTTTGGCATAAAAGAGTGGGAAGAGGATAGTCATGGGCCTTTAAAATGAATACACACTTTATTTTTTCAATTGCTCAAGAAGATGCATCTGGAGAGTCCTGTGGAGTGAGACAATCACACTCTGGGGAGTGTTGTTTAGACTTAACCTGTATATTAGAATATGCCCAGCCCAGTGCTTGGAATGGTTCTAGGCCCATGGTAGGCACATGAGAAATAGTTTTTTAAATGAATGCACAAATGAATGAATTGTTTCAAAGCACTTCTACAGTCTTCTCTGCTCTAAAACCGTCACCAGAAGGCTTCATGTTCCAGCCTATCATAATCACCTGGGGTGCCCATGAACCTGGCTAACACGGTGAAACCCCGTTTCTATTAAAAAATACAAAAAATTAGCTGGGCATGGTGGTGGGCACCTGTACTCCCAGCTAATCGGGAGGTTGAGGCAGAAGAATGGCGTGAACCCGGGAGGCAGAGGTTGCAGTGAGCCGAGATTGCACCACTGCACTCCAGCCAGGGTGACAGAGCAAGACTCCATCTCAAAAACAACAACAACAACAACAACAAAAATTAGGAATCACCTGTCATGGAAACTCACCTAGAAAGTTATTTAAAATGTTTAAGGTCTGGAGTTGGGGCCCAGGGATCTGCATTTTTAACAAGCAACCCAGATGATTATGTTTCTGCTTCAAGCAGTCCATGAAACGATAGCCAGAAAAAAAGAGAGCAGTTTATACGCTTCCTGGGTCCCATTCTGGAATTTATCCATTCCAGAATTTGCCTTTAAATTCCAGAATGGAGGTCAGTCGAACGTCACATAAGATGGACATCACTGTTCCTTAGGGTGCAGTCAAAAAAGTAGACACAGCATTAGTTGCTGTTTTAACAGAGATACTTTAATACAGGGAATGGTTTAAACAAATATTAGAGGACTGAAAAGCAAAAGGGAACTTTGTGATAGCATGCAAATAGTTACTATAGGTGGCAGCAACCACCCTCGGGCAGGGACAGCAAAGAGAAGCAACAGGAATTATTAGAACCTGGAGACCTGGAATAGTGATCCTACAGAGGGAGGACCCAGACCTCCAAGGAAATGTGCTGCCCAGCAGGCTACTTCCTCCAATGTGCAGCACATTTCCTTGGAGATCTGGGTCCTCCCTCTGCAAGGTCACTATGCCAGAACCTAGAGAACACATCACCAGACCATCCCAGATGAAACAGCAGCATCCAAGAGAACAGACAACCCGGGCCATGTGTAATACAGAACCTCTTCTGCTTGAATCAGCAGATCTGTTCACATAACTGTGGTCCAAAGACATATATCAGCTTTAGCATTTATCAGCAAAAAGACTGGATGAATTTCAGTAAATGTAAACATAATATGGTGCAGATGTGTTATCTGTAAATAGTAAAGCCTGCAGATTTTCTAGAACAGTGGTTTTCAAAGGGTGGTCCCTGAATCAGTAGCATCAGAATAACTGGGAACTTATTAGAAATTTAAAGTCTTGGGCTCACTCCAAACCTACTAAATCAGAAACTCCAGGGACAGGGCCAAGCAACCTGTGTTTTAACAAGCCAAGCCCACCAGGTGATTCTCATGCACAGTAAACTTTGAGATCCATTGTCGTGATACATATCAAGTTTTGGAATTGCAGCATCTTTACTTGATCCTTGCTGCAAGGTTTATCAGGTTTTATGTATCAACAATCATTATCCCACCACAAACAAATGATTAATAATCAAAGCTAAGCAGAGCATAAATTATAAAAGTTCTCTGCTTCCTTTGGAACATGCAGATGTCTTCTCCTTTAGTATTTGTAATCCTTTTCAGACTTGCCCTGTAGTATAAGGGACCCAATTTTTAAAAAAAATACACTATTTTTCCAATTTATTTTTATAAATAAGCTGAGTAATTATGTCCTTTCTGGTTCCTGGAGCAATCCAACTTTTCATAGAACTTTAAGATGAACAAAGAAAATTCAGTTAAAAGGCATGGACATAAGGGAATCAACTTAGTAAAATTAATGTTCTGGGGAAGTTATAGCAAATAACTAGATTTAGGAGGATTAAACACATCACTGTGCTTCTTTTCTCCAACTATCCAGGTTATTGTCCATATTAACATTTTCCTCCATGGTTGTACAGAGAAGATAGAGTTGATACATGAAAATGCCAAGATAAACCTAATCCCTAAAAGAGGCTTTCTAAATCAGAGTTAGAAACTCACTGGTGCCCAGGGGCCAAATTAGGCCAGCAGATATATTTTATTTGACACATATGCTGTTTTATTTAATTCTCTGTTTGTTTTTAATATTTGCCAAAATTTCAAAACTAGGAGATTTCACATAGAAATCCAGAATTCTGGCTTTTCTTGATTCAACAATTGGGCCCTGGCAAATATGACTAGAGTAAAACAGCAGCCACCCAGCAGAAGGGCACAGGCCTCCCCACCTGCCTCACTTCATGAATACTAGAGCTTGTAATTTCTGCCTTATATTCTATCCAAAGGGCTTCCAGACTGGGAAGAGAGTGTCTGTACTAGTCTGTTCTCATGCTGCTAATAAAGACATACCCAAGACTGGGTAATTTATAAAGAAAAGGAGGTTTAATGGACTTACAGTTCCACATGACTGGGGAGGTCTCACAATCATGGCAGAAGGTGAAAGGCACATCTTACATGGCAGCAGGCAAGAGACATCACATGTGGGGGAACTCCCCTTTATAAAGCCATCAGATTTCATGAAACTTATTCACTATCACAAAAACATCATGGGAAAAACTCAACCCTATGATTCAATTACCTCCCACAAGGTCCCTCCCATGACATGTGGGGATTATTACAATTCAAGGTGATATTTGGGTGGGGACAAAGAGACAAATCATATCATTCCACCCAGCCCCTCCTAAATCTCATGTCCTCATACTTCAAAACCAATCAAGCATGATCATGATTTTATTTGAGTTTATTTGACACAAAACAGCATATGTGCCAAATAAAATATATCTGTGGGCCTAATTTGGCTCCTGAGCAACCATTTGTAACCTCTGATCTAGAAAGCCTTTTTTAGGGATTAGGTTTATCCTGGCATTTTCATGTTTCAAACCCCCAGAGTCTTAACTCATTTCAGCAAGAACCCAAAAGTCCACAGTTCAAAGTTTCATCTGAAACAAGGCAAGTCTCTTCCAACTATGAGCCTGTAAAATCAAAAGCAAGTTAGTTGCTTCCTAGATACAATGGAGGTACAGGCATTGGGTAAATATATCCATTCCAAATGGGAGAAATTGGCCAAAATGAAGGGGCTACAGTCCCCATGCAAGTCTGAAATCCAGCAGGGCAGTCAAAGCTGAAAGCTCCAAAATGATCTCTTTTGACTCCATGGCTCACATCCAGGTCACAGCAATGCAAGCGGTGGGTTCCCATGGTCTTGGGCAGCTCCATCCCTGTGGCTTTGCAGAGTACAACCACCTACTGGCTCCTTTCACAGGTTGGCATTGAGCATCTGTGGCTTTTACAAGGATCATGGTGCAAGCTGTCGATGGATCTACCATTCTGGGGTCTGCAGGATAGTGGCTCCCTTCTCACAGTTCCACTAGGCAGTGACTCAGTGGAGACTTTGTATGGGGGATTCAACCCTACATTTCCCTTACACACTGCCATAGCAGAGGCTCTCCATGAGGGCCCTTTCCCTGTGGCAAGTCTCTTCCTGAATATCCAGGCATTTCCATACATCCTCTGAAAACTAGGCGGAGGTTCCCAAATCTCAATTCTTGACTTCTGTGCACCTGAAGACTCAACATCACATAAAAGCTGCCAAGGCTTGGGGCTTGCACCCTCTGGAGCCACAGCCCAAGCTGCACCTTGGCCCCTTTTAGCCACAGCAGGAGTGGCTGGGACTCAGGGCACCAAGTCCCTAGGCTGCAAACAACATGGGGTCCCTGGGCCTGGCCCATGAAACCATTTTTTCCTCCTAGGTCTCCAGGCCTGTGATGGGAGGGGCTGCCATGAAGACATACCCTGAAGACATTTTCCTCATTGTCTTGGCAATTAACATTTGGCTCCTCATTGCTTATGCAAATTTCTGCAGCCTGCTTGAATTTCTCCTCAGAAAACGAGTTTTTCTTTTCTATCACATCATCAGGCTGCACATTTTCTGAACTTTTATGCTTTGTTTCCTTTATAAAACTGATTTCTTTTAAGAACACCCAAGTCACTTCTTGAACACTTTTCTGTTAAGACATTTCTTCTACCAGATACCCTAAATCATCTCTCTCAAGTTTAAAGTTCCACAAATTTCTAGGGCAAGAGAAAATGCTGCCAGTTTCTTTGCTAAAGCATAGCAAGAGTCACCTTTGCTCCAGTTACCAAGTTCCTTATCTCCATCTGAGATCACCTCAGCCTGAATTTCATTGTCAGCATCTTGGTCAAAGCCATTCAACAAATCTCTAGGAAGTTCCAAATTTTCCCACATCTTCTTGTCTTCTTCTGAGCACTCTAAACTGTTCCAACCTCTCCCTGATACCCAGTTCCAAAGTCACTTCCACATTTTCAGGTATCTTTACAGCAGCACCCCACTCCTGGTACCAATTTACTGTATTAGTCTGTTCTCATACTGCTAATAAAGACATACCCGAGACTGGGCAATTTATAAAGAAAAAGAGATTTAATGGACTCACAGTTCTACATGGCTGGGGAGGCTTCACAATCATGGTGGAAGGCAAAAGACACATCTTACATGGCAGCAGGCAAGAGATAGTGTGTGCCAGGGAACTCCCCTTTATAAAACCATCAGAGCTCATGAGACTTGTTCACTATCACAAGAACAGCATGGGAAAAGCACACCTCCATGATTCAATTACCTCCCACAAGGTCCCTCCCATGACACAGGGGCATCATTACACTTCAAAGTGAGATTTTGGTGGGGACACGGAGCCAACACACATCAGTGCCTCCTGTCCCATTATACCAAACAGGCACCAAAAAGAAAATCTTATTGTACAGACCAGGCAGATCCAAACTTTCTCTGTCAGGGCAACTCCCATTATGTAAAGCCTTCTCATTTACCTGAACTCTTGGCTCTCACCACTTGCCTGGCTCTCTCCCATACTTCCTGGCCTTTCCTCCTTTACTCTGCTTTTGGAACACTGCACAAATTTTTCAAGCCCTAAAAAATAAAAATAAATACATCTTTGATGCCAAGACTCTCTGGAGGCCATCATCCTTCTTGCCCTCACCCTTTCCCTTTCATCTCCACTTTCTCAGTCCCTGGCCTCTCTCCAGTCTGCTACGATCCAGCTTTCTATTGAAAAACCCCCACCATTCCATTCAAACTGCTCTGGCTGATGTTACTAATGGTTTCCTAATTCCCAAATCCAATGGACTTGTTTGAGTCCCTCTCCCCCTATATCTTATTGTCCTTTCTTCAGCCTTCTCATCCTTCATGTGTCAGTTCAGGCCTCACTCTCTCCACTGAGCCTGCCCAGGGTCCTCAGCTGGGTTGAGTGGCCCCCAGGTCTCCCATGACATCCTGTTCTTGTCTCTACCATCCACTCCACACACGGTATCACAACTATTGCTTATGACTCTGTCTTCCCCATTGAAAGTTAAAGACTGTGCCTCATTCACCTTTGTATTACAGTGCCCACTACAGCAATTGGAACACAATAAGTATGTGATAAATACTGATTAATAAATGAATGAATGAACCAACAATTAAGCCACCTTCTAAGTTTGTTAAGAATGAGAAGGTCCAAAATTCTTCCAAAAGTCTTTTGTCCCAGAGCAGTAGCTTTATCCAGGAGGCTACCTTACATAATGCAAATTAAATCAGATTGGAGAGAAATGTATGCACTTTTCTCCTTTTCTTGCTGGACATTTAAAATGGGTTGGATTAATAATGTTCTTCAGTATTCACTGGGATATTTAAAAGATGCCCTCCCAAAATATTGTAAAGCTCCAATTATACAATAATGAAAGTACTCAGAAAGACTTTGCACTTGAAAGGGAGAGGAAAACCACACTAACAATGTAGTCCAGAGACTTGGAGCAATAGAAAAAACCAAAAAAATAATTAGGGGAGATAGGAAAAAATGGCAGGTAGGAGGCAGGACTAACTTGCAGCTCCCACTCAGACAGACAGAGCAGCGTGTGGAGACCCATGTCATGAACTTTTGCTCCAAGAACCACCAGAGGAACATATGAGGAAACGCAAGAGAATCCACAGATCATTTGAAGGAAGTGGACTGTTGCTGCAGGCTCCATGGGACAGCCAAGAAAATGTAAGCCTGCTTGCTTTCTCAGCTGGAAAGCTTGTAGCCTGGGGCAAGTTCTCAGCCATGATCACTGGCTGCCTGGAAATAAACTTGGTGCTGTTGTTGGTGGGGCATGGTGGGAGTGAGACTGGCCTTTTGGGCTGTGGGCTATGGATTTCTCCCACTTTCATAGTGACCTATGTGACACAGCAGACACAGTCATGATCCCCCTGAGGACATAACTCCATTGGTCTGGGAACCAAACCCCTATCACCCACAGCAGCCACAGCAAGCCCTGCCCAAGGAGAATCTGAGCTCAGACATATCTAACCCTGCCCCTACCCAATGGGCTTTCTCTACCAGCCCTTGTAGCCCAAGACAAAGGGCATAATCTCTTGGGAGCGCTATGGCCCCACCTACTGTGTGATCCTCCCTATATAACCAGAGCTGCTGCATTGTTGAAAGTACCACCTCCTGGCTGGAGGCCAACCAACATAAAACCAGCACATTTAACAAAAATACAATCAAGTACCCTCACAAAGTCCACTTCACTCCCCTGCTACCTCCACCAGAGTAAGTGCTGGTATCTACAGCTGAGAGACCTGAAGACAGATCACATCACAGGAATCTTTATAGATGGAGCCAGTACTAGCCCCGAGTCTGGTAGCTCTGCTTGGTGACTAGATCCAGAAGAGAAATAAATATCACTGCAGTTTGGCTCTCAAGAACCCCCATCCCTAGGGGAAAGGGGAGTGCACCACATCAAGGGAGCAGCCTGTAGGGCAAAAGAAGCTGAACAGCAGCCCTTGAGTCCCAGATCTTCCCTCTGACATAGTCCAAATGAAAATGAACCAGAAAAACAATTCTGGTAATATGACAAAACAATGTCCTTTAACACCCCCCAGAAGATCACACTAGCTCACATGCAATGGATTCAAACCAAGAAGAAATCTCTGAAATACCAGAGAAAGAATTCAGAAGGTTGAATATTAAGCCAATCAAGGAGGCACCAGAGAACGGTGAAATTCAACCTAAAGAATTTTTTTTAAAAAGGATACAGGATATGAATGGGAAAACCTACAGTGAAATAGATAGCATAAATAAAAAGCAGTCACAACTTCTGGAAATCAAGGACACACTTACAGAAATGCGAAATGCACTAGAAAGTCTCAATAGAATCAAACAAGTAGAAGAAAGAACTTCAGAGCTTGAAGACAAGGTTTTCAAATTAACCCAATCCAACAGAGACAAAGAAAAAAAAAATTTAATGAACAAAGCCTCCAAGAAGTTTGGGATTATGTTAAATGACCAAACCTAAGAATAATTGGTGTTCCCAAGGAAAAAGAGAACTCTAAAAGTTTGGAAAACATATTTGAGAGAATAATTGAGGGAAAATTCCTCAGCCTTGCTAGAGATCTAGACAATCAAATACAAGAAGTTCCAAGAATACCTGTGAAAGTCAAGACAAAGGAATCTTAAGAGCTGTTAGGCAAAAGCACCAAGTAACCTGTAAAGGAAAACCTATCAGATAGCAGCTGATTTCTCAGCAGAAACCCTGCAAGCTAGACGGGATTGGGGTCCTATCTTTAGCCTCCTTAAACAAAACAATTATCAGCCAAGAATTTTGTATCCAGTGAAACTAAGCTTCAAAAATGAAGGAAAGATATAATCTTTTTCAGATAAACAAATGCTGAGAGAATTTGCTT
The DNA here is from genome assembly GCF_049350105.2 of Macaca mulatta. NCBI lineage: Eukaryota > Metazoa > Chordata > Mammalia > Primates > Cercopithecidae > Macaca > Macaca mulatta. The sequence continues at coordinate 162,449,172 of NC_133410.1, read as the reverse complement.
TTACAAAGCCACCACTACAAGAACTGCTAAAAGGAACTCTAAATCTTGAAACAAATCCTCAAAATACACCAAAGTAGAATATCCTTAAAACATACATTTCACAGGTTCTATAGAACAAAAATCCAATTAAAAAAAAAAAGCTATTCAGGCAAGAAATAGCATGATGAATAGAATAGCCCCTCACATATCAATATTAACATTGAATGTATATAATGGCCTAAATGCTCCAGTTAAAAGATACAGAATGGCAGAACGAATAAGAACTCACCAATCAAATATCTGCTGACTTCAAGAGACTCACCTGACACATGAGGACTCACATAAACTTAAGGTAAAGGGGTGGAAAAAGATATTCCATATAAATGGACACCAAAAGCAATCAATCAGGGGTAGCTATTCTTCTATCAGACAAAACAAACTTTAAAGCAACAGCAGTTTAAAAAGACAATGAAGGGCATTACATAATGATAAAATGACTAGTCCAACAGAAAAATACCACAATCCTAAATATATACACACTTAACACTGAAGTTCCCAAATGTATAAAACAATTACTGCTAGACCTAAGAAATGAGATAGAGAGCAACACAACAATAGCAGAGGACTTCAATACTCCACTGACAGCACTAGAAAACTTCAAGACAGAAAATCAACGAAGAAACAATGGACTTAAACTATACCCTAGAACAAATGGACTTAACAGATATGTACAGAACATTCTACCCAACAACTGCAGCACATACATTCTATTTATCAGGACATGGAACATTCTCCAAGATAGACCATATGATAGGCCACAAAGCAAGTCTCAAAAAATTTAAGGAAATCAAAATTATACCAAGTACTCTCTCAGACCACAGTGCAATAAAATTGAAAATCAACTCCAAAAGGAACCCTCAAAACCATGAAAATGCGTGGAAATTACAAACCTGCTCCTGAATGATCACTGGGTCAACAATGAAATCAAGATGGAAATTAAAAAGTTCTTTGAACTGAACGATAATAGTGGCTCAACCTATCAAAACCTCTGGGATCCAGCAGAAGTGGTGCTAAGAGGAAATATCATAGGATCAAATGCCTTCATCAAAAAGTATGAAAAAGGACAAACAGACAATCTTAGGTCATACCTCAAGGAACTGGAGAAACAAGAACAAACCAAATCCAAACCCAGCAGAATAAAAGAAATAACGAAGATCAGGGCAGCACTGAATGAAATGAAACGAAATGAAATGAAACTGAAAAAAACAAACAAAAATACAAAATATAAATGAAACAAAAACTGTTTCTTTGAAAAGATAAATAAAACTGATAGACCATTAGCAAAATTAATCAAGAAAAGAGACGATCCAAATAAGCTCAATTAGAAATGGAACAGGCGATATTACAACCAATACCACAGAAATACAAAAGATCATTCAATGCTACTATGAACACCTTTATGTGCATAAACTAGAAAACCTAGAAGAGATGGATAAATTCCTGAAAATACACAACCCTCCTAGATTAAACCAGGAAGAAATAGAAACTCTGAACCAATACAATAATAAGCAGTGAGGTTGAAAGGAAAATTTAAAAGATATCAAGAAAAAAAGGTCCAGGACCAGATAGATTCACAGCTAAATTATATCAGACATTCAAAGAAGAATTGGTACCAATCCTATTGACACTATTCCAAAAGATTGAAAAAGATGGAATCCTCCCTAAATCATTCTATGAAGCCAGTATCACCTTAATACCCAAACCAGGAAAGGACATAACAAAAAAAGAAAACTACAGAGCGATATCCCTGATAAACATATATGCAAAAACTCTCAACAAAATACTAGCTAACCAAATCCAACAGCATAACAAAAAGATAATCCACCATGATCAAGTGGCTTTCATCCCAGGGATGCAGGGATGGTTTAATAATAAATGTGATATAAACAGAATTAAAAATGAAAATCACATGGCATCTCAATGGACACAGAAAAAGCATTTGAAAAAAATCCAGCATCCCTTTATGACTAAAACCCTCAGCATAACTGGCATAGAAGGCACAAACTTTAAGGTAATAAAAGCCATCTATGACAAACCCACAGTCGACATCATACTGAATGGGGAAAAGTTGAAAGCATTCCCCTGAGAACTGGAACAAGTTAGGGATGCCCACTTTCACCACTTCTTTTCAACATAATACCAGAAGTCCTAGCCAGAGCAATCAGACAAGACAAAGGAATAAAGGGCATCCAAACTGGTAATGAGGAAGTTAAACTGTCTCTGCTGATGACATGATCACATACCTGGAAAACCCTAAAGACTCATTCAAAAAGTTCCTCAAACTGGTAAATAAATGCAGTAACATTTCAGGATAAGAAATCAACATGCACAAATCAAAGCCCTGCTATACACCAATAGCAACCAAGCTGAGAATCAAATCAAGAACCCAATTGCTTTTATAATAGCTGCAAAAATTAAAATAAAATACTTAGAAATATACTTAACCAAGGAGGTAAAAGACCTCTGCAAGGAAAACTACAAAATACTGCTGAAAGAAATCACAGGTGACACAAACAAATGGAAACATCCCATGCTCATGGATTGGTAGAATCAATATTGTGAAAATGAACATACTGCTAAAAGCAATCTACAAATTCAATGCAATCCCCATCAAAATACCACCACCATTCTTCACAGAACTAGAAAAAAAAAATCTGAAAATTCATAAGGAAACAAAAAAGAGCCCACATAGCCAAAGTAAGACTAAGCAAAAAGAAAAAATCTGGAGGCATTACATTACTTGACTTCAAACTATACTATAAGGCCATAGTCACCAAAACAGCATGGCACTGGTATAAAAACAGGCATACACACCAATGTAACAAAATAGAGAACCCAGAAGTAAAGCCAAATACTTTACAGTCAACCGATCTTCGACAAAGCAAACAAAAACGTGAAGTAGAGAAAATCTATTCAACAAATGGTGCTTGGGTAATTGGCAAGCGACATGTAGAAAAATGAAACTGGATCTTTTAAAGTGGCATAGTAGTGTGGCTGGCAAGATGGCCAAATAGGAACAGTTCCAGTTTGTAGCTTCCAGTGAGATCAATGCAGAAGGCCAGTGATTTCTGCATTTCCAATTGAGGTACCTGGCTCATCTCATTGGGACTGGTTAGACAGTGGGTGCAGCCCACGGAGGGTGAGCCAAAGCAGGGTGAGACTTCACCTAAGCTGGGAAGCACAGGGTGTCGGGGAACTCCATCCCCTAGCCAAGGGAAGCCATGAGGGACCCTGCTGTAAGGGATGGTGCACTCCAGCCCCAGATACTATGCTTTTCCTACAGTCTTCGCAACCCACAGACCAGGAGATTCCCTCAGGTGCCTATGCCACCGGGGCCCTGGGTATTAAGCACAAAACGGGGCAACCCTTTGGACAGACACCGAGCCAGCTGCAGGAGTTTCATTTCATACCCCAGTGGCACCTGAAATGCCAGCGAGACAGAACCATTCACAGCCCTGGAAAGGGAGCTGAAGCCAGGGAGCCAAGTGGTCAAGCTCAGTGGATTCCCACCCCCACGGAGCTAGGCAAGCTAAAATGCACTAGCTTGAAATTCTTGCTGCCAGCACAGCAGTCTGAAGTCAACCTGAGATGCTTGAGCTTGGTGGGGGGAGGGGCGTCTGCCATTATGGAGGCTTCAGTAGGCAGTTTTCGCCCCACAGTGTGAACAAAAATACTGGGAAGTTCGAACAGGGTGGAGCCCACCACAGCTCAGCAAAGCCACTGTAGCCAGACTGCCTCTCTAGATTCCTCCTCTCTGGGCAGGCCATCTCTGAAAAAAAGGCAGCAGTCCCAGTCAGGGACTTATAGATAAAACTCCCATCTCCCTGGGACAGAGCACCTGGGGCAAGGGGCGGCTGTGGGTGCAGCTTCAGGAGACTCAAACATTCCTGCCTGCTGGCTCTGAAGAGAGCAGTGGACCTCCCAGCACAGCACTCAAGATCTGCTAAAGGACAGACTGCCTCCTCAAGTGGGTCCCTGACCCCTGTGCCTCCTGACTGGGAGACACCTCCCAGCAGGGATCAACAGACACCTCATACAGAAAAGCTCTGGCTGGCATCTGGAGGGTGCCCCTCTGGGATGAAGCTTCCAGAGGAAGGAACAGGCAGCAATCTTTGCTGTTCTACAGCCTCCATTGGTGATACCCAGGCAAACAGGGTCCTCTAGCAAACTCCAGCAGACCTGCAGCAGAGGGGTCTGACTGTTAGAAGGAAAACTGACAAACAGAAAGGAATAGCATCAACATCAACAAAAAGAACATCCACACAGAAACCCCATCCGAAGATCACCAGCATCAAAGACCAAAGACAGATAAATCCATGAAGATGAGGGAAAACCAGCACAGAAAGTTTGAAAATTCCAGAAACCAGAATGCCTCTTCTCCTCCAAAGGATCACAACTCCTCACCAGCAAGGGAACAAAACTGGACAGAGAATGAGTTTGACAAATTGACAGAAGTAGGCTTCAGAAGGTGGGTAATAACAAACTCCTCTGAGCTAAAGAAGTATGTTCTAACCCAACTCAAGGAAGCTAAGAACCTTGAAAAAAGGTTAGATGAATTGCTAACTAGAATAATCAGTTTAGAGAAGAACATAAATGACCTGATGGAGCTGAAAAACACAGCACGAGAACTTCATGAAACATACACAAGTATCAATAGCCGAATCAATCAAGTGGAAGAAAGGATATCAGAGATTGAAGATCAACTTAATGAAATAAAGCATGAAGACAAGGTTAGAGAAAAAATAATGAAAAGGAATGAACAAAACCTCTAAGAAATATGAGACTATGTGAAAAGACTAAACCTACATTTGATTAGTGTACCTGAAAGTGATGGGGAGAATGGAACCAAGATGGAAAACACTCTTCAGGATATTATACAGGAGAACTTTCCCAACCTAGCAAAAGAGACCAACATTCAAATTCAGGAAATACAGAGAACACCACAAAAATACTCCTCGAGAAGAGCAACCCCCAGACACATAATCATCAGATTCACCAAGGTTGAAATGGAGGAAAAAATGTTAAGGGCAGCCAGGATAAACACCAAGTTATCCACTAAGGGAAGCCAATCAGACTAACAGCGGATCTCTAGGCAGAAACGCTACAAGCCAGAAGAGAGTGAGAGCCAATATTCAACATTCTTAAATGTACATTCAGAAAGCTGCTATCCATAATTCTGCCTCTTCCCAGAGTTCTGCAATCACCAATTCCACTCTGAGCCAGCAGAGAGGTAAAATGGAAAATAAGGAGTGAGGCCGGAGGAAAACAGTCCCAGACATGATGATCTACCTATGCTGGCAAGAAGGAGAGATGTGGGGATGAAATCAGTATTAGCAGGAGAAGAGGGTGAGTCCTTGTGGCCATCTCACACTAAACAAGGGCTGCCTTCCCACACGGTCACTCACACATCACAGTCATTCCCTAGCCCATGTTCATTATATACATACATATGCACACCTATGATATACTACATATATATGCACACCTATGATATACATACATACATAGAAGGCATATTAGGATTACTCTGCAGAAATTCCAAAGCATGGGTATCTCTCTCTCTCAGATCTAGGCTCAAAGAATGGTCCCTGGGAACCTCCCACCTGCTGTCACCCCTTCACCATGTGGCTCCTGGCTTCCAAGTCACAACATGGAAGTTCAGCCCTTATCAATGGCTGAAAGGCATTGGTGCTGGGTCTAGCTGCCCATCCCAATGGGCAAAATAGCCAAGCATTTTTCTTTCCCATTAAGCTGCTAGAATCCATAAAGAGGCTCACCCCTACATCCCTCCTTGTGTATCTATAAACATCTGAATTGGCTGAAGGTATTCCTCTTAGGTCCACGAGAATCTCTAGGCCCCTCACCGAGCCCCTCTCCAAAATGCAAGGAACAGACATATGGCAGGCATGGAATGCCCATATTTCAGCTCGCATGGTGTAGACAGACCTTGCTTATGCCCTCTGGCACTCTCCCTCCTTTCCCTTTCCTCTATACACTCTCTTTCATTATCAAATGACTGAACATAGTAAGGGAAAGAAGAAGAGATCTTTAGCATCTCCAAAAAACAGTGAAAAGGAACATTAATTCCATGCATGCCTTTCTCCCAACTCAAGTGCCTTGCCTCACTCATCCTATAGTAACTCTCCAGAAAGATTCCAGTGGAAACTAAATGTATTGCACTGATCAACTGATGCACACAACAGGTAATTTCTTTACAATTTCTTTGTAATTGTTGTCAGATGTATTCAAAAAGGTAATTTTAACTATTTCAAATTATCGCCTGATTGGCTCTAATAATAGGCAATCATTCCTTAAAAAGAGCCCTAAAAACATATAATCTATTTTTAAAAGGATGTCTAATATGCAAAATAAATAAATAAAAACAGAAACTATGATAGTGAAAACTGCCATTGTATTTGAAAACCATTTGAAAGCGGATTATGATTTTTCTACTAGGCATATGAGTATTTGGAGTTTCTGGATAATTTCATTATTAGCAACAACATTTTCTGAGCATCTCTGCAAGGCGCTATGCTCTCTGCTTTCTATTTCATATCCACCTCAGTAATAGGACTATTGCAGCTCAATCCTAATACAACTCTAACATTCACAGATACGGAGTTTGATCTCTAACATCTCTTAGCTCCTAAAAGCCAGTGCTTAAAACAATTATATTAATTTTTAGATCTGTACTCATGTAGCTTAGATGAAGAAAGGCATGGCATTCAACATCCCTTCAGAGCTGCGTAGGCTGTCTTGAAAGGGCATGTTATGATTATTATTTGCCAATGGCGCATGCATCAGGATTGGCCTAAACCTCAGCTCTACCAAAACCAGCTGCCTGAGCATCCAGTCCCAAGAATATAACTGCTTGCCTGGTGTTTTCCAAAGCGATTCCCCTCCCTCAAGACACTTAAGGGCAAAGAGTTGAGAGATTAAAAGATTTGAGAGGCCAGAGAGAATTCAGACATCCTGACTTCTGGCAACTCCCCTTCCCCTGTTTTCCTACAGCCCAGATGGTACTTAATCAGTGATGAGTGCTAGAAAATCACTTAGCATTATTGAAACTTCTCTACCACATTTTTTTCTCAGAGCAACATATACATTCTCTGTAGCATATATTTGCATTAAGAATTTTCTGGATACAATTACCCTTTGCAACTAATAAAATGAGAGGTAATTATAGATGGACTGTTAGCAGTGCCACTTTACATTTAGGTTGATATGTTTGTGGCTGTCTGGAATTCCAGATCTGAGTTCTGTTGATTGCTTTCACCCACACATGTTATTTCTGGAGATGGTGCTGCTCAGGGTGAGAGCTATCTGGGGCAGCAGAATCACACTCCTTTGGGGGCCTCCCTGTCTCCTCAGGCTTGCACTTTTGACCTTCTTCTGAACAGCTTACAATGCATAATTCAACCCAAAGAGGGGCCTCAGATGCTGCCTTGAATCCAAGATTTAGTGGTCTGACTTTAAAGTCAGTTTAGTGTCAGCTGATTTAAATGAAGAATAGAGATTTATGTACAGAGACCTTAATTTAAAATTTCAGAAAGAACCCACCAGACTTGGACAAAGAGCTCTACAGAACTTCTCTGCATTTTCTACAATGAGCATATATTTAAAAAAAAACAAAAACAGAAAAGTCATCTAATAAATGTTGTATGAAGTCAGAAGGGAAATAGGACTTTTCTTTTGAGATCATGAAGACTTACCATGGGGACCATGGATTCAGGGAGATTTTAAGGGAATTCACTTCTAAAAACTCAACTTCCTAAACTAGGTCTTACTGAAAACTGTGCCTGAAGACATGTCCACTTACTGTTATACCTCAATATAAAAAAGTAAGAATAAATTGATGTAGAGCGTTCAGAAAATAATAAACAAAAGCTTCACTTTGGGTTTCTCTTGACTCTAACATCTTAGAAGCAGCAGGAGGTATCCTCAGCAACCATTATATGCATGTCTGTGGAGGAGTTGTCCAAGTCTTAAGAATATTCAAAGACTACTACATGAAATCCTCTAGCAATGAGAACAATATCACTTTAGACACAAGCCAAGCAATGTGATCTGATGGCTGTCCATTAAATGAACGAAGGAGACCTAAGAGCTCAGTGCACACAGGTGAGGAGGAGGCCAGACAATCTGCCTTGAAGCATGATCTTCTCAATGGCTAATGCCTGGAAATAATTGAGACATCTGAGGGAATCCAACCAGAGGAGGGAAAGATTTCACAGAGCACCAGGTAGGGGGACTGCCCAATCTGAAGACTCGGGGACAGATCAGCTGGCCAGGCAGTTAGCACAGTGTCCAGCAAGAACTGTGTGGAAGAATCACTTTAATAAAGAAGCCGGAAGATGTGGGGCTGTGAGCCATGTGGCAGTGAAGTGCCCGGGGGCCAGGTTGTTGGAGGTGTGGAGTCCAGAGACTAACTCCTGCAGCAGAGAAGCTCTGGAAAAGTTGCAAAGAAGGACATGGCGTCGGAGAACAGTTTAATGTTTAGGAATATAAGCCTTGACCCCAGAGAGCCCATGACAGAGATTCCAGCTCTGCTATTCTGCTCCCCTTGCCATGAGACCTAGGGCAAGTCCAGCTTAGGGACCTCAGTTTCCTCCCCTCTAAACTAGGGTTCTAATAGTAGTTATCTCACTGAGTGTCATGAAAATTAAATAAAATAATTCAAGTAAAGCACTTATTACAGTGCATGGCACAGTATAAGAGGCCAGCTGTCAAAATTATAATTATTTGTTCCCCATTTTTTAAAGCAGAGGAAAATGTCAAATAGAAGCAAAAGGTTTGTCTCAATCCCAGTTCAGGGGCAGAATTATAAAAATGAAGATAGCTGAGGCTCAGAGGGATAGGCTGAGCAGGGAGGGGTGGTAGCAAAATATAATGTCAAGTGTTTTCTACGCCTTTCTTTCCCAGCATGCCATGTGGGTCAGTCAGCATTCTGTACCCTCACAGATGAGAACAAGTCTAAGAAGGGAGGTTGCAGACAAAGGAGACTCTAAGGACTCTAGGGGACTATCAACACCCAGAAGTAGATAAGACAGCTCATGTTGTATTCAATGTGAATACCTAGCATGGCGAATTATGAATGCATTCAGTTATCTTTTCATGCATTTATTCATTCAGTAAGCATGTACTCAGCATCTACCACATGCAAAACACCATGTGAGGTGCCCAGGATACAAAGATTTTTAGAAGCACATGCATATAACTCCTGCTCTCAAGGAAAATAGGAAGTGAGTCTAATAGGGGGTGAGTTAAGATAGGCATTAATAAATTGACCCTGAGAGTTCAGAATTTTAACATACCAAGGATATGTTTCTCACTCAAGCTTGCACAGTGGGAGAGGGCAAAGGAGAGGGGAGGGAGGATCTGCTCCACACGGTGACTCAGGGACCAACACTGACAGATGTTTCACATCTCAACACTTTCCAAATCTCTACAGCAGTGGAAGGAGCAGGAGGGCTTCACATGGATCTTTAAACGCTTGAGTCTCAAAGTGACAAGCATTGCTTCTGCTCTGCCCATTGGCCAGTTACCACATAGCCCTGCCTAGCTACAAAAGGCTAGGAAATGTGAGGGAACATGGAGATTCTCTGAATCATAATCATCTCTGACATAAATAGGAAAGCAGAAAAGTAACAGCCATTAAATAGAACTTAAACATTGTCTGCTGCCTCCGGGGCCACAGGGAATGCCCTGAAGAACTACGGAAAGAAGGAACAGAGGTTGCAGAAAAGAGTAGAAGCCTCAAGAACTACGGAAAGAAGGAACAGAGGTCGTAGAAAAGAGTAGAAGCCTCCTCAGGCCAACAGAGATAAGAACCAGTCTCATTTCCCTTGAGAAAACATCCTAAAAAAGATGCTCTACTCAGTCAACTTTAGATTAACACTGAACAGGCAAGTGCTCTCTTTACCACCAAATTGAAATCCTTACTCCAGAACATCATGGCACTTCTCATCCAAGACCTTCACGTTACCTCTTCCTGCTAATTGTGTAAAATCATATACATTCTCCAAAAGTCCTAGGGAGCTAATCCCATTTCTAAGTCAAATAATGCTCTTAACTTGCTATGTGAACAAGCCCCACGCTTTAGAGACAGTTAATACCCACCTTGCCCTTGCCTACCTCTCAGAAGAAAGTATGGCTAAAGTGAGTCCACTAATGTAGAAAATACATAATCTTATGAAAACATGTGCTAGAGTCATTGATAACAAAATGTTTTGGTTTGTTTACACAAACTGCAAGTAAGAAAATAATGAAATCTTACTGAGCCAGGAAATGTTATTTCCACAGAGATACATCCATCTTGTCTGGGGGTGGGGGGTTTAAAATATACATGACAGAAAATTTATCATTTTAACCATTTCCGTGTGTGCAGTTCAGTGTCTTTAAGTTCCCTACATTCACATTGTTGTGCAACCATCACCCCTGTCCATCTCCAGAATTTTTCATCATCCGAAACTGAAGTTCTGGATTGGTTAATCAATAATTCCCCATTACCACCTCCTCCAGCCCCTGGTAACCACTATTCAACTTTGTACCTCTATGATTCTGACTATTCCAACCTCCTCCCTCTTTATCAACAAATATTTGTCGAGTATGCACTGTGCCAGGCCCTGAAGATACATCTGTGGACCCAATAGACATGATCTTGCCTTCACAGAGCTTACATACATTGCCTTTGCAGCTAGGAATGTGAACAAAAGCTTCAATAAGGAGACTGTTACAGCATTGCACAGGGACAAATCCATGGCAACAGCCATATATTTTTTATCTTTTCATTTTTCAAGGAAAAGAGAGTGCTAGTGACTCTCTTCCTGCCTCTAAGATTGAGTACTTGATAGGACTGGCATTAGGATGAAACTTGCCTGGCATGAAAACCCTAGCTCCTTCCCCCATACAGTTCTGTGTATCCAGGGAAGTAGGTGAATCTTAGCAGGTGATTTCTACATCTCTAAAAGGGGATGGAGGTATTTGTGCAGGCCCATGGAATACATAATTCCAGGCAAGTTCATCTTCATCCTACCCATGTACCCAAATCATGCCATCTACTACTTCACCCACCTGTAACCTAGCTTTGGAATAACTGACCACAGAGCTATTCCATATTCTCCTCTGATCTTTTCTGATCACCTCCTTTCTGCCCATAGACAGATAACTTTGTTATAAATTTATATGGGAGATGGAAGTGTCCCAAAGGATCACAGTTCAAGATAGCACATCTCCAGTCTACCAAATTCTATTGAGAAATATATTTCCCAGAGCTGTCTCCTAGCAGCCACTGAGAGGCTCTCATGAATTGGGCAGGGTTCCTATGTCCCAGTCCCAATAGCATCAGCAGTCACTGGACTTCTTGGTTTTTGTTAGACATCCTTTGAAAACATTCTAATCCCAGCACTTTGGGAGGCCGAGGCGGGCAGATCACGAGGTCAGAAGATCGAGATCATCCTGGCTAACACAGTGAAACCCCATCTCTACTAAAAATACAAAAAATTAGCTGGGTGTGGTGGCGAGCATTTGTAGTCCCAGCTACTCGGGAGGCTGAGGTAGGAGAATGGCGTGAACCTGGGAGGCTGAGCTTGCAATGAGCCGAGATCCCGCCACTGCACTCTGGCCTGGGAGACAGAGCAAGACTCTGTCTCAAAAAGAAAGAATCTGAATTAAATACCAACATCATTATCTATCATTTCACTAAATTTTGACTAACCTACTCTGTCCAAAGGGAAATGAGAATGTCAAGGCAAGAAAAATGTGGCTGGTCTAATTTAGAAAATACTGAGATAAGGATTAGTTCCTTGGGAGGAAAGTTAAACTAAAAAATGCCCCAGTTCATTTTTCTCTGAGATTTCTCTGAGATCCCATTCGAACTCCATGTTCTTATCTGTAGAATACAGAGAAGGGCATTTAACTAGATACCCTTAAGCTTCTTTCTACTTCCAAAATTCTATGACTATGGCACATAATTAAACCAAGTAATATGTATCAGAATTGTGGTGAAACCTATCAGGATTACAGGGAAAACTTCAACATTTGCCAGGAGCTCAGACAGTAACTTCATCTGGGTTGGAAAACCTTGGAACGTTGGAAAACCTCACCTAAGAGCTCATACTCTACACTGACTCTTTAACCTAAAATAGCTAAGATGGGAAAAATTCAATTCAGCATAATTGCTCTTCCTACCATCTGTAATACCAACTAATGATCAGAGTGTTTTAAGCCTGAATTGTTTCAGTCACTATGTGAAGAGAAACAATCACACAAAGACTCCCTCTGAAATCCTGTGAACTGTTCAGGCCTAGGAATTGTGATTGGCTGATTTCTTTTAAATATTGTTGTTTTCTAATGGAGTGGGACTCAGCAAGGAATTTTTCAGGTCAAAGTAATACATATTTCTTACCCCTTGATAAATCCAGACAAGATGGGATATTCAAAATAGGAAAAAGACTTTAGGACAACGATGGAATGTGAATTGGCTTCTTAGCTCTGCAACTGGGAAGCAAAATTCCAAGTACTGGAAACCCAGAGATGTGGTAGCCCACTGGGGAAACATAGCTCTGAAACAGAAGAAGCTAGGAAAGAAACAAAAATTTAAAAAATTGATGAGTTACCCAGGAATTGGAAATAGTGAACAGTGAATAGAAATTCAGAAAATTTAAATTGGGGTGGAGGAAAAATGTATCTTATCATTCTTTAAAAAATAATTTTTTTGAAAGACTCAGGCTGTCTGGGCAAGGTACTAAAATATGCTAATACATTTATAACTTAGTGTCAGAGGGTCACTCTGTCATTCTTAATCCCCATGAGCTAGTCTCTGCCTTTATCTCCTAAGTAATGAACAAACCAGTCTTAGAAGATGAAATGGGTTGGGTTCACTCAGATTGGTTCAGATAGTTTTCCCTCTAGATAATAGCTGACTTTTAGGAAGGCGGCACATAAAAATTAGGCTTCCCATTTCAATCCATAAATCTAATTTTACTTCAGTGTAAGTAGGCCTTGACATCAACTTTATGTGCTCTTCAGCTCTATTCCAGCTAAACTTGTAAAGTCTTTCTGTATGGGGGCAACAAAGTACCTAGTTTCATGCTTTAAAAATTACTTTCAGTATAGAAAAAGAAGTAAGACTGAAAATACCACTACACAAATTGTACTGTTGTTGAACAGGGAAAGAAAATGTGAGGAGGGAGGGCAGGAGAAATCTATTTGCCTGTCATTTTAACAAAATGTCAGGCCTTTTTCAAGATTTCTAAGCTGGTCTTTACTAAGATTTGATTCATGGCATAGGACTTGTAACTAGAATGAGGGTGAACTTTTCTGTGATTTATAAGAGACTACTGTCACTTGTTCAAGGAATCTATGTTCAAGGCAATACATTAACTAGAATCCCACAAAAGTATGTAGACTCTTCAATCCAAGTTTCCAGAAACTTCTGCAACTGGGAAAATCAGTTTCGAAATTTTTTCAAATGGCAATGTGAATTCCCTGGAAGCAAAGTTTATATACCATCCTACACTCTCCTTATGAGGGCAATTATGTTATACCTGCTTGATTTAAATTATATGTAGTGAGTAGAATTTATGGCAAAGGTACTGCAAAGGAATTCCAACATTCAATGAATTTGCAGAAGAGGAAAGAAAGAAAATCATTATGTGGTTCAAAAAATAATGAAAACCTCTCAGACCCAAAGCAAAATTGTATATTTCTGTTTACAAACATACCAGTAAAATGCACGCCCTGAAAAACACTAAGAGGAAGCCTGCTAAGGTCACAACAAAAACAAGACTCATTGATATCCACGGTGCCTGAAGGAAAAGAGAACCTCTGTGAGGTCCTACTAAGTGTCAGCTACCTTCCATATATCATATGGCTCAATCCTCCCAACACTGAGACCTAAACGTTACTCTCTATGCACAGCTGAGGACACCAAAGCACAGAGAGGCCAAGCACTTTGTCCAAGATCAACATAGCTGGTAAACTGAGCCAGATTTTGAACACGAATCTATACAGCTACAGAGTTCAGGTTGTTAAATCACTTTCCAAGAGGTATTCTGTGCTTTTTCTAAGTTGAAAAGAGAATTTTCTGAGCTGTCTTCCTTCTTTACTTGCTATTTTTTTCTGAAAGGGGCTGCCTCACCTGAGGTAGAAATGATTTTAAATTCATTCCCATTCCCTAGACTAAAATAAACTCTGCAACATCCACAAATTGTTATCAGAAATATAGCACAGGGAGAGAAGTAGATATGCCCACCACAAGACAAGTTTTCCTTTTGACTTAAGGTATTCGATGGTGTTCCTGAAAGGCAGAATGCATTGAACAGGAGTTCTTTAAGATTCATTTCTTTGAAAATATATATATATATACAAAATACAGCTTCATTAAAAATAATATCTAACCATGGTTTTTAAAGTTTTTGTTTTTTCCCAGAAGTTTTATGTGTTTAATCTTGAGAACAACCCAAGAGGTAGAACAGGTACTCATCTAAGGTATTTGAGTTGTATGTAGCATTATATTAATTGCTACATACAATTACTTTTAAAGGCAAAAACCACAATTACTTTTGCACCAAACTAACATTATTACATGGGCAAGTAAGGTTTCATGAGACAAATGTTAATAAATACTCAATTGGCATATTAACTGCTTGGATACAAAGAGTTTACACCAAATACTTGAAGTCAGTTATTTAACATACAAGAGACTCTTAACTCAACATTTCCAGTGTGGGATAGCCACTGAGCCAGTTGGCATTCCTTCCCTAAAACTCAACTCTTTTTATTTGTTTTCCATTCTTAAATCTTAACACTTTTTTTCTTTGAAGTTCCACTGAGTATAAAAACACTGCTGGCCAGGAGCGGTGGCTCATGTCTGTAATCTCAGCACTTTGGGAGGCAGAGGCAGGCGGATTGCCTGAGACCAGGAGTTCAAGACCAGTCTGGTCAACATGGTGAAACCCCATCTCTACTAAAAATAAAAAAAAAAAATTAGCCAGGTTTGGTAGTGCGCACCTGTAATCCCAGCTACTCAGGAGCCTCAGGCAGGGGAATTGCTTGAACCAGGGAGGTGGAGGTTGCAGTTAAGCCGAGATCGCACCACTGCACTCCAGCCTGGGCGACAGAGCAAGACTCCGTCTCAAAACAAACACACAACAGTGCTAGACATCACAGAGGCTAAAAAACAAAGAATCCCACAAGAACCAAAGTTGGAAACAGGAAAAACATGCAGAGCCACTAAAAATAATCTACAAAAATTCACATAGTAGTAGACATTAATCCTTGGCTGCACAGAGGAGTCATGCAATGAGCCTTAAAAATATCAATCACTGGGTCATGGCCCCAGAGATTCTGATTTCACTGGTCTGGGATGGAGCCTGAGCTTTGGTAATTTTTAGAAGCTCCCAAGTGATTCTACTGTACAGCTGAGATTGAGAAGCACTGCTTACAAGAGCAGTGGAGAGATACACAGTACATGGATGGCTGAGAGTGTCAGTGCATAGCTGTCAGGACATTGTAGGGATCTCCTTCCTTCCTTCCTTCCTTCCCTCCTTCCTTCCTTCCTTCCTTCCTCTCACCTGAATTGACCCCTTGAATTAAGTAGCATTTGGACTGGGTCATGAAGAATAGGCAGTTTTGAAGCATTGGGGATGGAGAACAGAGAAAGTGCGTCAGAGGAAGAGGAAATGCCATAAATCAAAACCAAGATGTGAAAAAGAACAAGGAGCATTTCAGGGATTTTAAGTTTGAGTGAAGCAGAGTGTTATGCGACATTAAGGGGAAGAACAGGCTAGAAATGTGCAGCAGGGCCCAGAGGCAGAGAGTCTGAAGGCAGCTACATTTGAAGCTGATTTCAGAAGTAATAAGAAACTACTGCTAATCTCTGAGCCAGGAAAGAATGTGAACAAAATAACTGTCACTCTGCAACTGGAAATGCAAGGAAATTCTTCTAGAGAATGTGCTGCATGGATTGTAGAGGACAGCCTGGAGAGAGAGAGGCCAGGTGGCAAGTGATAGAGATGAGGAAGGCCAAGGTCAGAGGCAGTGCACCAGGACCACGGCAGTGTGAGGGCAAAGGACACATCCAAGGCACACTGTGATGGAGGAAGTGACAGGACTTAATTGGATGATAGGAGACAAGGAGAGAAAGGGATTAAAGATGGCCCTAAGATTTAGCCCTTGGTGACATAATTAACAGAAATGGGAACTCAGGAGGAAGAAGCAGGTTTTAGAGGGCAGATGATAAATTCCATTTTATATACATTTTGCCTCGGCTGCTGTCATGTCATCAATTTGGAAACATCCAATGACAAGTCTGAAATTAGGAGTTGGAGCACAGCAGGGTATTTCAAGGTAGAAGTAGAGACTTAGGTGTCATGTTGTCATAATAGTGGACCACTAGAGAAAGCCCTAAGTGAATTATCTGAGGGACATAAGAAAGCACCTCTGGATATGGTTGAAGGGGCTTATGAAGGACACAGGGAACAGTCCAACACAGAAAGGGACAAGGACAGGCTGCATTATGGGACTCAATGAGAAAAAGATTCCAACAGCAAGGGATAATCTACAATGGCAAACGTTGCATACAATAATCACATGTGAAGGCAAGAAAAAAAAACCTGTGTATGGTCAATCACAGGTCATTGGAGACCAAACGCACAGAAGAGTGAGTGCAGCAACCACAGCATGTGATGTCAGAGCAAGACCACAAGAGGTTGAAGGTGGGAGGTAAGAAGTGGAGATAAAAAGTGGAGTCTTCTGGTTCAAAAGGTTTACAAGAGGAGGAAAGAGGAAAATATTCAGGCAGCTGGAAAGAGTATTAGAATCACCTAAAGGAGCATCATGAATGCATACATGTAGAGATTGGAGTCAATACAAGAGGTATTAAATGCCAGAGAGGAAGAGGGGACTGGGGAGAGTGAAGGAAATCATTGAGAAGGTAAATCAAAGGTAACCAAGGGGAGGAAGGTAAGATTGCCCCCAGACAAAAGGACAGATCCACTTTTTCTTAAAAGACAGAGAGGAGGTAGGATTAATAAAAGGACAGCTTCGAAAATATGAAAAGGAGAAGAATGAGGAAGCTAAAAGCCTGATGAGTTAGATTTTCTTAATGAAGCAGAAAACAAAGATACCTTCAAAAGGTGGGGGAAATGACATGGTCCGGGGGAAGGGACAAAGCCTTCGCAATAGGCAGGATGGGAGTACAAGCTGTGTGCTGCTGAACAGAGACTTTTATTGACTCATTATTGCCTGGATAGATCACCTAAAGTAATCAAGGAACCTATATGACACTAACCTCAAAATTATATCTCTAGAAGTGCTACCACCCAGAAATAATCTGAGTTTACAAGCTCTCTTTGTGGCATGATTCCCCACTAGAGGTCTTCAACCAGTAACTCTTTCACACCTTCAATTTAGGGTGTCACAATTTATTCAAAAGGATGCAAACTTCAGCCTACCCCAGTTTAACCCACTCTTCCCAGTTGGGCTTCACTGCTATTGTGTTCACTTTCAAGTCTCCCGTGGTCCAAGTAGACAGATTCTCAACTCAACCTACGTCCTTGAACAAGTCACATATCGTCCGCCTTCTCGACTGGAAAATGAAGGGTGATGATAATGCCGCACTGCCTCCAGGACAAAGGGCTTGTGAGGATTAAACAACAAATGGCTGAGCAATTTGCAGTTATGAAGCTATAGAAAAGCTTAGTGATCATCTCTGCCTGGCTGGGCACAGTGCAGTTCAGCAAACACAAAGGCCACATTCAGACCTTCCCAGGTGCCAAAGACCCACAGAGAGCTGGCCAAATGAAGCAGAATCAGAAGACAAAAGAAAATCCCTCAACAAAACAAGGCAAGAGGAAAGAGAGTGCACAGAGGAAAGGGATTGGGAGGTTAAAGGGTCATGGAGTTTTCAACCTCTGAAATTCTCCTGGACAAAGGAATCATTTCATGTTTCTCTTTGGGTTACAATATGTGAGTGCATTTATCGCAGACTGCACATTGACCCTGCAGCCATCTAGGAAATCTATCTGATGGACAGGAAGAGGTGTCTGATATGCACTGGCACCCCTTCTTTCCAATGAAATCAGCTGTTGTACCATTTCAAGGCTCCTACAAGGAATCTCACTTGTGGGTCATTGTCCTCCAGAAGAGAAGCAAGTAGAGCAACACCTCAAAGCCTTTGGGGTACACTTCTTTTCCTTCTTTTACTCAACCAGAGACTTATTCAATATTAACTTCTTCATGAAGATTAAGGTTTTTAGTCTTAGATTATAGTCTGGGCAAAACTATTTTAAAGCCTACTAAATGTTGAAAGTTGCCACACTTGTCCTCCTTATCAAGATCCTACAATGCTCTCTAATGAGTATCACAGAGGCTGTCTAAAGAAATACCCTCCTTGGGGGTGGGTGAGTCACACTTGAGTCTGTAGTGTAACCCAGGGTTCCCAAGGTCCCATGCAGCTTGAGAATCATAGAAGAGCACTTTGACACTGTATGGCTAGGTGGGATGAATGAGTGGTCCTCATCTACTAGATAGGAATTACCTTCAAGCTCCCATTCCAAAGGTGTCTGAGAGGCTCCAAGACAGCAGACACAGTGGTGATGCTACTATGTTCAGAGTGGAGCCATCATCTGACCAGCCCGGTCCTGCTCTCTAACTGCTTTCTCCATCACACAGTTCTGGTGTTCCTGGGTTCCAGTGCCATTGCTGTGGGATTACTGAGGCCACTACATCCTATACTGACCTGCTCTTGGCTACAAGGAACCCTAGGCCTCCGCCCTCACTGCACTGCCAGCCTCAGGCATTGGCCTCCATTTTGTGGTGGCCACTACTGCCTCTCTCCTGCTAACATCTCAGGGCAGCAGCTTCTTTCTTTATGTCCCTTTTGTTCAGAAGAGTCAAGGGCACTCACAACAGTGGAGTTGGGGGCTCTGGTGGCATTATTATTTTGCATCTTCCTCATACACAATCCTCTTACACAGAACACATGGATGTGGGCAGGAGGGCACGGTTGTCCACAGGATCCCCTGTGCCATCTTGACATTGGGTCACAGGCTTGGTCTTCCCCATCCTTTCCAACTCCTTGTTCACTGAGGGTAACTTTCTCCCATGGACCCTGTTTCTAATCTCCCTCAAACCAGGTTCCCACGGGGTAAGCATCTGTTATAGCGATATTCAGACACATCAGGATAGGTGTGAACATCAGGTGTCGATGAGATTTAAACTCTTTTTTAAGGGGCTTCTGGACCTCAGGCCTGAAGTTTGCCCTCTTGGGCATGTCAAAAGAAAATCTTTAGACAAATTAAATTTGGAGGGTTTTGTTTTGTTTTGTTTTGAGACACAGTTTCACTCTGTCACCCAGGCTGGAGTGCAGTGCTGCAATCTTGGCTCACTGCAACCTCTGCCTCCCGGGTTCAAGCGATTCTCATGCCTCAGCCCCCCAGGCAGCTGGGATTACAGGCATGAACCACCACACCCTGCTAATTTTTGTATTTTTAGTAGAGACGGGGTTTCACCATGTTGGCCAAGCTGGTCTAGAACTCCTGACCTCAAGTGATCTGCCCACCTTGGCCTCCCCAAGTGCTGGGATTACAGGTGTGAGCCACCACGCCTAGCTAAATTTGGAGTTTAGATGAGAAAAGAACAACTTGTGAATCAGAAAGCCCCTGAACCAGAAGAGGTTCAGAGAGACTCCAGTGCTGCCACATGTATAAAGAAGATTTATAAACAGACAAAGGCAAGTGATGTACAAAAATGGAAGGGAAGTAGAGAAAGAGCTGGATTGGTTTCAGCTCCATGTTTGCCTTATTTAAACATGGTATGAACAGTTGGCCACCTTTGATTGGCAAAACCTCAGTGATTGGCCCAAGAGTAGGTTATGGTCTGTTTACACATCCAGTTAGGTTACAGTTCACTATGTACAGAGAAACCTTTAGGCTGAACTTAAAATATGTAAGGAGGCAACTTTAGGCTAGACTTAATTTAACAGTCCATAATGATGACTCCAGCCTGGGTTCACTCCTCAATGTCTAGCTGACCTATGGACAATTCACATCCTTGCCATTCTTCCCAGTGGGAATACAGGACCTGCAGCTGCCACCCCTTTGCCAGAGCCAGGCAACTTCCAGAAAATCTCTATGAGCTCCACTCCAGTCCCTGGAGTGAGCTAACAAACTTCTATGGCTCAGCAAACAGCCAGGTGGGAAAGGAAATGAGATTCTCTCTCTTTTTTTAAGAATATGCCAAATCTCTATGAGCAGTTCTCTTGATGTGCTACTGCTCACCTCCCTGGCCATGTATATGTGTGCACATGCACACACACACACACACACACACATGCACACACACAGCCACTACTTCCTGGGCTGACACAACCCTTTTACCTTTAACTGTTTACCTTGATGGCTTTCTCCAACCCATCTTTCAAAGGTTTAACCTTATTTTGGATGGCTTGAAGGTGAGAGACAGGGTTGATCGTTTTATGACTGGCTCTGCTATCCTCTTATAAATCCAGCAAGAAGGTCACTAATCCACCCACCTCTAGAATGTAGGAGGTAGTTATTGCTTTGTATTCAGCTTTAGAGCATCAACAGGATATCATCTGTTTTATAAGTGTATTTAGGGGGACCCTAACCCAGCAGCGCTAGAGGAATTAAAGATGCACAAACAGAAATATAGAGGTGTGAAGTGGGAAATCAGGGGTCTCACAGTCTTCAGAGCTGAGAGCCCGGAACAGAGATTTACCCACATGTTTATTAACAGCAAACCAGTCATTAACATTGTTTCTATAGATAAAACTAACTAAAAGTATCCCTTATGGGAAACAAAGGGACGGGCTGAATTAAATGAATAGGTTGGGCTAGTTAACTGCCGCAGGAATATGCCCTTAAGACACAGATCACTCATGCTATTGTTTGTGGCTTAAGAATGTCTTTAAGCAGTTTTCTGCCCTGGGCGGGCCAGGTGTTCCTTGCCCTCATTCCTGTAAACCCACAAACTTCCATCTTGGGCGTTAGGGCCATTATGGACATGAAGAGATTTTGTTTATGGCCAGTTTTCAGGCCAGTTTATGGCCGGATTTGGGGGGGCTTGCTCCTAACAATATTTAGGTTACTAAATACAAATTTTGGTGTGAGTCACAATCGTTTAAAAGCAATGTTTACTAACCATTTTAATATGTATCAGCTAGTATTATATCTGCTTCATGATGAGATACATTCTAGAGTATACCCACAATTTAGTGCATAAAAGAGAAATTATAAAACTTACCGGAGCTTCAAAAAAATCAGGAAGAAATCTAACAAGGCAGCACTTAACATTGATTATTCCCCTTATTTGAAATCCAGTGAGACACTTTTATTTGCCATGCATGTCTTAGGCAGCAATAGTTCTGATGGCTTTAAAAGATCTCTAGAAATTGAAAATTAGGAAATTAGTTTTTGAAAAACACTCTTTGCCCTCCCACCTTAAAGTAAAAAAGAATCACCCCACATAAGGTCTAGTTGTTGGATTGAATTACCCATTTTTAATGAAATTCTCAACATGAGTTTACCCCTCAAGTAAAAAAAAATCCAGATAAATTAATATGCTTCCAAACTAAAGATAGTGTGCTATTTTACATCATCCAGAAATGGTCACACAAGATAAATCTGGCTTGACATTTAATCTCTGCTGTCATATTTTTGGCTCTTTCAGTATCATTGACCAATATATTATATAAACTTCTACTCTGAACCTAGACAGAATAAATCAACTGTATCTTTTTGTTTGGGATCTTTTTTGCAGAGTTGGCAAGTTTTGACACACAGAGAATCAGAAGCAGAGGCATCCCCGATGATCCCGCTGTAACTATATCCCTGCAGCTTTCACTGCTAAAATGGAAGACATCCACCCACATGGCTCCTTGGGCAGCCTTTGCATTTGCCATGGTTTTCTGCATCCTACCTATCTCAGAAATTCGTTCTCTCAAGCCATGGCATGCTCTTCAGCACTTCCTCAGGGAATAGCCTCCATATATTGCCTGCCCTTTATATTCTCTCCTTTTCTGGTGGTGCCCAAGTCATTGTCCAGAATGCATCACACTCGACCAAATGGAGAAAATGTGCCTTTGGATCCTCCACCTCTCTCTCTGCCTTTTCCTTCTCATTGTTGTCTCCAAGTCGCACCCCAGTGCTGCAGGTTTGCTCCCTCCTCTTACCAAAGGGCATTCTCAGGAAAGAATCAGAACAAGTCATTAACACATTAAGAGTGAAGTGTAAAAAACTGATAAAGTTTCACCTTTCCTTAATGCTTTTAACAATCATTAAGTCCCCTGTGTGGTTTTAGCTGAAGCTCTGATTGTGACAGACATTTCTCTGCAATATAGTCTCATTGTTATTTAACTATTTTATATGTCATAGTCTCATTTAACTATTTTCCCAATCTCGAGATTTGACCCCATCATACCCCTCCGTCTCTACTCTGACACCCAGCCATTTCATTTCCAAATATCTAAAATGGTTTGCCTTTTCTTCTCTGCCAGCTACTCTCCTAGGCCCCATTCCACCATTGTCTCTCAGTCCTAAAACGTTGCTTCACCTTCTCCCAATAAACTATACTCTACACTCACTCCTCTAAGCAAAATTGATAAACAAACTTTCTAGGAAAACTTTGTCCATAACCTCTTGAAGAAAAAAGAGAAACTGTAAGTCCTCGAAAGTGGGTTTATAGCTCATTCCTCCATTACCGAAAAACAGCAAAGGAGAAAAGATAAAGTAGCCAGCAGTTCTTGGTAAATTGAAACCAAGTTTGCGTGTTTTTATACAAGCCTCTAGCATGTGATAAAAAGAGTTATCCAAAGGGTTACTAGGCTTAATATATGAAGAGTTCATTTTAAAAATTTATAATTTCCAATAGAAAAAATGTTAAAGTTACATGAACAAACAATATAAAATGATGAAATGTAATTTGTTACAAAAGGGAGGAAATCTTCTCTCCCATGCATAATTAAAGCTTCAATAAAATAAAGATTCTTCAAGTGCAAAATTAAATTAGAAAATAACAATAATAATGTTGTGGGAGAAGAGATTGAAAAAGCCTTCTGGAGAGCAATTTGGTAGACATTAAAATTTTTTTAGACTCTTTATTCAGTAATTCCATGTCTAAGGAAACATTCTAAGTGAAGAAAAATTTAAAATATGTTTTTAAAAGTTTGTAGCAGCAATGCTTATAAAAGCAAAACATTGGAATGATCTAAAGACCCAATGATCAGGTGATGCTTTAGTAAAATATGATATATATACTTAATAGCACAGTAGTAAAGCAGGAAAAAAAAAACAAGAAGTGAAGCACTCACAGTTTTGAGGAGAACTGACCAGAAGAGCTGCCCAAACAGGAGCATCAAACTGGACTTTGTGTGAGGCAGAAATACACCTTGATTGGATGAAGCCACTGAGATATCAGGGTTTGTTTGTTACTGCATCATAATATGACCCACTCTAACTAATAGATTAAAAACTTAGTGAAAGTAAAGAAATCCACAGGAGATAAATTCATAAATACATTCTGAAAGAGAGAAGCCCCAGAGGCGCAACTGATGACAAACAGAGCAGAGACAGCCACAGTCCAGTGTGTGCAGGATAAATCTACAGTGGAGGTGGGAAACAGACTTTGCAGAAGAAACCTACAAATGTCATCAAGGAGGAGGACAGGTGTGAGGCACAAAACCGAAAACCAGGAATTAGTTGAATACCTGGCAAAAGAAACGTTGGACCAGTTACCCTGTTCACAGAGAGGTAGGTAAGCCAGTGTTTACCTTCCAGGAAGAAAAACAAAATCTTCTCTAAGCAACGGAAAGAAAGGGAGCAGGATGGAGGGAGGGAAGACATGAGGAGGAATGATCCAGTAGGATTTCCTGAAAGGGAGAATAGAGAAAATGAAGAGTGAGAGATTATCAGAGAAATAATAATCAAATATTCTCAGACTTGAAGAAAGTGTCTTCTATTTGTATGGGCTCATGGAGTACCCTGCATATAAAGGGAACCACTTGGACACAGAATTGAAATCTCAAAACAGCAAAGAGCAAAACAAGATAAATTTAAAAACAATGGTATATCCATACTACCTGAAATTATTGGCCACTGACATAATTGAAAACTGAAGTAGTTCAAAGCGACAACCTCTGAGAAGGACTATTGTTGGACGGGATGGCTGAGGGGCTTGATTTTCATTACTAATTCCTCTGTCTGCTTTGTGTTTCTTGCTTTTGTGCATTCCCTGGGTGGATCTTTATTTTAATGTGAAAACAAAAGAAGTAAACATGCTGCCTACCATATCTCTAATTACACCCATAATTATGAATTATGAATAAGAGGGAAAAAGTCACCCTACCTATATATAACTATTATCATTATTAGAAATATTGTTATCATCTATTGTTATTATATAGAAATGAAATTATTATTTGCTGATGCAAATTACATCAGTTAGCTTTAGAATATGCATTTTTCCAAGTACTCGTAATTGACCTAGGCCTCTTTGGCTCTCTCCCTAACCCACATTAGGTCATTGGCAGGAGTAAGGATAAAATGCACATATGTTTGGTACAGGTACAACTGCATTCAAAAATGAAAGTTATTTAAATTTGTCATCATTTAATCACCCTCTTATTTTCTTTCCATTAGCAACTATTAATTATGGGTTCAATTTAATACATTTATACTCCGCCACTTTTTAGGGAAAAAAAAATTGGAAGTCACTTACAAAAAAATTTTAAAAATTAATTAAAATAGGGATTTGAAAGAAGGTAAAAATGGTGGGAAAAGAAAATCTAACAGGCCAATCATAGTAGTAGACATGGTAATAGTGATAGAGCCTAAAACTTGGCATCGCATTTCCTGGAAACTGAGGCAACAGGAGCTCAGGAAGTGGCAATATTTCATCCCATAAATGATACAGACCACCTTCTTGGGAAAGACAAAGGTCTTTCTTGAATCAACTTTGAAAGAAATATAATGGGTGGGGCATTACAGACGGGGCATTGAAGAACATAAAGCCAATGTTCTTCAACAAACACAGAGTTGGAAATGTCCCTTTGACCATGTGATTTAGCATCCATACCCACCCCTGACACCCACACTCACAAAACCCAGCCCTTTTTCAATGCCCATCTGATTACACTCAGTGAGTGGTTCCAAGACTTGTCTGATCATAGCAATCAGCTGGTCAGTTGCTTAAAAATTCTATTTTCTTTATCCAGTCTAGCATTGATAGGCATTTGGACTGGTTCCAAGTCTTTGCTATTGTGAATAGTGCTGCCATAAACATACATGTGCATGTGTCTTTATAGTAGAATTATTTACAATCCTTTGGGTATATACACAGTAATGGGATTGCTGGGTCAAATGGTATTTCTGGTTCTACATCCTTGAGGAATTGCCACACTGTCTTCCACAATGGTTGAACTAGTTTACACTCCCACCAAAAGTGTGAAAGTGTTCCTATTTCTCCACATCCTCTCCAGCATCTGTTGTTTCCTGACTTTTTAATGACCACCATTCTAACTGGCATGAGATGGTATCTCATTGTGTTTTTGATTTGCATTTCTGTAATGACCAGTGATGATGAGCTTTTTTTCATGTATTTTTTGGCCACATAAATGTCTTCTTTTGAGAAGTATCTGTTCGTATCCTTTGCCCACTTTTTGATGGGGTTTTTTCTTGTAAATTTGTTTAAGTTATTTGTAGATTCTGGATATTAGCCCTTTGTCAGATGGATAGATTGCAAAAATCCCATTCTGTAGGTTGCCTGTTCACTCAGATGATAGTTTCTTTTGCTGTGCAGAAGCTCTTTAGTTTAATTAGATCCCATTTGTCTATTTTGGCTTTTGTCATGATTGCTTTTGGGGTTTTAGTCATGAAGTCTTTGCCCATGCCTATGTCCTGAATGGTGTTGCCTAGGTTTTCTTCTAGGGTTTTTATGGTTTTAGGTCTTAGATTTAAGTCTTTAATCCATCTTGAGTTAATTTTTGTATAAGGTGTAAGGAAGGGCTCCAGCTTCAGTTTTCTGCATATGGCTAGCCAGTTTTCCCAGCACCATTTATGAAATAGGGAATCCTTTCTCCATTGCTTGTTTTTCTCAGGTTTGTCAAAGATCAGATGGTTGTAGATGTGTGGTGTTATTTCTGAGGCCTCTGTTCTGTTCCATTGGTCTATATATCTGTTTTGTCCCAGTACCATGCTGTTTTGGTTACTGTAGCTTTGTAGTATAGTTTGAAGTCAGGTAGCATGATGCCTCCAGCTTTGTTCTTTTTGCTTAGGATTGTCTTGGCTACACAGGCTCTTTTTTGGTTTCATATGAATTTTAAAGTAGTTTTTTCTGATTCTTTGAAGAAAGTCAATGGTAGCTTGATGGGGATAGCATTGAATCTATAAATTAGGCAGTATGGCCATTTTCACAATATTGATTCTTCCTATCCAGAACCACGGAATGTTTTTCCATTTGTTTGTGTCCTCTCTTATTTCCTTGAGCAGTGGTTTGTAGTTCTCCTTGAAGAGGTCCTTCACATCCCTTGTAAGTTGCATTCCTAGGTATTTTATTCTCGTTGTAGCAATTGGAATACTATGCAGCCATAAAAAAGGATGAGTTCATGTCCTTTGCAGGGACATGGATGAAGCTGGAAACCATCAGTCTCAGCAAACTAACACAGGAACAGAAAACCAAACACTGCATGTTCTCACTCATAAGTGGGAGTCAAACAATGAGAACACATGGACACAAGGAGGGGAATATCACACACCAGGGCTTGTTGAGGGGTGGGGGCTAGAGGAGGGATAACATTAGGAGAAATGCCTAATGTAGATGATGGGTTGATGGGTGCAGCAAACCACCATGGAATGTGTATACCTATGTAACAAACCTGCACATTCTGCACATGTATCCCAGAAGTTAAAGTATAATTTTAAAAATAAAAATAAATAAATAAATAAAATCCCAGAATGTGGTTAAAAAAAAAAAAAAAAGTTCTGTTTTTCAAGGCTGTGTCATCTACATTATTTCAGTGGCATTGCACATCAACCTTGTAGACAGAACAAGTAAAAAAAAAAAAAATCTATTTTCCAGGTCCTTCCCCTGGAGACTTTGATTTGCTAAGTCTGCAAGAATCTCCATTTTTAACACACTCCCCAGGTAAGCAGGCAAGTTTGGAAAACAAGGTGATATGTGATAGTCTACAGCTGCAAGTAAGCTTGCTCCTCTTGCTGGTCATACCCTAGCTGCTTAATCTCCCTCAGCTTGACTCTCTCAGCATCCTAATGTCTGGACTCTCTCCAATCACAGCCTCCTCTGACATGCATTTGCAAGACAGCATTTGAGAAAGATAAGGAATGTAACATTTGTTGCTTGATGGTAATAACTCATAACTCCCCTTTCCCTTCCTCCGTAACACCAATTTCATCAGCATTACCATGAGAATTCACTAGAGGCTCCACATGAAGTCTATCATGTACACGATTTCATACAAACACATCTGTGCTGATGTACACATCTTTTTATCTTTACTGATGATATGTCGGCCGCTGCAGAACTTTTATAAAATCTTAAGAGTTCATCTATTATTTCTGAAATAAGGTAGAAACAAATCTCCCCAGGAAAAGAGCTACATACATTGGGGCATACACTTGTTTTGCTAGACTCCCATACTGAACTAATTGCACTTTCGAAACTTTCTTGCCTGAGCCATGTTTCAAGAAGACTCTCAGCTACATAGAACACAGACTCCCTTCCATACACATCAAAATCAGAAGAAGTGCCAGATTTCCCCCACAGTGTCTTGTTTCTCCCCTGCCATTCATAAGAAACCTATTCCAACATGTTGCATTACAGGGAAACTGGAGATGAGACAGTCACAAAAGTAGAGAGATGTTTAGCCTAAGGACAGTTATATGTGTTCCAGAATGAAGCAAAAAAAAGGTCAAACTTAAGTCAAGGAAATGGCTCAGCTTTCTCTAAAACAGAGACAGAGAACTTCTTCTCAGCTAAAAACATAACAAGAACGGGAGAGGAAAGAAACCTGAGATAGAGCATGATAACATTTCTTGTCTTGGCCAAATATTCATTTGGATTGTCAAAATTCATAGAGAATCAAACTGTGCATGAAGACTAAAGGTGAAGTATAATCTATAAATAAATAAAAAGAACTGTAATTGTGGCTTAGGAGTAGAGGACCCCAAAAAATACATTGGCCATGTACCTTGAAGTTTTAGGATGCTGTGGAAGTCGCGAATTCAATAAAGGCCAACTACAGAGGTCAGACCTCCTCCGGATGTTCCAAATCAGCCTCTCCAGTCAAACCCTGACCATCTAGAAGGGATTAATGATTAGTTATCTTGTGAATCCTATGAAAGAATATATTTCTTTTTTAGACACAAAATTCTCTAGAGGATGCTGCTTGCCAACACTCTGAAAAAAATAATCTCTCAAAATTCTTGCAATCCACTGTGTTATGATTTCATCTCATGAAATATAACACCTTTACATTAAAACTCATACAACCAAATCCCACTGGATCTCTTCCAGACTCAGAATACTCAGCTCTGTTGGTGATGCTTAGAGAAGGGAAATACAGCCTCGTCTCCTCAAACTGGTTCCCACCACTGGGTCCATTTTGCAGGGAGCAAATTTGCTTTACATCTACAAAATATTTACATGTGACTACTCTCATACATAATAGATCTTGCAAATGCCTTGTGAATGAAAGAATATCTTCCAACATCACAGTGATAATTCCCCTGAAATGAATCTTTTAAACTGAAATATACACTATTCCATTCTGGTTTTCCAGTCTATGGAAATTATCTCTGGTTCTCCTGGATTCGCCTAGGGGTGGTCAAAAGTATGAATATAAGGGTCAGAAAGGACAAAATAAAATGCTCTTCTCACTAAAGAGAAATTCACTTGAGTTTACATTATATTCTTGACTCAAGAAGAAAGAATGCCTTGCTAAATAAAGTGACAATATCTACATGTAACATAAACACACAATGACAAGAAGCAAATCTGCACATACTCCTATCAGTAGCTACACATTTTCCCAATACTTGGCAATTTTTGGCAACAAGGTGATCCTGTGATAAAGATCTCACCAAGAAATCAATCAATGATCAATAACACAAAGATTGATACCTCATACATTCATATTATTGTTATTATTAGAAACACTCCTTGGTTCATATTTGTCTTCAGTTGAAGACATTTATGTCGAAGATGAGCCAAACATCATTAAGGAATTGTCTTTGTCAGCCTCATCAAGAATGTTTTACAGGAATTCCGCATGTCATCTCAA
This sequence comes from Macaca mulatta, assembly GCF_049350105.2. Taxonomy (NCBI): domain Eukaryota; kingdom Metazoa; phylum Chordata; class Mammalia; order Primates; family Cercopithecidae; genus Macaca; species Macaca mulatta. The sequence continues at coordinate 162,419,816 of NC_133410.1, read as the reverse complement.
ATGTCTTTGATGTCATGGTTTTTATGTAAGACATAAAATGACAGGATATAGACTCCTTTGGTGTCATCACAGGATACATTTCCATACACCTCAGCAGATATTATATGACACAGAGGTTAGTTTTTGGTCTAGGAAGGCTTTTCTCTAGTGAGGCATTCATATGATAGAATGGAGGTCCTATTTTATTCAACAAGTAACTGTTGAATGCCTTCATTGAACTGGCATGGTGAAATAAAGCATATTACTAGGTAGTAATAATTGTCCACTCCATAAGAATCCAATCCCATTTCTAATGCATCTTCTAAAGGTCATTAGTATACACTTGACGTCCCCTTTTCACCTTTTCTACATTCATATGTTTTCAAGATTCAACCCATCATTCCTGAATTAAAACTCTAAGGTGATTAGTCAGTGGCATTTGACTGCAGCCTGGGAATTCCAATGTTCCACAAAGGAGCTCCTGCTGGTCTCCTATAGCATTCAAGTTCACAAGGTGCTCACGTCTCTACTCAATTTCAGGAATATATTTATAATTTACCCATAAGGCAGTCATACATACAAATCCATCCTTTCCACTATTTCCACATTAGTGAGAGTGACAGTTGTTATCTCCATGTTTCTAGCAGTAAGAAATGACCAGATTAAGGGGTCTGTATTAGTCTGTGTCCATCAAATGATCCTATGTGCCACAAGAACTTAAGAACCATGGACCTAGGCCTCCCTTATCTTGTTCAGATTGTCAACCATTTATATTATAACTTCATACAGAGAAAGTATTTTAGTCTTCAAAACACGAAAATTTTTCTCTCACTGGTTGTTAGCATCAGTTGGACCTATAAGACATCTCACCTCAACCATTTGTGGCTGGCCCCTGGAATACAAATGAAGATAGTGTTTGTGTTACTACAGGGCCAGTGAGGGGGTGTGAGCTCTTATTATCAATTCCAGTGAGCTCTTATCATATGGATGTAAAAATGCTTGTGCTCTAAACCAATACACAAAAAATACAAAAGAATTACATATTCCCTTATTCACTTCATGTACCATAAAGCATTTACTGATCTCTGCAAGTCTGGCTGTATGGACAAGAAATAACCCAGGGCCCACATTTGTAATACAGTGATCATAGAGTATGAGACTTTAAGATGTTTAACCTCTCTGATCTGTCTCAGTTTTTTCATCTATATGATAGAAATAATACCTTTTTAGCAGAAGTTTTTAAATTATTAAATGAAAATAGTATCTATGAAAACACTTTAAACGAATATTAGTTTTTGCTGCTGCTGCCATTATTAAGCCCAAATTGAACCTCCCAAGGCCATTCTTGCCCAAGATCATTTATTCATTCTACAAATACATCCCAAGCGCCTATTAAGTGCCAAGCACTGCATGATTCAGTGATTACTAAAAGCTTCATAGAGTTTATTATGGTCTATCTAGTGAAGGGGAAATACATTGATTTAATAATCACACTCCAAAAAAATGGAGAGTTGTTACCATAACAAGTGCTTTGAAAGAACGATACGTAATGTTACGAGAATTTATCATAGAGGATTTTGACCAGAGGGGGCCATTATGGTTCATTTATTCAACCACATTAATCGGGCACATTAACTGCCACAAACTGTGATGGTGCCAGGGATTCAAAGATGAAGGCATGATGCCAATCCCCAATCAACTAGCAATGCAGAGAAGAGCATCACCATGTAAACAGCTGGCACAGGAACATCACAGGAGGACAATCAGACACAAAGGAAGAGGGAATTCTACAGAGAAAGGGAAGGAGAGAGATATGAGAGAAGACTTCCTACAGGAGATGATGAATGAGCCAATCTTAAAGGATGGGTAGAATCCTCCCCCTGGGGAAGAGCAAATCAGGAAGAGGAAGAAGTGAAAGCAAAGACAGTGAGTGGGAGAAAACATCTTATGTTACAGAAGTAGTTTTCACTGGGGAGTGATTTGAGCTGCCTCCCACCCCCTGAGGGCATTTGGCAATGTCTGAAGGGATTTATGGTTGTCACAGCCTGGGGCTGAGGGCTGCAGGGAGAAGGTTCTGCTTGTACGTAGCAAGTAGAGGCCAGCCATGCTGCCAAACACCCAATGCATGGAATAGCCCCTACAACAAAAAATTGCCTGGCCCAGAATGTCATAATACTAAGGCTGAGAAACCCTACATAGAAGAAATAGAGTAGAAAAGCTTCACCACTCATGTATTTGTCCGAAAAACAGAAATATTTTTACTTCCATGTGACAAACAGTCCCCAGAATTGAATGACCTTCCTTTCTGGGTGTTTCCCACATCTCAGTAGAGAAGACATCTAAGAAGCAAAGTGTACGTGTGTGTCTGGGGTTCAGGGAAAGGTCTGCAATGAAATACAAGCTAGGGCACAACAGTGAGGGGATGGCTAAAGCCCTGGGAGTGGATGAGACCATCCCTGAAGAATATGTGAAATACTGAAGATATTAAAAGGCCTACCATAGAACCCTAGGAAACACCACCACTGAGAAACTGGCAGAAGAGGAGGCATCAGCAAAGGGAAACAGGAAGGAATACTCAAAGAAGTAAGAGGACAACAAAAGGGAGAAGGATGCCATGCAAGTCAAGAAAGGACAAGCTTTCAAAATTAACTGACAATTACCAAATGAGTTGAAAATGTATGTTTACACAAATCATGCACATGAATGTTAATAGTAGCTTTATTCATAATCGCCAAAACGTCTTTCAGCAGATGAGTAGCTAAACAAACTGTGGTGCGTACTTACAAGGGAATATTACTCTGAGATAAAAAGAAATGAGCTATCAAGCTACAGGCAAACATGGAGGAACCTTCAATATGCATTAAACCTTAAATGCATATTGCTAAGTGAAAAAAAGCCAATCTGAAAAGTCTACATCCTGTATGATTCCAACTATATGGCGTTCTGGAAAAGGCAAAACTAAGGAGAGAGTAAAACGATCCATGTTTGGGCTTGTGGAAGGGAGGGAGAGAGGGAAGTGAAGCACGGGAGACTCTTAGAGCAGTGAAGCTCATCTGTATGATACTGTAATGGTGGATACATGACATTATGCATTTGTTAAAACCCAGAGAATATACAACACAAAGAGTGAATCTGTATATAAACTACGGACCTAGTTAACAAAAATGTGTCAAAATCGACTGATCAGTTATAAGAAATATACCATACAAATGTAAGATGCTAATAATACAGAAATCTGTGCAGGGAGAAAGGAGGTACATGGGAACTCTCTATATCTTCCCCTCAATTTCCACTCTAAAAAATCAAGTCAATTAATTATTTTTTAAAACAGGTTTATGTTGAGTAACTTAAGTTCAATTAATATCTGTGCTAATAACTGAGGGTTAATGTTGAAAAAGAAGCTAGATTTTTACCTTAAATGTTATGAGTTATATTCAAAATCCACCCCAAATTGAGTGATAAGCTGCCAAATGACATAGAAAAGTCAAATAAGAACCAAAACTGAAATCTACTCAGCTGATAATTAGGATATCACAGTGATCTTTGACAGGACTGTTAAAGTGATCAAAGCAGAGACTGCAGCTGGCTCAATGTAAATGTGTGGTGAGGAAGTGGAAAAAATAAGTGAAGACTCATTTAAGAAGCTAAAACATGAATAAATGGATAACGAGGGATGCAGAATACAGTTTCTTTCCTTAATAAGGAGGGACTTGAACATGTTTGTAAACTGCAAGAAAGACTTGTCACAGAAGGAGAGACTGTAAATATAGTTAACAACAACAAAAAAGATTCCTAAAGGAACACAGTCAAAGAAGAAACCACAGCAGAGCATTTACTCAAGTCTTGGAGGAAAAAAAAATAGGTGTTTTTCTTTCATATTTTATTAAAGAGGTTTTGAAAAACAAGAGGTAGTGAACAATTATGAAACAGGAGAGAGTAGCAAAACAAGTTTGTCTTCCTCACCATCCCGCCTGGACCTTAGTCTCCAATTCCTATAGATGAGGATCAGGACCACTCAACAAGCTGATCTACGACAGCTCTGCAATACAGATTGGTAGACTTGAATTGAGAACCAGGAATTCTAGCATCTACTCTCATTCCCTCACTACTACAACCCCTGTCTTCCCCTACACCCACCATCAGCATCATTCTTAGTGATTTGGCTAAGTTGCTTGGCCTTCTTGGGTCCTCAGGTACCTCACCTGTAAAACGGCAGAAATGTCTTCCCAGCCTAGGACTGCATCCTGGATCAACTGACCTCTTGGGATTCTTTCTCCTGTAAAGCCAAATATAGCAGATGAACCACCATTTTGGCTGAGGAGTTAGCCTTCTGGTCAGAGAGATTTTTCTCCTAACATCGTAGAGAAGAAAAACAAGTCAAGCAAGCAGTGTTCTCCATGGGAAGTTCCAATATCCATCCTCCTCCAAAGTGAAAGCAACCACAAAAGATAAAATTCCGCCAGGTGCAGTGGCTCACACCTGTAATTCAGCACTTTGGGAGGCTGAGGTGGGCAAATCACCTGAGGTCAGGAGTTCAAGACCAGGCTGGCCAAAATGGTGAAACCCCGTCTCTACTAAAAATTCAAAAATTAGCTGGGCATGGTGACTTGGGAGGCTGAGGCAGGAGAATCGCTTGAACCCAGGAGGCGGAGGTTGCAGTGAGCCGAGATCATGACACTGCACTCCAGCCTGGGCAACAATGAAAAAAAGCAAAACTCCGTCTAAAAAAAAAAAAAAAAAAGAAAGATAAACTTCCACTCTGAGGTCAATGGTCAATATGAATTTCAGTATGGGCCAATACTAATGTTAACCAATACTGGGATTCATCAAATTTTTTTTTTTAGTTCCAGAGTACATGTGCAGGATGTGCAGGTTTGTTGCATAGGTAAACATTTGCCATGGTGGTTTGCTGCACCTATCAACCCATCAGCAAACTATTAAAGCCAGCATGCATTAGCTATTTTTCCTGATGCTCTCCCTCCCCCAACCCCACAACAGGCCCCACTGTGTGTTTTTCCCCTCCCTGTATCTATGTGTTCTCATTGTTCAGCTCCCACTTAAAAGTGAGAACATGTGGTGTTTGGTTTTCTGTTCCTGCGTTAGTTTGCTGAAGATAATGGCTTCCAGCTCAATCTATGTCCCTGCAAAAAAACAAGATCTTGTTCCTTTTTATGGCTGCATAGTATTCTGTGCTGTATATATACCACATTTTCTTTATCCAATCTATCATTGATGGGCATTTGGGTTGATTTCATGTCTTTGCTATTATGAATATTGCTGCAGTGAACATATGCATGCATGTATCTCTGTAATAGAATGATTTCTATTCCTTTGGGTACATACTCAGTAATGGGATTGCTGGGTCAAATGGTATTTCTGGTTCTCGGTCTTTGAGGAATTGTCACACTGTCTTCCACAATGATTGAACTAATTTACCTTCCCACCAACAGCGTAAAAGTGTTCCTATTTCTCCACAGCCATGCCAGCATCTGTTGTTTCTTGACTTTTTAATAATCACCATTCTAACTGGCTTGAGACAGTGTCTCATTGTTGCGATTTGCATTTCTCTAATGATCACTGATGTTGAGCTTTTTTTCCATGTTTCTTGGCCACGTAAATGTCTTCTTTTGAGAAGTGTCTGTTCATGTCTTTTGCCCACTTTTTAATGGAGTTCTTTGATTTTTTTGTGTGTAAATTTGTTTAAGTTCCTTGTAGATTCTGGATATTAGACCTTTGTCAGATGGATAGATTGCAAAAATTTTCTCCCATTTACTCGTCTTGGAGGAAAAAAAACAGGTGTTTTTCTTTGATACTTTATTATCAGACTATCTGTTCACTCTGATGATAGTTTCTTTTGCTGTGCAGAAACTCTTTAGTTTAATTAGGTCCCATTTGCCAATTTTTGCTTTTGGTGTTTTCATCATGAAATCTTTGCCCATGCCTATGTCCTGAATGGTGTTGCCAAGATTTTCTTCCAGGGTTTCTATGGTTTCAGGTTTTACATTTAAGTCTTTAATCCATCTTGAGTTAATTTTTATATAAGGTGTAAGGAAGGAGTCCAGTTTCAATTTTCTGCATATGGCTAGCCAGTTCTCCCAGCACCATTTATTAAATAGGGAATCCTTTCCCCATTTCTTGTTTTTGTCAGGTTTTTTGAAGATCAGATGGTTGTACAAGTGTGGTCTTATTTCTGAGTTCTCTATTCTGTTCTATTGGTCTATGTGTCTGTTTTTGTACCAGTACCATGCTGTTTTGGTTACTGTAGTCTTGGAGTACAGTTTGATGTCAGTTAGTGTGGTGCCTCCAGCTTTGTTCTTTTTTCTTAAGATTGTCTTGGCTATATGGGCTCTTTTTTGGTTCCGTGTTAATTTTAAAGTAGTTTTTTCTAATTCTGTGAAAATGTCAATGGTGGTTTAATGGGAACAGCATTGAATCTATAAATTACTTTGGGCAATATGGCCATTTTGATTCTTCCTATCCAAGAGCATGGAATGTTTTTCCATTTTTTTGTTTCCTCTCTGATTTCCTTAAGCAGTGGCTTATAGTTCTCCTTGAAGAGGTCCTTTACTTCCCTTGTTAGCTGTATTCCTAGGTATTTTATTCTTTCTGTAGCAGTTGTGAATGGGAGTTCATTCATGATTTGGCTCTCTGCTTGTCTGTTGTTGGTGTATAGGAATGCCTGTGATTTTTGAACATTGATTTTTGTATCCTGAGAGTTTCCTGAATTTGCTTATCAGCTTCAGAAGCCTTTGGCCTGAGATGATGAGGTTTTCTTGATATAGGATCATGTCACCTGCAAACAGAGAGAGGTTGAATTCCTCTCTTCCTATTTGAATACCTTTTATTTCTTTCTCTTATCTGATTTTCCTGGCCAGAACTTCCAATACTATGTTGAATAGGAGTGATGAGAGAGGGCATCCTTATTTTGTGCTGGTTTTCAAGGGGAATATTTCCAGCTTTTGCCCATTCAGTATGATATTGGCTGTGGGCTTGTCATAAATGGCTCTTATTATTTTGAGGTATGTTCTTTCAATACCTAGTTTATTGAGAGTTTTTAATATGAAGCGATGTTGAATTTTATTGAAGGCCTTTTCTGCATCTATTGAAATAATCATGTGGTTTTGTCTTTAGTTCTGTTTATGTGATGAATTATGTTTATTGATTTGTATATGTTGAACCAGCCTTGCATCCCAGTGATGAAGCCAACTTGATCATAGTGGATAAGCTTTTTGATGTGCTGCTGGATTCGGTTTGTCAGTATTTTATTGAGAATTTTTGCATTGATGTTCATTGGGTATATTGACCTGAAGTTTTCTTTTTTTTGTTGTATCTCTGCCAGCTTTTGGTATCAGGATGATGCTGGCCTCATAAAATGAGTTAGGGAGGAATCTCTCCTTTTCAATTATTTGGAACAGTTTCAGAAGAAATGGTACCAGTTCCCCTTTGTACCTCTGGTATAATTCAGCTGTAAATCTGTCTGGCACGGGCTTTTTTTGGTTGGTAGACTATTTATTACTGCCTCAATTTCAGAACTTGTTATTGGTCTGTTCAGGGATTCAACTTCTTCCTGGTTCAGTCTTGGGAGGGTGTATGTGTCCAGGAATTTATCCATTTCTTCTAGATTTTCTAGTTTATTTGCATAAAGGTGTTTATGGCATTCTCTTATGGTTGTTTGTATTTCTGTGGGCTGAGTGGTGACATACCCTTAATCATTTTTTATTGTGTCTATCTGGTTCTTCTCTCTTTTCGTCTTTATTAGTCTAGCTAGTGGTCTATTAATTTTTTCAAAAAACCAGCTCCTGGATTCATTGATTTTTTTGACAGGTTTTTCGTGTCTCTATCTCCTTCAGTTCTGCTCTGATCTTGATTATTTTTTTGTCTTCTGCTAGCTTTGGGGTTTATCTGCTCTTGGTTCTCTAGTTCTTTTAGTTGTGATGTTATGGTGTTAATTTGAGATCTTTCTAGCTTTTTGATGTGGGCACTGAGTACTATAAATTTCCCTCTTAACACTGCTTTAGCTGCGTCCCAGAGATTCTGGTACATTGTCCCTTTGTTCTCACTGGTTTCAAAGAACTTCTTGATTTCTAACTTAGTTTCATTATTTACCCAGTAGTCATTCAGGAGCAGATTGTTCAATTTCCATGTAGGTGTGTGGTTCTGAGCGAGTTTCTTAATCTTGTGTTCCAATTTGATTGCACTGTGGTTTGCTTCCAAGATGGTACGTTGTTGCTGCGTGCTCCAGAGGAAGTAAATGTCCTCATGTGGAGGAAGGGATAGAAGGTAATGAATCCACTCCCTTAAGCATATTTGTAAGAGCCTTAATTCCTTCCATGAAGGCTCTACCCTCATAACTTAATTATCTCTTAAAGCTTACAAAAATATAATCTATTTATTGCATTACTGGCCAGTACCATCACTTTGGCAATTAAGTCTCAACATATGAATTTTGGGGGAACACATTCAGACCATTGCAAAGAGCAAAAATATTTTGAGCTCTTGAAATGTACAAGGAAGGAATTAGTCACCATGAGAAATACCAGGATAAAACACACACACATACACACACACACACACACACACACACACACACGCACTCCCAGGAGTTTACATCCTAATCCTGACCCTTGGCTGCAAGCAGGTTTTTTCCTGCATTCTTGCTGCCTGCTGAGCATGGTAACACAAAATGACAGCAGGCTGCTTATTTCTTTCAAAGCCACAACAATGGAAGAGGGACATCCTGTGTCTGTAACAGGTAGATGGAAATGCTTGTTGAAATATTTTATGGATTGCTTTGTAGAAGAAAACATGCCATTAGACATCTCATACTATAAGATAGTCCTGATGTAACTGAACTGAGCCACGTGGCCAGAGTATGTAGTATGAGTATGTCAATATTTGTTATCCCTCATATTATCACTCATACTACATACTGACATCTCATGCCACAAAATAGTCATGATGTAACTTTCAGAGCACATAGCATGTGTTCCCAGGACAAAGTGATGCACAAAGATGTCCATGTAATACCCAAACTGACACAATGAATCCCACATGCTTGTAAAAGATTATCTGATAAAACTTGGGACCAAATGTTGGTACATAAACTATACCTTACTGTGGTCGTGTCTTATTCCTCCTATATAAATTAAACTCCAGATACACAACGTACATGTTCCATCTTCTTCTTTCCCTTCATCTGTTCAATCCTCCCTCACTTCACTAACAAACACCCATTACTGTAATGTTTTCAGTGATAACCATTATTGAACAAATGAAGGAATGAGGTATCAAAGCTATAGCAGGTATGCATATGTTTGGCTATAAAAAATAAAAACCTTCACTGCAAGAACTTAAAAAGATATAGGTTTATTTTGTTTCTGGCAACAAGAAGTCTAAGGGTATAAACACCAGGGCTGTCAGAGTAGCTCAGAATTCCACAAGTCACTGCCCTTAGTATCTCAAGATGGCCTCTGCACTTCCAGACCCCACATCCAATTTTCAGGAAGGAAGAAGATGAGAGGGCTAAAGGCCTTTTCCCAGGCAGCTTTTGTCTTTTTGCGTGGAAAGGAATTGTCCATTTGCATCACTGGCTAGAGCTGAGCCAGGTGGCCACCTCAGGCAGTAGGTGTCTAAGAAAATGGAGTGTTTTGCTTTTAGCCTTTACAAAAGGGGAAGGCAAGGGAAAAGTCAGTTGGGAATGGAGCTGAGTAAGCCACGTCCTGATGCTATATGCAAACAGCTCTTTTTCCAATAATACATGGTTTTCACATATATACCACTTTGCACTCCATTGATATTGTTTCCTTCAACTGATTTAATTCAGTGTTTTTATTTAGGCTCTTGGAGTTAGTATTATTAAAGGTTCTCTTCATTTCATTCCCATACTTTCAGAGCCCAGTGAAGAACCTTATATTCTACCCCTTCCAACTATTTGAAATTGATGTGGATACACTATATTTCTATCCCAAACTTTTGCCCAATTATATTCATTTCAGTTCCAACTTTTGCAAATCAGTTCATTTTGTTAACATCCTTTTTACCCTGCTTAGTTTGTAAATGAGAGAGTCGGAACTCAAACTCAATCAGATCTGTATTCCTCATCTCTAGCTGCTTCTGGAACACCCAGACTACAGGGATATGCACACACACTTTGCCATTGAGAGGATTTCCATAGTTTTGCTCACTGAAACCTGTATAATTTGCCCAGCATGTGATGCATACATAAAAAAAAAAAAAAAAAAAAAAAAAAAAAGGAATTACTTATAGGCTTGGAGAGTTGGCCAATCTTTTGGGAAAAAATTTGACAACCCCTTCTCACACCATACACAAAAATCAATTCCAAGCCAAATAAAGATTTGAATATGAAAAAGCAAAAATTCTGCAAAGAATGGTAGAACGTTCTCTTTAGAAAATATGTTGAGAAAGAATTTCTTAAGCAAGTCATACAAAGCATAAACTATAAAGAAAAAGATTGATAATTTTATCTAAATTAAAATTACTTCTGGATGAGAGAAAAGACCATAATAACATTTTAAAAAACAAGACTCAGAAGGAATGAAGATATTTGCAATTCACTTAATTGATTTCTAAAAACCATGACATCAAGAATATGTATTTTTAAAAACATGACATCAAGAATTTATAAAGACCTACAAATCAATAAAGAAAATGACAAAAAATAGAAAATAGAGAAAAACAATGTGCTCAAGAAGAAATTGAACGAGCCATAAATATGTGAAAAATATTGCAAATCTCACCTGTAATGAGAGAACTGAAAAAATGAATATTATATTCATTCACACCTATCAAATTGATAAAAATATGTGTCTGTGAATACCAACTATAAGGATGTGGGAAAATAAGAACTCTCAAACACTGCCAGTGGTAGTTTCAATTGGCACAGGCACTTTAGAGAGCAATTTGGACTATCTAGTGCATACCCCATAGCCCAGCACTTCTATTCCTCAGCGTACATCCAGGAAAAAATCTCTCCAATGTGCACAAGAAGACAAATACAAAGATGTTCACAAAACAGCTTTGTTTGCAATAAAAATTTGGAAGCAACATAATTGTCTACCAGAAGGAGAATGAGTAAATAAATTATTATATTTTCATCCAATGGAATGCTATAAAAACATTAAAATGAATAGGATAAATCTCCAAAACATCCTGGAGTTGAAAAGTACTACCCTTAATCAAGCTCTGTGCTTTGCCTTCCATTTTTACCTTCCATGTGTTTGAATTTTATTCCTCCTTCAAATCTTTCTGAAGCATTAATCCCTCCAGAAATTTTCTCTGCTGTTTCCAATCTTGATCTTTCCCCCAGGGATTTTTATTTGGATCTCTCTTACGGCATTCACTCCAACAGCCGTACAACAAATGGTCCCTAGCGTCATAGTCTCACCAACAGGCTTTTTAAAACACCTTAATTAATTTGATGGGAGTGGCGGGGGGGAACTCATTTTAATGTACATTCATTTGATGACTCCTGAGGTTGACATTTTTCTATGTGCTAATTCTTCATTTATATTTCTTCTGTCTTACTCATTTACATCATCCTAGCTCATATTTAAAATAGCAAATAAGGCCAGGGGTGGTGGCTCACACCTGTAATCCCAGCACTTTTGGAGGCCAAAGTGGGTGGATCGCTGGAGCCTAAGGGTTTGAGACCAGCCTGGGCAACATGGTGAGACCATGGTCTCTACCAAAAATACCAAAAACAATTAGCTGGGTGTGGTGGCATGCACCTGTAGTCCCAGCTACTTGGGAGGCTAAAACCAAACAAACAAACAAAAGAACATAGAAGGCCTCGCGCCTGTAATCCCAACACTTCGGGAGGCCGGGGCAGGAGGATCACTTGAGCCAGGAGTTCAAGACCAGCCTAGGCAATACAGCAAGACCCTCAAAAGAAAAAAAAAAAAAGGAAAATAAACTTTGAACCAAATTAAAAATCTATAAATTCAAAGTGAATTAACAAAAACACTCAGACCGAAAAAAATTACTCCAAAATAGGTAGTGTGCTAACATATAGAAGTGTATTATGAACACTACAAACTTACTTGCTAGGGCCCTTTCTTGCGTCTTTATATAACATGTATGTTTATGGTTTACATGATGCTGAATGGAGGGGGAATAACTTAGGGCTTAAATAGTTTCTACTGGTTTGAGGAACAAAAAGCACTTTGTGCAGGCAGAAAGAACACAGAAGCCAAGAGACTACATGCCAAAAGCCAGTATTCCCTATGAAGACTCTATCTAACATATGAGACTGATACTCATCCCAATAAATCCTGAATTCTGCAAATGTATAACTTTATTCCCTCACTGTAACACATGTGTCTTTTTAAAGTTTCCTATTAAATTTATGATTCGGGGGTTTGCAGCTAATAAGCAGAGTCATAATTGAAACAATTAAATATAGTCATCTATTCTCCAGAAAATGCAAGTTATTTGTACTCTGCAGTTCACATGGCTCTTGGTGGTCCCTAGGTTGTTGTTTTTTGTTTTTATGTTTTTGAGACGGAGTCTCGCTCTGTCGCCCAGGCTGGAGTGCAGTGGCGTGATCTCCACTCGCTGCAATCTCTGCCTCCTGGGTTCAAGGAATTCTCCTGCCTCAGCCTCCCGAGTAGCTGGGACTACAGGAGCGTGCCACCACACCTGACTAATTTTTTGTATTTTTAGTAGAGATGGGGTTTCACCATGTTAGCCAGGATGCTCTCGATCTCCTGACCTCGTGATCCACCCACCTTGGCCTCCCAAAGTGCTGGAATTACAGGCTTGAGCCACTGCGCCCAGCCAGTCCCTAGGTTTCCTTCCCTCCTTCCTTCCTTCCTTCCTTCCTTTCTTTTCTTTTCTTTTCTTTTCTTTTTTTTTCAGGATTCTTGAGATTCCAAGGATCATTTGTAGGCAGCACGGTTTTTGCTGACAGCTTCCAGAAACTTCTTCTGCCATTCAAATTCAGAGGTTTTACTTGGGAATCAAACGTTCAATATGAAAATGATTTGTATATAAAAGTAGAGCTATAGAACTGGAATTACCAAGATCATAGCCAGTGACCATCACTGCAATAGTTTCCTCTGTTTTTATTTATGAGTAATTTATCACTCTGTCTGGATTTTGACATGAGCATCAGACAATCCAGATTTTAAAAGAACATTTGGCTCCCAAAATGCTGAACAAACAGAATCTCTTTCTTTGAGGATAGTCAGGACATCATCAGATAGAGCTACTTAGGAGATTTACTCCAGAATGCTACTTACCCAGGCTTTAACCTGGACTAAATCCCAACTGAGTCAGTTGGTTAACTGATTATCGGATAGGACACAAGAACAGTCAGAATGGGTAAATGTGTCATATTTCCACTACTTTATCTCTTCAGGGGTGCATATTACAAGAAAGTAAAAACATTTCATTAGAATGCAAAACAATGATGATAGCATTGCCATAAATACCGTGCTTCCTTTGAATATCCTATCCACTTCCAAACTATATTTTCATAAGTTTAAGTTTATATAGAATTTGATCATGTGTCATAAGGTGTTTGAAGTATGTTTCTACTTTTGTTCATCTCGGGTTTTTTATTTTTGTTTTTAGTGTCATGTAAAATAAACAAGACTTCGTTTTAAATCTGCAATTATCATGAGTAAATACATTTCACAAAATTTTTTTTTTAAATCAGCCTAAACCAGACTTTGGTTTATATTAAAAAGTTCCCCAGGGAACTAGATTTTACATTTGAGACCCTGATTTAGCTAAAAGATTTATAAGGGCACATGTAGAAATACAGGTACCCATTGGGTGATGAACCAGGGCTGACATAATTATGATTCTCTCTGCTCTCCATTCCATTGGAAACTGCTCCCAGGAGCCCAGAGGTGAGTTGGTTGTCAAAGGAGAACATAAATGTTCTATGCAATGTGACCACCTGCGTCACCTTCCCAATCTCCAAGGCCAATCTAAAGAACATTAGAAGATGATACACAAGTCTTTTCAGATATTAAATTAATGGGAATACTTACTTCACTTGTAACCAATGTCAGTGATGTTTGAGGACCTTGAAGCCAAATTTACTTGGATCAATTTGTGCATTATCATTCCAGGCTGTTGCTCAGTTCAGCCTGTCATAAGCATAGTGGCAGCACACATGAGCCTAAACGAAAAATTATGTCTCAAAGTAACATCTGTAAAAGAGTCCAGGACTGGAAAATTGAAATTTTCCTTATAAAAAAATAAAATTGTGTAATAACTTGCTGAAATGTCTTAAGAGTGAAGTAACACACTGGGAGGACTGGTCTTAACGGCCTATCCCGTTTGCAAATCATCGCATTATGGGACAAAGTGGGGGAATGAGCCTATTCACCAGTCCACAGGGGAGCGCGACAAGTTTCTTACAAGCCTCAACGGGTGGCAGTGTTGTTGCAGGTGTCTGGGTTGCCATTGTTGCTGCTGTCATTTAGTCATCACAGCAAAAACTGGGCCACCAAGAAGACTGTTCACAGGAGTCTGTTAACAGCCAGGGTCTCAAGAACTCTAAGGTTGAATGTCAGTTTTCAGCTATATAACAAAAACAGGATTTAGCAAGGAGATTTTAGGAAAGACAATATCTGTTGATGACATCCTCCCCACTCCTCAACCACATACCCTCTCCTCTGCTTAACAGTTACACAGTTAACCGCAGCAGAATCCCAATCTTGCAATAACCATCCTTCACATATGAAAACTACCATGTTATTAGTTCTCACCAAAAGAAATACACACACTTTTCATACATGTTTTGTACATTCAGCGTTGGTAAAAACATAAAAACTCAGAAATGTGCAAATCTGTACAAGAATATTAGCAAGGTATTGTTCAGGGTATTTCCTGGAAGTCTGACAATCAAGTAATTTCCATATAGAGAAACAATTTTAAATTTTTTTGATTTTTTTATTTTTTTTTTTTAGAGACAGGGTCTCACTCTGTAACCCAGGGTGGAGGGTAGTGGTGAGATCATAGCTCACTGTAACCTTGAACTCCTGGGCTCAAGCAATCCTCCTCCCTCAGCCTCCAGAGTAGCTGGGATAACAGGTGGATGCCACTATGTCTGACTAGTTTTTTGGGGGGGTTTTTTGTTTTTCTTTTAAGAGATGGAAGTCTTGCTATGTTGCCCAGGCTAGTCTCAAACTCCTGGCCTCAAATGACCTTTCCACCTCAGTCTCTCAAAGTGCTAGGATTAGGCTAGGTGGCTAGGAGTCACCATGCCTAGCCTAAATTATTATTTTAATCCTATTCAGCTCTGTTGAATAAAATGCTGGTAACATTAATTCTTTATTCCCTAAAGTAATATTATTTACATAATTTTCTAATATTTCTATTGAGTTTTTGCCATTCCTTTGACAAAAGGATTTCATCGTTGTGGGTTTATCAGCATGTCACTGTTTTAATTTTTCATAATTATTTTATTCTATTTTATCACACTCACTGTGAGGTTTGTCTCACATTAAAATACACATGGTATTTTAATCTCATAAAGTGTTTATGAAAACTAGTATCATTTTTTGATATTCCCTGCCCCACATCAGGCTTTTTCTACTGTCCATTTTCTAGAAACAGTCTGTTTGCCTGTGGGCCCTTAGCTCAGGAACTGGCCAATGGATTTACAGATGTCCCTTGTGGTTCCAGGGATTACGCAGTCTGATCCATGAACCACAAGCCACACAGGCTACGCTAATGAACCTGCACTATGCCTTTCTGTAAATAACAGGTGAAGTGTCTCGTGACTGCCAACCTTTCTCTTGACTGTCAACATAATTTCCTATGGCTTTAGGCAACAGTGCAGCATGTGAACTTATTTATGCTTCATTCTCAGTTCTAGAAGATCACTTCCCTATTCTTTGGTACATGATATTCAAAGGTCAAGGAGAATAATCACCACTATACTCTGACCAATATGAACAAATTTGATCCTCCATATTCACTAACTAGGTCCAAATGAAAAAAAAAAATGGATAGTGAAGGTGAAAATGATATGTTGGTTTTCAAATATTTATTTTATGGAATTAGAAGTATTTTTTAAGAATTGACTTTTCAAAATTCATAGTAACATGAAAAAAATAGGGAGGGACACCAGAACAGAAATAGAAGCAAATAAAGAAAATGAAAGTCCCCATCATGAAAGGGCATCTGTGACATTAGAAAGGAGTGTCCATAACGAGAAACAGGGAACCCAGATGCAGCCTCCACCAATTAAGCAATCAATGATGGCTGAAACCGAGCAGTGCATCGTTATGCAAAGCAGGATGATTCTTCTGCTGCTATAGAAGAACCTATTGCACTGAAGAGTTTGTAGAAGTCATTAAATGAGAAGGGCAAAGAAATAATAATAAAAGAGTATGCCTCATTGAATATAAGTAATCTAGGATATAACAACCTGCTCACAGGTCGTAAATAAACGATAATAATATTTGTCTACACAGAACAAAAAGAGCAGTTCACTGAACCGTACAGAGTGAATCTGTTGGCTTGATCAATACCTGCAATTATCTCTCCCTAGATGGTTGGAAATAAGAAATCATCACACTATAGCTGGCACCCGTTTCCAGTATGAATGCCTTTCAGTTGCAATGGAAACTCATTGCATTACTGATTAAGTATGAAATCCCAGGAGACTTGCTTAAAACCTACCTGATGGTATCATGTGCTCAACCACATGGAGAATCAATGGCTCATCTCAATTTCAAGCTGCAAGAGTACTGATGTGCCCAGGCACCATCATGAGGTTGTTTTCTCACTTTTTTTCCAACTTTTGCAACTTCATCCTGCTTCTCATAGAACATCTAGTGAATAAAGTCATGAATTTCAGATCATTTCACTTTGGTGCATTTGAGTATAGAGTACTTACTCTGTGCTAAGCACTTTGCTGGACTCACAGCCTATGATGGAGAAGGCAGGATACCTGTTTTTCATTCACAAATTTTAAAAGCTTTAAGTGATGCCACTTTTTATACACAAAAAATCTATTTTTAAAAACAGCACAGATAGCCAGGTGCAGTGGCTCGTGCCTGTAATCCCAGCACTTTGGGAGGCCAAGGTGGGTAGATCACTTGAATGCAAGATTTCGAGACCAGCCTCAGCAGCATGGCAAAACCCCATCTCTTAAAAAAAAAAAAAAATAGCACATGCCTGTAGTCCCAGATATGCAGGAGGTTGAGATGGGAGGTTTGCTTGAGCCCAGGAGATCAAGGCTGCCATGAACCATGATCACGCCACTGCACCCCAGCCTGGGCAACAGAGTGAGATCCTGTCTCAAATAAACAAAGAAAAAAAAAAAAAACAAATAGCACAGAAATAGAGAGGGAAGGAGGGAAGGAGGGAGGGAGGGAGGGAGGGAGGAACGAAGGAAGGAAGGAAGGAAGGAAGGAAGGAAGGAAGGAAGGAAGGAAGGAAGGAAGGAAGGAAGGAAAGAAATTTATTTTAAGTTAGATCCTCAGGGCCTTAGCTCCAGGGCTTTTTAAAGAATGCATTTTTTAAAAACAGAAGAAGGGATAAACTGAAGACCAAGAGTAGTGACCATGGTTCCTACTTGTCTTTTTTTCTTTCCCCCTGAAGAAAATTATGTCCATCCTAAGGGGGACAGGAAGGTCAGAAACATGGGGATTTCTTGTTATTGCCATTTCAGTCTTCCATTATTTTCTTTTACTTTCTCCCCTTTTAACTTTGATTCTCACTTTTTGACTGGCATGATGATGGCCAGAAAGGCTTCAACTCAACACTTTCTGTACACAACTCAAGGTGAAGTGCAGCTTCAGTAACTATGCAGTCAACCTGATTAACACAGACGATTATATTTTTGTTGTGTTACCTAACCCCAGACCATAAAACATGGCTCACCTAGGCTGTTGAGGAAATTTAGCCATGAACCAGGAGTTCCCTCACAAATTCTCTGCATGACTTTGGTCAAGTATTTCAACTTTTCTGAGCCTCAGCTTCCTTACTGTAAAGAGAAGGGTTATTATAAACAATACCAAAAGCCCTTTGTAGCTTTCACACCATGTGATTCCTGATTTTTTTTTTTTTTTTTTTTTTTTTTTTTTTTTGGAGACAGAGTCTTGCTCTGCCACCAGGCTGGAGAGTAGTAGCGCAATCTGGGCTCACTGCAACCTCCCCCTCCCAGGTTCAAGCAATTCTCCTGCCTCAGCCTCCGGAGTAGTGGTACTAGGCGACCGCCACCATGCCCAGCTAATTTTTGTATTTTTAGTAGAGACGAGGTTTCACATTGTTGGCCAGGATGACCTCAATCTCCTGACCTCATCCACCCACCTTGGCCTCCCAAAATGCTGGGATTACAGGCTTGAGCCTGTAATTTTTTCAGGCCAATTTTTCTTTTTTAAATTTAAATTACATAGTTGTACGTATCCCTAAGAAGTTTCACTGCTATTCTGGTTTCCATGTGTTAGAATTCAGATTTTCATAAACTGATCTTTGGTTTTCTTGCATAATACGGACCAAGCCATGACCTAAAAAGTATAATTTGTCTTGTGATCCCAAAATATTCTTAACTTTTTCCTAACTAAATCCTGCCTGGTTTAAGTAGGTAGTCTAAATGAGATTTATTCAATATTTGTCAATGACTTCTACCCTAAAAAGAGCGGTATCTGGCTCTGCAAGCCCCAGTGGACTTTACTTATGCAAAAATCAAATCTGCCCCATGCTATAGAGGTTCTAGCTACACAGCTTGACAGCACCTGTTAGCTGTGTGACCCTAGGCATGGTTTTCAGCATCTTCATGCTTTGCTTCTTCATTCGTAAAATGTAAACAATAGTACCTACCCCATCGGAGAGCATGAGCTATATAAATAAAAGTAAATGACTGCAACAGGTCCCCGTAGTGTGAGCATTACATAAAGACTTGCTATTATGTTATTTTTTGTTTTCAATTAAAATCCTCTACAGTGAAGTTGCCTCCAGAATTGATGGACTCTTGGTCTTCCTGACTTAATGAAGCCACAAGACCCTGGAGGTGAGTGTTACACTTCTTAGAGATGGTGTGTCTGGAGCTTGTTCCTTCTGATGTTTGGACGTGTCTGGAGTTTCTTCCTACTGGTGGGTTCCTGGTCTCGCTGACTTCAGGAAAGCTGCTGCAGACCTTCGCCGTGAGTGTCACAGCTCTTAAAAGGTGGCACATGTGGAGTTGTTGCTCCCTCCCTGTGGGTTTGCGGTCTTGCTGGCTTCAGAAGTGATGGCTTCACAAGTGAAGCCACAGACCTTCCCAAGGGCTGTTACAGCTCCTAAAAGTGACACAGACCCAAAAAAGCAGCAGCAGCAAGATTTACTGCAAAGCGCAAAAGAAAAAAGCTTCCACGTAAGAGACCACCCCAGCGAGATTGCTGCTGCTGACTCAGGCGGCCTGCTTTTATTCCTTTATCTGGCTCCACCCACATCCTGCTGATTGGTCCATTTTACAGAGAGCTGATTGGTCCATTTTGACAGAGCACTGAATGGTGCATTTACAAACTTTTAGCTAGGCACAGAGTGCTGATTGGTATGTTTACAAACCTTTAGCTAGACACAGAGTGCTGATTGGTATGTTTACAAACCTTTAGCTAGACACAGAGTGCTGATTGGTGCATTTGCAATCCTGTAGCCAGACAGAAAAGTTCTCCAAGTCCCCACCCTCTCAGAAGCCCAGTCAGCTTCACGGCTCATTGGCAGTTGCAGGACTTTGTGGCACCTAGCCAGGGCACTCTAGAAGCCCAGAAGGAGCTGGTCCCAGACAACCAAGAGGAAAAGAGGAGAAGTGAGAAAGAGACAGAGATCCGCCATCGTGGCCAACAATCCACAAAGAGGGAACGGGAACCCAGCCTCAGATCAAGCCCAGCAGGCGGCGGCCAGCCAGGCTGAGTGCAGGGCAGCGGAACCCACGCCACCCCAGAGTGCAGCGCACAGCCCCGGCTCCCGCCCACGCCTCTCTCTCCCTGAGAGCAGAGGGAGCCGGCTCTGGCCTTGGCCAGCCCCAGAGAGGGGCCCCCACAGTGCAGCAGCGGGCTGAAGGGCTCCTCCAGTGCGGGCAGAGCGGACACTGAAGCCGAGGAGGCACCGAGAGCGAGCAAGGGCTGCTAGTACGTTGTCACCTCTCAAAATGTACATACACATGAAATAAGTCAACTAAGCTTCATAAATGCACATAGTTAAGCATTTGTTTCCTATGTGTTTTATTTCATTATACATGATTTTTATTTCATAGAGAAAGAAAGCAAGACAAAGAGGTAAAGTAACTTTCTCAAGGTCACCCGGCTGTCTGCATCTGTATGCTTCTTGAGGAGATATTCCATCTTTCTTCTCCTTCAATTTTCAGCCCACTTAACATTCCTCGAAGAAATATAGATTGTACCTGAAGTGGCTTTGAAATCCTGCACAGACTGGCACATGGAGACCTATCTTGAATTTTCATTTGTCTTTCTAGTTGGAGATAACTTGGGAAGGAAGAGGGCATAGAAAATGAGCAACTTGCTATGTAAATAATGTCAAAGAATAGGTTCACTTTTCTAGATCCTGGTTTATGATGACTAAATACTGGACCCCTGAGAGGTGAAGAGTGGAAAGTCAGGTGGAAATGCACTTTGAAGGCAGTTTCCTCATCAGAAGAAGAGCAAGACATCAAATGAAAAATCTGAGAAGGAGGGATGAATCATCCAAAAGCAGTCA
Source organism: Macaca mulatta (assembly GCF_049350105.2). Lineage (NCBI taxonomy): Eukaryota > Metazoa > Chordata > Mammalia > Primates > Cercopithecidae > Macaca > Macaca mulatta. Next base: position 162,399,155 of record NC_133410.1, on the reverse strand, counting down.
TAATACCAAATTCCATGGTCAAAAGACAGAGAGAAAATAGCAGCTTCTAACAATTCTTGGGAGTAAACAGAAAACTGTTTTGAGAACAGTACTTATTACCGGCACACACAAACTGAGTAACAAGTTAAGGATGTTTAAAATGATAATTAAAAAGATAAAGGAGGTAAGTACAGTGTCAAAGATAACATCAAGGCTCATGACTGAAACATGGCAAAGGAAACTCTTAATCAGATCCTGTAGAAAATGGGCAGAAGAGAAAATGCTGTGTGTCAAGTATTTCCTGATGGAAAGATGTCGGAGAGTGTTGCTGGTGGGTGGTCAGCTGCTCAAAAGGTGGCAGTAGTTTCCTGTGTCACCACAGACCAGAGCATGGTCTTCAGTATTGCAGATCCAGAAATGCAATCTGTCAGTGCATAGAGGATTGATCAGAGGCTTATCACATACTAAAGAAATTGATAATAAGCCTAAAGGATAGTATGTGAGGAGAAATAAAGCTTGACAACCCTGAAGGCTCACTTCTTCCAAGCTTTGTTAGCTTAGAAGCTGACTCAGCAAATCTGAGTTAGCTCAGAGGAATCCAGGCTGACAGCAGCTGCTGAGCCTCAAAGACTTTTTTTCTTAATGAGGCCACTTCCTCCACCAGAGGCTTCCATTAATGCTTTCTGCTAATATGTCCCTATGCTCAAAGGACAGTCTGGAATTGTTTGATACTGGTCTGAAGGTTGCATCACACTGTAAATCAACACACTACTCTCTTCATCAAGAAAGCCTTCCTACAAGAAAATAAAATGCCTGCTGAACTACACATTGTGCTTAGGGCCATAGTAGATTTACATACTGGTGCCAGCTCCTTGTGTCCCTCATGGACTGGCAACTAACTGCCAGCCAATGGAGTACACTGTGAGCAACACTGACATGGAGCATTGTACGGGTGTGCTATGGTTTGAATGCGTGCCCCAAAGTCACTTCTGGAAACTGTAATCCCCAATGCAATAGTGTTAAGAAGTGGGATCTTTAAGGGGTGATTAGGTCCTGAGGGTTCTGCCCTCGTGAATAGATTAATGTTGCTATCACAGGAATAGATTCATTATTGCAAGAGTAAGTTTTTTATCAAACACAGTTCAGCCCTCTCTTGCTTGCTTTCTTCCCCTTTCTTCCTCTCTTGCCCTCCACCATGGGATGACACAGCAAGAAGACCCTTGCAAGATGCCAGCATCTTGATGTTGGACTTCCTAGCCTCCAGAACTGTAAGGAATAAGCTTCTTTTCTTTATAAACTACCCAGTCTGTGGTATTCTGTTACAGTGATACAAATGGACTAAGACAGGGTGGGTCCATTCATGATACAACCATCCCAGCTGAGCCTAGCCTAAGTGTGTCTCTATGTGGGATCATGAGAGCTTGGAGGTTCCTGTGCACTTCTCTGCTTTAAGCTTTCTCCTCCAAATAAATCCTATTTTACATTTACACTGCATAGCAGTGTGATGAGTGCTCATGTCCACTTTGCGAGACAACATATTAATCTAGAATAATAAACATAATCTTTCTAGTTACTGGAATATATGGGTCTTCCACCAGTGCTTCACAATATTTTTTGCACTGTGGCACTAATAGAAATGTTCATCTTTGGAAGATACACTGGAGTAAAATTTGGCAGCGGCTTTTGGTGCCCAGTAGCCCCTCACCCTCAACAGCCACCTCAAAGACTAAAGGAATCAATATCTCAGCACATCTGTAAGATTTCTGTGGCTTGCTGGAGTGGCCTGGTAGGACTCCATCCAGAGCATCTCTTAGGAGCTGAATTGTGTCCTCCACCTCCCAAAATTTGTATATTAAAATCCCAACTCCCAGTACCTCAGAATTTAACCATGTTTGGAGATAAATTCTTTCAGGGGGTGACTAAATTAAAATGCGGTCATTGAGGTTGGGCCCTAATCCAGTATGACTGGTGTGCTAATAAGAAGAGGGAGAGACACCAGGGATGTGCTTATCCAGAAGGACAACCCTGTGATAAGGCAACAAGAGGCAGCCATCTGCAAGCCAAGGAGAAAGGACTCAGAGGAAACTAACCCTGCCAGTGCTCTGATCTTGGACTTCTACCCTCAAGAATTGTGAGAAAATTAATTTCTGCTGTTTAAGCCACGCTGTGTGTAGTATTTTCTTACGGCAGCCTTAGCAAATTAATATAGTATCTTTCCCTAGATTAGGGTTGCTTGGTGAATGCAGGAGACAGTGAAGGGAGTTAGATAATCTTGAGAATCCCTCAAGAGGGAGCTCCCCATCCCTGTGTGTGTGTCCAGGAGAAATTTGGATTCTCCATCGGGGACATAGCACTGGGTGGAGAATAGACCAGCTGGCCTCCAACATTTAGATTCTATCATTTTTCTCTACAAACTTTGATTTATCCATGGAAGAGAATTATCACTTCCATCATCAAATATACTCTCCTGTCTAGAAATTAAAATGAAAACAAAAGCACATTTAAAGACTTTCACTTGACTCCCTCTGTCCCCTCCTTCCTTTGGCTCCTAAATTTCTCAAGCGCATCCTGTCTTACTGCTGCCATCATCTTTGCCCTACTTTTTGGACACAAATGTTTGAAATAGGCCTTAAAGCACAGATTGGCTCTTACCAAACGAGAGAAAAAGGACTGAGGACTGCTTTCCAGATAGGAAGGAAGGTGATGTCACCCTGTATCTACCGTCAGAGTCACAGAAAGGTGAGGTGGTCTTTCAAAAACCACAGTTACCACAGGAAAACAGTTTTCCGGAATTTTCCACCTGGCTTAAAGGTCTACAGATCTGCTTCTAACTGTGCTCATTCTAAAGAGTCACTCAGCTTAGAGAGCTGTGATCTCCATGAAGTTATTAGCAATTCTAACCAATTCTTTTGAGAGAAAAGAATAGCAAGAATAATAGCTATGGCTAACACAACATTTCTGCTTTAGTCAATAAATTCTAATTCCTACTCCACTAAATCATTTTACAACAAGCTGCTGCTGAGAGAACTCATTATGTGACGAGGGTGTCACTCCTTTTCTGTGCCAGGTTTTCCTTTGGTAAAAGTGTTAATGAGTAGTCAATGCCCCAAAATGTGAATAACATTTTGGTTTTTAAAGTGGACACATATACTTAATGCCACTGAACTGTACACTTTAAAATGATTAAAATGGGCCAGGCACAATGGTTTATGCCTGTAATCCCAGCACTTTGGAAGGCTGAGGCAAGAGGATCCCCTGAGCCCAGAAGTTTGAGGCTGCAGTGAGCTATGATCATGCCACAGCACTCCAGCCTGGGTGACAGAGCAAGACCCTGTGTCTTTAAAAAAAAAAAAAAAAAGTTAAAATGGTACATTTTATGTTAACATACAGTGTATATTACCACAATAAAAAAAGTAACACAAAGTCTGAATCACGTAAGAGAGCACCTGTAAGCATGCCAGCCTTCTAAAAGAGTAGGAAGGGGCATGGTTAATAAAACCATGTTGGTCAGCAAAGTGGGGCAGGCAGGAATGGGAAGCTGAGAATTATATCATCTGCACCCAAAGCACAGAAGCCTCTTCTGATAACTTATCGAGTAAAGACTGTAAATGCCTTTATGCTAAGAATGATACTCAGCATGAACTTATCTGCAAAACACTAGTCATGGATTTTACAAGGTTGCATCTTTTTGCTGTTTAAATCATTTTTCTACAGGCACTATTTATCTACTGTTTCTGACTGAGAAGGTCAAGGCCTGGGGTGGAGGGCCAGCCTCCAGATGTTGTGGCTCACACTGTCAGAACCAAATCACTCTTTCCACTTAGATGGTCTCTCAACAATAGCACGTGATTGGAAAAGAGAATAGCTCCATTCCAGGAAAAGCCTTCTGTTCTGTGTTTGCCTTAAGTGTATGATGTTATGTTTAGCCCTCAGTGCAAAGTAGTAACAAACTACATTGATTATACATTTGCTGTATGCAAAGCATACTACTCAGTCTTGGGGCTATGGCAGTACAAAAAAATATACTCCTACCATCAGCAGGCTTAAAGTCTGGATGGGTTGACAAAACATGTTTCTAATTAGCAATGATTACCCTGAGGAGATTGCCAGTGAAGATTAATTACAAGGGTTTTTCTTGGAGTGCCAAAACTGTTTCCCTCAGTTAATATTTCAACTACTTGTCATCTATTTTGCAACATAATTTTGATTTAAAATTCAAATCCCAACAACAGTAACAACATTTTTAAAATAATTAGATCTCTTTTTAATTTAGTGAGCCTGATTTTCTTTTGAACGTGCAACAAAATGTGAGTCAAATTTGTTTTCCCTGCCTGGGTAGATGCTGTGGAGTTCATTCCCAGCCCATCCTTAACATCCTTCCCTGCCTGGGATGATACTGGGAGTTCATTCCCAGTCCCATCCTTAACAGCAGAGCGGCACTCCAACTCTGCTAATGATTTGGGACTTTATTTATGACCTGGGTAAGTCTCCTAACACCTCATTACAGCTGCATGATAAGTTCCCAGAGGAAGCTTCTGTGGGTGGAGTTGGCTACACTACTGTATACCTGGTTGAATAAAAATAGCACACACAGAATACACTATGTACTTCTTCTAAGTGCTTTTTCTTTTTTAATCCTCATTAGGTGCTATTATTAACCCCATTTTATGGATGAGGAAACCGAGGCATGAGTTTACATGATTTTTTCAAGATCTCACAACTAGAAAGTAGTGAAGCCAGATTTGAACGCAATTCGAGTTCTTCCTATCAGCCTGTCCCAGATATCACCCTGGGAGACACTGATATGTCCCAGCACCAAATATATATCTCAAATGAAACCACAGAATTTGCTTTCTTTGGTTGTAACAATGCTGAAGAAGAGATTTTAAGAAAATATCTGCAATCCTCATTTCCCTGTCTCTGACGATAAGACTCTGACTCCCTCCCCTGGGGGGTGTTGAAATATGTTCTTCCTCTTTTTGCCATTCCTTATTCCATAGAAAACAAGAGCATCAAAATATCTTGGAGAGTTCCTTTGTCTTTCTTCCCTCAATCTATGGTATTTATCTAATTTCCTGGCAATTTACATTTCATGAACATATTTTCATAGTTGGATCACCTTGAAATGCAAAAAGAAAATTTAATTCATGAGGACCAGTAATGCATGCTATACAAATATATCATAAATGTGTATCCCTAGCTACAGACCCATCATATTTCAGTTGGCTCAAGGATTTTATTTGATTAAAGAAAGTTAATTCAGAAAGCACTTTTCTTTCTTAAAAGTGCTTTACTCCCCCAGGTTACATTTTTGTAAGCACTCTCTCAGATATATAATATAAGCAGATTTTTAAAACACATTTTCTGTGCTATGTCTTCTTGGTAATGCTTCGATTTCCTATAGTTGTTCCTATGGGAAACTCCTATAGGAGTTAATTAAAATTATCCATTAGAAATGTAGGGAAACTTGCATAGGACCATCAGCATAGCATTCTAGTTCTAGGGAGTTGCATTATATTTCTCTAGCTCTCCTAGGAGTAGCCTATTTTTATTTCTTCATGTCAGTTGACATTGCTAGTTATAAATTCAGTAGAACTGGATCATAACCTATAGATTCTGCTCTGATATAAACCAAAGCATAACCATAGAAAAAGTTTCATGTAATATTTCCCAGGTGTCAGTCTGTTCACTACCCCCAACTTTTCAGCCCATCAATCTATAAATCTCAACAATGTTTATTCATTACTTGACAGGTACTGATCAACAGTGTCTGAAGCACTATTCAAAGCAATACATATGAAATGTGAACATATATGTGGTAAACATCAATAGTAGTCCCTAATAGCCAGTTCTTCTCCACTTCTAGCCACTGGCAGGACTACATGTTCCACCCTTCTGAAGCGAGGGCTGGCCTTCTTACTGATTTGACTAATAGAATATGAGTGAAAGTCATGTGTCACTTCTGAAGGAAACTATTTACCTTCCAGTGATGGATTCACCAGCCTTCTCTTTGCCTATTCAGTGATTACAGGAGCACATCTTGATATGGAAGTACCATGATATCAAGCAGCTAAGAATGATGAACTGGGAAAATCGCTGCCCTAGAAGGTATCCTCCACAGAAAACTTTGCATTAGTGAAAGACAAACTTTAGTTGTTTGGTGGTGATTACAATACAGTACTGTGTGTGATCCATGATTTGCTTGGTTACTCCTTTACCGAGCAACACCGATTATTTCACTGTATGAGGATCTTCATAAGCCTTCATGCTTTATCCAAGTATACTAAGAATAATGCTTTACTCTCAGAAAGATGTGCCTTTTTCACCTTTAGCTAAATGAAGACAAGCAGAAATTTTACTTTTACCTGCAAATCCTAAGACTACAAAGGTGTAGATCTTTTTTATTACCCTCACAGCACATGGTGGAGGCCCAACAGTCTTTTGACTGGATGAATGAAATTAAACCCCAAGGAACTTGAGGAAATCTTTAAGGTTTCAGGTTGCTAATTATATCATCTGTGGTTAAAAGAGAAGAGCAGAGCAGAATATTTGTCCTGCCTGTGGTGATATGGTGACATCCTATCTGAATCATTCCACTACCTGTGGAATCATTTAGACACCATGGGAATATCCTGGGGAATAATGTACCCTTTCCCCAAAAAAATTCCAAATGAAAGGAATCTGATTTTGAAGCTGGGTACAAGCAAGAGTGACTCCCTTCTTCTTCTTCCCTACACCATCCCTACTACCCCTAATTCCTCTGAATGGAACAATAACTAGCATAACAAGCAAAGGGTTTCAACTTATTAATACCAATGGAAAGGAATTAAAGACAGGTTTTCAGTATGTGTTCCAGACAAGAATTGATAATAGAAAAACCGCAGATAATCTTTCTCATCTTCAAGCTCTAGACAAACTGGAACATAGAGAATAATAACAAATCCACTATACTCATAAAAGTACTCTCTTTCTTATTTTCTTCCAGTGCAGAACTTAATCATGAATTTCTTTAATTCATTAAGATTTCCAGGAAGCTAAGGGAAAACAGCAAAGCTCTGGACAGCATAGCCAAGATGATCACTAGATATTTCACAGACTACCAAGGAACCAAATCCACCAGGAACCAAATTTAATATTTGGAAATGTTATTTGTATATAATATGTCACTCCACATTGTACCACCAGAGATTTACAAACTATTGGGAAATATTAGGCCTACTAATGAAACTTTGTTGGTAGTGCCAATGAATTCAGTCAGAGTGCTAATCTGCATATGCTGGATACTACGGTTTGAAATTACAGATTATACACTTAGCTCTAAATCAGCCAAAAACACATGCTTTTCTAATTAACAGATTTAATTGTGTTGCCGTGAATCCTGTGACTTAGTAAAGCTGAGTATATGTCATAAAAGGGTAGATTGCTTTAATGATTCTGACAAATGTCTCAGTTTAGGCAGCATAAAAACCTATCATTATAAAGACCCAAACAGACACACACATGCAGGGTATGGAAAAGTGTTCCTAAAAGTCACTTCAGTAAGAATGACAAAGGGCTTTTTATTCTGAGATTTGTCTCTGGAAAGATCGTACATGTGTGCAGGAATTCAGATTCCATCTGTTGCTTTAGAGCCTACAGGCTTTATTGTATTGACTTTGTGCTCTTATCTGATGGCAATAAATTCTCTCCGGAGTGAAACACCAGCTTAGCCAGTGACCCCTGCTGTTCAAATCAGACAATGGAACCGGTCTTTGCGGAGACACTCCGTGGCTTGTGGACCACCCTGCATGAATGGCCTTGGGTTTTTGCTGTTTCCATTCAGGATTTCCTAATATGAGCAATTAGGAGATACTTCATTTCCAGGGTCTCATCAGCAGTTGCAACACATCAGTGAGCAATAACCTACTAGGACCCCAAAAAGAGACGGGGAAAGTGGGAAAGAAAGGGACAGGGGAGAAAAAAGAAGTGCCAATAAATATTTCTGTATTTAAGATTGCGAAATAGATTTACACCGTTAACATAAATCTCAAATTTTGGAACCCAAAGACCAAAGAATTTCTACTGGTCCAGCAAATTTGAGACCTTATGCTATAAATAAAAGGCTACAGTAAGGATGTGTGCACTAAACAGAAATGGAATTTCCTTCCCACAAGTCGAGCTCGCCGAACTGCCCTCCAGGTTTTTTTTTGTTGTTTTGTTTGTTTGTTTGTTTTTAATCAGAAGCAGCCCAGAGATACAAACAAGACATGCCATGCCTTAGCCCCATTCCTTCTCCCAAAATTTCTAGGATTATTTTCTTATTGAAGGAACCACAGAAGTAACAGAAACTGGTCTCTCCCAAGGCACCAACCCACAGCCAGCCTCCATGATGTGCCGCTATCTTTCCCTGAGAGAAGCATGGTACCAAATAGCATTCAGTCCATTCCCAGTCAGCTGTGACTAAAACACTCATGGGGCGGGGAAGAACAAGAAAATGTTCTGTTGCAGGTGATTATCCTTGCAAGTGTACTTGTTTTTATCATTTTGGAGTTTGGACTTTTTTTTAGTCATTTTCTACTGAGTTTCAAAACTTCACTGTACTTGGGACAAAGACGTCTCGGGAATGTGGGGTTCACACTGGCTTTGAACCCACAGACCAATCTTCTTACACAGACCTGGGCAATTACAGTTCTCTCCAGGGTGGGATCCCTCGGGGCGGCGAGAAGGGGTAGGCCCCAGGCTGGCTCCTGCTTTGCTCCCAAGGAACCGCCTTCTGCGTCTCCACCGCCCCCTTCCTCCTCCAGCGCGCCCCTTCAGGCAAGAAGGGGGCGCTGAGCCCCGCGTCGGCCTCGGCCTCCCTGGACCCTTCGTTTGCTTTCCGAGCACCGATCTGGGGCCCAGACCCTTGAAATATTTAAGGAGATACGCGCAAGAGCTCGGGGTAGGAGTTAGCAAACTGTTTGTTCTCAGACTAGACTCTTCCTATGATGAGGAGCAAAGGCTCTCCAGACGCTGGCTCTGGTCTCGTCCTCGGAAACCCGCATCTGAAACGGTGGGGTCCGAGGAGCTGAAGCGTACACGGAGGTGCACCGCCGCGGGCAAAGGTCCCCCCGCGTGGCTAGAGGAAGCGGCCCAGCCAGCGGGAGGGGCGTCCTCGTTGTGGGGCCAGGTAGAGGGAGGGTCAAAGGCGAAAGAATGAGGTCATTCCCCCACCCCTCAAAAACACCTTCCTACAAGTAAAAATGTAACGGATCTCAGCGTAAAGGAACCTGACTTGCAACCCCAGAGGGACAATCTCTGTTTTGGGAAATGGCGCCCCCAGATGGCTACCTGAATTCCATGAAAAAATACTCACCAGGAGCAGGGAAGGCCCGGGTGTACTGACCCGGGGAGAGGTGACGTCACCCGCCCTGGGGCCAGCGCGCGGCTGAAAGCCAGGCGGCAACGCAGTTGGAGATACCAGACAAGTCGCGACATGTCCCCAAGGATAGCCCGGTAGTCACTTCACCTCACCAAGGCACATGTAACGTCAGCAGCTGTACCGCTTACAGTATGGCCTGGTTTGTTATTTAACCTCTCCATACCTCAGTTTCCTAGTGACTGCTTGTGTGCAAAATGATCATCCGGGAGCCCGTGCTGGCTTGTGTGAATTAAGGAACTAGCATATTACACGCATCGTTTTTCTCGCTTTCACTCCTCAGAAATAAGGGTCCATCCGCTTTCATTTTACTACTCGCGGGTGGGGGTGGGAGGCTCGCTTTCCGCAGCTCTTCGCAGAGGCCAAGCGGACTCCCAGACAGGACAGAATCTCTGAACGTGAGAGTGAAGGTCTTGCCTGTCCAGAAACTCTTGTAGCCAGTACAGGTTTAAACAACCCAAATTGTTCTGGAGAGATTGCTGGGGGCTTTCTTTGTGCCTCAAGCTTCTTCAGTGCCCTGAGCTCAGGAAACACTCAAGCAGAGCAGGGCCAAACCCAGGACACGGGTGATCGAGGCTCTTCCGTAGGCCTGCAGCGTTGGGGTGAGATGATGTTCGTTCTGTGTGTAGTCTGGACCAAGCCCCTCTCCAGGGACCTATAGGCAGCCCCCTTTAAGCAAGATGTCCGGTGGTGTGGGCATCTACCATCACTCACCCTGGGCTTGGGTGAATAGATTTTCCGTTCCTAAACAGGCAAGGACTAAATGGCAGGGAGGGGGTAAACATGGACGGTCCACTGGTACAAATAAAAGCCTTTAGTGGGTTTTGATCAATTGCAAGGATCGAAGGAGACCTGTGGACCTGAGGGCCAACTGGCAGCAGAGAAGAGTCCGGGTTCGTGAAGGCACCGCCGCGGGGCCGCGCCACTTGTGAACATCTCAGAGACCAGTCTGGGGAAGCGCGCTGGGATGGTCACCCAGTGTCCCGTCCGTGCGCTGCTTATATGGGCAGAGCTCCGTGCCCGTGTCCCAGGCTCTGCAGGAGGTTATTGCCCTGTTCCCCAGTGATCAACAGCACCGGTCTTGGACCAAAAGCAGAAGGGAGTGGGGAGCGCGACTTGAGGTGGCAACGGTAGCAGCAACGAGTGCAGGGTCGGGACGAGACTAAGTGGCGTGGGTTCTGGGAGGAGCAGCGATGGGCTGCAGGGGACGCCGCGGGCTAGGCAAACAAGCTGGCCAGAGGTGGACACTGCGCACAGCAGGGATGGAGACTCAGGCGCGACTCCCAGCGCCTCCTGGCGGCTAGCTGGGCCGCAAGGGCTCCCAAAACAATGCCGCAGCCCGCAGCCACTCCCGGGCATGCGGCAGCACCGGGCTAGAACCAGCCAGACCCGCTTCGGGCTCCTTGAACTCCCAGCAAGGGGCTCTGCGGGGCGGAGGTGACCCCAGGGGAAGGCGTTGGGGATTGAGGGGTTGGCCGGGGGGATGGGGAGGCGTGAAAGCGAGAGGGCCCTTTTCCCACTCCCAGACCCAAATCGTAGCATCTCTCGGAGCTCAGGCTCTTTTATTAGCTCTTTGGTTTGTTGTGCTTCTGTTTCCTTTGGGGTTTCATTGCAAAATAGTCTATGTTGGGAAGGGGGCTTTTAGACCTCTTGGTGCTTTCCTTAGAGACGAAAAGGCCCTGGACCAATTTGGGGAAAGAGAGGCCTTTTGCAGCTACCTCGGGCCCTTTCCCAGCAGAGCACCTGGAAGCTGGGCTCTTAGGGACGCAGATTCTTGGAGTTCAGAATGTTCATTCTCTCCAGATGGCGATTTTCCTGGCGTGTTTACGGTCAGCAGATAACACTGAGTGGGCTTTTGCCACCCACTCATTCATTACCCGGCTCCTCTAAGCAGCTGGACCACAAAGCGTGCTTGGTAACTTGGGCCTGGGAGCCGCCAAGGCCAATGCATCTTCCGGAAGGAGGGAAATTAGGAGGCCGGGGTCTGAGCCTGTGAATGGAGCTAAGTGGTCGGGAAGTAATAACAATGCGCCCACCTTACATATGAAAGAACTTCGCTCTCCGAGGATTATCTCTTTGGATCTTCACAGCCACCCCGAGAGAGAGGCTGAAGAAAGCGAAGGCCTCCGGTCCCCAAAGGGAGACAGGGGACAATTAGGCAAAAGAAACCCACCCCCCAACCCAGCGCGAGCGCACACACACACACTCACACACACGCTCACTTTCCCTTTCCTGGCACCCTATTCCTGGTTTACAGCTGTGAACTTACTGTTTGCGGTCAGAGACACTAGATCCCAGGCTCCACGAGAGCAGAAGTCGGCCTGTTTGTTCATTTCTGCACATCCAGCGCCCAGCATGGTGCCCCCTGGTACGTAGGGGATGAATGAGCTAATTTTAGCCCTCGTGGATCTCCAGGCAGTACTCCTTCCTCTGACCTCGCTCCCTTCCAGCCTGCGCATCTTTTGTGCCCGTCTTTTGTGCCGGCCACCAGTCTTTACAAACAGTGCCCTGGGGGCCCATACTCCGGCTTTCCAGAGCGCACTGCTGCAAGGGCGGCTGTGTGTTAGAGCCGGTAATGCCTTCGAGTATTGAGTCATGCCATTCATTTAAGAAGGGAAAGTCTCTTCTCCAAAACGAGGAAATGGTGGGCAGTCCTGTGTGACTGGTGAGACTCTTGTAGGGGTGTTTCTACAACGACAAAACCCTTGCTAGCACTCACTCCAACAAAATGACAAACCCGTTTTATTAGTATTTTTCGTTTTCCATGTAAAGTTCTGCTCATACGAATATATTTATAATTCTGACTTTTTTTCTTTTTAGGGCAGTGGGGAGCACACCGACAGGCTGCTAAACTGTAGCTGGAGATTCGAGGGGAAACGAAGTTCGCCAAGGCGGCCTTGGGCGGGCAGGTCCCGAGCTCCATCCCAGGGCACAAAGAGCCCAGGGGCTGCTGGCTCCGCGGCTACGAGGGACGCAGCTCCCCAATCCCCAACAACACACACACACACACACACACACACACACACACACACACACACACACACACGGCTATCAGGGACGTAGCCCTCCCACCCCCAACACACGCGCACACACACACCCTCTCCCACCCATGCCTGGCAACACAGCAGAAACTTCGGGCTGGGGCAAAACAAGCTCAGGCCCTGGCCGCACGCGGGGCGAGGTGCGTTCCCGCCAGGACCTAGCCACGAGGCGGCTCGTGGGGTGCCCTGAGTGCCCCCCACTCCCGCAGCCCGCGCCCTGCTCGCTCACTGTTGGGGCACAGCGGTCAGGCTTCTCTGTTTGTTGTTTAAAGAAATCCTAGGGCGGGCGCGCGGCGGCATCTGGGGAGGGGGCGCAGCCAGAATTCCCTTCCAGCAAGCGCGTGAGGGGCAATCTCAACGCAAAACCAGACCCAGAAAGTAGTGACCAGCCCTCCTCGGATTACCCTTTATTGGCTCCTCCCTTGCTCCCCCCGCCCGCAGATCTGCATAAAAAAGGCCAAGAAAACTCTGGCTGTGCCCCAGCAGCGGCTCATTCTGCTCCCCCGGGTCGGAGCCCCCCGGAGCTGCGCGCCGGCTTGCAGCGCCTCGCCCGCGCTGTCTTCCCGGTGTCCCGCTTCTCCGCGCCCCGGCCGCCGGCTGCCAGCTTTTCAGGCCCCCGAGTCGCACCGAGCGAAGAGAGCGGGCCCGGGACAAGCTTGGACTCCGGCCGCCTCTCCCTTCCCCGGCTCCGCTCCCTCTGCCCCCTCGGGGTCGCGCGCCCACGATGCTGCAGGGCCCCGGCTCGCTGCTGCTGCTCGTCCTCGCCTCGCACTGCTGCCTGGGCTCGGCGCGCGGGCTCTTCCTCTTCGGCCAGCCCGACTTCTCCTACAAGCGCAGCAATTGCAAGCCCATCCCGGCCAACCTGCAGCTGTGCCACGGCATCGAGTACCAGAACATGCGACTGCCCAACCTGCTGGGCCACGAGACCATGAAGGAGGTGCTGGAGCAGGCCGGCGCTTGGATCCCGTTGGTCATGAAGCAGTGCCACCCGGACACCAAGAAGTTCCTATGCTCGCTCTTCGCCCCCGTCTGCCTCGACGACCTAGACGAGACCATCCAGCCGTGCCACTCGCTCTGCGTGCAGGTGAAGGACCGCTGCGCCCCGGTCATGTCCGCCTTCGGCTTCCCCTGGCCCGACATGCTCGAGTGCGACCGTTTCCCCCAAGACAACGACCTCTGCATCCCCCTCGCTAGTAGCGACCACCTCCTGCCGGCCACCGAGGAAGGTAAGCCTTCCCGCTTGTTTCCCCACTCTCTGCTTGGCTGACACGCTCCCAGGAGATCCCGCCCCTGCCACGCAACCCAGTGCATCCCTGCTTGGGGTGCCAGTAGCAGGAAGGGCAGAAGTTCTTCCTGACCTGGTCTGTCATCACGACAAGCCTGTATCAAATTTGAGGCACCCCTCCCCCACCGCCCAAGTCTCGCATTCTGCTCCCGAGTTGTACCAGTTATACTTAAGGGCAGTTAAAAAAAAAACCCGAAGAACTGAACGGCGGTTTAAAAAAAAATAGATACACGATTATTGTTAAAGATGCTAGCTAGCACTGGAGCCACGCAGAGCGTTGGAAGTGGTGTTTGATGGAGGAGTTGGTGGTGAGCACTCTGGCCAGAGGGCCCTCGCTCAGCCTCATTCTGCAGCTTCCTACCACTGGGCAGGATTCTAGTCACAGGGACATTTCCCGTACAGGCAGGAAAACCAGGATGTACAAGTAGATAATCTTTTAAGGTACTTTTTGTCCTTTGTCAATTTAGATTTTGGAAATAAAACCGGGACTGGCACGGAGTGTGTGGGAAATTGAGCATTGGTTGTAACTGCTCAGGTACTTGAGGAAGAGGGCGTAAAGGGAATCTCTGGAAATCAATTTTCTATCGCTATCAGTTTTTAACTTAGGAGTGGTTGTGATTAGCTGGAGAAAAATCATGCAAAAGAGATTCCCAAGTTTTTAGAAAACGGAGGGAGAGTTCCTGTGCAAAAACCATCAAAGCAATGAAAACCGCATGAGCTCTCGATATTTTTTCTGAAAGAAAAACATATACAATGTGCCTGAGCTGATTTGGGTCCCCTGGGTTGGAAAAGGGAGCTTCCTAATCCCTTTCAGGGCTTCAGCAGCCTCTCCCTTTCAATCTCTAGTTGTTTTCCTACAGACATCATTAGTTAAAGCAAATGCAGAGTTCTTTAGCAATCTTTCCTGGCAGGGACCATGAGTTTGCAATCATCTTATTGGTTAGATTTCTAATTTATTGCAAATGTTTGGCATTTTTCAAGCATTTGTCCAACATATACCATAGACCAACCAATACAGGTTAGTAACATTTTATACACATTCTGAGAGCTCCTAATTAGAAACGTTTGATTTTGTTTGGGTGAGGGGACTTAAGGGCAGTTTTATGTATTTTGCTTTTATTTCTTCCCACTATCAGCAGCAACATTACGCATCTTACATTTCTCCAAAAAGCCACGTTTCTCCTTCAAAATAAAAGTTCATGTTCTTCAAAATTCCATCTTTGTGGTTTTTCTAATTTGATAAATAACACTTCTATTAAGTCACATAGTTTTCTATGAACATTAAATTTCATATTACAGAAAATCTTCTAATTTCACCTAAATTTTAAAGATATAATTAACACATTTATAAATGAGAGAAGGGAAATATAGTTGTTCTTTTTTTTTTTACTTTTCCCAAGAAATCAGACTCTTAGAAAAGCTTTTAGGAGGCTTTCTGATAATTGTGCTAGTATACAATCCCTAGGTTTGATCAGACCACTAAACTGTTTTGCTTCATCTTTGATTAGCTTCAGAAACAGGTTTGTTTGTTTGTTTGTTTGTTTGTTTTGAAAGTTTGAAACAGGCAAAGAAGGGCAAGAAGAACCTGTACCAGGGAGCTTGCAGACAGCAATGAAATGAATGCTGCCTAACTCAAGCACAATCTTGGCAGAAGGAACAAGGTGACACAGAACCACTTAGAGCAGGCTATTGTAATTAGTGAGATGTGTTTTCAAGGTGGAAACAGCCCATATGTGGAACACGAGCCAGTCACCCCTCCCAGTCCAGACTTGGGCCCCCTGAGATACAGAGCTCTGCTGAGTAGAGCCAGCTACACTGGTGTCCTGTGGCTAAGAAAGACAATCTTTTGGCTATATTTTATAGTTACCAGTTTTCCCAAACACTTCAAAGATCTTTGGTTCTTTGGTTGCTTTCTCCTTCGAAAGGCCTTGGGAATAACTTTTGCAGACTGAATTTCCCAGAGCTTGGGAGGATGAGCTGAAAAGCTGCACCCTGACTCAGTTAACCATAACTACACACACTTGTACACTCTGCCCACAACTCCCTTTTTATTTGAGTCATAATTTATTAAACACAACAACATATAGGAATTCTCATTTTGCTCCCACCCCTCAAAAAATGGGAAGCATGGGGGAACTTTCTTACGAATGAGTGATCCTACTTTCACAGAGGAGGCAGAAGCTGAGGTTAAATAGGACAATCGCTACTTTTGCCTGGATAAGTCTCTTTGAATTGTTTACAAACGCCACCTGCTGTTCCCTTTTAAGCAAACTTACTAAAGACTGTTTTCTACATTTCTAGCTCCAAAGGTATGTGAAGCCTGCAAAAATAAAAATGATGACGACAACGACATAATGGAAACACTTTGTAAAAATGATTTTGGTAAGTAATACAACAACAACAACAGATTTCACATTCAGAAGTTTTATTTACCAGTAAATCTTCAAGGTACAAATCATTATGATGTTGCCAGATAAAGGCTGGGTAAATACCATTATAGCTCATGTTTTCCAAAACCATCTAACTTGATCTATCCTAGTTTCCTCCTTATGTAACTGTCTAGCATTGCGATGTATCTTGTCAGCTAAGACTCATTGTTCTGTTAAGCCAATAATCAAATAATGAAAATTATTCTGGTTATCAATTTCCAATGGCACATTTCAAATAATGAAAATTATTCAGATGATCAATTTCCAATGGCACATTTTAAATCTTTTTTTTTTTTTTTTGCCAACAGACATAATCCCGAGTCCTGTTTTCTTTTGATTACTTAACATGTCCACCAGGGATGGAAGTGTAAATATTAGCCCCAGCCAAACAGATTCAAGGCATTAAATTGGCCACAAATAAAAATATTTTTACTTTCTTTATAACCCGTAATGATTTGCTCCTCTGTGCTCTACCATTAGTGAATATATCCAAGGCACTGATTAATAATTTGTCGAGGAGGGGTTCCTTAAATTGAAAAAGAAGAGTGGCTTACTGAGAAGACACCTAACATGGAACACCTAACAACCTTAAACCACCACCTTAAAATCCCTTTTAAAAGGTTTTTGTAAATTTTTGTATGACTAAGTCTAGACACATTTGCCACAGTTTTGAAATAGTTTTAAAAAGAAAAAAAAAAGTCTTAGAGATTTACTTTAGCAAGATACATGATAGATGACATGGTGTTTGGGGACAATAAAAAACACATGCAATATGTTCCATAAGTTGCAAGTCACTCCCCTGAAAACAGGATCATAAGGGGAAAGAGAGATGGGACTTTGTCTGCATAGAACTCCACAAGCACCTCATCTGCTGACTTCAGGGCTCTCAGATCAGAAGAGGAGCCCAGCTACACACAGGATCAATGCTAAATTCAGAGCTGGGAATGACCAGGAACTTCACCCAGAGGCATTCTTGCTTTTATCCTTTTCCAAGGGCAGGTACTTTTTGGTATGTCGGAATTATTGGTACCTTTCTAAAAAGTATTTATTCAGGCACAAGGCTGAACTTACTCATAAATAGACATGTTCCCTGCTCTGTCAATCAATAATGGAGTCTAATAAACCCATATTAACACTTCTACATATTCAACATAGTCCTCGAGACTGAGGGAAATAACTCCAGCTCTCAGTCTCCTTACCTTGCCATCCCAGAAATCTCAGTCCTGGTCAGGTCCCTAAAACTCTAGAACCATCCAATCCCTACTCTTTGACAGCTCCAGGTCTCTTCCAGAAAGTGTCCTGGGTTTAACTCTGACTGGTCCCAGAACCACCATAGCCCCAGGGTTGGGAAAGGCTTCACACTGCTGAGGAGGGAGAAAGAAGGGAGGTAGCTCAAAGTCCTTAGCAACCTTTCCCCTCAGGAGGAGCCACAAATGGGGCTGACGGAGTTTCATACACCTGTTTTCAAATGTCCACAACCCTCAAACTGGCTGAGGGCCAGGCATGTTAGCAGCAGATAATTCCCAATCACCAGAGCCTTACCAAAACACAGTTCTCAGCCCCCATGCTATATCATTAAGGGCAAGATAGAAAAATATCATTTATATAAAATTTATATTAAAAAGTCTATAAAATATCATGTTCTTCTGGCAGTTTATATCCTTTGCACTACATATAAAACAGATCCTTCCTGACTTCCATGAAAAGTTGATTGTTATATTGTGGAGCTCCATAACAACTGGCTTTGGGAAACACACACACACACACACACACACACACACACACACACACACACACCCCTATTACTTGCTTGTTTTTGTGGCTGACCTTACAGAATACCCCCTTTCTAAGGATGCCCTATCAAGACATGAGCCAAAACATGGATGCCTGTGTGCCTTAGTGTGCTCTCTCCTTACAGAGAGAAAGCCTTTCAAAACAACACAGAAGTTATCACACTTAAGGTATCACATGCATAGATACCTCACAAGCTTTGTTTTCTATTTCTTCACTCTCATTTTGACCCACAGAGGGATAATGAAGCAGAATTTCAAGAACTGCGTCATAAGATTGTTGGTTTATAAGCACTATTCCATCTTGCCTCTGTTCTTTGTGAATAATGGAAGAGTAGGAGGAACAAGCATAGAAATCTGATTTATTTGACTTGACTACTCTGGAAGGCATCACCTCTTCCCTACTGTGCTCCTGAAGTACAAGGGAAATTCAATGGTGCAAGTACTGGCGAATAAAAAAACGGTTCAGAACTACCTTCCTATATATACAACCTATTGTAGGACCAGAAAGTATCATCACCTCTGCTTCCTATCCCATCCTGCATCCTCAGTCACATCCTCCAGGACAGGAAAGGTTATGTGGGGGATTCGATTCTCTCTGTTTGGGCCTAGCTGAAAATCCAAGGAGAAAATCCCTAATGTTTTCTCATGATAAACATTTGCAAAATTAGTTATTTTAGAGCTAGACAAAGACGACTAATAAATCTTCCTCCTGGTTAAAAGTGATGGTTTTTTCTGATGTTTGGAGCTTGAGAATGTTTCATTTGGCCAGGTGAAATCTTATATATGCCCTATCTGTACTACAGACAAGGCTCCCAGGTAAAGTGTAATCAGTCCATTTCTCCCACCATGGTAAGGTCTATCCAACACCCTACTCCCAACGCAGAGGACACAAGAGCATGCAACATTTCCACAAGTATGGCTTATTCCATGACTTGAGTCTCAAAAACTGAGAACTCAGTACCACAGTTCAGATGCATATCATACCAGACAAAACCATGGTTGGCCAAGTCATAGCATCTTTGATTTACCTGATATAGCGTCTATAATTTCCTGGTTGGCTAGAAAGCCATACTCAGTCAAATTCCCTTTCTGATATTTAAAAAGAGAAAAAGAAAATCTCAAAAACAGTTATACGCAACACAGAAAAATCTTCCTCTATTACTAATTTAAACATAGATTAAACTCCATCAAAGTCAGGAAGTCATACTTACACATCATCTATACGGAATAGCTGTCAGGGTCACCCAGGGTCTTAGGACACATTGCAGCTGGGCAAGTTTATGCTGCAGCCAGTACAAAAACATTGACATTGCCTCAAGACACTACAGTGGTATTACAGGAGGAGGTTTGGCAACCAGAGTTCTAGGAAACAACCTAAACTGGGTGACCTCATGCAAGTCACTAAACTTCTCTGGATTTAAGATTCTTTGTGTACTAACAAGCGATTTTAATAGGATGATCCCTTCTAACCTTAAAATTCTATTCTTTTCCTGCTTTCATGGAGTCTTGAAATTTAATTCCAGCATGTACATTTGTAGGGCTTTCATTCCCAGAGCATACTGTTCATGACTATAAAACGTGTCCTTTATAGTAAACCACTTACTTTTGGTCTTCTCATTCTAACGAGTCTACACATACATTTTGGAAACAGTACATATATGATCTGTAAACGCCTTGGCCTTGGACAGGCAAATGATAGCATATAAGGATGAGGTCTTCAGAAAAACACTTTTATGACTAAACATGTTGTGCTGTTAAAAAGAGACTTGCATATTTTTTCTCCTAGTTACTTTACCAAATCAAATGCAGCTGTAAGATCAATTCTCCTTCCCTGTAATCTGTTCTTTAGAAAACAATGATGGTGTGATACAGTTTCCTTACAGGTTTGTCCAAAAACCTCTCCTACATAATAAATTGAGTTTAAAGTTTACGGCCACAGAAGGATCATGTTTCACCTAAGAGTCAGGCATTTCTTTTCATGCTTAAGTTTCCAATAGAGGAAGTCATTTGTTGGGGAGAGCATGCACCACATGCAACCTTCTTACAAACACAAGGGTGGGTGAGGAAAGGAGAAGAAAAGTTCACTGAGTCCTGCAAAGAGAAAGAGTTTTGAAAAAATGGCTGATTGGAAACAAAGTGCCTGGCAAATGCTTTGAGGCTTAGCAGTGGAGCCACCTGCTGCCCCTAGCTCCCAACCCCCGATCTGCAGCCTCTGAGGGTCCCATTAGCTCTAGGAAGCCTCTCTTTCCTCGTCCAGGACAAGTCACATGAGTAGGCAGAATGGGGGAAGGTATACTGTATTCCCTCATTATAACTGATATGACTCTTTCTGCCGTCTCTCATAGCACTGAAAATAAAAGTGAAGGAGATAACCTACATCAACCGAGATACCAAAATCATCCTGGAGACCAAGAGCAAGACCATTTACAAGCTGAATGGTGTGTCCGAAAGGGACCTGAAGAAATCGGTGCTGTGGCTCAAAGACAGCTTGCAGTGCACCTGTGAGGAGATGAACGACATCAACGCGCCCTATCTGGTCATGGGACAGAAACAGGGTGGGGAGCTGGTGATCACCTCGGTGAAGCGGTGGCAGAAGGGGCAGAGAGAGTTCAAGCGCATCTCCCGCAGCATCCGCAAGCTGCAGTGCTAGTCCTGGCATCCTGATGGCTCCGACAGGCCTGCTCCAGAGCACGGCTGACCATTTCTGCTCTGGGATCTCAGCTCCCATTTCCCAAGCACACTCCCAGCTGCTCCAGCCTCGGCCTGGACAGCTTCCCCCTGCCTTTTGCACGTTTGCATCCCCAGCATTTCCTGAGTTATAAGGCCCCAGGGGGCCACAGGAGTGGATAGCTGTTTTCGCTTAAAGGAAAAGCCCACCCGAATCTTGTAGAAATATTCAAACTAATAAAATCATGAATATTTTTTATGATGTTTAAAAATAGCTCACGTTAAAGCTAGTTTTGAATAGGTGCAACTGTGACTTGGGTCTGGTTGTTTGTTGTTTGTTGTTTTGAGTCAGCTGATTTTCACTTCCCACTGAGGTGGTCACAACGTGCAAATTGCTTCAATTTTCTCTGTGGCCCAAACTTGTCGGTCACAACCCTGTTGAGATAAAGCTGGCTGTTATCTCAACATCTTCCTCAGCTCCAGACTGAGACTCAGTGTCTAAGTCTTACAACAATTCATCATTTTGTACCTTCAATGGGAACTTCAACTGTTACATGTATCACATTCCAGCTACAGTACTTCCATTTATTAAAAGCACATTAACCATTTCTATAGCATGATTTCTTCAAGTAAAAGGCAAAAGATATGAATTTTATAATTGACTTGAGTACTTTAAGCCTTGTTTAAAACATTTCTTACTTAACTTTTGCAAATTAAACCCACTGTAGCTTACCTGTAATATACATAGTAGTTTACCTTTAAAAGTTGTAAAAATATTGCTTTAACCAACACTGTAAATATTTCAGATAAACATTATATTCTTGTATATAAACTTTACATCCTGTTTTACCTATTCTTTGTCTTCTGTCTTGTCTTCTTAGTAAAAGGAACTGGGAATGGAGCTATGCATGAGACGTCACTTCCTTCCATGAGCCCAGCCCTCCAGCAGTTTAAAGTGATCTACTTCTCAAGTGACTCAGAAAGTGTCTCCCCCTCCACCACCCTGCCCCGTATCTCACAGATTTCACCGCTGCTGACCCTGTAGAAGCAGCGACTTGCAGCCTCTGGAAAGGGGTTGCCTTCTTTTGACCCTTCTGAGCAGTCCAGCTGCAGCTATGTGGAAACACTGCCCTAAACTTAAGGCTTATGAGCTTTACAGTTGTGCTTTTCATTTTCTGAGATTTTTCATAATGAAAAAGGATCACCATTGCAAAAATGTTAATTCCTTCCCCAACTCAAATCTAACCCTCAGATAAAGAGAGCCATGATTTGGAGAGTATCCACTGTAATGCAAGGAGGAGGAAGGGGATGGTGAAAACTTGAATTAGGATAAAAAGGAAGAGACAGACATCTGTCCATTAAATGTCCCTTAGTCCTTTCCGACTGCTATAACAAAATACCTTATACTGGGTAGTTTATAAACAACAGAAATTTGTTGCTCACAGTTCCGGAGGCTGCAAAGTCCAAGATCAAGGTGGTGGCAGATTTTGGTGTCTAATAAGGGCTCTCTGCTTCACAGATGGTGCCTTCTTGCTGTGTCCTCACATGGCAGAAGGGGTGAACAAGCTCCATCCAGCCTCTTTTATAAGGGCACTAATCCTATTCATGGGGCTCAACCCTCACGACCTAGTCACTTTCCAAAGGCCCCATCTCCTAACACCAACACATTGCAGATTCAATCTCAGCAAAAGAATTTTGGAGTGGACACAACCATTCAGACCACAGCAATGTCCATCCAAACACTTCATTTTAGTATAGGATCTCCACAGCAATTCTATTAGGCTCAGAGAGATTAAGCAGCACAGCTCATCAGAGGCAGAGCCAGGGCTGAAACTAAAGGCTTCTCTGAACACAAATTCTGCCTTTTATTCAACCTGTAAGTGGATTATAGAAACATGATGGCACTCATTTATTCAATAAATATTTATTGAGCCTCTGCAACGTGTCAGGCCGTGTTCTAAGTGCTGGGGATACAGACATTACTCTTGGTTCTTACAAAGCTTATATGAGAGAGTGAAAGAAAATAAATTTCATAATTACATATTTATAACTGATAAGTTACAAATAGAGTACAGGTAATACATGAGGGCAATGGTTTCCCCATCAAATCTGGAATTTCTAGTGGCATTCATGTAAAGCCTTTATCTGATGACATTTTATCAATTTAGTTTAAGTTTCCTGAATGTACATCCATGTTCATCTCTCTACAGCATCTCAAGTTCTTCTGGAATAAAGTTCCTACAGTCCACAGCCTGGGCTACATGGTTTGGATGGCCCCTTTCAGGCTCCTCTGGGCTGCCACTTGACTCTGCTTCTCATCTATTTCTACAACTCAGGACTCACCCTACTCACAGGGTGCCTATGAGCTGGATTAAAAGGGGGTGCTCATGGATCAAGGCCAATACTCATTTTAAATATTTAGAGTGGGAAACTAGGGACCTTAGAAAAGGCAGGGGAAAAAAAGGGAAGATAAGATAAAACAAAAAGAGAGGAAACAGTAAACCAAGGAATCAGGAATCAGAAGTGGGAAATATGTACAATGAGCCAAAACTAATGGAAAGAAAAATTTGGAAGAAACTGACCCACCTGAACGTTCCCTTTCCATTTAAGCCAAAAGTCATGTGCTCATGGAATGGAATGCAAAAACTTCAGTTCTGGGGAGCAGGTTAATGACATACATGCCTCCTTTGGTCATGTTTTAAGGAGTTAGCAGCTCTGGTATCACCCAAATGTCTGCCTCCTGTCATACATAGTCATGTTTCACTTAAAAACAGGGGAGTGTTCTGAGAAACACACTGTAAAACCATTTTGTCATTGAGTGAACATCGTAGAGTGTACTCACCCAATCCTAGATGGTGTAGCCTACTACACATCTAGGCTATATGGTAGAGCCTATTGCTCCTAGGCTACAAAGCTATAGAGCATGTTACTGCTACAAAGCTATAGAGCATGTTACTGTACTTAATACTGTAGTCAGTTGTAACACAATGGTAAGTACTTGTGTTTCTAAACATATCTAAATATAGAAAAGGTACAGAAAAATATGGTATAAAAGATAAAATATGGTACACCTGTATAGGGCAGCTCCATTATAATTTTATGGGACCACTACTGTATACACAGTCTATCACTGACCAAAATGTTGTTAGTGGTGCATGACTATATGTCTCTCCATAGACTTTCCAACTCTTCTACCTCATGCCTCTTGTTCGTATCTTTGACGAGGGCACAAGCCAATGAGACGTGCTCATTGGGGCAGAGCAGGTAGGTTTTTGTTTGATCATGATTATACCGTATCAATAATCATGATTATATTCTTACTTTTTCAACTATCAGATTTCTTTTGTGGGCAGATGAAAACGTGAATTTCCATCTACCATAGGAAGAAGAAAGTAAGTAATCAAGAATATTGGATTTCTGAATTTCCTAAGATGACTCATGATCTTAAAATGCCCAAAGTGGGGATTAGCCTAAATAGCCAGGTATAGTGGCTCATATCTGTAATCCCAACTACATGAGAGGCTGATGTGAGAAGATCGTTTGAGGCCAGGAGTTTGAGACCAGCCTGGCAACATAGCAAGACCCTGTCTCTCAAAAAACGTTTTTTAAAAACTACATATCTGCTATGCATTTAATTCCTCTTCCCTTTAATAATATAGCTTGAGAAATGAGTTGTTCTATAAGAGGTATTTATAAAAGATTTTAGGACAGCATTTTCTAAGTGAACAAAGGATGAAGGCAGTGTCTACATGCACAAACCAGTATATTGAAATTCACAGGATTAAAAACGATCAGTTTTGTCTAAAAACACCCTCCATTTCTGTCTTAGTCTGTTTTCTGCTCTGTAACAAAATACCATGGACTGGGTAATTTACAAACAATAGAAATTTATGTGCCTCATGGTTCTGGAGGTTGGGAAGTTCAAGAGCATGGTACTGGCATCCAACAAGGGCCTTCATGCTGTTTCATCCCATTGTGAAAGGAGAAAGAGTAAGAGAGTGTGCAACACACAGAATGGAAAGGGACTAAACTTATTATTTTTATCAGGAACCCACTCCCACAGTAAATAATCCACACCTGCAATAATGGCATTCATTTATTCACAGGGCAGAATCGTCATGACTTAATCACCTCTTAAAGGTCTCACCTCGCAACACTGTTGCACTGGAGATTAACTTCCCAACACATGAATTTTAGTGGATACATTCAAACTATAGCAATTCCTGATTCCCTGTTCTCTCATTAAATAATTTGGCTGGACTTTTTATCTTTCAACTCTTATTTACTATCAAGTTTGCAATGCTCTTAATGGATGGGGTTACCTTGAAAAGCAAATCCTAGTATATGTATCCCTCATGCAGTCACTGAATCTGGATTATTGAACAATTTGATTTTTGCCTATGAAACACACTGCACAAACACAAATTAATTTATTAGCTCAGCAACTATTTACTGAGCACAAACTATTGACATTGGCTTATTCATTCAATAAATACAAATTGAGTGCTTACCACATGCCAGACATTGGTCTAGATGGTGGATACACAATGATTTTGCCATCCTTCAACTTGTATTCCACAGGGATTGTGTTAGGCACTGGTAATACAGCAATGAATCCTTCTCAAAAGGAACTCATAATCCAATAAGGAAGAGAGGCATGCAAACAAATAACCCCAATGCTCTATGTTAAGAGGGAGATATGTACATGCACCAGGGATGGCTTAGAAGAGAGAGTGGTTCACTTGAGTTGAAAATAGAATGTTGGGTTTAAGTGGAGATTAGGATCTGGGCAAAGGAATTTATAAGAAGAGAACTTTTAATAAGTTGAACCAGAACATCTTCTATTAAGACACAGCCTTAGAAATTAAGTATCATCAGTTTTACATATTGACCAATCAACAATGATATTGTGCAACATTATGCTGAAGCTATTGCCCTAGACACTACAAATAAATCTAGCATAAGACCCATAGATTTTATAGTCAATAACATTAAAACATTCTCAACTTGCAAAATGATTAAATACATTATTGCTCAGAAACAAATACTAATTAAACATAATAAAACAAAATACCTTAAAATATACTCCATTACTGTCCAGAGAGTGATACAGATAGGTAAATGCTAAAAAAAAGTTCAATTACTAAAGGTGTCAGTTAATGCAGATAGTGTTAGAAGGGCAAAGCAAAGAATCTGTCTCAAGATGTTCCAGTTCAGAGTAGTAATAACCATTAATTTATTATTTTATGTAATGAAATGAGAAAAGCACTAGAGCTTGGTGTCAGTAACCGGTACAAAATTTTCTACAGCTGTATCATCTAAAGTATATTAAGATAAATCACTTAACAGACTAGAAGCTGCAGTAAAAGTATCAAGTTCCTTGGTATAACTTTTGAAATTCAGAGAGACCTAGGCAAGTCAATAGTTTCTTCAAGCCTCAGTCTTCTCATCTATAAATAATTAAGAACTAGTACTCAGTGAGTTATGCCTAAGCTTGATACATTCTCATCTCCTTTCCATTCTCTATGCTGAAGTGTAATTCTCAGAACTTGTTTCTGTGTCTGAAGACACCCACAGCAGGAAGGGGCACTAGTCTGCATCTGCTCTTCCCCACCACCAGTGCTCCACACACCAGCTTCTTGGTACACTGGGTAGTTCAGAGCCTGAATGGTAGCAGTTCAGGCAGGCAAGAGGAAGAATGAGATCACAAATATTATCTACTTCTCTCTTCTTCATAAAAGACTTTTCCACCCCCAAAAGAAGACTCGGGCATTTTTGTGCTGCCCTCTTCTCCCTTGGCTTCCCTAAGAAGCATCAAGGTTCCAGTCTGCAACAATCAAAGTGCTGAGAGTCAGTTCCATTACTCAGCAACCTTACACTGAGTACTCAGTATGTGCAAGGTACTGTCCTAGGTGCTGGGATTCCAATGATGACCAACACACGATGGCTACCCTTCAAGAAGCTCATGATCTAATGTAACAAATACACATATGACGGACAATAGTAACTGAGACCCAAACCTCCCCAAACATCCCTAAACACAGTCTTCCTGGGCCCCATTTGTTCTTATGGGTAGCAATAAGTTCATATTAAAATAACACTAAAAATCAAAATCTCCAGGCCCAGAATGTTTCACTGGAGAATTTTACCAAACATTTAAAAAAGAAATAACACCAATTTTACACAATCTCTTCCAGAAAACAGAAGAGGAAGGGATGCCTCCCAACTCGTTTTATGAGACTAGTATTGCCCTAACACGTAAACCAGACAAAGACAGCACACACAAAAAAGAAAACTACAAATCAATATCTCCTGTTAACTTAGACAGGAAAATCTTCAACAAAATGTTAGCAAATGAAATCCAGCAATACATAAAAAGAATAATATACGATAACTATGCTGGTTTATTCAAGGTATGCAAGCCTGGTATAATACTCAAAAATTAATTCATGTAATCTACTATATCAACAGGCTAAAGAAAAAAATCATGATCATATCAATTGATGTGATATAAAAGCATATAAAATTCAATATTCATTCATGATAAAATCGGTCAGCAAACTAGGAATGCTCTTAACCTCGAAGAGCATCTACCAACAATCCTACAGTTAGTATCATACTTAACGGTAAGTGCTTTCATTCTAAGATCAGGAACAAGGCAAGGATGTCCACTTTCTCCTTTCTTATTCAACATCATATTGGAAGTTCCAGACAGTCAAATGAGGCAAGGAAAAGAAACAACTGGCATACAAACTGTGTTTAAAAAAACATTGTCTATTTACAAAGACAATTATCTACATTTTAAAAATCCCAAGGAATCTACAAACCACTCTGAGAACTAATAAGTGAGTTGGGTAAGGTCACAGGATACAAGATTGACACACAAAAGTGACTGCATTTGTACATACCAACAAGCTGTTTGTTGTTAGTATAAAACATCATAACCATTTAGAATTGCTCCAAAGAAAATAAAATACTTAGGTTTAAATCTAAATCTGTCAGGTTCTATATTTTGATAAATCCAAAATGCTGATGAAAGACATCAAAGAAGGCCTAAATAATTGGAGAGATATGCTATGATCATAGATTTGAAGACTTAATATAGTAAAAATGTCAATTCTCCCCAAACTGACTGACAGATTTAAAGCAATTCCTATCAAAATCTCAGCAAGCTTTTTGTAAACATGGGTAACCTTATTCTAAAATACATGTTAAAATAAAAATGCTCTAAACTAGCCAAAATTATTTTGAAAAATAATATAGTGGGAGAAATCATTCTTCCCATGTTGAGGCTTACTATATAGCTACAGTAATCAGGACAGTGTGGAGGACAGAACAGATCAGCGGAATAGAACAGAATCCAGAAATGAATCCAGACAAATATACTCAATTAACTTTTGACAAAGATGTGAATGGAATTCAGTGGAGTAGAAATTGCCTTTTCAACAAAGGTGCTGGAGCAACTGGATATCCCACAGGCAAATAAAAAAATTAAAAATCTAAATCTAACATTGCATATAAAAGTTAACTCAAATGAACCATTACCTTAAGGGTAAAATATAAAACTATAAAAGTTTTTGAAAAATAAGACAAATTAATCTTTTCAAGACCTAGAACGTGGCAAAGAGTTCTTAGATTTGATACCAAAAGCACAATCCACAAAAGGAAAAATTAATAAAGTGAAACTCATAAAAATGGAAAACTTGGGTATTTAAAAGGCCCTATTAAGAGTGTAAAAAAACAAATGACAGATTAAGAATAAAAGGCTTGTATCTAGAATATACAAAGAACCCACAAAACTTAACAGTAAAAAAATCCAACAAAGCACTTAGAAAATGAGGAAAGCATGTACAGACATTTCATGGAAGAGGATGTATGTATGGTTGTGATGGTGTCTGCCATGGGCATGGGAGGAGGGAGTGGTAGTTATGTCCCGGAAACTTGCCATCTAGGTCCTATGGGACAAAGGAGACTTTCTTATAGTGCCTCCATAATGGACAAAGCTTTGTGTTTAGGGTGCCAATAAAGTGGGAATTCCAAAAACAGGAAAAGAAAAAAAGCACTTAATTTTCTGTTTTTTCAAAAAAATCATCAAAATAGTCATCATGAGAGAAAACCAGATAATTGTGTACTTATTTATATTTTTAAAACTAAGTTAATGGATTTTGGTGTTTTTGTTTGTTTTTGGAATAAAATATGGGAATGGTGTGGGGAGGTCATAATAATCTTTTAAGTGTTTTGAACTTCTAACAAATTTAACACTCACTGATGAAAGTGAAAAGCAGGGCAGGGCTCCGAGTAAAGCATGGTCTCTAATACATTTCCTAGTCTAAAACCATTAAACACTTGTCCTACAGAGGATTAGAATGTGTGCACTGGCTCACAGCAATGCAAGGCTAGAAAAGAAAAATTAAACAAAACCATCCCCAAACCAGTAAAGTTAACCTCTGCCCAACAAAGCCAGATAGATCACCAATATGAATCCTTTACGATATAAGGAGTTATGTGGGCAAAGAAGAAGGTGGGATGGATGTGCTGAGAAAGGACAAAGTAGAGAAAATAGACAATTCAACAACAATATTTGGAGACTTCAAAACCATACTTTCGAGAGCAGAAGATCAACGAGGAAATAGAAGACCTGAATGATACTATCAGCCAACTAAACCTAGAAGACATCCAGAGAATATTCTACCAAACAACAGCAAAATGCACATTTTTCTCAAGTTGTTACATAAAAAGGCCAAAGATGGTCCCTGTATATTGGCCCTCATGTTGTTTACTTCTTCACAAGAGGCTGGGACCAGTAGTTGAAAGCCCATCAGGACCACACTAAATTCTTACATCTAATTGCCATAAATATATCCTAAATAAGTATATTTTTTGCCATTTAGTGCCTATCCTGTTTTGCATGCCCTGCAGTTTTGCAAAACAGAATAGGCTCTAAATGTATCCCATATCTGCTTGTCATAGATAAGACAAACTATGTGGCTAGAAAAGACTCCACCCAATATTGCCCTTCAAAGCCATCTGATCCCAAAACTCTCCACCTTGCTGCTGAGTGACATCACCTAGACACATGAGCCCCACCTCCAATTCCCCTTCCCTCTAGAAGTTCCCTTACCCTTTTCCCCTTTTGGATGGTGGCCCTGTCTCTCGAAGGTCTCTTGCTGTGAGAGACTTCCCCTCTCCTGCAACCCTGTCCAAATACCACCAAAAAAAGCTTATTGTACAACACTGCCATCTTGTGCTCCTTTCCTTGATTAGCCCCCAAATCCTTGAACTTACCACACAAGTACAACTAGAGCGTTCCCCAGGATAGACCACATTAGGCTGTATAACAAGCCTCAATAAACCTAGAAGGACTAAACCCATACAAAGTATGCTCTCCAACCACAGTGAAATGGAGTTAGAAATAAATAACAGAAGGAAATTTGAGGAACTCACAAAGATACAGAAATTAAACAACACATTCCTAAATGTGCTTGACATTTAGGTGAATGAAAACAAAAACCCAACAATGCCAAAATGTATAGGATGCAGCTAAAGCAATGCTCAGAGGGAAATAGCTGCAGATGCCTATATTTAAAAAGAAAAAAAGATCTTTGTAAAGCAATAATCTAAACTTCTACCTTAAAAAATAAGAGTAAACGAAGCTCAAAGCAAGCAGAAGAAATGAAATTATAAAGATTACAACAGACTTAAATAAAATTGAGAATAGGAAAATAATAGATAAAATCAATGAAAAGTTTATTCTTTTAAAAGATCAATAAAATTGACAAAACTTTAGCTAGTCTGACCAAAATAAAAAGAGAGAAAACCCAAATTACTAAAATCAGGGATAAAAGTGGCCTATTACTACCAACCTTTCAGAAATAAAAGAGATTATAAGATAATACAATGAACAATTATATGCTAAAAAATTGGATAACCTAGACAAAATTGAGAAATTCTTAGAAAGACAAAAAATTTCAAAACTGACTCAAGAGCAAGTAGAAAACCTTTATAGACTTACAACAAGGAAAGAGTTTGAATCAGTAATCAAAAAACTTCCCACAAAGAAAAGTTCAGGCCCAGATGGTTTCACTAGTGAATTCCAAACATTTAAGGAAGAATTAACATCAGTCATTCACAAACTTTTCCAAAAAAAAAAAACAAAACAGAAGAGGAGGGAACATTTTCCAACTCATTCTATGAGGTCAATATTACCCTGATACCAAAACCAGGAAAAGAAATCACAAGGAAGGAAAACTGTAGACCAATATTCCTTATGAACATAGACGCAAATATCCTTAACAATGAAGCTGTATATTAAAAGAATTATACAACATGATCAAGTGGCATTCATCCCAGGAATGCCAGGTTGATTTATCATATAAAGAACAATCAATATAAGACACTATATTCATGGAATAAGAGAGAAAAATCACATGACTATATCAACGGATGCTGAAAAGCACTTGAAAAAATCCAACATCTTTTCAGATAATAACACTTAGTAAACTAGCAATAAAAAGGAGCTTCCTCAACCTGATAAAACCATCTACATAAATCTCATATTTAACATCATACTTAATAGTGAATGACTGAATACTTTCCCTTTATGATCAGGAAAAAACAAGTATGGTACTCTCTCACCACTCTTATTCAATATAGTACTAGAAGTTCTAGGCAACACAATATGGAAAAAAGAGAAAACCAAAAAATGAAAGAAAGAAGCAGAAGAGAGGAAAGACAGAGAGCCTGAGAATCCAGATTGGAAAGGAAGAAGTAAAAACAACTACTTCTATTCACAGAAAACATGATTTACATATAAAAAATTCTAAAGAAGACACTGAAAAACTACTACAACTAATAGGAATTCAGCAAGTTTACAGGATACATAATCAATATGCAAAAATCAAATATATTTCTATAGCAATGAACAATACAAAAATAAAATTAAGAAAACAACTATTTAGCATTAAAAACAATAAAATAATTAGGAATAAGTTTAACAAATGAAAAGTGTAAACTTGTAAACTGAAAACTACAAAACATAATTGAAATAAATTTTAAAATTAAATAAATAGAAAAGCATCCCACATTCCTGAATTGGAAGACTTAGTATTAATACAGTGATATTCCCAGATTGGTCTATAGATTCAATACAATCTTATCAATATTCTAGCTGCCTTTTTGGCAGAAACTGACAAACTGATTCTAAAATTCTTATGAAAATGCAAGGCACCAGGAATAGCGAAGACAATCTTGCAAAAGAAGAACAAATTTGGTGGGGTGGAGGGAAGAATCAGGAAAGTTGGATGACTCACACTTTCCTTTTTTAAAACTTAATACAAAGCCACGACAATCAACACACTGTGGTACTGACATAAGGATGGGCATATAAACTAATAAAATTGAATTCCAAAAGAAACCATTATATTATGATCAATTGATTTTTCACAAGGGTGCCAAGACAGTAATTCAATGGGGGAAAGAATAGTCTTTACAACAAATGGTACCAGGACAATTGGATAGCCACATGCTAAAAAAGAAAGAAAAGAAAGAAAATCAAGAAAAGGAAGGAAGGAAGGAAGGAAACTAAATGAACTTGGACTCCCTACCTCACACCAAATATAGAAATTGATTCAAACTCAATCAAAGACCTAAATCTAAGAACTAAAATTATAAACTCTTAGAAGAAACATAGGAATAATTTTTCATGACCCCGGATTAGGCAGCGGTTTTTTAGATATGACACCAAAAAAAAAAATGGGTAAATTTAAAATTTTCATGTTTCGAAAGTTTTATCAAATAAATGAAAGGACAACCCAAAGAATGAGAAAAAAAATTTGCAAAGCATATATCTAACAAAAGACTGGCACATAGAATATATAAAGAACACTTAAAATTCAACAATAAAATAACTAATAACTCAAATTAAAAATGGACAAAGGAACTGAATAGACTCTTCTCCAGAGATATTCAAATGGTCAACCTGGGCAACACAGTAAGATCTTGTCTCTATAAAAAACTAAAAACTTAGCCAGGTATGGTAGCATGTGCCTGCAGTCCTAGATACTGGGGAGGCTGAGGCGAGAGAATCACTGTCACACCCTGCATTCCAGCCTGAGCAACAAAGTGAGACCTCGTCTCAAAAAAAAAAAAAAAAAGACATTCAAATGGACAATAATGACACAAAAAGATGCTTAGTATTATTAGTCTCTAGGAAAGTATTTAATACAAATCAAAGCCACAAAGAGATATTACTTTATACCCACCAGAATGGCTAGAGGCAAAAAGTCAGATCATAACTGTTGGTGAGAATGTGAAGTAATCAGAACCCACATACATTGCTACTGGGGTTGTAAAACGATGCAGCTACAACTGGAAAACAGTTTACCAGTTCTTCAAAATCTTAAACATAGAGTTATCATATGAACCAACAACTGCACTTGTAGACATATACTCAAGAGAATTAAAAACATATATTCATAAAACATTTGTATATGTATTTTCATAGCATCATTATTCATAATAACCAAAAAGTCTATCAAATGATGAGTGGATAGAATGTAAATGTCTTTGTAATGAACTATTATTCAATTATAAAAAGGAATGAAGTACTGATACATACTAAAACATGGATGAACCTTGAAATAATTATGCTATGAAGCCAAGCACAAAGGCTTCTTGTATGATGCTATTTATATATATTTATTACAAACCATAGAGACAGAAAGTAGACTCGTGGTTGCCAGGGGATAGAAGGGGGAAATAGGGAGTGACAGCTATTTCTTTTTGGGGTGATAAAAA
The DNA here is from genome assembly GCF_049350105.2 of Macaca mulatta. Lineage (NCBI taxonomy): Eukaryota > Metazoa > Chordata > Mammalia > Primates > Cercopithecidae > Macaca > Macaca mulatta. The sequence goes on along the minus strand of NC_133410.1, from coordinate 162,365,769 downwards.
TGTTCTGGAATTAGATAGTGGTGATAGTCATTTTGTGAATATACTTAAAAAACACAGAATCATAAACTTTTTTAAAAAGGATGAATCATAAAGTATATAAATGATACCTTAAGCCTGTTTTGTTTGTTTGTTTGTTTGTTTGTTTTTTAAGGCAGATGTTCCAAGATCACAGAGTTAGGGTATATTATAATTAAGACTTGAGGCCAAATGTGTTTGATCCTAAACGCCACTGTCTTAACTACCAACTATATTCCTGTACCTCCTTCCTTTCTCACATTATAGACGTCCTAGGAAATGTTATTCACTCCTGGAAAGTTTGCCACTGTCGAAAACTAAATCTTTATCTCTAACCTTTCTTCTGACTTCAGTTTGTCTCCTAACTGTGGACAACTATGTCTGTGTAGCCTAGAGGTGTCTCAAAACGAATACACATTAAACCAAACTTAACTTCACTTACCACCTTTTCTTCCTTTTCTGAACAGTCTTATTGGTAGTTAATCCCTTATTGGCTGGTGTCCTTTCCATTGCTCATGCCATTCAGAAAGCAAAGATAATTACCCAACCCTAAGTTCAGTAAATGATCAAGTTTTTCTTGCTTAGGTTACCAGTTCTGACCATGTTATTTGGCGATTCTTCACGCAAACAACATATTACCAAGAGACTTTTTCAATTTCACTTCACTGCTAATAATGCCTTAAGTATATACTTACAGTACAGACAAATTAACCAAGGGGTAAAAATAGAGACCCTCTCTCCAAAACAGTCCAGAGAGCAAGGCAGGGCTCTGATTCAAGTCTTGTAGTGAGTGTGTGGGCCCAGATAATGCCCTTCTCCCACATTTATCACAGGCTAAAGTCACTACCAAAACCATGGCCATTTTCAAGGGTATCTGTAAGATCATCAGGAAAATCTTACACTAGTAAAGCCTAACTATTCCTTAGATTACCTACTAACCATCACATCCAGGATGGTTTCTAAAATTTTCCTTCTTTCAAAGCCCCATAGAACGTTTTTACTACAAAAATTAAGCATATTAATCAATTTTATATCAACATATTTAATTTTAAAAATACTCAAATTTAGGCCGGGGCAGTGGCTCACACCTGTAATCCCAGCACTTTGGGAGGCCAAGGTGGGTGGATCACCCGAGGTCAGGAGTTCGAGACCAGCCTGGCCAACATGGTGAAACTTGATCTGTACTAAAAAGGGCGTGTTGGCAGGTGCCTTTAATCCCACGTACTCGGGAGGCTGAGGCTTCAGAATTGCTTGAACCTGGAAGGAGGAGGTTGCAGTGAGCAGAGATCATGCCACAGCACTCCAGCCTGGGTGACAGTATGAGATTCCATCTCAAAAAAAAAAAAAAGAAAAGAAAAGAAAAAAGAAAAATACTCATACTTAGATAACATGCCTAGCACAAAATTTTTGTTTATAACCACTTAGTAACTTGGAATATTTGAAATCCTTTCCACAGAAAAGGCAAAATCAACTACAAAAAAAACCCAAAACACAGATATTCTATTTCTGATACTCCCAAATAATGTAAATGTGTTTTATTTTCCTGTGTGCACTATTCTAGCTATTCTGCAAAGTGCTAGGATTACTGCATTTATAGGATAAATTTAAAAACCAACTGTATTGCCAACACTCACTTGTGCCACATATTGTCAGCAGTTACATGGCTAAATACCAAAATGTATGTTCACTCAATACAAGGCTAAGAGAACAGGTGGAATGGAGCAGACCAGGCCTTACCATTCGCACTGCTTGCCTTCTCCCACCCATATCTTGGCACCTCTAAGTGATGGCAAAAGCATATCCCATTTTGAGTAATAAATTATACAATAAGAAGTAGTAGATGCTTATAAGAATATATCATAAAATATGAGTATTATAAGATATACTCAACTATAAAAGTATAAACTCATTATAAAATAAGGAGTATACACTCTGCACTGCATGGAAATACGTTAAGAGCACATTTTTTAAAAAATTGTATAGGTTTTTGGGGAACAGGTGGTATTTGGTTTACATGAGTAAATTCTTCAGTGGTGATTTGTGAAATTATGGTGCACCCATCACCCAAGCAGAGTATACTCTGAACCCAATTTGTATCTTTTTATCCCTCAACCCCTTCCCACCCTCTCCTCCTGAGTCCCCAAAGTCCATTGTATCATTCTTATGCCTTTTCATCCTCATAGCTTAGTTCCCACTTATGAGTGAGGACATATGATGTTTTGTTTTCCATTCCTGAGTTACTTCACTTAGAATAATAGTCTCCAATCCCATCTAGGTTGCTGCTAGTGCCATTGATTCATTCGTTTTTATGGCTGAGTAGTATTCCATCGTGTATGTATATAACACAGTTTCTTTATTCACTCATTGACTGACGGGCATTTGGGCTAGTTCCATATTTTTCCAATTGCGAATTGAAAAGCACATTTTATATCTCTTTTCTTAAAGTCTGTATCCTGCGCCAAGTTCTCAATGGGCCTGTAATGGATAAATAAGGAAAGGCTGTGGCCACACTGACAATGACACCCTCTCCTTCCTGGAGGAACCTCTGCAGGTGATGAGCTAACGAAAACCACCTGTCCTCACTCTCCCTGCATAAGCCAGTGAGCGGCCTGGGGGCAGGATCGCCCATTTGATTTGGCTCCAGGCCAGGTATTTACAAGCTGTAGTGGTGCAATGAAAGAAGATTGAAAGAGGGTCTCTGTTCTCCATGCGTTTGCAGTGGGTAGCTGACATACTTACAAGCATCTTTAAAACAAAGCAGTCTGGAGTAGAGGGAGATGCAAAAAGTTGGGAGCAAAAGGCTGAGAGATGTATTGCCACTGGGTTCTGAGAAAGCCCGGGGAGGGAACAGGAGAGGGGTGGGACTTTGGCAGATTTAAATGAGGAAATGAAAGGGCTTCACAAGCAGAGGGGATGGCCCAGAAGTCCTTATTCATCTTTATTTGTAAAATGAGGATTATTATAATAACCTACCTGGTACCGAGTGTAAGGTTCTAATCATGAGTTGTCCTGGTTCTTGGTGCGTTGAACAAAGAATTGAACAGCACCCGCGAGCAAGCAATGAAAGCCTAGATTTACTGAAGCAGAAGGCAATAAGACCGACAGCACACTTCACAGAACGCAACCAGAGCCACAAGTGGCTCAACAGCCCGGGTAGCAAAGTCTTCTGGGGTTTCAGTACCCTCTAGAGGTCTCTCATTGGTTACACCATACGTAAATGAAGGGCTAGCTCACCGCCAATCAGAGGCCAAAGTGAATTGGGCTGCAGCCAATCCACGAAGGTATGATTGGCACCCTATGCAAATGAAAGTCCTAGAATGGCCCACTCATAGGCCAGAGTGCAGGTTTGGCCCGTGGCCAATCAGACGCTGGCATGGACTGGTGCCTTATGCAAATAAAGGTCCTAGAATGGACCGACAGTAGGCCAGAGTGCAGGTTCTTCCTTTTAATTTAGTTCCAGGAAGTTTGCGTGAATTGGCCTTAGGTTCCCTGCCTTCAGACCCCATTCTCCCGCCTCAATAGTGCTGTTTTAGGATTAAATATATGTAAAGCACCTGACACTATTCAGGAGTATAAAATGTTTTAGCTATTGTCATGGGTAGAAAGCAGAGTAAGAGTTCAGGCCAGAAGGAGGGCAAAAAATAACTGTGTGCTCTTGGTGCTTCTATAACTGATTGTTTCAAGCCCCTAGGGAAGACAAATATCTAAAATCAAGAAAAAATAAGAATATTAGTACTTTTCTTTCACCAGAATGCGACTTTTTGGGACAGAGGTGCATGTCATCTTGCACCTCTGGCAATTAATCTGAAGTATAGGAATTATGAGGGCAAGTCCTTGGTCCTAACTAGAAATGAAAACAAAAACACAGGACACGGTATCAGGACAGGATTTCCTGAGGGCACCTCCAGTGAAGCAATGGGCCTCCCCACACAACCTAGGGGTTAGGCCACTGGAACAGCAGTGGTTGCTGCTACGCATTCTTAGATAAAGCAATTCATCTCTTTTGACTTAAATGTCTTCATCTGTGAACTGTGGATGGTGATACCTATCACTGGGAGTCCTTTTGAGGATTAAATAATATCAGACATATATCGCACTTAGCCAGTGCCTTGGCACACTGTTGGTGTTTGATAAATATTAACTCTTTTTATAGGTAGGACAGTGGAGACTCGCTTGCCTGGGACGGGCTGTTTGGCTTCTTAGTAAAGAAGAAACTTCTTAGAGGAGGCACTGGGGAAAGGAAGACAAGGAGAGGGGAGGAGAAGGAGCCCCATCAAGGATTTAAATGTGGTTTTCCCTCCTGCTGAGAGGGCCCCTGCACTCAATAAACTGGAATGACCCTAGCTGAACTTCCAGGCTTGAAAGTATAGTTGTTTTTTAAAAGGAGTTCTTCTTTTTCAAGATCAATTGTTCAACAGAACTGAAAAGCTTGCCCTCGGAAGAGGCTCAATCCTAAAACCTGCAGGATAAACCATTAAAAGAAAGAATGTGCCATTACTCAATAGGGAGCAGGGAGCACCATGCATACACTGTCTGAATGCTGCGACTCTGCTGCCTCTTCTATTCGAAATTAACCAGAAATCCGAGAACCTGAAAGCTGAGTCCTAGCTAACATTATTTAAATGAACCGGCTGTTACACAAACCTTAAACCACATGTCATTTGGTTGCGGGGCTGCCATGGGCCAAGAGACATTAATACTGATGGTTCCCAGCTCACAAATGAATTGTGTTCCAAACGTGCACTTGGAAGCCTGTGGTTTGAAAGGCAGAATGCACTTTTCCATAGAAGCAATGTTATAAATGGCAATTAGGGCTACAAGCCAGCTCACAAAAAGCCATGTAACCATGATATATCTAAACACCATACATTTTAGCCCAAAAGAGTGGAAATCAATAGTGTTACAATACTAATAATTAAAGGATGAGATTAAAAAGTCTTTCATTTGTTTGGAGTACTAGTGCTTAGGCAAAAACAGATTTAACTAAAGGAAGATGAAAACTCTATCCAGTTAGGCAGAGGGGCCAAGGAAAACTGGGACTGTAAGTCAGGAACCCTGACAGTTGGTAATCAGACCAACTTGCAGGATTTCTGCCAACTCTAAGGAGCTAGTGTCTGCATGTGAAGACCAACCTAGCACCCAGAAAGGAGTTTGGGGCGGGGGTGGAATGGAGGGTTAGGATGACTGAAAAGAAGTTAGCCTGGTCATTCCTATGCAGCTATTTCATCAGTCAAAATGGGACCTGGCTTCAGCATCCCTTCCCTCTTGGGTGATTATTCCTATTTATAACAAATCCAACCCTGGCCCCAAGAATCACTGGAGTCCAGAAAGTTTGGTGTCTTTTTCATACTGATTTCTGAGATCAGACAAGCTCTTGGATATTCACACAGACTGGATGGATTTTCACCTCCCAGCCCTGCCCCCATGTAGAGGAACCTCTCGCTTGCTATCCCCTTCACAGAAGATAAGTTTTGCCAGTTGCCTGGAGTCTCCCTCTGCCATCGTACTCCACAAATGACCAGCACTGCACCTGGCTGGAGACATTCTGAATCATTTAATCCAGCTTAAAGCTAAGGATCAAATACACATTTTATTTGGCAATATGAAAAAGACATGAGATATCTGTATATGGTATATGAAATATGAAAAAGACAAGAAAAGAGGAAAGGAGTAAATTGAAAAAGGAAGTTACTTGAAAAAGGTCATTTGCAAAGCAATACAATGGAATTCTGCAAGATCTAACCATTAGGTGGCACCATGGGCCCAAGGTAGTTTGGTGGCCCCAAGAAAGTGGAGGAGAAAGGGGGAAAATTGATGAGTGGTCTGTGGGTAGGAAGGCTGAACGGAGCCACAGCAGAACAAGTAACCAAACATATACAAGCATTGCTGTGAAGTGTGGACTCTGAATTAATCCACATATTCATAAATTCAATCATTAATTCCCTTAAAATTATTTTTAAAGTCTCATAAATTTTATTTATACAAATTGATTTATATCCCTTGCCCATTTATATTGATCTATGCTTTTTAAAAATTAAATTCTAGCAGTTCTACTTGTTCTGAGTACTAGTCCTTTGTCAATGAGATATATACAAATACATTCTGGTTCATGGCTTGCCTCTTTTTTAATGGCAAGTTTCTGTTGTACAGAAAATTTTCATTTTAATATAGGCTAACATTTTTTTCTTTGAAATTTGTTCTTTGTGAGTCTTGTTTAATGTATCTTTTCTTATCTTGAGACCATAAAAACATTCTTTTAGATCATCTTAAACTTTTGCTTTCTAACCACCAGTTTTGTGTTGGTATGATATAATTTTTTTTTCTTATGGATAAACCGATTACTAAATAATCAATTTTTTTCTGCTGATTTGCCACTCCTCTCATAAAACTAGTTTTTCATAAATGTATGTGCCCATTCTGTTCCTTGAGTCTGTTGATTCCTGCACCAAATATCACAATCAACTGGCTAGTGATTCTTGACCCCACCTTGTTTCTCAAACACATTTACCACATTAGCTAATTTCTTCCATTGCATCATTACAACCACCTCAGGACTCTGGATTGCAGGACATGAAGGAGGATGAACAGACTACAGCTAAAATGCTGAAGAGATTAGTGTTAAGCAGCAGAACACAGTTCATCTATTCCAGGACAGAAGACAGAGTCAGCCGCCAACCATTTGATTTGGAAAACAAAATTTCAAATTAATTAACCTTGGTTCAGTGAACTATGCCAGAAAGCATTGCCTAACTTACTGGGAAATTAGATCTTCGTTCTGAATATCTGCAATTTGATCATAGAAGAAACCAGGTATAAGAGGAGGATAGATTAGAGCAAAGCCATCATTACTGACGGGGGAGAAATGCACTTTTTGAGTTTTATTCTGATATGATTGCTGAGCTGAAGACAGAAGGAAGAGCTGGAGACAGAAGGAACGTACATGGGTTTCCAGTGAAGTATGTGGGTCTTTTTGGTGCCAATCAATCAGGAGAGAGAGTTTCAAATCAGGGACCTAAGACTTATATAACAATAACAGGTCAGAATTTTATAGAAAGGGAACATCCATCTCCATATGGACTATTTTCACTTCATTATTTTGCTGCCTTGGGAGAATCTAGATGAATGTGAGGATATCCTGGGCTGGAGAGAAAAAAAATGGCTCTTGCCACATGAACACAGGCCACAAGATGGGTAGAGATGTAACATGTCCAAATGAACCCACTATTTTTGTGTCCCCAAATCTGCTGCTCTTTCAATATTCCCATTCTCAGTAATGGCAGTGCTGTCTGCCCAAATGCTACACTGCCCAAGCCACATGCCTGGGCACCATGCTTGGAGATGAATCAAGTACAGTAGATTCTATTACCTAGTTCTCCCATCCCCAAACACATCTCTCCATCTCCCTCCACTCCACCCCTGCACATACTCACTCTCACCATCAAGGACACTGTCATCCTGAGAGCTGAAACTACAGCAATAGCTTTCTGGCTGATCCCTCTGTCTTGAGTCATAGTCATAGCCCTCTTCCCCACTCTTGAAGCCAAAAGGCAAGTCTGGTAATGTCATTTTCTTGCTTAAAACTCAGTAATGGCTTCTCATTCTCCTGAGGCTACAGTCTAAACTGTTTAATATTATTTATGTGGATCTGGTGGATTCAGCCCTTGCTGACCTTCACAGCTACTTCCTTGAGAGATTAAGAACCCAGACCATGAAGTCAGTTTTCTGTGGGTTCAAATTCCCACTGCCCCACCTATTAGCTTCAAAATTTGAACAAACTTCTGGACCTCTCTGTGCTTCCGTGTTCTCCTGTGTAAAAAGGGGACAGTCACAATGCCCACCTCACAGGGTTGTCACGAAGACTGAATGAGCTAACACAGGTAGAGTGCTCAGGTCGGCACCTGGCACACGGTATGCATTCTATCAGTGTTAACCATGATTTCTATTTCTCCAATTCATTATGCCTTCTCCAGCCTCTGGGCTCTCACATCCCCTATTCTCTCCATCTCAGACACTCTTTCCAACACATTCTCATCATGCTACAAGGTAGTCTTCAGATGTAGGCAACAGCCCCAGCGGCACCTGAAAACTTGTTCAAAAGACAAATGCTCAGGCCCCACCCTAGACCTACTATATTAGAAACTCTAGGGCTCAACTCCAGCAATCTGAAGGTTTTTGTTTTGTTTTGATTTTTGATAGAGTCTCGCTCTGTTGTCCAGGCGGGAGTGCAGTGGTTCCATCACAGCTCAGGCAGCCTGAACCTCCCGGGCTCCAGCGATCCTCCAGCCTCAACCTCCTGAGTAGCTGGGACTACAGGACTACAAGTGTAGCACGCCCAGCTCACTTCTGTATATTTTATAGAGATGGGGTTTCACCATGTTGCCTAGGCTAGTCTCAGACTCCCGGGTTCAAGCAATCCGCCCGCCCTGTCTTCCCAAAGTGCTGGGATTAAAGGCATCAGCCACTGTGCTTGGCCAGCACTCTGAGTTTTAACAAACTCAGCAGTCCTCCATGGGATTCTGATGCCCAGTTAAGGCTGGAAAACCAAGGCATCATCCGTGATAATTGTACTTAGATGCTTATTTTTCTCTATCCCCTGTTAGGCTCTACGTTCCACAGTGGCAGAGAAATGTCCATCTTAGTCCGTTTATCTCCTTTGTAGGTGTTGACAAATAGGAGCCATCACACACTGGAATGGAGTAAGCCATATTTCATAGGACACAAGATCTAATTCCGTGCTCCTCTTTTCTGTTTCCCCAAATCAACACAGAGGTATTTCTAAAGTCTTGCCTAAAAGTCCCAGCTTGTTCTCAACCTTGAAGCCAGGCTTAGGCTCAAGCTGTAAAGGGGGAGGGGAAACCCTGGGGGTAGAGGGGCAAAGGCAAGATGCTTGCGTCCCAGGGGCCCTGCATGACCTGGAGCAGCACAGGGGCCAAGAGGGTCTGCGCTCTCCCTAAACTGGAGTTTCTCTCCGGCACCATCTTTGGTGGAAGCACAGATAACTGAGGAAAGTCTGTATCTGCACAGCCATCCGAACTCCTGCCTCCTAACAAACACCTCTGAGGAAGAGAGCTGAGGAATCAATCTCTCTCTCTCTCTCTCTCCCCCCCTCCCTCCCCCTCCCTCCTCCCCTCCCCCCTAGGCCCCCTCACAGTCCTCCCCATTCTTCCCCTCCTCCCCAGCCCCCCCCTCCACCCTCCCCAGCGCCATTTCTCACTCCACTCCTCTACTCCCCTCGCTCCCTACCCACTTCTGACCCCTCCTCCAGTCCTGCCGCCGGGTAACAAAACCGCTGGTTCCCGCCACACGCACCCGGTAGGCTCAGGACGCCTTACTGGCGGCGATGGCTGGCTGAATAGCTTCCCAACAGAGAGGCCTGAGGTCCTGAAGGAGCCGGGGGTGCTGGCGACCTCGAGGCCGCTGCTGGGGAGGAGGCTGGCCAACGTACAGGGGGCGGAGGCGGGGCGCGCCGGGAGGCACCCATCTCCCGCCCCGCACAGCCCAGGCGGGGCCGCCGCTCCGCCGCAGATCCGGCTCTCACCCTCGGCTCCCGCGGCCCCGCGGCGCCTACTTCTGCGGACTCTGCGGGACCCTCCCCCGCAGGCGCTGTGCGCTGGAGAAGGCACAGGCGCGCAGGCATGGCCGCGGGGGCGGCCGCGCGGAAGGCAGAGTCGGTGCTGGAGGCGCCCCCGCAGCAGGAGCAGGTACCGGCGCCGGGGATGCGGGCGTGGGGGACGCCAGGCCGGGGTCCCGGGGCTCACGCTGGTGCCAGGCAGGCTGCACAGACTGGTCTCCAAGACCCCGGGCCCCACCGGGGAGAATCAGCCCTGGAAGGACGTGGGGATGGACAGATGACCTTCTGGAAGATGCCACCGCGAGGGGTGCCAGTCCCTCCTCCACTCCCTCCCTCCCACTTCTGTGCGGTCCCCGCTACCTTCCTTTCTTCCTTCTGATCCTCTTCCTTCGCTCCATCCCTCTCCTCGCATCCTTGCACTTTCTCTTCCAGGCTCACCCCTTACAATTCTGCCCTCCTTAGTGACCGCCAGTGCCCTCCTCCCTCCTCGGCAGAAGCCCCCAGGGCCCAGAGTCAAGGTCATAAGCACCTAGGGAGGGGAAGGGGTGTGCTCCAGGCTCTTGGGTAGACCTTTCTGGTTCTCAAACTCGAGTGTCTTCAGAATCACTCGGAGGACCTGTTACCACGCAGACTGCTGGTCTGTGTCCAGGATTTCGGATTCAAGATGTGTACCCTGATCGTCAGCTTGTCTTGCCTGGTGCTCAACCTAGCCCATTTCTGCTCCTGCTGGCCTCAGTTGCAAACCCAATCTTAATTTATTCTTTATTCATAGGACAATTCTTCTTAGGCTGCATCCAGGTACCAGGAGAGTTTGGGGGTGGCAGAGGGTAGGTCTTACCTGGAGGAACCCAAATCCCATCCGTAAAATGAGGACAAAAATAACTCTTAAGGGCAAAAATAACTCTTAAACAACAACAAAAATCACTCATAGAGCGGGTAGGAAGAGATTAGTGTCCCAAAATAGGTTCAGGCAAAGAGCTGTAAGATTTCTGAGAAGGGCTTGCTCCTGACTGCCCTTCTTCTCCTCCAACCCGTGAGGGTGTGGCATTCGAGCTGGGTTTTGGGGAATGAACAGGATCTGACCTCATGGGCCAGAGAATTCTAGATAGAGGGAACAGCAGTACCAAATGGCTTGGAGATTATTTTTAATGTTGGGATGGATGGCCATGGGAAAAGGCAGAGAGAGGGGACTGTCCACTCTGACTGGCAGAAACCTAGGGGTCAGGAATGCTTATAGCAAAAAATAAGGGTGGGCTAGGCTGTGGAGGGACTTGTATACCACAAAATGGGGAAACTTATCATGAAACTCCATGACTTTCTTGCTGGTTTCAAACCCAGATCATCGAAAGGGAGGTTCTGAATTGATGAATGCATGCCAGGAGGGCCAGCGGATCTAGTACTGGTGGCTTTGCTGCTGATCTTTGCTCTTCCTTAAGGCTGGCATCACTGCCTAGTCTGCTGCCCTCAGGAGGTATGGCCTCTCTGTTGAGGCTGCCCTAGGAGGGACTCACAGCTTTTCCCTTAATCCCTATGGCAAGACAGTGTAGTCCAGGGCCCAGCAGCCAAGGCATTACCTGGGAGCCTGTTAAAAATGCAGAGTCTCAGTTCTCACGCCAGACCCACTGAATCAAAATCTGCATTTTAGCCAGACCCCAGGGTGATTCATCTGCACATCAAAGTTCAAGAAGTGCTGGTTTCTTGACTTTACTAGAGCTGGGGATAAGAAAGGGAAAATAGAGATAGTTACTGGCCAGCCTATTATCTGATAGCTTCCCTTTAGTTTGAACCTCACACTATTTTATTTTCCTTCACCACGCTTATTACTACCCGAAGTACATCTATGTGTGTATTTGATTGTCTAAGAACCTCCTTCAGCATGAAAGCTCCAGCAGACAAGCCAGGTGGTCTGCCTCGCTTGCTCCTGTATTTCCAGGATCTAGAACAGTCTCAGCAAATGGCAGGGCCTCAATAAATATGGAATGAATAAATGAACAGTAACATACAACCTTAGGATGTGAGACCCTAACTCCATCGTACCTTACTGGACAAACACCATCTCCCTATTCCCATCTTCCACCTCCCCAGCTACAACCCCCGGGGTCTTTTGAGCCTGCAACTGGTTAGGTATGTTTGAAACTCCTTAAATTTGAAGTGTGAGAGAGCAGAGAGCATGGGTTTAGGAGTTCCCTCTTCTGTTTGTGTAAGGCTGGCTTTCCAGGCTCGGATCTCTCCTGAGAGCTAAGAGGACCCACCACTTCTCCAAAACTGCTCTCTGCTTTGGGGTAGGCCACACACAGCCCCTCCTCTGCATCCACAGGCATGCAGCCTTGCCGTGTGACATGAATTCCTTACCAATGAATACAGCCCTCTAAACCTAACATTCCTACCTGGCACTCACATGTGGCCCAGGGGCATCACTAGTTTCTGAATTCATTGTTCTGGCTTTGCCACTTGGGTTAGAAAGATTTTTCTAACAGGTGGATTTTGTGAGGGAAGAGTTGAAAGTGGGGAAATCAGTTTGGAGGCAGCAGTTCAGGTGACAGATGATGAGAGCCAATTCCAGGCGTGGGGTGGCAGTCTCCAAACACATGGAGTGTGCCATGTGCCAGACATGGGGATTCAGTGTGGGGATGAGGCCAGCCCTGGCCCCCTACAGATTCAGGTAAGTAAATAAGTCATCAACAATGCAGACTGGTAATAATGTTCAAGGTGAGTAGATATCCTGGGAGGGGCCTCACTGAAAGGGTGTCCTGGAGTAAGTGGGATCCAAGGATGAGCAGAAATGAGGCAACCCAGCATGGAGGCTGGGAGTGGACGGAGAGCATTCAGGGACAGAAAAGCTCTGCTTGGCTGGAGCAGAGGGTGTGTGCAGGGGCAGTGGAGAGAAGGGAGGCTGAAATGGGATACAGGGCCTTGTAAGCCATGTTGGATTTCAGGCAGAAAGACAACAGGATCAGTCTCCCTTTAATGGGAGCACTCTTACTGTCTGAAGAGGGAAGAGAGTGAAGGCAAGGGCCTCAGAGGAGGGGAACACCCTGCATGCTGGCCTCCATCTCATCCTCCCCTAGCCACCCTAGCTAAGGAGTGACAGCCCTTGCCCCCTGTTGGTTATTCTCTATCACACATTCTATTTTCTTCATAGAATTTACTTCATTAGGCAGTTGTTTTGTTTGCTTGTTTATTGTGCATCATTTCCTCTAGAACACAAGGTCCTATTCATGAGAACAGGTACTTTGTCTTTCTCACCCTTGAATGCCAGCTCTTAACCCAGTGGCTGGCACACGGGAGGCACCACTCCATATTTGCTGAATGAATGACAAAATGAATGGCATAGAAGCCATAGGGGAGGAGAGACGGGGGCACGTTTGTGAGGCATTTATAGGCAGGGTCAACAGGAGAGTAGTGGGTTGGAGGTACAGAGTTGGTTAGGGGCAGGGATGATGCCCCAGGCTTTTCTGCTTTGAGCAATTGGATAGATAGAACAGGATGCGGTTAACCGAGAAGGGGTGGGGGGGACACGAAGTGGGAACAGCTTGGGGGCAAACAATTATATTCATTTTAGGGCAGGTTAATTCACATATCTGAGAGAGAGATTCCCAAGTGGGGCTATGTAGGAGGCATTCAGAAACATCTGGAGCTCACACAGATTTAGCTAGCCAAAAGAAAGATATAAGAGATCGATACAAATACAATGCTGGAACAGGAAAAAAGGACATGGCAACTGATCAGACAAGGAAAGGAATAAAAGAGAGGACAGAGGCAAGCTTACTCTTGTATTGTTCTTTTTAGTGACATATGTTCATGTAGAATACACTTAATGTAAAGAAGTATAAAAAAGAAAGTAAATGCCCAGGATGTATCACCACCCATGGAACATTCCTGTTAATGTCTTGGGAGCCATTCTTCTGGGCTTTTTTAATTCCACATGTCTCTTTATGTAACTTTATATTTACATAAATAGGTTCAGATTATACACAACTATTTTGAAGCATGCTTTTTCTGTTAACAATATGTCATGAAAATATTTATATGTCAGTAAATATGAATCTGTGTTATCATTTTATAGCTTACAGATTGTTTTATGTAGATATACAAAAATATGGGTCTTTTTCATCCATCGGGCTGGGTACTAGGTGGGTATTTCATTTTTAAAACAGGTATCTTTCAGTCCTTGGAAATTTTCTTGTATAATTGCTTTTAAACTTCCTGCCATCTGTTATCTTCTTCTCTGGTTCTAGAACTCTTTTTTTTTTTTTGGACATGAGGAGATTTCCTGGCCCAATTCTCTGATATTCTTATATTTTCTCTTCTGTTTTCCACCTCTTTGATTATTTCTGAGTTCTTCAATTTATCTTCAATTCTTCATTTGATTTTTTATTTCTGTCTTCCTATTTTTAATTTCTAAGAGCTTTCGGTTGTTTTTCTATATTCTTTAAAGCACAGTGTTCTTGTCATCATGGGTGCAGAACTCTTTCCTGTCTCAAACGTCTTGTGATGTTTGATTGTCCACTTGTATCTAAGGTGAGACAGTACAGCACTGTTAAGTTATTGCTACCAGGGAAAGCTTGTTGACAGGCAGTCTTCAGTGGAGGGTGACCTGGCTGGGCCTTTTCATAGAGAGAACAAGGACTGTCCATATCTATAGGTCTGTTCTCTTGGCTTAGATTGATTCATTCTGTGTGTAAGGGGCATGTCTGGCTACCAGCTAAGTGGGCAAGCCCATGTCTAACATGCCTAAGCCAAGAGCACAAATGGAGGGCCTCATGCCACATGTCTAAGTTTTATCAACTGATCTGCTCTCACAGCCCTGCCTGCAGGTCCACCTGTGGCCCGTGTAGCCACATTCTCCCTACCTGCACTGCTGGCTGCAGGCTTGAGTGGTAGCAGGGATCTGCTGGGACAGGGAAGATGGAAGTTTCAATGTACCTGTACTAGTTTCCTAGGGCTGCTATAAAAACAAATAATGTATTATCTCACAATTCTGGAGGCCAGGAGTTCAAAATCTAGGTGTCAACAGGGTCATGCTCCCTCCAAAGACTGTAGGGGAGACTTCTTATTTGCCCCTTCCAGTCTCTGGTGACTCCAGGTGTTCCTGGCTTGTGGCTGCATCACTCCAGTCCCTGCTTCTGTCTTCACATGGCCATCTACTCTGCCTTGCTACTCTGTGTTGCTGGATGTCAAACCTTCCACTACTTTCTCTTGTAAGGACACTAGTCATTGGATTTAGGACCTGCCCTAAATCCAGATGATCTCATTCTGAGGTCCTCAATTACATCTGCAAATACCCTATTGCCAAATAAGATCACATTCACAAGTACTGGGGATTATAACTCAAACTATATCTTTTGGGAGGACACAATTCAACCCACTACAGTGCCTAAACCAGGGATGCAGACTGACCTCACTGACTCCCAAGGAAGCTGTGGTAGATAGGATCTCCCACCACATACCTCACTTTTCAGACTTGGGATTTCCAAGCAGTTCCAAGCTGCTCCCAGACTACCTCACTGCAGTTAATTGAGGAGCCTCATCAACCAAGATCCCACTTAGATGGTGTGGGATGGCCAAATTTCAAAACTTTATCTCCAGTTTCCCAGAGCACAGGCTATTCTTTTTCTTCTCCCCAACCTGCCAGTCCCCTGGGGTGTCAGCCCTACATCATCTCTTTCCATTTAGGGTCTACTCACTCAATCAATTACCAGACTTTCAAAATATTTTCTTAAGAGACAGAAAAGACACCGGGCACAGTGGCTCATGCCTGTAATCCCAGCACTTTGAGAGGCCAAGTCAGGCAGATCACCTGAGGTCAGGAGTTCGAGACCAGCCTGGCCGACATGGTGAAACCCTGTCTCTACTAAAAATAGAAAGATTTAGCCAGGCATGGTGTTGGGTGCCTATAGTCCCAGCTACTCAAGAGGCTAAGGCAGGAGAATCACTTGAACCCAGAAGGCGGAGGTTGCAGTGAGCTAAGATCACACCATTGCACTCTAGCCTGGAGTCTAGTCTTGCACTCAAGCAAGACTCCACCTCGAAAAGAAAAAAAGAGAGAGATAAAAACACAGAAAAGAAAAAGAAAAGATAAAAACACAGTTATTTTGCATTTTAGGGTTTGAGATGTCTGGGGTTCTCTAAAGCAGGGCAGGGCCCCTGCAGCCTGATCTAGAGTTGATGCTGCCAGGGAGGATGGTGCTAGGGCTCTCTAGACTCACATGAGGGCTGCCAGTGTCCTCTGCTCTCCCTCCACATGCCTGGTGCCTCTCTGCCAGTGCCTCTAGTTTAACCACTACTATTCTGCTAGTGTGGGGGCCTCCAAACCTTAAATTGACTTTCGGTGAACCTTCTTTTACTAATCCCAGTTGCATCCCCCACTTCTAGACACCCCAGGACCCTGCAATCCACAGCCCTCCTGAGGGTATTTGCACACACATTCTGCTCTGCACTGCCCACATGCTGGTGGGCTTCAGTGTCTTTTGCCCTATGGTGTCCGAGTGTCCCTTTCTGCTGGCCCATCTACCGGTAGTTTCAGAATTGGCTGCTCTGGACTCCTCTCTCATTCTCTTTGGACTTGGAGGCTTATATCCTTTTGCTATTGTTCTAGTGGTGTTTGGGGAGGGAGAGGAGGTAAGTGCACTTTTTTTATTTAACATGTTTCAATAAAAGACCTCATTTTTACTTTTTTTTTTTTAAACACAGTTATTACTAGTGAGTTTAAACACCTTTCCGTAAATTGGTCATTTGTATATCTCAATTCGTGAATTTCTCATTCATGTACTTTGCCCTTTTGGACAATCTGTCTCTTTTTGATTAAATTATAAAAGCCCTTTTCACATATGATTATTAGCTTTTTGCCCCTCACATATGTTATGCTTTCCCCAGTTCAATTTGTCTTTCAAATATTGAGGACTATAATGCATTTTATTTTAAATGTCCTCAAAATCTGTCATTTTTTTAACTTTATAATTTCTGGGCTCTATATTATACTTAAAAATGCCTTTTCCACTGCAGAATTATAAACATGTTTATCCATGTTTTCTTCTAGTACTTTTAAGATTTTCTTTCACACATTTAAGAGAGAACAAGGCTTTGGATGAAATAGAAAAGTATACGTTTAGGCAGTATTTGCACAATGCCAGGACCTTTCTGGGTGATGCCAGGAAAGAAGAAGGGGATGGCATAGGGGATAATACTGGCAACTTCTCAATGGCTCCCTGTCCCCAGGTGGTCCCACCAGGTGGGTCCCTAATATTCAAATGGAAGTCACAACAGCTGGGCTCAAGTGTTGAGTTCCAAGAATGAAGCAAGCCTCAGGTAATCAAGCTGCATGAATCTCCTCCTTTGTTCCACAGGTCCCTTTCTGCTAAGTTCTACTTTGGGGGCAAAAACATTGGCTGGCTGCTCTTCTGTGCTCTCCATCAAAGTTACACGATTATGTCTTTCCAATGATTGGCCTTAAAGGTTTCAAATGACCAGATGTAGTGGGTTAGCAATAATCTAGAAAAGGTAGTCCATAGGTGGACTCTGTAGGTCATCCAAAAAGCACAGTTCTGGAGATGATCTCTGTGCTTTCCAGCTCAATTTGTAAGGCAACAAGCCCAGATTACTCCGTTTCCTGGGGTCAGTAATGATGCCTTCTTAGCAGGAGAATGTAAGAATGCTCCAAATCAGCGGAGCCTCTGGTCAGCTCTGTCTCTGAAACTTTGAACTTGGAAATGATATTTACTCACTGAGATTGGAGATATTTACTCAATGCAATCATTTAAGATATCAGCAAAACAGATGTTTTTTAGGGATGCTCAGACTCACACTTCATATCCTAGAAGCCAGAGTAGCATGGCCTGTTGGGAGACCACTCTCTGTAACTTTGACTGATTTGCCAAAACAGAACCATTGAAATGGAGCCTCATCTGATTCTCTGATCCAGGAACAGGATCAAATACTTATTAATAGTGACCTGATTACTCTTTTTTTGTTTGTTTGTTTCACGTTGTTTTAGTTCTGTAAGCAAATTATTTTACTAGAACTTTTATCCCAGATTATTCAAATACTATGTGATGCTGTTATTTTTCATGGTCTGAGTTTCAACATGGTCTTGGTTTTAACAGAAAAACCAAGAAAACAAAGATGTTTTTTGATAAGGGCCCTTTTTGTGTTTTTCAGATCTCTCATACAAAGCTTTCTGCAGAAGATGCGTGGAAGTAAGTAATTAGTATTTTTTAAGAGTTGTTTTGCTAAAAATTAGATTTTTATCTTAACAGTTGAGAAATTGAATGAAGTCATAATTTTATTTGTAAATTTTCCAGGATAGAGAAGATGGGGTAGGATACACAAATACTATAGACCAAAACACATGGATTTCATCTGTTTTCTACAGCATGATCCATAGGAAAAGATCATGCAGTTACACAAAGCTGGATTAATATATCCTTCAAAATATGGCTGTGTCAAGTTACTATTATTTTAGGCACAAGTTACTATTTATTTTAGGCACAACATACACCGGTTTTGTTCCTACACACATTGCCCCTGTGTTCTGGTACATACTGTAGGGCCATTGGGCCCTGTGAGTGCCACATGAAGTGAAATAAGAATGAAAAGCTCCTCCTTTTTTGTATTACAGGAGTCAATTTTGGATGCATTCCTACTCAAAAAAGAAAATACTACATTTGTACACCAATATATACTTTTCAAAGTACTTCAACACAGGCTAACCAATTTGAGATGCATTTTTATAATAGATTGATCTGATATAATAGATTAATAATCTTATAAAGTGTATTTTATATCTAGGCAAGTGCTATTTTAGACTGATGATGAAGTCACTCTTTTATCTATATGCCCTAAGTTCAAAGTCTGTTAATTATATAGAATATTAAAAAGCTATTTTAGATTTGGAGCTGTATAAACCACAACTAAGCACTTGTAGTTTTTCATTTTTCTTCCCATTTCTTCAGGGGAACAAGTTTGGTTTTTTGTTTGTTTGTTTGTTTGTTTAAATGAGCTTCTAGAAATCATTCTTGTCTCCTGAGCTCAGCTTCCAATACAGAGACTAATAGCCATGTAATTTTATTTAAGTTGCTTACCTGATATGGATTTCAGCTTCGTCATTTGATAAATGAAGGAGATTCATTCCATCTATGGTAACTTCCAGCACTGACATTCTGAGAGTCCCTCTCAAAGAAACTGAACTTCAGCAGCAGTATTTACTGGGCTCTGTGGGCTGATTTCCACACCTTTTCCAGCAGGGGGAACCCTTGGGATTTGGATGAGACCCTTTTCTGAAACATTCACTGCTCTTTGGAGTAGCTGTAGAAATGCTGGCAGAGGGAGAGAACCCAACCCACATACCCATCAAGTGCCTTTAAAAGGTCACTATCTCATGGCACAGACTTACCCTGCAGTGTTTTCTGGGTGGTACACTAGCTAACTGCATACTGTAACCAGATGTAAGTGGAAACTTTAAGAGATTTTGTGACTGATGGTGCCACACTAGGGATGAAAGATAATGATAACCAATATTCAGAAAGTAACTGACAGCATTCATAGTTTTTCCCCATGTTCACTCATCTTGACCCTGGGCCTCTTTCTCTTCCTCTAGGCTCATGGTTCTCAATCTTGGCTGCCCCTTAAAATCACATGGGATGCCTGAAAAATTCCTGATGTCACATCCCATCCTGAAAATCTGTATTAATTTGCTAGGAATACCATAACAAAATACCACAGAATAGGTGGCTTAAAAATCAGAAATTTATTTTCTCGCAGTTCTAGAGGCTGAAGTCCAAGATTAAAGTGCTGGCAGGTTTGGGTTGGTATGTTGAAGTACAGGGGACCAGGACATCAGTGTATGAATTTCGAGAGGGTGCAGCCCCCTAACACCCAGAAATGGTCATCTAATTGATCTGGATATGGGGGGTTAAGGTTTTTTTTAAAGCTTCCCAGTGATTCCTAACTTACAGACAAGGTCAAGAACCACTGCTCTAGGTTCTCATCAAGGCTACTCCAGAACGTTAAACCAGGTGACAAAGTATTTTGTTGATTTTCTCTACAATTGTGCAAAACTAAGCATCCAACTAAAACGGTAATGTTCAGCCATCACGGGAATGTTTGTGCGTGTCTAAGATAATACTTAAGCCTATTCTTTCTCTGTATAATAGTTCTGTAACAATTTATACAACTCATTCAAAAGCTTTCCATTGCCCCATGGATAATATTCTCTCCTCTGGCATAAGCACCATCTGCAGGGTATCCTTTTACTTGGAATAGTAGCAAATGATTTAAAATTACCAACATTGGACTGTTTTTGACTTTCAAAAATTGACGTTTCATATGATGCAGCTCAATAATAATTATTCCTCATGTAGATACAAATACAATAACATGTGCTTTATAGTCTTACAACAACCTTGTCAGTTACAGAAGGATGGTTATTTGAAATTTGCAAATGAGGAAACTGAGGCTCAGAGAGGATAAATGACTTCCCCAAGGTTGTGAGGCAATGAAGTGGCAGATCAGGGACTGGAACCCAGGTCTTCCTGGGGCTCATTAGTTTTTTTAGCCCCATCACTTAACTTAAAAGACAAGGCTGAGGCCAGCCACATGGGAAAGCAAAGGAACTAGTTTTACTAAGAGAGTCAGGCTTCTCCTCCCAGCTGCTCCTTCTCCAGATCTAGGGAAAGGGAAGAAACCAAGAAAAACTTTACAATCAAAACTTACCAACCCTTACCTTTGAAACCCCCTGTTGCTTTTTGTGAGCCAAACCCGTTTTTTTGTTTTGTTTTGTTTTTGTTTGTTGTTGTTGTTTTTTTGTTGGTTGTTTTTTTTTTTTTTTTTTTTTTTTTTTTTGGCTAAATGCACAAGGTTGAGGGCTTTATCAGATGACCTCATTTGCCGGTTCCAGCCTGCAGCAGGAGAGGATGTACAAGATGCACCGGGGCCACGAATCCATGCATGTGGAAATGATCTTGATCTTCCTCTGCATTCTGGTCATTGCCCAGATAGTGCTGGTTCAGTGGAGACAGAGGCATGGTCGATCCTACAATGTGAGTCACCCCTGTAGCTGCTGGGAGCCTGCTCCAGCTTGTATCAGCTTGACTATTTTTTTCTAGGACACATTCTCCCTTGGTTACCACTTTGAAGGAACTGCCTTGGTTTAAGTCAGTGGTTCTCAACCAGCTGCAATTTCACTACCAGGAGACATTTGGCAATGTCTGGAAACATTTTTGACTGTCAAGACTTGTGGGGGGTGTAGATGGGGAGGGGAGTTGCTACTGGCACCTAGTGGATAGAGGCCAGGGATGCTGGTAAACATCCTCCAATGCAGAACAGCTCCCTACAACAAAAATTTTCTGGCCTAAAATGTCAATGTTGCCAAGACTGAGAAATCCTGGTTTAAGTAAACCAGTTTTCCTTTCATGCATGAACAACTTCTGCCAATAGTCCAGGAAAAGAAGGATTAGGAATAGCCAAAAGAAATGGTTTAGGCTGTCTGCTATGGTTTGAAGGTATCCCCCAAAGTTCTTGTGTTGGAGATGTAATCCCCAATGCAACAGGGCTGGGAGGTGGGGCCTAATAAGAGGTGATTTGGCCATAAGGGCTCTGCCCTTGTAAATAGATTAATGCCATTAATTTTGTGGGAGTGGGTTTATTATAAAAATATGAATGTGGGCCCATTTTCTCTCTCATTCTGTCCTGCCCTCTTACCTTCTGCCATGAGATGACACAGCAAGAAGGCCCTTGAAAGATGCAAACCCCTCTGTCTTGTACTTTCCAGCCTCCAGACCATGAGGCAATACATTGCTGTTTATTATAAATTACCCAGTCTGTAGTATTCTGTTATAGCAGCACAAAACAGACTAAGAAAGAAAATTGGTACCAAGAAGTGGGTCTGTTACTATAACAAATGCCTGAAAATGGGGAAGCAGTTTTGGAACTGTGTAATTGGGCAGAAGCTGGAAGAGTTTGAAGGAACAAGCTAGAAACAGCTGGTCTTGCTGTAACAATGGAGTATGAAAGACGAGTCTGGTTAGGGCTCAGAGGAAGAAAAGAACTATAGAGAAAGGCTGAAACTTTTCAGAGATTACTTAAGTGGTCATAGTCAGAATATTAGTGAAAATATGAACAGTAAAAGCCATTCTCCTGAGGTCTCAGACAGAAATGAGGAACAAGGTATCGGAAACTGAAGTAATGGCCATCCTCATTATAAAGTCAGAAAGAACTTGGCTTAACTGTGTCCATGCTGGAGGGCTTTATGGAAGGCAGATTTAAGAGCAATGAACCAGGATAGCTGGTGAAAGAAATTTCTAAGCAATATATTGAAGGACCTGCATGGCTTCTTTTAACTGCATATAGTAAAATGAAAGAAGAGATAAATGATTTAAAGATGGAATTTATAAGTAAAAGAGAAGCAATATAAAATTTGCAAAACTCACAGCCTGGCTACGTAAAGAATAAAAAGGTTTGCAAGGGTGCAGCCAAGTGACCCTTTGATAAAGGGGATTAACACAGCCAGAAGGAAGCCAGGTGCAAGTAATCAGGACAACAGGAAAATGACCCTGAAGGCATTTCAGTGACCTTCAAGGCTGCCTCTCTCATCACAGGCCCAGGGCTCCAGGAGAGCAGAGTGGTTTGGGGTGACTCCCCAGTGTGCTCTACACAGGACCAGTGAGCAGAGCCACCTCAGGACTCTGCTCCTTGAATTCCAGCATCACTCTCCTTGGCTGCTTCAGCTGTGGCTCCAGGGAGCCCAGGTGCAGCTCAACCTGCTGCTCTGAAAGGTACAAGCTCTAAACTTTGGTGGCGCTAATTCTGTAGGCACATGCTGTGAGGGCATGGCAGCCTCCACTTAGATTTCAAAGGGTGTTGCGGACAACCAGAGGGCCTAGGCAAAGATTTGTCTTGGGGTAGAGCTGCCACAGAGAGCGCCTAGGAGGACAATGCCCAGCAGAAGTGTGGAGTCACGGCCATAGCAGAGAGTCCTCACTAGGCCTAGGGGAGTCCTTCAGGGTGGGGATGCCCCCAAGTCCTAGAACTATACAACTACCAGCATGCAACTCCAGCCCAGGAGAGCTATGGGCATGCAGCATGCAACTCGAGCCTAAGAGATATGGACATGAGATTCCAACCTGTGAGAATTATGTGGGCTAAGCCTAGCAAAGCCATGGGGGCAAGGCTGTTCCTGAGGCCTCAGGGTTCCAAACCCTACATCAGTATGCCCAGAAAGTAGGACATGGAGTCAAAGAAGATTATCCTCAAGTCTTAGGATTTAGTATTGTTTACCTTGTCGAGTTTTAGACTTGTTTGGGGCCTGTTACTCCTTTCTTCTTGCCTATTTCTCCCTTTTGGTATGGGAATGTCTATCCTCTGCCTGACCGATCATTGTATTTTGGAGGAAGAGAACTTGTTAATTTCACAGGCTCACAGCTAGAGGGGAATTTGCCTCAGGATGAATTATGCCTTGAGTCTCACCCATATCTGATTTAGATGAGACCCTAGACTTTCACCAGAACAAGTTAAGAATTTGGAGCAATTGGGATGGAATGAATATGTTTTATGTGTGAGAAAAACATGAATTTGGAGCCAGGGCAGAATGCTGTGGTTCGAGTGTCCCCCAAAGTTCATGTGTTGGAAACATAATACTCAATACAACAGTGTTGGGAGGTGGGGCCTAATGAGAAGCAGTTAGGTCATGAGGGCTCTGCCTTCATGAATGGACTAATGCCTTTATTGCAGGAGTAGGTTCCTTATAAAAGGATAAGTTCAGCCACCTTTTCTCACTGTCGCTTTCTCTGGCCCTCTTGTCTTATGCCATAAGATGATGCAGCAAGATGGCCCTCACCAGATGCCAGCCATTCAATCTTGGACTTCTGAGCCCCCAGAACTGTGAGAAATAAATTTCTTTTCATTGTAAATTGCCCAATCTGTCATATTCTAGTATAGCAGCACAAAATGGACTAAGACACTCTAATGTTGTTTCATTAGTAGTAAACTATCTTGGCATTAATGGTTTACATATCCATGGAAATGTGTTCATGCACACACTGCACTGACCTCAGCAACATGGAGCCAGATTTCATTTTCACAGACCAATCTCATTCAAGCATGTTCACCACCAGGGCCTGAGAGTCATACTGTGGGCCTTGTTGGGCCTGAGACCTTGCCATCGCAATGTTTACAGCAGTAGTTCTCAATGGTTAGAGCAGGGTGCATCAGAATCATCTAGAGAGCTTGTTAAATCAAGTTCCCAGGTCCTGTCCGTTGAGTTTCTGATTCAATAGTGACCCAAGAATTTGCTTGTCTAACAATTTCCCTCATGGTGCTGGTAATGTTGAGGCTGCCAGTCCTGGAACTACACTTTAAAATCCTCTGGTTTAGATTCAAACATGGACTAAATGGAGAAGTGTTGCAAAGGGAGAAGGTCCTCAGTTAACATTCTACATGGTTCTGGGTCTTGGAATGGCCATTATAGAGCCTGAGGGACTCAACTTGCCTGCAACACATGAAGTGTTGACTTAGACCAATATATTATTTTATTATTACCTGTCATAGAATTTATTTCCCATATAGTACAGGGTCTAAAGGAATTCTTTTGAGTTCTGTATTATATTTAAGTTTAGGTAATTTTGAACATTTTCTTTAGAAAGGGGAATCTCATTTTATTGTTTTAAAGCAAATGTATCCATTTCTGCCATGTCACCACTGTCTTATCAATTATAATAAACACCCTTTATATTGCACTTGGATAATGTTTTTAAGTAAATGAAACTAGAATCAAACCTCACTAGTACTTCACTCATATCAAAGAAAAGCTATTTAAATATATCTTAACTATGGTTTCCTTATCTGCAAAATGGAAGTATCTAAGATAAAATTTCTAGAGTCCTCATGTAGGAAGAAACCTGGATTCATAAGGAATCAGTTCATAGCCTTATTCATTCTTTCTTTATAATTAATCATTATCTCTGGGTTGATGTAGAAAAAAAATGTTCTTTTTTCATAGTAACACAGGTGTGGATTTTGCATAAGAAGCCCCCTGACCTTGAAAGGAAACAGTGCCCCAGGAGCCCGTGACTCGCACTGTGTCGTACCACTCCTGCAACATTTTCATTTTATGATTTTTTTTTTCTTTGAGTTGGAGTTTTGCTCTTGTTGCCCAGGCTGGAGTGCAATGGTGTGATCTCGGCTCACTGCAACTTCCGCCTCCCGGGTTCAAGTGATCCTCCAGCCTCAGCCTCCCAAGTAGTTGGGATTACAGGTGCCTGCCACCACATCCGGCTAATTTTTGTATTTTTTTGTAGAGATGGGGTTTCACCATGTTGGCCAGGCTGTTCTCAAACTCCTAACCTCAGGTGATCCACCCACCTCAGCCTCCCAAAGTGCTGGGATTACAGGTATGAGCCACTGCGCCTGGCCAGATTTGATGATTTTTGAGGTGGCATATGCACAAAGACCATCCTTGTCCTGTATTGAAGCACTTTGGCTCTACCTGGCCAAAGACAGACCTGCTTATGCCTCAGAATCCCCTTTAAGGACTTGTGGCCATGGAAGGGTCTGACGGTAGATGACTCAGCTACATTGGACTAGGTGGACACCCTGGACCCTGACCTCTGTTGGTTAGCTGGAGTCATCTGAGTTGTTTCCTGTTGCTAACTGCACAAGCTGTGCTACCTGCAATGCCTCTCCAGGGACTTGCTTTTGACTGCCACCTCCCCCTGATTCCTTTAGTCACCCCACTTTTGCTCTCTAAGGTTGCTATTTCTATGTCCCTCTGTCACACAGCTTCTATGTTTTATGGCTACCCAGTGGGGCTCTGTAGTCCTAAGGATCACCTTGGAGGTGACCAGATGCCTGTGATCATGCCTCTCATGATGATAATGATCATGGTGATCCTGTCTAGCACTTTGACAAAGCCAGAAGCCTGCATAAAGTCGCCCCCACCATAGTCAAGGACAGATTCAGGTCTCATGGTGCCTTGAGACTGCTGAGTTAGCTCATAGACTTGGTTGGTCTCTGGAATATATTCTACGTCTTTGCGCATTAATCCATCTAATTATTGATATCATCCCAAAGGAACAGGTTGAGTAGCCCCATTCCCCTGCATGTCTCTATTGAGGGGCTACTCAATCTGTAGCTCAAGATGAGAGGCCAGGCTTTCCCATGCTGTAGCCTTGACTTTGCCCCATGCTTTGCATCCCTTCTTGAGGATTCACCTCCAGAGTGGTCATCAGAGCACAGCCATTTCAGGCACTGTTGGTGATGTTTGCAACCATCTGAGCTGGAAATTGTTCCTAGAGTACCACTAGCTTATTCTAACACTGGCTTCCAGCTTTCTTATACTTGGGTGAACAATATCAAAAAAACCCACTGCCTAATACACTACTGAATTTAAAGTCTTTGGGATGGAATTTGACAGACATGTGTGCATAAATGCTGATCTAAATTGCCCTATCATCCAGAGAGAACCTAGCTTTTAATTGTTTTTCTTGGCATGTATAAGACTAGCTACTGAGAGCTTTGAACATGTTTATAAGATTCACAACATTGCTGGCTCTTTTCTACAAGGGGCTATATAGTGAAATTTATCTCCATGACTTGATATTGTAACCTCTATCAATATTAGTAACATATTAATATATATTATAATTACTATAACTCATAATTATACATAAAATTATTATATATAAATTTATATGTAAATTACTATTATTATTACAGCTGTGATAAGTGCTTTCTGTACTTTACCTCAGTTACCTTGAGAGGTAATTATTTTTTATCCCCTTTGTGAAATATAGTTCAGAGAAATTAAAAACCTTGGCCAAAGACATATAACTAATTAGTTGCAGAGAGGCTAGAATTCAACCTCACTAGTTATTTGCTCTCATATCAAGAACAAGCTCACTAAATATCTTTGAATTTCAAGTACAGTGACTGATCCATAGTAAATGTTCAATACTATTAGTTGACTCCAAAAGCATCCAAGAGATACTGTTTGTATATAACATTTGTGCAAACGTAATCATATGCTGTAAAAGCAGTTTGCTAATAAAAGAATCCTTTCCTAGACTTTTGTAAAGCTAGAGAGAATGCTCAAACATTGACTTACAAAGCAGTACATCTGCTTATCCTGCCTTGCCACCCCTTCTATTCTGCCTCATGCTTTTGTGTGTGTGTGTGTGTGTGTGTGTGTGTGTGTGTGTGTGTGTGTGTGACAGAGTCTCACTGTGTCACCCAGGTAGAGTGTAGTGGTGCGATCTTGGCTCACTGCAACCTCCGCCTCCCAGGTTCAAGAGATTCTCCTGCCTCAGCCTCCCAAGTAACTGGGATTATAGGTGCCTGACACTGCACCCAGCTAATTTTTTTATTTTAATAGAGACAGGGTTTCACTATGTTGGCCAGGCTGGTTTCGAACTCCTGACCTCAGGTGATCCGCCTGCCTCGGCTGGCCTCCCAAAGTGCTGGGATTACAGGCGTAAGCCACCATGCCCAGCTATTCAGTCTCATGCTTTTGCTGAGGACATTTTCCTGGGCTGATTTTGTGAGATACAGTAGGTTGGTGCAAAAGTAATTGTGGTTTTTCCCATTACTTTTAATAGCAAAAATAGCAATTACTTTTGCACCAACCTAATGTGGCAGGATGGTGAAAGGAAAGAGTACTGGCTTAGAAATAGGAAGATTCTAGCTACTCATTTAACTACAAGGAGCCTTTGTTTCCTGATATTTAAAATGATGAAATTTTTAAAAATAGGAAGGACTTCTGGTTTCAGCTCCAACATATAAAAAGCTTGGAAGTCAACACTTTTATCTTACAACAAGAAAAAAACTGGCCAAACTGATTATCAATGACTTTTCTTAGACCTGTCAGAGAATTGAGGTCACAGGGAAAACCACCACCTCAAAATCTAGAGAGACAGGTGAATGCAGGAAATCGTAGCTGAGATCTCCTTCCTGAAAGCAGAAGCAACAATGCCATACATTCAAATGTAGTAACTCTGAAGGATTGCTGGAAGCAGTGCATAAAGTAGTGTGAGAGTGAAAAACTCCTGGGAGCCACAGTCAGGGACCCCACATTTTGTTTAGGTTTTACCTCCAGCTACCCCACCAGGTTCCTATGATGAAAACCCAAGAAGTGTTCTCATGCTTCCAGCAGGGGAGGGGAAAAGTGACCACTTCGAACCAGATCCAGAATGTTCTCCATAACAAGGCCTACCACAGCAAGGGAAAAGATTAATAAGAGCCTCGTCCAATATGAGGGGAGAGAAATAACCCAACTCCAGCTTCCTCTAGCCTTCCTGTGTCACCTAAGGGGAAACAAAATAGTTGAGAAACACTTGTAAAAGCCACCCCAGGGACACAGGCCTGAAAGAGACTTAACCATATGATAACAGAATGCTCCCACTACCCTTACACCCTGCCACCACATCAACAGGTGTCCAGTGTAATAGCCAAAGGTTACAGCTGAAAGAGCTGTAAGCCTTAGACTCTATATAAGAAGGAATGTTTAGGGAAACCCAAAGACAACAGCAGAGACAGAAACAAGGACACTAGTGGAAATTGAAGACTTTGACACCTACAACTACAGCAAACATTAAACACAGCCCAACTCCTAGCCAAATTAATATAAAACCTCACACTAAAGGTCTGTTTATCTCAGCTTGTATTACTTAATACATCATGTCTGCTTTTCAACCAAATATTACAAGTCATGCTAGTAGGAGAAAAAAAACACAGTCTGAAGAGACAAAGAACCAGACTCAGATATGGCAGAGATTTTGGAATTATCAGACTAGGAATTTAAAATAATTATGATTAAAAAGTCAAACTCACGGAAGTAGAGTAGAATGGTGGTTACTAGAGGCCATAGGAGGGTGGGTAGATGGGGAAAGGGGAGCTATTATTGGTAAACAAGTACAAAGTTTTGGTTAGATATGAGGAATAAGTTCTGGTATTCTATTGCACAGCGTGGTGACTATAGGGTTAACATTAACGTATCGTATGTCCCAATATAGCTAAGAGAGGATTTTAAATGTTCTCACTGCAAAAAAATGATAAATATTTGAGGTGATAGATATGCTAATTAGCCTGATTTGATCATTTCACAATGTATACATGTACAGAAACATCACATTGTACTTCATAAATATATACAATTATTATTTTTCAGTTAAAAATAAAATAAAAGTTAATGATGGCTAATATGCTAAGATCTCTAATGGAAAAAGTAGACAACATCCAAGTATAGATGGGTAATGTAATCAGAGAAGTGGACACTTACAAAGAACCTTTTAAAATGCTAAAAATAAAACAAAAAAAAATAGTACCAGAAGGGAAGAATGTCTTGAATGGCCTCATCAATAGATTGGATGAAGCTGAGGAAGGAATCAGTAAACGTGAAGATAATGTCAGTAGAAATGTCCCAAAATGAGATGCAAAGAGAAAAAAAGAGTGAAAAGAAAATAGAACAGAATATCTAAGAACTATGGAACATTTTCAAAAAACATAACATACACATACTGGAATAGCAAAAGGAGAAGAAAGAGATAATGGAACTGAAAAAATATTTGAAATAATAATGACCAATAATTTTTCAAGATTAAGGAGACACCAAACCACAAATCCAAGAAACTCAGAGAACACCAAGTAGGGTAAATGCCAAGAAATCTATACCTGGGTATGTCAAATTCACATTACAGAAAGCCAAAGATGAAGAGAAAACCTTAAAAGCAGCCAGAGAGGGGAAAAAACAAACCATGCAAACAAGAAGAAAGTGAAGTAAAATATTAAAGTATTGAAAGAAAAAATCCCAGCAATCTAGGATTCTATATCCAGAGAAATTCACTTCAAAGTGAAAGAGAAATAAAGACTTTATCAGGCAAACAAAAAATGAGGAATTCAGTACCAGTAGTTCTGACCTGTAGGAAATGTTTTTTAAAAGTTCTTCAGAAAGAAGTAAAGTGATTTAGGCCAGAAACTCAGATAATCTACATAAAGAAAGAGTGTCAGAGAAAGAATAAATAGAGATAAAATAAAACTTTTTCTTTCTTTCTTTCTTTTTTTTTTTTTTTCTTTTGAGGTGGAGTCTCACTGTGTCACTGGAGTACAATGGCGTGATCTCGGCTCGCTGTACCCGTCACCTCCCAGGTTCAAGTGATTCTCCTGCCTCAGCTTCCTAAGTAGCTGGTATTACAGGCGCCTGCCCCAACACCCGGCTAATTTTTGTATTTTTAGTAGAGACAGGGTTACACCATGTTGGTCAGGCTGGTCTCAAACTCCTGACCTCATGATCCGCCCACCTTGGCCTCCCAAAGAACTGGGATTACAGGCATGAGCCACCACGCCCAGCCCTATTTCTTATTCTTAATTCCTCTAATAGATTAATTGTTCAAAGTAAAAATAGGAACAATGTATTGGGTGATTATGTTATATGGATAACTGAAATGAATGATAGCAGTATTATAAGAAATGGGAGGGAGGAATTGAGATTTCTGTTATAAGGTACCTATAATACCAATAAAGGTGTATAGTGTTATTTGAGAATGGACTTGGATTAGTTATGGATGTATTTTGCAAACTGTAGAGAAACCACTAGAAATAATTGTAAAGGAGCCTAATTGATACAGTAATAGAGGAGAGAAAATGGAATCTCATAAAATACCCAGTTAAAACCAGAGAAGGCAGAGAGAGAGAGAGAGAGATGCAAGGAAAGTGCAACAAATAGAAAATAGTTACATACATGGTAGATATTAATCCAACTATATCAATAATCACTTCAAATGTGAATGGTCTAAATATAAAAATTAAAACACAAAGATTGTCAGAGTGGATTAATTTTCAAAAACAAGATGCAATTATATGTTGTTACAGATATATCAACAGTAAAGATTTGGAAAAAGATATTCCATACTAACACTAATCAAAAGAAAGCTGAACCAGCTATATTAATTTCAGACAAAGTGCACTTCAGAACAAGGAAAATTGTCAGGGATAAGAAAGGGCATTTGGCTTGGCACAGTGGCTCATAGCTGTAATTCCAGCACTTTGAGAGCCCAAGGTAGGAGGACTGCTTGAGCCAAGAGCTCGAGACCAGCTTGGGCAACAAAGTGACACCCTATCTCTACAAAAAAAAAAAAAAAATAGCCAGATGTAGCGGTTTGCACCTGTAGTCCCAGCTACTTGGAGGCTGAGGAGGGAGGATCACTTGAGCCTAGGAGTTCAAAACCAGCTTGGGTAACATGATGAAACCCCATCTCTATAAATAATTTAAAAATTAGCTGGGCATAGTAGCATGCTCCTGTAGTCCCAGCTACTCTAGAGGCTGAGATGGGAAAATTGCTTGAGCCCAGGAGGTCAGTGCTGCAATGAGGCATGATCTCTCCACTGCACTCCAGCCTGGGCAACAGAGTGAGACTCTGCCTGAAAAAAAGAGAGAGAGAGAGAGAGAGAGAGAGAGGAAGGAAGGAAGGAAGGAAGGAAGGAAGGAAGGAAGGAAGGAAGGAAGGAAGGAAGGAAGGAAGGAAGGAAATTACATAATGATAAAAGGGTCAGTTATTCAGGAAGATATCCTTAATATGTATGCATCTAACAAAAGAGCATCAAAATACATGAGACAAAAACTGATAGAACTGCAAAGAGAAATCAACAAATTGACTATTATAGTTAAAGATTTTAATACGTCTCTTCTAGTAGCTGATAGATCAAGCAGGCATAAAATTGGTAAAGACATAATTGACCTGAAAGTTCCATTCATCAGCTTGCTCTAAATGACATTTATAGAATACTTCATCCAACAACAACAGAGTATATATTCTTCTTGACATCACATGGAACATTCACCAAAATACACGACATGCTGAACCGTAAAAGACTCCAAAATAAATTTGAATTGCACAATCTATGCCCTCAAACCACAATGAATTAAACTAGAAATTAATAACAGAAAGATAGTATGGAAAATTCCAAAATATTTGTAGATTAAATAACACAATACTAAATAACACATGGGTCAAAGAAGAAACTCCAGAGAAATTTTAAAATAATTTAAATGAAAATGAAAATACAACTTATCTAAATTTCTGGGATGCAGCAAAAGCAGTGCTTAGAGGGAAATTTATAGCATTGAATGCATATATTAGAAAAGAAGAAAGGTCTAAAATCAATAATCTAAGAATCCGCCTGAGGAAACTAGAAAAGGAAGAGTAAATCATGCCTACAACAAACAGAAAATAAATAATAGAAATTTTGGCAAAAATCGGCCGGGCGCGGTGGCTCAAGCCTGTAATCCCAGCACTTTGGGAGGCCGAGACGGGCGGATCACGAGGTCAGGAGTTCGAGACCATCCTGGCTAACACGGTGAAACCCCGTCTCTACTAAAAAATACAAAAAACTAGCCGGGCAAGGTGGCGGGCGCCTGTAGTCCCGGCTACTCGGGAGGCTGAGGCAGGAAAATGGCGTAAAAACCCGGGAGGCAGAGCTTGCAGTGAGCTGAGATCCGGCCACTGCACTCCAGCCTGGGCGACACAGCGAGACTCCGTCTCAAAAAAAAAAAAAAAAAAGAAATTTTGGCAAAAATCGATGAAATTAAAAATAGGAAATCAGTAGAGGAAACACAATAAAACCAAAAGCTGGTTCTTTGAAAAGATCAATAAATTTAATAAACCTCTAGCCAGACTAACCAAGAAAAAAAAAGAGAGAAAACACAAATTACTAATATTATTGAAGAAAATTGGGCTAGGCTTAGTGACTCACACCTGTCATCCCAGCACTTGGGAGGCTAAGGTGGGAAGATCACTTGAGGCCAAGAGTTCAAGACCAGCCTGGGCAACATAATGAGACCCCATCTCTACAAAAATTTGAAAATTAGCCAGGCGTCATGGCACATGCCTGTAGTCCTAGCTACTCAGGAGGCTAAGGCAAGAGGATTGCTTAAGCCCGGGAGTTAGAGGTTACAGTGAGCTATGATTGTGCCACTGCATTCCAGCCTGGGTCACAGAGTGAGGCCCTGTCTCCCTAAAAAAAAAGAGAAAAGAAAATGAGATCATCATTACTAATCCCGTAGACATAAAAAGAAAAGGTTACAAACAATTCTATGCCCACAAATTTGGATAAATTAGATGAAGTGGACTAATTCTTTGAAAGATGCAAACTATACCAAAACTCGCACAAGGAGAAATAGATGAAGTGAATAGGCCTATATCATTTTAAAATTTCAATCAATAGTTAATAACCTTCCAAAAAAGGAAGCACCAAGTCTAGATAGTTTCACTGGTAAATTCTACCAAATATTTAAAGAAGAAATGATACCAGTTCTCTACAATGTCTCCCAGAAAATAGAAACAGAAGGAGTACTTGCAAATTCATTCATTGAGACCAGCATTACCCTCATAAAAAAACCAGAAAGACAAAGTGGGATGACTGTCACTGCCCAATTTCAAGACTCACCATATGAAGACATTACAAGAAAAGGAAATTGTAAACCAAAATCTCTCAAAAACATAAATCCAAAAATCCTCATCAAAATATTAGCAAATCAAATCCAACAATGTATAAAATGAATTATACACCACAATCAAGTGAGATTTATTCCAGATATGAAAGACTGGCTCAACAATTAAAAATCAATTTATGTAAATAATCTCATCAAGAGGCAAGAGAAGAAAGTCCTATGATCATATCAGTAGACGTAGCAGAAGCATTTGGCAAGGTCCAGCATGCATTCATGTAAAACTCTCAGCAAAGTAGGAATAGAAGGGAATTTCCCAACTTGATAAAGAGGCCTATGGAAAGCCTACAACTAGCATACTTAACGGTGAGAAACTAGATGATTTCCCTCTAAGATGAGGAAGAAGGAAAGAATGTCCTCTCTCACCACTTCTATTCCACATTGTACAGGGAAGTCCTTGCTAGTGCAGCAAGATAGGAAATAAAAGCTATACGGATTAGAAAGAAAAATTAAAACAATCTTACATGATTGTCTGTATGGAAAATCTCAAAGAATCAATATAAACTCATGGAAATAATAAGTGATTATAGCACGGTTGGAAGATACAAAGTAAATATACGAAAGTCGATTGTTACCAGTAATTAACCACTGGAATTTGAAATT
The DNA here is from genome assembly GCF_049350105.2 of Macaca mulatta. Classification (NCBI taxonomy): domain Eukaryota; kingdom Metazoa; phylum Chordata; class Mammalia; order Primates; family Cercopithecidae; genus Macaca; species Macaca mulatta. Next base: position 162,332,092 of record NC_133410.1, on the reverse strand, counting down.
AAAACACAATACCATTTACAGTTGCACCAGAAAAATACAAATACTTAGGCATAAATCTATCAAAATATGTACAGGATCTATACAGAGAAAAGAGATATAAATTAATGGAAAGATTATTCCATATTCATAGATTGGAAGATTCAATATCATTAATATGTCCAGTCTTCCTGACTTGATCTATAGATTAAACACAATCTCAACTAAAATCTCAGCAAGGTACTTTGTGTAAATCAACAAACTGATTCTACAGTTTATGTGGAAAAGCAAAAGACCTACAATAGATAATACAACACTGAAAGACAAAGTTGGAGGACTGACAGTGCCCAATTTCAAGACTTACTGTAAAGCTGCAGTGATAAATACAGCATGGTACTGGTGAAAGAATAGGCACATAGGTCAATGGAACAGAATACAGAGCCCACAAATAGACTCCCAAACAAATACAGTCAACTGATCCATGACAAAGGACCAAAGGCAATTCAATAGAGAAAGGATAGTCTTTCCAACAAATGGTTGTGGAACGACTGGATTTTCACATGCAAAAAAAAAATAGACACAGACCCAGAACATACAATACACCTTTTAGAAAAATTAATTCAAAATGGATCTTAGGCCTAAATGTAAAATGCAAAACTATAAGACTTTGAGAAGATAACACAGGAAAAAAAGCTAGGTTTACTTGTATTTGATGATGCGTTTTTAGCTATGGTACCAAAAGCATGATCCATGAGAGAAAATATAAATAAGGTAGATTTTATTGAAATTAAAAACTACTATGGAAAAGATACTGTTAAGAGAATGAAGCCAGGAGCAGTGGCTCAAGCCTGTAATCCCAGCACTTTGGGAGGCCGAGACAGGCAGATCATGAGGTCAGGAGATCCAGACCATCCTGGTTAACATGTTGAAACCCTGTCTCTACTAAAAAACACAAAAAATTAGCCGGGTGTGGTGGCGGATGCCTGTAGTCCCAGCTACTCAGGAGGCTGAGGCAGGAGAATGGCGTGAACCCGGAAGGCAGAGCTTGCAGTGAGCCGAGATCACGCCACTGCACTCCAGCCTGGGCAACAGAGCGAAACAACGTCTCAAAAAAAAAAAAAAAGAGAGAATGTAAAAACAAGCCAGACTTGGAGAAAATATTTGCAAACACATATATCTGATAAAGGACTTGTATCCAAAATATACTTAAATATATTTAAAATATACTTAAAACTCAACCACAAGAAAACAACTCATTAAAAAGGCAAAAGATCTGGATTAACTTATGTAATTAATTACACATGTAATTAATTAATTCCTACTAAGGAAAACTTACAGATGGCAAATATGCATATAAAAAGGAGCTCATCATCTCGTCATGTGTCATTAGAGAATTAAAGCAATAATAATGAGTTAACACTATACACCTATTAGAATAGCTAAAATTCAAAAAATTGACAATACCAAATATTGATGACAATGTGGAGTAGCAGGAACTCTCGTTGTTGGGAATGCAAATAATGGTAAAGCTATTTTTGAAGGCTGTTTGGCAGTCTCCCACACAGCTAAACATAGGCTTACTATATAATCGCTCTACCGGGTATTTACCCAGTTAAATTGAAAACCTACATTCACACAAAAACCTGCATACAAATATTTACAGCACCTTTATTCATAATCGCCCAAAACTGTTAGCAACCAAGATATCCTTTAAAAGCTGGATAAATAAACTGTGGCACATTCATGAATGGAATACTATTCAATAATAAAAAGAAATAAGCTATCATGTCATGAAAAGACGTGGATGAACTTTGGTGAAACAAGTCATAGTGAAACAAACCAGTATGAAAAAGCTACATACTGTATGGTTCCAATGATATGACATTCTGAAAACCACAAAACTATAGAGATAGTAAAACAATCAGTGATTTGGGGGGAAGAGAGGAAAATAAATAGGTCAGGAATTTTAGAGTAGTAAAATTAGTTTGTGTAATATTGTATTTGTGGGTACAATATATTATGCATTTGTCAAATGTCATAGACCTGTACAGCACAAAAACCGGACTTTAAAATATGAACATGTTTAAGAATCATTTAGGAGGTTGGGGGATTCCAGGGAGAAATGCAGACTGTGCAAGAGGATCTAACTGCCTTAAAAATATGGAAAACAACCTCGCTGAAGGGTAGAGAGGGAAAAAGTATCATCCCCTCTCTAAGTAACTTTGGAAATGAACAGTCTGTACGAGGAAGGCAATAGGAACTGCACAAAAGCACTGTATTCCACTTGACAAAATTGTTCCCCATAGGGATACAAGTTAATAGTTACCATACTGCTGTGTATGTATACAGGAATTGAACAATTAAGTAAATAGCAGCCAGGTTACTTACTGTTGGAATGGGAGTTTACAGAAAAGCAAGGGATGGAAATTAGAAAAAAAAGTAGGAAGTGCACTTATAGTAATATGTGTAAAAGCTTTGTACACTTAATGTATTATTATGTATGCATATTATTTTTACCCTGAAGGTATTATTTATTATAAAGGATTATTATTTTCACATTCTTTTATGCATAATTCAGATCATGTACTTAAAGAGGACATGGACTAATTCAAAAAGCTCAGAATATTTTCAGACACAACTTTTTAACAAGTATGCCCGTCTTCTGAAGTGGTCCTTTAAATTTGTGTAGATAGATTATGTTCTGTGGTCTGTAGGAGCTGTGTACATCAGAGCAGTTTATTATAAATACCTAAAGCAAAAGAAATGGTTTATTTAGAAAATAAAGTATAGAAATATGTTAACTGCTCCTATGTGATGTCAAAAGTGGAAAGAAGGTAGAAAATTCTTATTTTATGTGGGATACTATAAATACCTGGGTGTTTTCAAATAGTCACGTTTTTAGCACAGCATAGTCCAAGCATCTGGGCGTTTGAATTTTTCCCTTTCCAGCTGGTAATCTTGATATGTTATAGATGTAGGCAAAGCCTCAAAGTTAAATCATTTCCAAATGCTTTGAACAGCATTTAACTGGAAATAAAATTTCATTCAACATCACCCTCTCCACCTTCCTTTATGTGCAGTTACTTTCCATATCTGCAGTAGGTAGACAGGAGAGTGCCAAAAAAGAATCCTTCTCTTACTCCACAAATCAGTAGAAGGCCTGATGACTACATCCCCAGAACTTGGGTTTCAGACACACTATTAACTTGCCTCAATACAGTGCAAATAATTTTCCAGATTGAAGCATTGGTCTATTTAAATCAAACTTCCTGCCTATTAATAGCTGTGAAATACTAGAAAATATTACTGGGCCAATAAAGCATTGTGTCTGCTCAAATCTTTTTAAAATGAGGCAAGACAAAAATATATACATACTTAAATACATATGTACATAACATTGCAGAATCTCCTTTAAAAGTTTAAATAACAAAATCAGCCATCTAGATTTATGTGGAGATTAAAAAAGTGAACCAACTGAAAATCTAAGGAATCTTTGTATGCCAACATTCCATTTCCATACTTTCTTCTTCTTTTTTTTTGAGACAGAGTCTTGCTCTTGTTGCCCAGGCTGGAGTGCAGTGGCACAATGTCGGCCCACTGCAACCTCCGCTTCCCAGGTTCAAACAACTCTCACGCCTCAGCCACCCAAGTAGCTGGGATTCCAGGCATGTGCCACCTCACCCAGCTAATTTTTGTATTTTTGGTAGAGATGGGCTTTCACCATGTTGCCCAGGCTGGTCTCAAACTTCTGGCCTCAACTGATCCACCCCTCTCGGCCTCCCAAAGTCCTAGATTACAGGTATGAGTCACCACGTGCCCACCCATACTTTCTTCCTACTTGCTTTATATTCACACTCTCCTTCATTGTCTTTTACTGATAGCAGCATTGTTTCCTGTTTATTTTTATGATAATTTTCTGCTTACCTCTGAGCACACCTCTGCCCTCCCTCCACCATCCCACCACCCTCCACACACAAATGATTGCAGATAGTTTGGGATTTGCAGTGCAAAGGAAATGAACACACATAATTTATTTATTTTTTTCCCTTGTTTTCTTCCTTCCTTCCTTCCTTCCTTCCTTCCTTCCTTCCTTCCTTCCTTCCTTCCTTCCTCCCTCCCTCCCTCCCTCCCTCCCTCTGTCTCTCTCTCTTTTTTCCTTTCTTTCTTTCTTTCTTTCTCTTTCCTTCTTTCTTTTAATATTGCACGGCCCATTCATCATTCTGTACAATTAGACAAATGAAAGATATCTTTGTTTTGGCTTGATCTGTAATTCTTTTCAGATTCATTATGTGCATGGCAACCCAAAAAAAAAACATGGTACTTTTGGGCAGCATCTGATTCATCAGGAAATTCCTCCTGCTATGATATGTGGTTGGGGAGAATGTGAGTGATGTGATCCAGATGCATGAGCTACCCGTCGCCAGTAGTGCAGATGTGTTTTATACACACATGCCCAGATGGTGACCCCTGTGGCATTATTAATGAGTTCCAGATGCCAGGCTTCCTTCTTTCCATGTATGTGCCTCGATTTCACGTATTTCATGTGTTTGTTTATGAGGGACAGCATTCCTACATTTCACATATGGCAGTTACTATTTAAAATGAGAACTTTTAACTACTCTGGACATGGTTAAAGAATCTTTTAAATTGATATGAAATGTGTCTCTCATTTCAAAATGACTACCCATGCAATCATTGAATTCACAGAGCAAATTTCTGAACTTTCCCTTCATATATTGAGAAAATATGGTGCTGGCTTGCATTTTAAAGATAGTTAAGAAATAAAATATTTGCATACATAATACATTCAAATGATTTTTTGCTTTCTTTTCCTTTTTGATCTCCAAAGTCTATTTTTAAAAGTAACATGTCTGTGCATTGAATATTGTTATTCACTATTAATTAAATCTAGGCATCAAGAGAAATTTGACGTCTTCTAGAAATTGTTCATACTTATAGATCTATAGGAAGAGAACTGGTTTTATTAAAATATAGTCCAGCTATAGCTCCAAACTATCATGGATTGTAACTCCATAGATTAGAAGAAATTGATTAGTCTTATATTTTGGTTTAGATCTAAAGTACAAAAATAAGAGCATAATAGTTCCACTGAGTTAAAATGAACCAACTCAAGTTTTTATTTTAAAAAAACTCCAGGATTTTTATGGGGAAATGTAAAAATGAATCAAATTCTTAAAATAGATGACAAATGCAAATAACAGATGATCAGACTTTGAAAGATGAAGTTCATGTCCATTTCCTTCTTTAAAAGTTCACCAGAAGTGAACTTTTAAGTCAGCAAATGCATAATTTATGATAGAGAACTATCTCCAAAATCAGCTACAGAAAATAAATGACCAATATGCTGATGAGATTTTTGTTAAGGGGCTACACTTTTTTTTTTAAGACAGGGTCTAACTCTGTCACCCAGTGCAGTGGCACAATCCCAACTCACTGCAGCCTCGACCTCAGGGGCTCAGGTGGTCCTCCCACCTTAGCCTCCTGAGTAGCTGGGACTACAGGCATGTACCACCATGCCTGGCTAATTTTTGTAGAGACAGGGTTTGGCCATGTTGCCCAGGCTGGTCTCAAGCTCCTGAGCTCAAGAAATCCATCCACCCCAGCCTCCCAAAGTGCTGGGATTATAGGCATGAGCCACCACACCTGGCCATGGTGCTGCATACTTTTACTGTCAATAGCAGAGGGTCAAAGTTGCTGAATGCTTAAGTAAGCACATCTTTGAGTCTTGGTTACTTAGCATGTGGTTTTGGGTCCTCTTAAAAACTATTCTACTTCCTTGAGTAAAGCTTGTTTTTCCTATGTATGTACGTGTATTTATATCAGTTTCATAAAGGTGCTAACTCATTCATTTTCCACACCCACAAAGTAGGATGGAAAATTAAAGCAGTTATCTGATAAATGGAGGCAACAGTAAAGAGTTTTTTTTTCCCCCTGAAAGTATTCCTTGAAGTTAAAAAAAAAAAAAATGTAAGTTATAGGATTTGCTCCCGAACTCCTCAGATACTCACCTCAGACTTGCTCCGTGTATGTTTTTGTTCAAGTGCATATCTATGATAGCAACTCTAGGGTTCTCTGAAAGAAGATTCAGAGCAATTCGAAGAAGACTTCAGATCATTTATGAGGATGAAGCCATCAAAGGAGAATGATGAGCCTGGGAAATATCTTCTTATCTGATACTGAAAGAAGAATGGCTGTGGCCTTGCCTTTCTCATTTCTATCTTGAAGTCCTGTCCAAGAGCTTTGGTTATTGACCTTAGACTATTATCACCAAGACCTATTTAAAGGACCCAACAATATATCCATAGATCTTTTGTTCTAAGCCTCCCTTTTCTATTGCGAAGGTTGAGAAGGTAAAGAAAACAAATGGCAGCAGCCTTTTTAATACTCAGGATGATGAATATGCGATAAGCAAGCTCTAACCACTCTTCCCACATTGCTGGCAGACTTCATTAACTGATCATAAGACTCTACCACTAAAGCAGGATCCAGACTCAGAATCCTCAACAAAGCACTGCAGGATGTCACTAAAACTTAGTTAATGTACACCCTTGAAACAAAAACCTCTTTGCCATTCCCCTTATATTCATTCTGAGCAAATAACAGGTGGTTAGTCTGAATGCGAGAAAACATAAAAGACCAAAGGATATTGCTATTGATTAAAGCTGTCTGCTTTTCCCAAGAGGGTTGACTAGCTGGTATTGGCCTGGTTTGAAAAGTAGGAGGGTAGCTATGGTAACCATATCACATCAGTGACCCAGAGACAGTTCACTCTGCCCTGCTCCCTGACCTATGGGAATGGCACCAGATTAAAGGACCCTCTGAAGGCTACTTGGACTCAGGTCAATGGCATAGGTCACCAAGGATTTATGCACCAAATGAACAGGAAACCTTGCAGAGTGCCCAGGGACTGCGGGCAGAAGACAATCCCAGGGGCTTCTCTGAAACTCTGACCTCCACTTCCTCCTTTGACATTGCTGTCACTTTCATACGAGCACATGACAGAAACAAAGCCCCTGGGCTCTGTGTAGTGCAGTATGGTTTTCAGAGTGCTTTCCATTCCTGATCTTGTTTGAACCCCGCCTCAGTCAGTGCAGGGAAGCAGTGCAAGCATCAGTACCCCCAATTATACAACTAAAGTGAGGCTCCCTTGTCCAAAATCACATCTCTGTGGAGGCCCCATCTAAAATAGTCAGACGAAAGGAAGTGACAGAAGGCGGGGATTTTGGATTGTTTCCCATTGGAATTTTCAGACAATTGTGCCCGTACTTTCCATGGCCTGGCCTGTCTAAGGAAGCTTACAGTTTGATGGTGAAGCAGTTGCATGGTACAGACATGATGGTGAAGGTGGTTCTCCCAGAGATGCTTCGGACTCATTTAATAATGGAGATGCCATTCAGGCACTTGGTCATTGAAAGAGACTTTCTGTTCATTTCTATGACAGCTGGTGACCTTGTTGCAGATGTGGATTGTCCCCTTATATTTCACGATAAAACTATACTGGTGGCGGTTTCTGTCTATGTGGGGGATGTTCTCCGTTATTACCAGTTACATCCTCTTCAGAGCTACCCGAAAACCCCTCTCAGGAAGGACACCACGGTATGTATTCCATACATTCTCTCCCCAGGAGCCCCTTTCTTTTAAATATTAAAAAGCATATTTTATAGCCATTTTCCTGGGTTGGGGAGTGGGGGCGTTACATTTCTTTTACTTGTCTTTTACCTTTGGTAGCAAAACTCTTGAGAAATTAGCTACACTGCTGTTAGTTTGCCTTCATTATTTAATGGCAGTTCAGATATGCATGTAAAATTTATTACTTCAGATATTAGCTAGTGAAATGCAGAAGAAAGGGAAGTGAAACTATTGTTTAAAATTTCTAGAGCATTATTTGCAAGTTTATTTTTACCTCAGCATTTTGCTTTATTCCACTATACGTTGTGTCACACATTTTAAAATAAAGCAAGAGTTGAAAGTTGTGTTTCAACCTGAAAATATATGATAAATCATAAGTCATAGACAACTTATTACTCTAATAACAAATGATGCTTTAATATTCCAATGGTCACTTTAATGACCATTGTCAGCCTCCAAAGATGTGTATAACTCCATTGTATTGTTCACAAATCTTTCCGAAGTGCTTATCTTCACATACTGCGCCCGCAGGCTTGCTTTTGCACTCCCTGTTCTGTGGGTAAAATCCGAAACCTCATCAAGATAAAACTGGAATGAGATAAAGTGTATAAAATGGAAAATAGTAATAAAACAATGCTAAATTTGACCTTTTGGGAGAATACATCATAAGCTCCAGTGAAATACTTTTATGATTATTTAGACATTTGTTTTCATCCTCTAAAAAAGTAGGAAACACGTATGTCAACTTTTCCTTCAAGTTAGGAGAAGGAAAAATACCCAATGAGAAATCAGATAAATAAATGTGATGATAAAAATGGAAATCCAAATACATGAATTCATGTTATGAGTATTTTAGTTTAGTTCCAGTAAACTAAAAAGGAAGAGGTCTGGGGTGCTGGTAGGAGACCTTATAAACTGGCCAATATGGGGTCTCGGACAGCCCTTGTAGTGTCTGGCTTATCAATCAGTAAAGTGAATGTATGGTACCTTTCTCCTTCTTAGAAAATATTCTAAGTTATTTAAGATTTGTGAAAGTGCTCTGAGTTTGGGATGAATCAAAATGTGCTTGTTTTCATCCCCTGGATATAATCTATGTTGTATTTCTGTGAGAATGGTTTGCCTATCCACTGTATAATGAATTACCCTACCTAAAGGCAGTGTTTTTGTGCACTTCAGTTCATGCAATGCAGAGGAACTTTATTACAAGAAATACCCAAATGCTGCCTTATTACCCTTTATGGCTTGCATATGTCCACTCTCTTTCCCATGCCCAAAGCATGTCCTCTCAGCTTCTTCCTGCCTGCACAACTCCAAGCCCTAAAGGATAGTCGTCTTAGAGTCAAGAGGCTCCACTGACATTACAAAGCAAACTTAGCTGCCATTTGAAGAGACATCAGTGAGCAAGGTGAAGTAGGGCCTCTTCTAGAAGAGCAGTCAGGATGGAGCTCCTGTGCGTAAGAGGCAATAGGCCCCAGAATTATCATGGATCTTTGCTTACTTATTGTATTACAGGTGAGTCACATTTTAACTATCTTCCATTTGGAAGCAGAGGACTTCATTACAGGTGAGGGGAGCTGGGTGAAGAAATCAGCATTGCTGTAGAAGGCAGACCTGAGAGCAGTGGAGAGGAGTGCTGGAGAGCACCAGCAGTTCAAAGCCTACTGTTCCTCTCTGAGAGCACATCAAGCTGTTGTTTCAGGATAGGGTGCCCAGAGAAGGGGAAGTGAATTTCCTCTCAACTACAGTTGGTTTGTCTGGCAAGCAGTGAAGTTCAGAGTCAGAAATAAGCCACACACGTGGTGGCTCATGCCTGTAATCCCAGCACTTTGGGAGGCCGAAGTGGGTGGATCGCCTGAGGTCAGGAGTTTGAGACCAGCCTAGCCAACATGGTGAAGTCCTGTCTCGACTAAAAATACAAAAATTAGCCAGGTGTGGTGGCAGGTGCTTGTAATCCCAGCTACTCAGGAGGCTGAGGCAGGAGAATCACTTGAACCCAGAGGCAGAGGCTGCAGTGAGCCAGGATCACGCCATTGCACTCCAGCCTGGGCAACAGAGCAAGACTCTACCTCAAACACACACACACACACACACACACACACACACAAACACTAGCCACAAAGAGCTGGGCTGGATCACATCAAATCCAACCCAAGACCAAGCTTTTCTTTTGGAGGCTGCTCTGAAGCAGTTACAC